>NW_023416325.1:23332025-23934868 GCF_014108235.1 Myotis myotis | reverse complement strand
TAGATTTTCCCTATTCCTTCTTTTTACGCCCCTGTTAAAATTTGACCCTACTTATATATATCTAATTTCCAATCCCTGCTCTAAGTCCATACACACCTTTCGCTTCTCTTCTTCACTATCCATTTTTTTCTCTCTGTTATTTTGTTGCTGTTTGCTGATTGTTGATTATATTGGTTTATTTTTTATGCTTGTTTGTTATATTGTTTTGCTTTTTTGGGGGTTATCTTTTGCTTTGTTTTCCCTCACCTCACTTGATATTAGTTGTTGTTTGTAGTTTGCATTCACCTCTAGGTATTTTGTTGCTGACTTTTGTTGGGATTAGTGGCTGTTTTATTGGAGTTTTCTCCCCATATAAATAGTTTTTTCCCCTCTTCCATTTCATTCTCTTTCTTTTCTCTTTTACTTTTTTTTCCTTTTCCCCAATTTCATTTTTGCACTCCTTTTTTTCTTTTTCTCTTCTTTTTTCATCCTTATCCCCTAATTCTCTTTTCTCTGGTGGTTACCATAATTTGGGGTTATTAGTATCATGAAAACATTTGTGTTCAGTGCCTTGTGTGTTGTGCCTTGTTGTGTTGTATTTTGTGCCTTTAAATCAATGCAGGAGAGAGAGGACTACATAACCAGACACCCAGAGAAGAGAGATCATGGGGATACAAAGAAATAGCCCACATATGAAAGAAAATCAGGCATCACCAGAAAAGGAAGTAAACGAAATAGAGGCAAGCAACCTGTCAGAGAAAGAATTCAGAGAAATGGTCATAAGGTGGATGAAAAAAATGGAAGACAAATTCAACAATATGTGTAAGAACCAAGAGGAAATGAAGAAGAACCAAGAAGAAATGAAAAATTACATCACTGCTATAAAGAACTCAATAGAAAGCATTAAAGTAGACTAGAAGAAGCAGAGGACCACATCAGTGAGCTAGAAGAAAAGGTAGGAAAAAATAACCAAGCAGAGCAGCATCTAGAAAAAAATAAATAAGAAGCAGGAAGAGAGCCAAGAGAACTTTAGGACAACATGAAATGAAACAACATTTGCAAAATAGGGATGTCAGAAGGAGAGGAAACTGAGCAAGGAATAGAAAACCTGTTTGAAGAAATAATGACAGAAAACTTCCCTGATATAGGGAAGAAAAAACTCACAAATCCAAGAAGCTCACAGAGTCCAAAACATAATGAACTCCAAAAGACCGATGCCAAGCACATTATAATTAAATTGGCAAACACCAACAACAAAGCAAGAATCTAAAAAGCTGCCAGAGAGAGAGACAGAAAGTTCCCTACAAAGGATCCCCCATCAGACTAGCAACTGATTTCTCCACAGAAACACATCAGGCAAGAAGGGAATGGAATGAAATATACAAAGTCATGCAAATCAAGTGTTTGAATCCAAGAATACTGTAGTCAGCAAGGCTATCAATCAATATTGAGGGTGAAATCAGAAGCTTCACAGACAAAAAAGGACCAAGGGGGTTTACTACCACCAAACCAGCAAAGCAAGAAATGCTAAAGGGTCTGCTATAAATGGAAAAAAATAGGAAATGAAGAAGGAACACAGGGGTAAAGAATAAAAATGGTGACAAACAAGTACCTATCAATAATAACTTTAAATGTAAATGGATTAAATGCCCCAATCAAAAGACATAGGGTAACTGAGTGGATAAGAAAACATGACCCATATATCTGCTGTCTACAGGAAACCCACGTCAGAAAAAAGACATGCACAGACTGATGGTGAAGGGATGGAGAAAGGTTTTTCAGGCGAATGGAAATGGAAAAATAAAAAGCTGGGGTAGCAATAGTTATATCTGACAAATTAGATCTCAAAGTGAAGGACATAAAAAGTGAGAAGGAAGGCCATTTCATAATACTAAAGGGAGCAATCCAACAAGAAGAAATAACTCTGGTAAATATATACGCAGCCAATACAGAAGCACCCAAATATATAAAAACAAAAACAAAAACAAAAAAGAAAAAACTTCTGGAGGATATCAAGGGAGCGATTGACAGCAATACAATCATAGTAGGGGACTTTAATACCCCACTATCACCATTGGACAAATCCTCTAAACAAAAATCAGCAAAGAAAAATCAATCCTAAATGATTCACTAGATCAGGTGGAATTACTTGACATCTTCAGAACATTTCACCCAAAAGCCACAGAATATACATTCTTCTCAAGTGCACATGGGTCATTTTCAAAGATAGACCATATATTGGGTCACAGGCAAAGTCTTTACAAATTCAAGAAGATAGAAATCATATCAAGCATCTTCTCAGACCACAATGGTATAAAACTGGAAATCAACTACAATAAAAACAATCCAAGCCCTAACCAGTTTGGCTCAGAGGATACAGCTTCAGCCTGTGGACTCAAGGGTCCCAGGTTCGATTCGAGTCAAGGGCATGTACCTTGGTTGCAGGCACATCCCCAGTAGGGAGTGTGCAGGAGGCAGCTGATTGATGTTTCTCTCTCATCAATGTTTCTGACTCTTTATCCATCTCCCTTCCTCTCAGTAAAAAATCAATAAAATATATTTTAAAAAAAACAACCCCAAAAAATCAAATAAATGGAGACTAAATAGCATGGTATTAAACAATGACTGAGTTACCAGAGAGATCAAAGAAGAAATAGAAAAAACATCAAGGCAACAAAGAACAATGAAAACACAATAATCCAAAACCTATGGGACACAGCGAAAGCAGTCTTGAGAGGGAAGTTCATAGCTCTACAAGCCTACTGTAAAAAAACAAGAAACAATAGTAATAAATTACCTAACCCTACAACTCAAAGAGTTAGGAAGAGAGCAACAAGAAAAGCCCAGTGTAAGTAGAAGGAAGGAAATAATAAAGATCAGAGTGGAGATAAACGATATAGAGACCAAAAAGCAATAAAAAAGATCAATGAAACTAAGAGCTGATTCTTTGAAAGAATAAACAAGATTGATTAATCTCTAGCCAGGCTCACCAAGAAGCAAAGAGAGAGGACCTAAATAAACAAAATCAGAAATGAAAGAGGAGAAATAACAACAGACCCCACAGAAATACAAAGGATTGTTAAAAAATATTATGAACAACTCTTTTCCAACAAACTGGACAACCTAGAGGAAATGGACATATTCCTAGAAAAATACAACCTTCCAAACTCAATCAGGAAGAATCTAAAAATGTCAATAGGCCAATAACTATGGAAGAAATTGATGCAGTCATGAAAAAGCTTCCAGCAAACAAAAGCCTGGGCCAGATGGCTTCACAGGGGAGTTTTACCAAACATTCAAGGAAGAACAAAAACCTATCCTCCTCAGACTATTCCAAAAAAATCAAGAGGAAGGAACACTTCCAAGCTCATTCTATGAAACAAGCATCACCTTAATACCAAAACCAGATAAAGACAACACAATGAAAGAGAATTACAGGCCAATATCCCTCATGAACATAGATTCCAAAATCCTCAACAAAATCCTAGCAAATTGGATCCAGCAGTACATCAGAAAGATCATACACCATGACCAAGTAGGATTTATCCCAGGGATGCAAGGATGGTACAATATCCGCAAATCAATAAACGTGATGCATCATCTAAACAAATTGAGAGAGAAAAACCACATAGACATATCAATAGATGCAGAAAAAGCATTTGAAAAAATCCAACAACCATTTTTGATAAAAACTCTCAGCAAGGTGGGAATAGAAGGATCATACCTCAACATAATAAAAGCCACATATGACAAACCCACAATCAACATAATACTCAATGGGCAAAAACTAAAATCATTTACCCTAAGAACAGGAACAAGACAGGGATGCTGACTCTCACCAATCCTGTTCAACATAGTACTGGCCATTGTGATTAGACAAGAAAAAATAAAAGGCATCCAAATTGGAAAAGAAGAAGTAAAACTGTCCTTATTTGCAGATGACATGATATTGTACATAAAAACCTTAAAGACTCCATCAAAAAACTATTAGACTTAATAAATGAATTCGGCAATGTAGCAGGATACAAAATTAACGCCAAGAAATCTATGGCATTTCTATACACCAATAGTGAACTTACAGAAAGAGAGACAAAAAAGCAATCCCATTTACCATCACAACAAAAAAATTAAGATACCTAGGAATAAACTTAACTAAGGAGGTAAAAGATCTCTACTCAGAAAACTACAGGATGTTGAAAAAAGAGATAGAGGAATACGTAAACAGATGGAAGAACATACCATGTTCATGGATTGATAGAATCAACATCATTAAAATGTCCATACTACCCAAAACAATCTATAGATTCAACACACTCCCCATTAAAATACCAACGGCATATTTCACAGACCTAGAACAAACTGTCCCAAAATTCATCTGAAATAAAAAAAGACCCCAAATAGCTGCAGTGATCCTGAGAAAGAAGAACAAAGTAGGTGGGATCTCAATACCAGATATCAAGCTGTATTACAAAGCCACTGTTCTTAAAACTGCTTGGTAATGGCACAAGAACAGACATATAGATCAATGGAATAGAATAGAGAACCCAGAAATCGACCCGAACCACTATGCTCAATTAATATTTGACAAAACAGGAAAGAATATACAATGGAGTCAAGACAGTCTCTTCAATAAATGGTGTTGGGAAAATTGGACAGATACATGCAAAAAAATGAAACTAGACCACCAACTAACACCATACACAAAAATAAACTCAAAATGGATAAAGGACTTAAACATAAGATGGGAAACCATAAAAATACTAGAGGAATCTAAAGGCAAAAAAATCTCAGACATATGCTGAAGCAATTTCTTCACCAATACAGCTCCTAGGGCAGTGATGGCGAACCTTTTGAGCTCGGAGTGTCAGCATTTTGAAAAACCCTAACTTAACTCTGGTGCTGCGTCACATATAGAAATTTTTTGATATTTGCAACCATAGTAAAACAAAGATTTATATTTTTGATATTTATTTTATATATTTAAATGCTATTTAACAAAGAAAAATCAACCAAAAAAATGAGTTTACGTGTCACCTCTGACACGCGTGTCATAGGTTCACCATCACTGTCCTAGGGCAATGGAAACTAAAGAGAAAATAAACAAATGGGACTACATCAAAACAAAAAGCTTCTGCACAGCAAAAGAAACCATCAACAAAACAACAAGAAAGCCCACTGCATGGGAGAACATATTTGCCAATGTTATCACTGATAAGGGTTTAATCTACAACATTTATAGGGAACTCATACAACTTAACAAAAGGAAGATAAACAATCCAATCAAAAATTGGCAAAGGACCTAAATAGGTACTTTTCAAAAGAGGACATTCAGAAAGCCAAGAGACGTATGAAAACATGTTCAAAGTCACTAATCATCTGAGAGATGCAAATCAAAACAACAATGAGATACCAACTCACACCTCTCAGAATGGCTATCATCAACAAATCAACAAACAACAAGTGCTGGAGAGGATGCAGAGAAAAAGGAACACTTGTGCACTGATGGTGGGAATGCAGTCTGCTGAGCCACTGTGGAGAACAGTATGGAGTTTCCTCAAAAAACTAAAATTGGAACTCCCATGTGATCCAGTGATCCCACTTCTAGGAATTTATCTCAAGAAACCAGAAACACCAATCAGAAAGGACATATGGATCCCTATGTTCATAGCAGCACAATTTACCATAGGTAAGATTTGGAAACAGCCTAAGTGCCCATCAGCAGATAAGTGGATTAGAAAACTGTGGTACATCTACACAATGGAATACTATGCTGTTGTCAAAAAGAAGGAATTGTTACCATTTGCAGCAGCATGGATGGACCTGGAGAGCATTATGCTAAGTGAAATAAGCCAGTCAATGAAAGAAAAATACCTCATGATCTCACTCATTTATGGATAATAAAGACCATTATAAACTGATGAACAAAAATAGATACAGAGGCAGAGCAGCATCGAACAGACTGTCAAACTACAGCAGGAAGGCCAGGGAGGGTTGGGGCAGGGGGAAGGTAAGAGATCAATGGAAGGACTTGTATGCATGCACATAAGCATAACCAATGGACACAAGACACTGGGGGGTCAGGGAGGCTGGGGGAATGTCAGGGGGGGGCAAAAAGGAGACATATGTAATAGCCTTTGTAATACTTTAAGCAATAAAACAAAAATAAAAAAAAAGAGCAGGGTAGCCTTTCTCACTTCGTTTGGAGTGGGATTTTGGATAGTAGACAAAAATGGGTGGGGTGAATGAAAAGTTGAGTCTTGAGTCCCAATTAAATAATTTGTGAACAGAAAGACTGGCAAAACCACATAGTCCAGAACCCCTTCCTGAGAAATTGAATTATGCCATGTAGAGCGCATAATTCACCTCTTTCATTTTTATGTTTTTAAAATTAATTCCTGATGCCGACTCTACCTGAGGGGGAGGGGCTGCCTGGAGGATGAACTGGGGATTCTGAATCCTGTCTGATCTCAGAGGAAAGTGCTTTGTGAGCACACAGTCAGTTATCCCTGCCAAGGTGGAAGGAGGCTGATGAGCAAACACATACCACATGTTTGCCATTCCTGAGGGACTCAAACTCCTCTTATCAGCATTTCTTTATCTTCCTGGTGACAATTGGGGAGAGCCTCTTCATGATAAAGTTTTGGATTCCTAGAAAGTATTACTGATATTATAGCTTGGAACATTCTAGCTAAAAAGAAGGAATTCAGGTTGATTTTTATCTTGCAAAAATAGGTCTTACAGATTTTATTCACAGCAGGCCCAGAGTAGCATGCCCAGGAGACATCCCAGAGGCCCGGGGCTGGGGGAGGGTCAGCAGGAGCCAGAGAAGACACTGTGGTGAGATCTGGATGCCCCATCCTCTGCAATTGACTGCCAGGCTTTTCCACGATGAGGTCACACAGCTGTGCCTGAGCAGGACCTGAAAGCAGGGGACCTGCCCTTTGTTCAGGACATGCATCCATGACAGGCTACACCAGCTCACCTTGGCTCTCAGGAAGCTTCCCACGGTCACTGGGCATTGCTGTACATCCACATGTTCCCCGATGAACTCTCACCCCATGAGACGGTGTCTTCAGTAGGGGGTCCGGGTAAGTCAAGTCCCTTGTTGGAAGCAGGGGCCTACGGGCACCACATCTGAGTTTTTTTCATTTCCATGGATGTGGCTTTCTCTGTAGAACTCCACATGCTGAGCTGGGGAATCCACTTTTTGGAAGACAGGGTGGGTTCTGCTAACGGGCTATTAGGTTCTAATTCTGAGCTTTATTTTCAGATTCCTGTGATAGGACAGAGGCCACTTCCCTCACCGTGGCCCCAGGAAACTCGGCATAACAGCCTGTGGGGTGGTGGTCTCCCAGCCACTGAGGGAGCTCATCCATCCTTCCATGACTGAGCCAGACATGCAGGCTCGCAGGTCCTCCTGACACGAGGCCGAGCTGGTCTGGCCCTCCTCCATCAGCACAGAGGCTGCAGAAGGTCCTCCAGTCCTCCTCGCTTCAGTCCATTGGCAAATGGACAGGGAGGTCAGGGCTGCCAGATGTTCTCAGTGAACCTGAGCGCAGCAGCGAGGGACTGAGGTCAAGGCACTGATGAGTTTTCCTTGCGGCCCTGGAGCCCCAGCAGAAGTGGTGATCGAGGAGACAGCCTCCACTTTGAGGCTTGACCTGGGGAGGGGAAGCCTGCTGGAGCTCAGAAATAAAATACAATGAGACTCTGTCTAAACAGGTTTACATAGGATCCCCCCAGAGACAGGAAATGATGAGACATTCCATGCGGGAGCCAGTTAAGCTCTAGGACCCTGTTTTCTGCACATTGCAGTCCTACTTGTCCTAAGGAGCTGCCCCGTGGGCTGCATGGAGCTGTGCCTCCACTGAATGGCCGCGGAGCCTGGTAGCTACAGATGGCTTCCACTGCCCCAACGCAGGGCTTTCTTTGGGGCGACAAGAGCAAGGAGAGCACACCCTCCAGGACCGCCATCCTAAGTTATCACCAGGGCCCTGGCCACTGGGTGCCCTTCCAGCTCCGCTTCGCCTTCCCATGTCCAGGTAGAGATGGCAGCACCCAGGTGCTCGAACCCAGAGCAGCCTTTCCTCCGAGCAGCCCCTCTAGGCAGCGATTTCCAACCTGCTCACCTGGTGCACATAAGCTCACGTTCTGCAGCGCATAGAATAACATATTGTTTGCTGATCTGACAAAATTAAGTATCATTTTGATTCATTCACACTGAATGACTATGGTTGCCTTGGCTGTTGTCATTTTTTTATATGATAGCCTAAGGGAAAAGAGGTCCCTGCCCCTGACTAAAGAGTCAGGTACTGCATTTTTTTAAAAAATTGATTTCAGAGAAGAAAGGAAAGGGAAAGAGAGAGAAACATCAATGATGAGAGAGAATCATTGGTCAGCCACCTCTGCACGCCCCACTGGGGATGGAGCCCACAACCCGGGCACGTGCTCTGACTGGGAATCGCACTGTGACCTCCTGGTTCATAAGTTGATGCTCAACCACTGAGCCAGGCCAGCCAGGCAGGTATTGCATGTTTTAAAAATTCTTGCGGCACACTGGCTGAATTTAGGTGCTGTAGACCTGTGGCAGACAAAGGCACCCCAAACCCTCCCTAAGTGAACAGAAAAGCCTGAGAAAAAGAAACGCTGGCCCACTCACTGCCTTGCTCACACATGGCAGCTGTCCTCACTGAAGCTGACACAGTGAAGCTCCTGTTTAGACATTTTAGCAGAGGATTCCAAAATGGCACCAACTCCACATGCATTTTCTTCCTTTCTTTTTTGTTAGCTCTCTGCTTTTACTAGAGTTCCCTTCCCTGCACACTCATTCCTCACAGGTGGGCTATATCATGGCTCTCACTCTTAGCAATCGACGGGGAAATTACATGTTGGAAAACCCAGTGAATCTCCTGGACACTCCCTCTTGAGGTCAGGGCCTGAGCTGCCCTATGTCCTGATGTGGCCCAGGCTGCCCTTTCAACAAGCTGGGTGCGCTTCATGTTTATGGCCATTGTGTTTCTCAGAAAATGACTGCAGCTCACTTCAGTTTCACTTTGATTCTACGACAGCTATTAGTTTCTCCTTTTTCCAAAATCTGCACCTCATCTTGGAGGAGCTCAAAACATTTACAAAATTTAACCAAGCCTTGCAACATCCCTGTCAGGTAGGCAGGGACTAGGTATTATTTCTTTGCTTCCAGAGGAGACTGAGCTATCAAAAGGGGAGATTTCTTTGCCATGCCATGTAGACAGGACCCATCATCCACTCATTACCACCTGCTCCCCTGACGCTGACAATGAGGTAGGTATTTATTAATACTGCACTCACTAGCTTATCTTTCCAGTATTTTTCATAAACACACGCACACACACACACACACACACACACACACACACATTATGCTGTAAGATCTGGTGTATCAATATCATATCTTCTTCCTATGAATCTCCCCACAAGTGTGCCCTTGGCCAGAATCAAACCTGGAACCCTTCATTCCACAGGCTGACACTCTATCCACTGAGCCAAGCTGACTAGGGCAAGAAATACTTCTTAAAACATATTAAGGGTGAAGAACAAGTTGCATAGAATATGTGTGATCCTACATATCGGAAAAACTCTCCCATTATGTTGTTATCATGTGCAGGCTTACCTAAATGCAAGGAATAAGGTAAGTGAGTGAGATAAACTGTATAAAGCATGGATAGTGTTCAAACATGACAGCCACAACCCTTGCTAGGCATGAGGTTGAGCTGTTTTAATCTTTGTATTATCTCTAGCTCTTGGCACAGTACCTGGCACATCATAAGGACTGATTTATTGAGTAAAAAACCCTTTCAATGAATGATGCAATCAGGAGTTAATTGTTGAGTTAGGAATAAAAGCACTCATGTGCACCACAAAAGTCGGATGTATTATGTGAAATGCTTTTTAATGCAGGGAGGCAGCCTAGTCCACTGGGAAGAAACTGATCGTGAGGCCTAGATTCCAGATGAGTGTTTTCTAAAGTGTGATCTTAAAAACCACCAGCTGCCAAACCACCCAAGAAGAATTACTGAACCCCACACCTGTTCTGAGTCTATTTCTCTGGTGTTGTGATTCAGGAATCTGTGCTGTAACAGCCCCTTTTCACCTAAAAATAAAAGTTTGAGAATCAGTATCTAGATCCTGTTCTGTTCTCCCGTTTGACTTCGGGCAAATAACAAACCTTCCAGAATTTAGCTCCTGCTCTACAAGGGAGGAGCTAGATCTCAAATGCTCTTTTAAGTTATAAAATTCTGTGCCCATGACTAACTCAATTCCCTGCCTTTATGTAGCCTTGTACATAAGCCATATAAAATGGATTATTCATAACAGGTTTGAGTTGTCTTTGGGTGCCTGGGCTACCACTTGGAGACTTCAAATTCAGAAGCTGCTTGTTATTTGCATAGGTTCTTAATTATTAAGATATACAATTTTTATATTTTAATACATTTATAGTATATTAACATAATATAATTACTATAACAAATAATTTAAAACACACACACATATAAAGAAAGAGAAGATGTTATGAAAACCTTGGAACAGAGACTGAAAAAAACCGTCGGAAAGATTATGGAAGAAGGCCAGTATAATGTCTCTCCCTGGCCCGAAATATGAATGGAAATAGAAGAATGCGTCCAGTAATTTTCATGGAAATTAAAGCCAAGTACACAGATGGCTGAGTTGAAAAGGGGCTCGCTAGCATGTTTCATGTGTAGCAGGCCCAAAATGGCAAGTTATAACACCCTCAAATAAATCCCACAGGTTTTAAGGAGGTAAATCCAAAACCAAATTGTTCTCTCCTTTAGTCTTCAGAAGAGTCACCAAGAAGTGGCTCTAAGTCTTAACAGGAATATTTTAGCTAAGACTTGGAAACATACTCAGTTTCCATCAGCAGATGAGTGGATATGGTACATCTACACAATGAAATACTACGCTGCTATAAAAAAGGAAGGACTCTTACCATTCGCAACAGCATGGATGGACCTGGAGAGTATTATGCTGAGTGACATAAGCCAGTCAGAGAAAGACAAGTATCACATGATCTCTCTCATATATGGAATCTAATGAGCCAAATAAACTGATGATAAAAATAGCCCCAGAGTCATAGAGGCATAGAGCATACTGTTAAAACTCAGAGGAAAGGCAGGGGAGGGTGGGTGGGAAGAGATCAACCAATGAACTTGTATGCACATATGCATAACCCAAGGACACAATGGGGTGATGAGGGCCTGGGCAGGGGAAGGATGGGAGTGGCTGGAAGAAGTTAATGGGGGGAAAAAGAGGACCCATGTAATACTTTCAACAATAAAGATTTTTTTAAAAAAGGAATTTCTACCTAACGCAAGCACTTTGAAGTGAATGAATCTGTACTTAAGTGTTTCCTACTCTCTTTATTAGGTGTGTTGTCTTGGGTGACTTCCTTAGTCACACACAGCCCCAGTTCCTTTATCCATAAAATAGCAATGAGATATATTTCACAAGTTATTGGGAGAATTGAATGAAATAAGGCTTGTGAAAGTGTGTAGCCTTGTGCCTAAGGCATGGTAAGCATTAGGTCAGTGTTTAAAAGACAACACTCCCCTTCATATGATGTAGGGCAGATAACTGTACTTTGAGCCTTCTTGTCTTTCTCACAGAAACTGGACAGTGTGGTGATGTAGGACTTGAAGAGGGTCATGCCTGTGAAAATTCTCAAATTGTTTTAATTTTAGTTTCTATGTTACTCAGCTCTGCTTCTTATTCCCTTTATTGATTAAAACCAAATCACACACATGCAAGCTGAATCCTATTGTTAAAAACTGGACTTTTTCAGAAGCACCTTGAAATCTATCTTATAAATATATATAAAGCCAACTTTATTGATGTCAGCATAGGGTTAATGCTTTGGGAGCTGATGAATTCCTAGAGCCTAGGACACCTTCTGGCACATAGTAAGTACCAAATAAATATACATTAAATTAACATAAGATCTGATGCTTTTGTTAGTCACTGTAAAACAGGGAAAAGATTTTTAAAAAATGTAAAGGTGTGTGGACAGTAGAGATGGAAGGCTAAATCTGAAAATTTATTGGAAATCTTAGGTCAGAATGAAACAAGTCATCTGAAAATATGTTTTCCCTCAATAATTGAGATTATTGGAGTTATTTAGACATTTCTCATACTTCCTACTTCTAATAAACTCACACTGTCACCTCAACAATATGAAGGTATTTTTTAAAAAATTTTAAGAGAGAGAACCAAGATGGCAGCATAGGTAAACACCTGTACTTGCTGACTCCCACAACCACATCAAAATTACAACTAACATACAGAACAACTATCATCCAGAACCTCCAGAAAGCTGGCTGAGTGGAAGTCCTACAACTAGAGAGGTAAAGAAGAAAGCACACTGAGATTGCTGGGAGGTGCAGAGGTGAGGAACGGGCTGGTCTGGCACCCGGGTGTGTCACTTTTTTAATTGGGAGGGAGATGGCCTCTGTGGAGGCCGCCTGGAGGAGCAAGGGGTCCCAGCCCCACACTAGGCCCCCAGCCCAGGGTTCCAGAGCTGGGGAAAGAAGTCCCTACAGGCAGGGCCATAAGAACTACGGACTGTAAAAACCAGTGCAGGAGGACAAAATGGCGGCGGAATAGACAGATGTGTCCCAAGCCTTGTCCCAGAGCAGATAGAATGAGCAGCTGAACTGAATAACATCCACCTCGAACTGGTGAAGGAGACACAGCTGATGAGACAATTCGCAGGCAGGAAGGGCAGAGGACACCTGGAGAAATGTCAAATCAAGGCTCGGGGCTGGAGAGATCCACCAGACCTCGGAGCCCTGAGGGTCAGAGGGAAACCGCATGGCACCGAGCTGTGTCCCTTGGGACAGGCACAGTGTCTGACTGTGTTAAGAAGGTCCGGTCCGCAGGACTGCTGGTGGCAGGGGATTCTAGATCTGGGTACACAGTCACAAAAGACTGAGGCCAGAGGGGGGAGCCTGAAGGGCTGCCCAGACCACGCAGTGCCGGCGGGAGAGGGGTGCGCAGAGGCACAGCTCTTTCCCCTCTCTGTGGTTTTTGCTTTTCTTTGCTAAACCTAGTTCATAGGACCTTTCAGAGATGGACACTCACCCATGGCTGAGGTGCAGGAGAAGGTGCGGACTTGTGGAATCTGGGGAGAGGCTGGGGTGAGGAGAGGGCCCAGGAAAAGTGGCCATGAGTCTGGTGCTGAGTCATACCTGACGCGCAGGACGTAGGTCGCCATTTTCTCCTGAAGAGATAGCTCCTCCCTGCAGTCTCCAGGCAACCAATACAGCCACACCCAGACTATACTCTGAGTGTTTCAAAGGATACAAAAAAAAATCTGAATAGTCTCTGAGAGTCCACAGGGACTGGCCTAAAGAGAGGTCTTCAGTCCCAGCAACAGGAAACTGAGAAGCCACAGCCAGTACAGAAGACTGGGATCTTAAACCAGCCAAAGGAACGACACTTCACTTTTTCATTTTTATTTTATTTTATTATTATTTTGTTATCTCTTTTTTCTTTTTTTAAATTTTTCTTTTTTAATTTATTTCTTTATTTTCTATTTCTTTTTGCATTATTTTCCATAATTACAATTTATTTTATTTTTATCCTAATTTTGTAATCAATTTTTTAAAAAAATATTATTTTCTTCTCTTTCTCATTCTTCTTATCCACTCATCCTCTTTCTACTTCCTCTATACTGAACTGAGGTCCTCCCCATATTCATCCAATTCTTAACCTTAATTTCTGTATATAAGATTCTGCCCCCACCTTCTTTACTAGGAATTTGGTGTTTGTATGTCTTGGTTTACCTATTTGTCCTCTGGTGTTTTCTCCATATAAATATATAATTTCCTTTTTCTTCCTTTTTCTTTTTTCTTTCCTCTGATACCATTTTTTTTCTCTCTTTAATATCATTTGTGCTCTTTTTTCTCTCCCCTAATTCTCTTTCTCTAGTGGTCACTTATACTGGGGTTATTGGTTTCATGAGTACATTTGTGTTTTATTCCCTTTGTGTTGTGTCTTGCCGAGGTGAATTTTATCCTTCTAGAGAGTGAGCCACATAATCAGACACCTGGAGAGGAGACTCCATTCACAAACAGGTCAATAACACTCCAGATCCAACTACAGAGACAGGAAGAAGGCGGCAGTGAGGGAGAGATCATGAGTGAGTGAGGGAGCAAAAGAGGAGTGTGTGGTCATGTGTGTGTGTGTGTGTGTGTGTGTGTGTGTGTGTGTGTGTGTATGTGTGTGGCACAGTTAGATCCCACAGGACCTTTGGGGGCAGGCTAACTGGGCTCGCCTAACTAAGCAGCCTCTGCTACCATTGCAAACAGTCCTGGAGAGGCTGGCTCTTCCTCAGAGGCCTCATATTTATGAAGAGAAGAGCTGCTGTAACTGGGACCCCAAGCTCACCTCCACCCAGGATGCCTTCAGATAACACTAGGGACTCTACAGCCACCCCTGCCAGGGGCCTGCTACCTTGGCTGTGGTCCCCCAGTCATCAAGACTCCAGCCAATCCGGGCACAGGCTCCTGTGAGCTTTGAAGCACACTACCCTCTGACTGGCCCACCACTTTAGTCCAGGGCACTGCAGCCACATGAGCAGCCCACATCTGTCCAAGGAGCAGCAGCCACGTGAACAGCCTGCCCCCATCTAAGGAGCAGCAGCTGTGTGAGTATCCCACCCATGTCTGAAGAGCAGCAGCTCCATGAGCAGCCCGCCAAGGTCTGAGGAGCAGCAGCCACATGAGCAGATTACCCACGTCTGAGGAGCAGCAGCCCTGTGCAGCCCCAGAGGAGCTGCTGCCAACTCAGGAGCAGCCACTGCCACGACTGCACAAAGAGCAACTGCCACCCAAGGAGCCACTGCCACCCAAGGAGCATCCCTGCATGAATCTACATCTAGATCCTTCAGTGAGAACAAAAATGGGTAGACAAAGAAACCCCCAAAGGAAAGAAAAAGAGGAATCACCAGAAAGGCAGCTAAGTGAAATGGAGTCATGCAGTATGTCAGAAAAAGAATTCAGAATAAGGGTCATACAATTCATAAAGGAGATGGATGAAAAAATCAACAACTTATGTAAGAATCAAGAAGAAATAAAGAGTGATATAGCTGCAATAAAAAAAAAAACACCATAGAAAGTTTCAATAATAGACTAGGAAAAGTGGAGGAACAAATTAGCAAATTAGATGACAGGGAAGAAAAACAAACCCAAACTGAACTGCAATTGGAGGAAACACTTAAAAGATAGGAAGAGAGCTTAATGGAGCTGTGGGACAACATGAAATGAAGAAACATATGAATAATAGGGATGCCAAAAAACAGGAAGAGGAACAAGGGTTAGAAAACCTATTTGAAGAAATAATGTCAGAAAACTTCCTTAATGGGGAAGAAAAAAGTCACACAAACACAGAGAGTCCCAAACAAGATGAACCCGAAAAGACTCACACTAAGACACATCATAATTATGATGGCAAATGTTCAGGACAAAGAGAGAATCTTAAAGGCTGCACAAGAGAGACAGAAAGTTATGTACAAGGGATCTCCCATTAGATTATCAAATGATTTCTCAACAGAAACACATAAGGCCAGAAAAGAATGGAAGGAAATTTACAAAGTGATGCAAAGCAAGAACCTGAATCCAAGAATACTCTATCCAGCAAGGTTATCATTCAAAATGGAAGGAGAAATAAGGAGCTTCACAGACCAAAAAAAAGGCTAAGGGAGTTTTATCACTACCAAGCCAGCAAAGCAAGAAATATTAAAGGGACTGGTATAAAAAGAAGAAATAAAAAGGTAAGAAGGAACACAGGCAAAAAATAAATAAAAATGGCTACAAACAAGTACCTATCAATAATAACTTTAGATGTAAACAAACTAAATGCTCCAATCAAAAGACATCGAGTGGCTGATTGGATAAAAAACATGACCCATATATATGCTGTCTACAAGAGACCCACCTCAGAACAAGGGACTCACACAGACTGAAAGTGAAGGGATGGAAAATATCTTTCAGGCAAATGGAAATGAACAAAAGCTGGGGTAGCAATACTTATATCTGACAAAATAGATCTCAAAGTGAAGGCCATAACAAGAGATTAAGGAAGGCCACTTCATAATATTAAAGGGATCAATACAACAAGAGGATATAACCCTAATAAACATATATGCACCCAATGCAGGAGCACCCAAATACATAAAAAAAAAAACTCCTAGAAGATATCAAGAGAGAGATCAACAATAATACAATCACAGTAAGGGACTTCAATACATCACTGACATCAATGGATAAATCCACTAGACAAAAAATCAGCAAAGAAAGAGCAATCCTAAATGACTCACTAGATCAGATGGAAATAATTGACATCTTCAGAACATCTCACCAAAACCACAGAATATACATTCTTCCCAAGTGCACATGAGACATTTTCAAAAATAGACCACATATTGGGTCACAAGCAAAGTCTCTCCAAATTCAAGAAGTTTGAAATCATGTCAAGCATCATCTCAGACCACAATGGAATAATATTAGAAATAAATTACAATAAAAACAATAAAAAATTTCAAACACTTGGAAGCTGAATATCATGCTATTAAACAATGATTAGGTTACCAAAGAGATCAAAGGAGAAATTAAAAACATCTTGGAAACTAATGACAATGGAAACACAACAATCCAAAATCTATGGGACACAATGAAAGCAGTCCTGAGAGGGAAGTTCATAGCTCTACAGGCTTATCTCAAAAAAAAAAAAAAAAAAAAAAAGAAAGAAGAAAGAAAGAAAGAAAGAAAGAAAGAAAGAAGTGGTAGTAAATCATCTAACTCTACAACTTAAAGAATTAGAAAGAGAGCAAGAAGAAAAGCCCAGAGCGAGCAGAATATCAGAGCAGAAATAAATGACATAGAGTCCAAAAAGCAATACAAAAGATCAATGAAACCTAGCGCTGGTTTTTTGAAAAAATAAACAAGATTGATGAACCTCAAGCCAGACTCACCAAGAAGCAAAGAGAGAGGACTCAAATAAACAAAATCAGAAATGAAAGAGGAGAAATAACAACAGACCCCACAGAAATACAAAGGATTGTTAAAAAATACTATTCCAACAAACTAGACAACCTGGAGGAAATGGACCTATTCCTAGAAAAATACAACCTTCCAAAACTCAATCAGGAAGAATCTAAAAATCACAATAGGCTGATAACTATGGAAGGAATTGAAGCAGTCATCAAAAAGCTTCCAGGAAACAAAAGCCCAGGTCCAGAAGGCTTCACAGGGGAGTTTTACCAAACATTCAAGGAAGAACAAAAACCTATCCTCCTCAGACTATTCCAAAAAATTTAAGAGGAAGGAACACTTCCAAGCTCATTCTATGGAGCCAGCATTATCCTAATACTAAAACCAGATAAAGATACTACAAAGAAAGAAAATTACAGGCCAACATCCCTCATGAGCATAGATGCCAAAATCCTCAACAAAATTCTAGCAAAGCAGATCCAGCAATACATCAGAAAGATCATACACCATGACCAAGCAGGATTTACCCTAGGGATGCAAAGATGGTACAATATCCGCAAATCAATAAACGTGATGCATCATCTAAACAAATTGAGAGATAAAAATCACATAGTCATATCTATTGATGTAGAAAATGCATTTGACAAAATCCAACACCCTGTCTTGATAAAAATTCTCAGCAAGGTGGGAATGGAAGGATCATACGTCAACATAATATAAGCCCTCTATGACAACCACACAACCAACATCATATTCAATGGGCAAAAACTAAAATCATATACCCTAAGAACAGGAACAAGACAGGGATGCTGACTCTCACCAATCCTGTTCAACATAGTACTGGAAGTACTAGCCATTGCGATCAGACAAGAAGAAGAAATAAAAGGCATCCAAATTGGAAAAGAGGGAGTAATACTGTCCTTATTTGCAGATGACATGATACTGTACATAAAAAATACTAAAGACTCCATCAAAAAATTATTAGACTTAATAAATGAATTCGGCAATGTAGAAGGATACAAAATTAACGCCAAGAAATCTAGGGCATGTTTATACACCAATAGTGAACTTATAGAAAGAGAGACTACAAAAGAAATCCCATTTACCATCACACCAAAAAAATTAAGATACCTAGGAATAAACTTAACTAAGGAGGTAAAAGACCTGTATGTGGAAGACTACTGGACACTGAAAAAAGAGATAGAGGAAGACATAAACAGATGGAAGAACATACCGTGTTCCTGAATTGGTAGAATCAACATCACTAAAATTTCCATACTATCCTAAGCAATCTATAGATTCAATGCATTCCCCATTAAAATACCAATGGCATATGTCACATAACTAGAACAAACTCTCCCAAAATTCATCTGGAATAAAAAAAAAAAGACCCCAAGGAGCTGCAGCAATCTTGAGAAAGAACAAAGTATGTGGGATCTCAATACCAGATATCAAGCTGTATTATAAAGCCACTGTTCTAAAAACTGCCTGGTACTGGCACAAGAACAGACATATAGACCAATGGAATAGAATAGAGAGCCCAGAAATCGACCCAAACCACTATACTCAATTAATATTTGACAAAGGAGGCAAGAACATACAATGGAGTCAAGACAGTCTCTTCAATAAATGGTGTTGGAAAAGTTAGACAGATAAGTGCAAACAAAAATGAAACTAGACCACCAACTTACACCATACACAAAATTAAATGCAAAATGGATAAAGGACTTAAACATAAGATGAAAAACCATAAAAATACTAGAGGAATCCACAGGCAGCAAAATCTCAGACATATGCTGAAGCAATATCTTCACTGATACATCTCCTAGGGCAATGGAAAATAAAGAGAAAATAAACAAATGGGACTACATCAAAATGAAAACTTCTGCACAGCAAAAGAAACCATCAACAAAACAAGAAAGCCCACTGCATGGGAGAACATATTTGCCAGTGTTATCACCGATAAGGGTTTAATCTCCAACATTTACAGGAACTTATACAACTTAACAAAAGGAAGATAAACAACCCAATCAAAAAAATGAGCAATGGACCTAAAGAGATACTTTTCGAAAGAAAACAAAAGGAAGGCCAAGAGACATATGAAAACATGCTCAAAGTCACTAATCATCCTAGAGATGCAAATCAAAATGACAATGAGGTACCATCTCACACCTGTCAGAATGGCTATCGTCAACAAATCAACAAATGACAAGTTCTGGTGAGGATACAGAGAAAAAGCAACCCTTGTGAACTGCTGGTTGGAATGCAGACTGGTGCAGCCACTGTGGAGAATAGTATGGAGTTTCCCCAAAAAACTAAAAATGGAACTCCCATTTGACCCAGTGATCCCACTTCTAGGAATATATTTCAAGAAACCAGAAACACCGATCAGAAAGGATATATGCATCCCTATGTTCATAGCAGCACAATTTACCATAGCTAAGATTTGGAAACAGCCTTAGTGCCCATCAGCAGATGAGTGGATTAAAAAATGGTGGTACACCTACACAATGGAATACTACACTGTGGTTAAAAAGAAAGAATTCTTACCATTTGCAACAGCATGGATGGAACTGGAGAACATTATGCTAAGCAAAATAAGCCAGTCAGGGAAAGATAAATATCACATGATCTCACTCATGCATGGAATATAATGAACAATATAAACTGAAGAACAAAAACAGATCCAGAGACAGAGAAGCATCGATCAGACCATCAAACCTCAGAGGGAAGGTAGGGGAATGTGGGGGTAAGGGGGGTAGATCAACCAAAGGACTTGTATGCATGCATATAAGCCTAACCAATGGAAACAGATAACAGGGGGGTGAGGGCATGAGAAGGGTGATGGGGGGGAATGGGGTGATAAGAACACATATGTAATACCTTATTCAATAAAGAAAAAAAAATTTTTTAAAGTGCAGATTGGGGCTGAGTGACACACAGGCTGCTGGAGACCCAGCAGCTCCTCTTAAAAGGCCGGCACCATGAACTGAATTTACAAGCTCCCACTTCCTCTCATCTCCAGTGCCAGGTGAGGCTTGGGGAACTCAAACAAATACGGGGAGAAACTGGACTGTCTGGCATCAGAGCAGGAACAAGGGGGTGGCTTTATTCCAGATGGAGGTGCTCACTGCAGTCATTGTTCCCATGCAGGGACTACCCCAGTGCATGGCTCACTGGCAACAATTTCTGTTTGTTCTGCCCTGGTGATTCCCTGAGACTTGGCCCACCCAATTTACAACCCCACCTAAGCTGTGTGCAGCAGCTTTTGCACAGGAATGGCCTGTCCTTTCTCAGGCTAAAACTCTGTTAAATAAGCTGCAGCTGAGTTAGGGAGCCCCAAAACTATCAATAAAAGGCCCAAAACCTGGCACCAGCACCAGCCTGCCTTGCTTCACAGTTGGGCCTCATCTGGGAACTTCCAAACCTGATATAAAGAGGAGGAATCTGCAGATCTCTCTGTAGCTTCTGCTGGGTTTTGGCAGTGGCTGACTTTGCACCTCCCTGGAGACCCAAGAGCCAGTGTACCAGTAGTCAGTGTGAGACCATACCAGATTACAACTCTTCACATCCATAAGTGACACACTCAAGGGGCAAACTCAGTGAGCACCAAAGCCCCACTGAAGCAATCCTGATCCATAGAGGTGTCTCCTGCACATCAGCTCTCACACTGTAGTAGCAGCTGGTCCCCACAGCCAATTGGCCTGGAAGTCAATTCCTCCCAGTGACACCAATAGTAATCAAGTCTCAACTACAACAAGAGTGTGTACACAGCCCACAAAAGGGTGCATCAAGAGTGTCCACCTCAGATGATTGGGGAGGCTGAGTCACTGGGCCTATAAGACACCTTCTACACAAGGCCAATCTGTCAACTCAAGGAGACTTAGCAGCTCTACCCAATACATAGAAACAAACACAGGGAAACAGTCAAAATGCAGAAACAAATAAACATGTCACAAATGAAAGAAATGGAAGAAAGCAACCTACTGGATATAGAGTTCAAAACCACGGTTATAAGGTTACTCAAGAATCTTCTAGAAATCTCTGAGGAACTTAGAGAGACTTTCAAGGATCTTAGTGAGAATGCCCCCCCCCCAAAAAAAAGGGAAAGGATCAGTCAGAAATTAAGCATACACGGACTGAAATAAATAATAATATACAGGGATTCAACAGTAAATTAGAGGATCCTAGAATAAAATCAATGATTTGAAATACAAGGAAGCAAAAAAACACCCAATCAGAAGAGCAAAGAGAAAAAAAATCCAAAAATATGAAGATAGTGTAATGAGCATCTGGGACAACTTCAAGCATACCAACATCCGAATTATGGGGGTGCCGGAAGAAGAGAGAGAACAAGATATTGAAAACCTATTTGAAGAAATAATGACAGAAAACTTCTCCTATGTGGTGAAAAACAAATAGACTTACAAGTCCAGGAAGTACAGAGAACCCCAAACAAGAGGAATCCAAAGAGGAAAACACCAAGACACATCATAATTAAGATGCCAAGAACAAAAGACAAAGAGAGAATCTTAAAAGCAGCAAGAGAAAAAGTTACCTACAAGGGAGTGCTCATATGACTGTCAGCTAATTTCTCAACAGAAACTATGCAGACCAGAAGAGAGTGTCAAGAAATATTCAAAGTGATAAGTAGCAAGAACCTACAACCAAGAATACTCTACCCAGCAAAGCTATCATTTAGAATTGAAGGTAAGATAAAGAGCATCACAAGAAAAAGCTAAAGGAGTTCATCACCACCAAACCAGTATTATATGAAATGCTGAAGGGTATTCTTTAAGAAGAGGAAGAAGAAGAAAAAGGTAAAGATAAAAATTATGAACAACAAAGTGACAACAAATATATATCTATCAACAAGTGAACCTAAAAATAAAATGAATAAAAAAATCTGATGAACAGAATAAACTAGTGAATGAAATAGAATCAGGAGCATGGAAATGGAAGAGACTGATGATTCTCAGACAAAGAGGGGTGTAGGGGGGTGCAGGAAGAGATTATACAAAGATCTTATATGCATGTATGCATTTCCTATGGACACAGACAATAGGGTGGTGAGGGCCTGGGGTGGGGTGGGAACCGGGTGGAGAGGAGCCATGGGAGGAAATAAGAGGGACATCTGTAATAATATCAAAAATAAAGATTAATTTTTAAAAAAAGAATCAATAAAACAGCATATAGGAAAATTTAAAAAAGAAGAAAAAAACTATAAGTGAGAAAGTTAAAACTCCTGTATTTAAAGTCACCATCTTTGGAATTTGTTGGATCTAGAAGCAGGAGACAGACCAAAAACCCTCAAGAATTGGTCTCTGTCTTTTCTCCACCCCAACCTCCTCCCCTCCCTTCTCTTACTCTCACTCTGCTTGCTCATGTTTACCTTCATTTTCAGGTATAAGCCAGACACCTGTGACTTGGCCTGCACTTTCTTAGAAACAAGTTTCACACCTTTCTTCTTCACTGCCAGGTGCCCAAACATAGCATAGTGTCAAGCACATAATAGTGAAGACAAAATATTTGTTATGTAAATTACATACTAGCTAAAAGTATCAGGGTGAGTCCATGTTAGGGGGAAAACTCATTGTTTTATCTCTATTAGCCACTCTAATCATTTCTATTGTACCCCAGTCTTTCCTATTTCTATGCATACATTATCCCATAAAATATATATATTTATCTTTTGTTCACTTTCCATGAGCTGTGAAAGTCTCCTGATCAGGTTAATGTCTTCTTCCTTTGCATCCTCCCACAAACAGCCGATTCAACTACACCCACAGTGGTTGGTGATTCACTAGTATGGCTGTCTGACTCAGACCTAACGGGATCAGTATAACCCACTCTGGGAAGTAGGAATCATGTCTTACTCACACTGGCATATAGTCCAGGGCCTGACACATCAAAGACTCTTCATAAATATTGACTGAGGAAGGCAGAGTGGCAGTATAAATGAGTAATACTCAAAAGAAAAATATTCAAATGTTTCCATGAAGCCAGACATGCAGCAAAATAAATGAATGTGCTTTTCTACTCATTTTATCATGTACTCATTCAACAAATATTTATTGAATGCCTAGTTTGTGCCAGCAATCAACTTGGCACCAGTGATTTGCAGATGAATTACATATGAGTGGTAAAACAGGTCTGCATGAAACATCCATGTGTGTTGGTGTTGCCAACAGAGGAGGTGTGATGGAGACAGTAGATAATCAAGGAGAGATGAGGAAAGGAAAGAGAAGATTAAAGAATATTCAACAAAATCCATCTGCCCCTGCAGCAAGGAACTTCTTGTAAGGACAAATGTACTTAGGACATTGATCACTCTTTAAACAAATGGTTTAGTGTAATGGCAAACGCTCTATAGCAAGACATCTTTTATGCACCATGATATTTATATGCATCCAGCCAGCATACCCCAGTATTTCTATTTGATGTTTCATCTGACAAACTCAAATGCTTAAGCTCAAGTGTAGGCTGACCTCCTTGACCTTGGCACCATGTCAAGCTGTTTCAGTATGGTTTAACAAGTAATGGGAAATGGTAAGCTCCTGTTACCCTTGGAGTTCACAGAGATGTCTGTTGACTTGCACTTGGCATTCAATATATTATTTTGTACCAAGCTCAGTAGGGAAGAATGGCAGGAATAGAGGCTGAGGAAGAAAGGCATTTGAAAAATTCTTAAGATTGAAGCACAGATAATTAAACACTAAATAAAGCTACTCAAAAAGGAGACCCAAAATGAGTTATAATATTGACTTCAAATAATTCAAGCTCAAATTCAATTACTTTGAACATTAAGATGGGTAATGTTCTCCAGTGTTTGGCCACACACATCTTTGATCTGGCACTTATATATCCATTCCTAGTCTACTTTATTTTACCTCCTGTGACCAGAAGTGCAGCCATGGACCCTGATCTCCACATCAGGGAAGTGGAAACTTTGTTGTTGTATGAATAGGGAATATTGGAGAGGCCTTAAGCTCACACATGCAGATATGCAAATGACTGTCTCTCTGTGTTGGTTTGTAAAGAAAAGGTATGCAAGGAAGCAAGAAAATAAATCTTCAAACAGAATAATCCTTATCACTAGCCCTGTCCTTTTATCCAGTCTCCAGTACTTTCTCACTGTCCTGAAGAGCTCCACGTAGAAATGCAGATGCTGACAGCCTAGGGCTTCAAACAAAGTTCCACCACTCACCTGAAATAAGTTGCTTCATTTCCTCATACTCAATTTTTCACATCTAAAACATGCTGACTTGGGGAGTAAGTAAATTAACTGGCACCAATAGATGCCCAATGAATGTTAATTACTTTTTTCTCATTCCCTAATAGAAATACAAGGTAAGGACCAATGCCATGTGTTTTGCTTATATGTTTTTCTAATCTAAGTGCTGATAAGGAAGATACACCTAAGATACAGTACTGAGTAATCCAAGGTGGACACAGGGCCTTGAGTAGCAATAAAGGAAATAAGAAAGACACCATTTCTTGGGGGATAATTTCTTAGACCACTTGCTTTGAATCCCAGTACCTCAGGTTCAGGTATGCCTCACAGGAAGCTGGCTACTGTAAACAGGTGCTGTGGCTGTGTAGCTATCTTTCCCCTAACTTCTCAGGTGAGTCCTCCCACTGAGATACTAGGCTCTTCCTGTGGAACATGTTACTGCCCTTCTTTGGTCTCATTCATAAGTCAGGCAGTCCAGTGTCGTTCTGATTTTGCTTGTGATTTGTTTTATGAAATGCAAGATTGAGAGAAAGACAGAAGGTGCATATCCACAAGACTGTGGTGGGTTTCTAAGTATTTATCTGCCTAAAGGGGCGTAATTGTAAAACTCAACCTCCAACACACCCTCAGTAAGGCTCATTCAGAAGCCTTAAAATAGCCAAGACTTGGAAACAGCTGAAATGTTCCTTGATGAATAAATGAATAAAGAAGTGGTCCACTTACCAAACAGCAATAAATGAAACAAGGAAATCATGCCATTTGTGACAAAAGTAAGTTTACAGTGTGAGTAGAAAATAATGTTGCTAGAATAAATGCCAGTTCTATAGTTGGGCTGTAACCCTTGGATGGATGTTGAAGGTATTGTGCTAAATAAAATAAATCAGACACAGAAATACAAATACTGTATGATCTCAGGTGTGTGTGAGGCATAGAGAAGTGGCATGTGTAAGTTCACACAGTCGGAAAAAGTAGAGCCAGAGTCCAAACCAGAACCAAGGCTCTATCTGATTCCGAAGCATGCCTCGTGATGCTCACCTTTGGTCAGGTTCAATCTCAAATTCTAAATGGGACTCTAGTTGGAAAGAACAATGAATGCTGCAGAACCCTCACTTCCTCTGTAGCAGTGACTCTTACTTCTTGTTTGTTCTCAGGCGTCTACAAAAATTTTATGAAAACTGTAGGAACTCTCATACAGCGTGGGGTGAAAAGTAGGTTTGCATGGAAAATAATACAATAATTAATAATATAAGAATAAATTCTGTTTTTGTACCCTCACACTGTAAACTTACTTTTGTATGTTCACAATTTTTTTTTGTATGTGCACTTTTTTAGGGATTTCCATACTCCTCAAAACTAAGGCTTAAAACCTGTGCTCTGAAAGTTGTAGGATCTGACAGGGATGAAGTGGGTAGAAATGGCTCCCTGGCCAAACTCATCAGGTTCACACAAATTCTCTGGTAAAGAAATTTTTTACAAGCATAGAAATCACCCCTAACAAAGGCTGGTTATGGTAGACAGAGATGCAAATTATAAAGATATTCCACAAAATACAGGTTACAACCTTATTCTTGCTGGGCCTTTGAGTGGAATGAGTGTCAGTAGCAGTGTCTAAGGGAGTAGAAAATAATGTTGCTAGAATAAATGCCAGCTCTATAGTTGGGCTGTAACCCTTGGTCGTGACCTTGAGGCTCAAGGAATAATCTGAGTCAATTCCAAACTGAGAAGCCATTTCCCACAACCCACAGCCCAGCAGGATGTTGCCCCCTAACCCTGTCATCATGACACTGCCATTTGCAGCAACTGAGCTTAATTTCTCAAGACCAAATGCATCAGACCTGAGAGTCCATTCTTACATAAGAATCACCTACCACCCCAGCTTCAACCCCTCACTCAGCCAAGGGTTATCAATATTTAAAAGGAAGGGGTCTAGCCCAGCCAGCTGGCTCAGTTGGTTGAAGCATCATCTCGCACACCAAAAGTTGGTGGGTTTGATTCCAGTCAGGGCACATACCCAGGTTTGATCTTGGACAGGTGCATGCAGGTGGCAACAGATGGATGTTTCTTTCTCACATTGATGATTTCCCCCTCATTTCCTCTCTCTAAGATCAATTTTTAAAAAATAATAATTAGAATAAATAAATAAGTAAAAGGAAGGGGATAGATATCCTCTTGGTGCTTCTGAGAAGTCTTTGTGCCCTCATAAGGCCCTCAAAGAAGATTAGTTTTCCTGCTTCCAGTTTGCATCTCTACTGCCAGGGAAAGATGTTGTAAGAGCCACTGTCTTCTTGGAGGTTCTGTTCAAGCTATGACCTCAGGGTCCCAGCTTATTTCCACCCTCACAAGCTCCAGCGTGCTCTCAGGATCAGCTAAGTTAACCATAAAGGGAAGCTTTGACTCACATTCCCAGAGCCTGAGGGAGACCAGGCCCAAGCGGTCATTCAGGAATGGCCCTGATATTCACATAACACTTGGGGTAATCTAGAAGATTCCTTTTGCTCAAGTCCTTGGAGTAGAGGTTCAAGTGTGTTGTCTGAGAGCACAATAAATGCCATTTAAAAGTGATACAGTTACTTAAGGAGCAGTGGGGTTGCGATAACAATGGATGGGAGTTCCCTTAAAAAGGGCCCCCTGCCCTGGCTGGTTTGGCTCAGTGGATAGAGTGTTGGCCTGCGGACTGAAGGGTCCCAGGTTCAATTCCGGTCAAGGGCACATGCCTGGGTTGTGGGTTCAATCCCCAGCAGGGGGCGTGCAGGAGGCAGCCAATCAATGATTCTCTCTCATCACTGATGTTTCTCTCTCTCTCCCTCTCCTTTCCTCTCTGAAATCAATAAATATATATATATATATATTTTAAAAAGTGCCCCCAAATTACCTAAAGCTCTACTTGGTAAAATTTGGAAAAACTGAATTAGAATATCTGAGAAGGCTTGAACCTGTGCCCATGGGTCTGTAAGTTGTAGGAAAGCCTGCCATGAGGAAGGCAGTGGGAAGGGCTCCGAAGCCAACAGGAGGGCCTTCTGTGCCAGGAGGCATAACAAGGATGCCACAGCCCTCAGCTCTGCCTTGGAATAAGTCTTTGCTTTTGTCTGAGAGGTAAAGTGGTTCATTCCTTGGAGAAAAAATTGAAGTGGAATGGTAGACCCTGCCCTTCTCACTGTTTTCATAATGTTATCTGGAATTATTATTAATACATAGAACATTCAATATAAGTTAATAAGGTTTTCTGAGTATCTGCTTATATGTTATAGGTTCCTCGGGGACAGACAACAACAAAGCATGAGACATGTTTGGAGTCTTCCAGTACCTTTTTAATGTCTCAGAGGTTTGCATGTTCCATGTTAAAGCCAAGCAGAACACAATCAGCCACACTTTAAAAGTCTAATTTTAAAAATAAATATTACTTCTTGCTACTGATATAAGCAACTGAGTTTGAATTTGCTTGTGTTTATACTTTTACTACTACATACTATGTATGTGTTAACTGTTTTGTTATGCATGTCATAGGTATTTATAGTCTTACAGTGGCTTGAATTCTGGTTAGATGTCTCTAGGTAAACCACAAAAGTCAATTAAAAAGCTTTTTGAAGCCCTAGCTGGTTTGGCTCAATGGATAGAGCACTGGTTTGCAGGCTGAAGGGTCCCAGGTTCAATTCTGGTCAGGGGCACATACCTGGGTTGCCCCTGGGCTCGATCCCCAGTAGGAGGGTATAAGAGGTAGCTGATCAATGAATCTCTTATCATTAGTGGTTCTATCTCTCCCTCTCCCTTTCTCTCTGGAATCAATAAAAATATATTTAAATATATATATATATATATATATATATATATATATATATATATACTCTTTTTGAATTTTCAGGCAAATGTGTGCTCATACATTTGGAAGTTCCTCTCAAGTGCAACCTCTGTGTGATATGGAAGAACTTTGTGCATCTACTGGACACTCATGCTGCCTCACATCAGTGCCCAGCGACGGAGCAGTGTCCTCTGTGTGCACTTAGTTTTCGGGTATGAAGTCCATGGCCAGGGATGCCATCTTCCCACACTGTTTTGCTTCCCTGTGAAGTTTTTTTTTTTTTAATATATTTTATTGATTTTTTTACAGAGAGGAAGGGAGAGAGATAGAGAGTCAGAAACATCGATGAGAGAGAAACATCGATCAGCCGCCTCCTGCACACCTCCTACTGGGGATGTGCCCGCAACCCAGGTACATGCCCTTGACCAGAATCGAACCTGGGACCTTTCAGTCCGCAGGCTGATGCTCTATCCACTGAGCCAAACCGGTTTCGGCCCCTGTGAAGTTTTTGAAGACAAATCACTAATCAACTTATTGTAAATGATTATAAATGATAACCCTTTCCAAAATATGCCTTGGGTGTAAACCATCATGTTTCAGGAAATAAAGATGTCCTGGGCTTCCAATAAAAATCATCTTTGTCCTGACATGAAAACACTCACCCTCACTGTTCTGTATGGATATGCCTGTGTGTACTTTCAATTACATTTACTTAAACATACAAGAATGTTGTAAGACTGGGAAACCCATTCATGAAATTTACAAAACAATGCACCAGGAATTTGTGTATATTCTTACTTAGGAAATGATATACCATTTGACCATGTGTTTCTTCCAGTAGCTCAAAGCACTACTGGGGACCTTAGGTGTTCAGAATTGAGCTAATTATATCCTTCAGTTCATGAAACTTCAAAGTGCCTTCATATCCACTGCCCTATGGTGAACCAGCAACAAGAGAGGCACATGCTTCGGGGGACCAACCGTCCTGGCTCTCCCGGTCTGGAGGAGGGTCCCGGGACATGGCACCTCCACAGAAAGGTCCAGCAAATGAGGGACACGTTGGTCACCCTGTGGATGTTACAATTCCCATGGATGGTTAGGGAAGCTGAAGTACAGAGGAGCAGAGCATTTTGCCAGGCTTGTCCAGCAAACCAGAAGCAGCTGCGGGACTCAGCTTTCTGTCCCAACAAGAGCACATGTGTAAGCAGGCAGATCCCTGCCATGTCCTCTCTACCTCACTTTCACCGGGAACAGTAAGAAGCCCAGCGTCACTTTTGCCTTTTGTGTGCTCATTCCAAGTGCAGCTGAAATACTGCGGGTCCTTGTGAAGGGGGCCCTTTGCCAGTTCCTCACATTATTTAGGAGTGACCACATAGCTGCTTTGTGTTCTAGGGTAGAATGACGGAGGAGCTGGGAACTTATAATGATCACAGCTCCTAAACGCAGAGGAAACACTAGTATAGAGTTCTATTTACTCCACCAAGTACCTCTTAGACCACCATGACTCCACCAAGTACCTTTTAGACCACCATGTCTCTGGTCCTGATGGGCCATATGTGTAATTTCATGGAACAAGTCAACCTAAAAGAACCTTAGAAAACATGGCCAGTTGGCCACCTTTGAACCACAATATGGTGATAGCTAACATTTAGTGAGGACTTACTGTGGTCAGGCACTGGGCATAGAGCTTTACATGGATTCGGCCAATTCAGCCCCATTAAAGTTTCTTGGCAACTAATGTTCCCATTTCACAGATCAGACAGATGAAGCTGAGAAGGATTAGGTGATACATCCTTTACAGGTCACACAGCTGAGAAGGCTTGGAGCTTGCATTTAAGCCCAGGCAGTCTGGCCCTGGAACCAGTGCTTTCACATCCACTATGACACTTTCAATAATAGTAGTTGAGCCCTGGCCAGTGTGGCTCAGTTGGTTGGAGCATCGCCCTGTGCACCGAAAGATTGAGGGTTTGATTCCCAGTCAGGGCACATGCCTAGATTGTGGGTTCGATCCCCAGTCAGGGTACATATGGAAGGCAACTATCATTGTTCTCTCTCACATATCACATTGATGACTCTCCCTCTCTCTTTTCCTTTCTTTTAAACCCAATAAGTATATCCTCAGGTGAAGATAAAAAAACAGTAGATGTACACCACAGTTCCCAATGTCCAGTCACTCAGGCAGGTCTTGGTTAGGGTGAACCTAGGACTAGGAGGCCACGTAGGCCTGAAATGCACAGTAGGCGTATTGGTCCTACCTGTCAGGTCAGAAGGCCATGGAATTCCTGGCCATAGGTATTAAAGGATCTGAAGGAAGACATTTCAATCTTTTCATTGATTCCAGAGTGAGGTAAAATGCCGTGCCACACTTATTTCTTTAAGGCCTCTATTTCCTTTCTGAAGTGTACAAGCAATATGCCCGGGCTTCAATGAGAAATGACAGGTAAACTAATGGGAAAGCACAATGCAAACGGCCAAGCACTTTGCACAGTTATCCCATATATTAAGGAGCTTCCAAGACAGCCATGGTCTTGAATGTTCTTGGAAAGCAAAGGAGACCCACTGCTTGAATGCACAGAGACAAGATTTCAGCTTTTTAGAATATTCAAGGGGAAAACACACATCTTAAAATTACCCCAAAGATGAGCTTTACAAAAGCACAGAGTTGTCAACAAATTTTTCCATATTTAATTTTAATTATTTTATTTTTTATTGATTTTTTTACAGAGATGAAGGGAGAGGGATAAAGAGTTAGAAACATCGATGAGAGAGAAACATGGACCAGCTGCCTCCTGCACACCCCCTACTGGGGATGTACCCGCAACCAAGGTACATGCCCTTGACAGGAATCGAACCTGGGACCCTTCAGTCTGCAGGCCGACGCTCTATCCACTGAGCCAAACCGGTTAAGTTATTTTAGTTTTTTAAGTATATTTTTATTGATTTCAGGGAGATAGAGATAGAAACATCAAGGATGAGAGAGAATCATTGATTGGCTGCCTCCCACATACCCCCTATTGGGGATTGAGCCCCCAATCTGAGCATGTGCCCTTGACTGGAATCGAACCTGGGATCCTCCAGTTCGCAGGCAGATGCTCTATCCACTGAGCCAAACCAGATAGGGCAAATTTTTCCATATTTAATCCTAAAAAAGTTCCAACATTGCAAGATGGAACAAGGCAGTTCTTCCACAGAAACCTTGTAAATCCACGGCTTTGTTGACATTCGCACAATAGTTAAAATACAAACTATCCTCAAATGAGGAGCATAAGTGAGGAAGCCAGATTTACTGGCTCCTTCTCAATTTTTTCCAGAGATAAGTCTATTGGCAACAACAACAACAAACACCTTGTTCTAAACTAAACAAAAAGAGTACTGAGAAAGAAGAAAAGTACTACAGAAGGATGCAGTGCCACTGGAATGCTATGGAGCATTCGAGTGACTCAGCACCGGCCCAGGGGCAGCGACAATTAAGGAGTCTGCTGAAAGAACTCTAATAAAATCAGCGTCCTCCATCCTTAGTAACCTCAGAACAAGAATCATCACTAAAGAGAATGTTCAGCCATGCTCTTGGGGACTGTGGTTGGGTGAGAGTTGCTTGGGGTTGAGTCACAGACTCCTCAGATGAAGTGGCCTAAAACTGGGAAGCGGGTGGGTCTCTGCCCTCCTCCTCCTTCCTCTCCCTCTCCTGGGGGATTTCAGCCTTTCTGCAATCAGCCAAAAGGAGCAAAAAGCGGGCCACTGGGCAATACGAATTTGTCAAACAAGTGAAATCAAGTTTCCCCTGTAGCACAAAGAATAAATGCAAACATTGTGTCGACAAGTCCTGAGACGCCTGTCTCCAGGTGGGAGAGCACTGAAGATATCAGAGATGGAGGCTAAGCAGATTTTTTAAATTCTTTGGAGAAAAAGAAAAATCACAATTCATTTTAGCAACTAATTTAATTAATTTATGTCTTTATCAACCCTTGAGCCATTAAGTCCTGTGCTAAAATCAACATCAGTTTATCTTGTTCTAAGATAGTGTTTGTGACATGGATGAATAATTTTCCGGCACGGAGAAGTGAAGAGATTACATTTTCACATCGAAAGAGAAAAAAATGTGAAAGGGTTAAGGACTTGAGATTTGACACTTCCCTCTTAACTTTTTTCAAAATGCTGTATTGCTTTCTTTTTTTGTTCTGGAATAAACTCAGGTATAATTATTATATTGGACGTATTATCAAATGAATTGACTGAATTTACATAATATTCATGGACTGAATAGTATGTTTATTCGTTGTGCTGACAGCCACATTGTTCTCTTTCATTCATAAATGAAGCTGCTCAGTGTGAAATGACCCGCTACCAGGAATGAAGGGGTGACAGCCTTAGAATTAAATCAAGCTCCTACCAGCTAGTTTCCCCTTCAAAAGTTATTGTCCTATTTGATTTTCTTTCTTTTAAAAAATATATTTTTTTATTGATTTTAGAGAGGAAGGGAGAGGGAGATAGAGATAGAAGCATCAATGATGAGAGACTCATTGATCAGCTCCCTCCTGCACACCCCACCCTGGTGATCGAGCCTGCAACCCAGGCATATGCCCTTGACGGGAATCGAACCCAGGACCCTTCAGTCCTCAGGCTGATGCTCTATCCACTGAGCTGAACCAGCCAGGCTATTTAATTGTTTTTGTTCTGAACTTTAATAACCTGGATGAATTTTCTTTTTTTTTAACTTTGACATTCTTATAAGAAAGAGGATTATTCTCTTTTTCATCAACCAGAACAATATAAGACTGAGTGTGAAACACAACTAGGTTCCAAGCTTTCTGAAACCAGAAGGGCTTTTACTCTCAGGGGACAGAAGGTGAGATTGTTCCTTTTGTCTTCAGCCTTTGTGAATACCAAAGCATGAACCATGTCTACACCCATGTTTAGAAGCCTGTACTGAATCCCATGACAGCTAGCATGGTAAGCCGATGCCTTGATTCCTACCAAGCCAGCAACATGCCCTGGACTTGGAGCTGGACTTTAAGAGCAATTTACATCTTGTTCAGCAGAAAGGAGGCTGGAGTGGGGGTCTACGCAGCAGTTCTGACACAGGCCCTGCCTCTGAGGAGCTCATTACCAGAGACCCCATCCTGGATCATTGAATACCCCCTTGGGCTGACTCTGTAAGTTCCAGCCAAGTAAATAAAAGGAACAGTGAGATATTTGACTCCACACTAAAGAAATCATGAAGAAGCAAGAGTTTTATCATGAAGTGTCCTAGGTCCCCACACTGAACAGGCCCTAGCTGGTTGGGCTCAGTGGATAGAGCATTGACCTGTGGACTGAAGAGTCCAGGGTTTGATTCCAGTCAAGGGCATATGCCCAGGTTGCAGGCTTGATCCCCAGGAGGCAGCCGGTCAATGAGTCTCTCTCATCATTGATGTTTCTATCTCTCTCTCCCTCTCCCTTCCTCTCTGAAATCCTGGGTATGAAATATGTTTGAGGATGGGGTTCCATTTGGGGGTCTGCATTTTCCACACTAGCAGCTCTGCTTCAGTAAATGTACAGGTTGAGTCAATAAATGGGTGTGACTGGGAACTGGAAACCTCAGTTCAGGTCTCCACTTTGCCATCTGCTGTCTTCATAACTAAAAGTAAAGTTTTAGGGGAAATGGGCTAGCAGCGAAAATAAGAGGAGACTGTATAGCAGTTTTTGCAGAAGTTAAAACTTCCAAGAAAGTATTAAAAGCTGTACAAATATGAGACCGTATCCATCATTAGCCAACATTTTATTTATGCACCTATAGTGTGCTCTGGGTGGCACTAGGTCCTGAGGACACCCAAGTGACTACTACAAAGTATTTACATTTTTATTCTATTGTTAGGCTACCTGAGGAACATCCTCAGAGGAGGAACCCAGAATGACCTGAAGTGTAGAAAAATTGGACTTAAGAGAGCTTTTAAACAAGTTGAGATTGCTTGATTAGAAAAATAAAAAGACTAGGGGGTAAGCATTGATAACTGTTGTTTTTTTTTTTAATTTAAATTCTTTATTGTTTAAAATATTACATATGTCTTCCTTTTTTCCCCCATTGACCTCTCCCAGGCCATTGCCCACCCCCACCCCCTGTCACATGCCCTCACCCCCCATACTGTCTGTATCCATGGGTTATGCTTATATGCATGCATACAAGTCCTTTGGTTGATCTCTTACTGATAACTTAAAAAAAAAGTTTATGATGTCATTTAATATACACTTAGGTCAGCCAATATGAAAGCAAAATAAAGGTTTGGGGAATAGATTAAGGGGGAAAAATACAACTTTTTCTGCAAGAACACTAGAGCTGCTATGCTGAAGATATTTTGAAAGTGAATTGCTAATTTTCTCTCTCAATGGGTTTATTTTTTTTTTTTTTTTTTTTTATTGCTTAAAGTATTACAAAGGGTATTACATATGTGTCCATTTTATCCCCCCGCCCTAGACAGTCCCCTAGCCTCCCCTATCCCCCAATGTCTTATGTCCACTGGTTATGCTTCTATGCATGCATACAAGTCCTTTAGTTGATCTCTTACCCCCCTACCTCCTGCCCCGCAACCCTCCCCGGCCTTCCTGCTGCAGTTTGACAATCTGTTTGAGGCAGCTCTGCCTCTGTATCTGTTATTGCTCAAAAGTTTATAATGATCTCTATTATCCATGAATGAGTGAGATCATGTGGTATTTTTCCTTCATTGACTGGCTTATTTCACTTAGCATAATGCTCTCCAGTTCTATCCATGACGTTGCAAATGGTAAGAGTTCCTTCCTTTTTAGAGCAGCATAGTATTCCATCGTGTAGATGTACCACAGTTTTCTAATCCATTCATCTACTGATGGGCACTTAGGCTGTTTCCAGATCTTAGCTATGGTGAATTGTGCTGCTATGAACATAGGGGTGCATATATCCTTTCTGATTGGTGTTTCTGGTTTCTTGGGATATATTCCTAGAAGTGGGATCACAGGGTCAAATGGGAGTTCCATTTGTAGTTTTTTGAGGAAACTCCATACTGTCTTCCATAGTGGCTGCACCAGTCTGCATTCCCACCAGCAGTGCACAAGTGTTCCTTTTTCTCCACATCCTCTCCAGCACTTGTCGTTTGTTGATTTGTTGATGATAGCCAGTCTGACAGGTGTGAGATGGTACCTCATTGTTGTTTTGATTTGCATCTCTCGTATGATTAGTGACTTTGAGCATGTTTTCATATGTCTCTTGGCTTTCTGAATGTCCTCTTTTGAAAGGTGTCTATTTAGGTCCTTTGCCCATTTTTTGATTGGATTGTTTATCTTCCTTTTGTTAAGTTGTATGAGTTCCCTATAAATTTTGGAGATTAGGCCCTTATCGGATATGACATTGGCAAATATGTTTTCCCACACAGTGGGTTTTCTCGTTGTTTTGTTGATGGTTTCTTTTGCTGTGCAGAAGCTTTTTATTTTGATGTAGTCCCATTTGTTCATTTTCTCTTTCGTTTCAAGTGCCCTAGGAGCTGTATCAGTGAAGAAATTGCTTCGGCATATGTCTGAGATTTTGTTGCCTTTGGATTCTTCTAGAATTTTTATAGTTTCCTGTCGTACATTTAAGTCCTTTATCCATTTTGAGTTTATTTTTGTGTATGGTGTAAGTTGGTGGTCTAGTTTCATTTTCTTGCATATATCTGTCCAATTTTCCCAGCACCATTTATTGAAGAGACTATCTTGGCTCCATTGTATGTTCTTGCCTCCTTTGTCAAATATTAATTGAGCATATTGGCTTGGGCCGATTTCTGGGCTCTCTATTCTATTCCATTGATCTATATGCCTATTCTTGTGCCAGTACCAGGCAGTTTTGAGAACAGTGGCTTTGTAATACATCTTGATATCTGGTATTGAGATCCCACCTACTTTGGTCTTTTTCAGGATTGCTGCAGCTATTCGAGGTCTTTTTTTATTCCAGATGAATTTTTGGAGAGTTCGTTCTAGATCTCTGAAGTATGCCATTGGTATTTTAATGGGAAGTGCGTTGAATTTATAGATTGCTTTGGGTAGTATGGACATTTTAATGATGTTGATTCTACCAATCCATGAACACGGTATGTTCTTCCATCTGTTTATGTCTTCCTCTATATCTTTTTTCAACGTCCTGTAGTTTTCTGAGTAGAGGTCTTTTACCTCTTTAGTTAAGTTTATTCCTAGGTAGCTTAATTTTTTTGGTGCGATGGTAAACGGGATTGTTTTTATAATCTCTCTTTCTGAAAGTTCACTATTGGTGTATAGAAATGCCTCGGATTTCTTGGGGTTAATTTTGTATCCTGCTACATTGCCAAATTCATGTATTAAGTCCAGTAGCTTTTGGATGGAGTCTCTAGGGTTTTGTATGTATAATATCATGTCGTCTGCAAATAAGGACAGTTTTACTTCCTCTTTTCCAATTTGGATGCCTTTTATTTCTTCTTCTTGCCGAATTGCAATGGCTAACACTTCCAGTACTATGTTGAACAGGAGTGGTGAGAGGGGGCATCCCTGTCTTGTTCCTGTTCTTAGGGGAAATGGTGTTAGTTTTTGTCCATTGAGTATGATGTTGGCTGTGGGCCTGTCATATATGGCTTTTATTATGTTGAGGTATGATCCTTCTACTCCCACCTTGCTGAGAGCTTTTATCAAAAATGGGTGTTGAATTTTGTCAAATGCTTTTTCTGCATCAATTGATATGACCATGTGGTTTTTTTCTTTCAATTTGTTTATGTGATGTATCACGTTTATTGATTTGCGGATATTGTACCATCCTTGCATCCCTGGGATAAATCCTACTTGGTCATGGTGTATGATCTTTCTGATGTACTGCTGGATCCGATTTGCTAAGATTTTGTTGAGGATTTTGGCATCTATGTTCATGAGGGATATTGGCCTGTAATTCTCTTTCATTGTGTTGTCTTTACCTGGTTTTGGTATTAGGGTGATGCTGGCTTCATAGAATGAGCTTGGAAGTGTTCCTTCCTCTTGAATTTTTTGTAGTAGTCTGAGGAGGATAGGTTTTAGTTCTTCCTTGAATGTTTGGTAAAACTCCCCTGTGAAGCCGTCTGGTCCTGGGCTTTTGTTTGCTGGAAGCTTTTTGATGACTGCTTCAATTTCTTCCATAGTTATTGGCCTGTTGAGATTTTTAGATTCTTCCTGATTGAGTTTTGGAATGTTGTATTTTTCTAGGAATTTGTCCATTTCCTCCAGGTTGTCTAGTTTGTTGGAGTAGAGCTGTCCATAGTATTTTTTAACAATCATTTGTATTTCTGTGGGGTCTGTTGTTATTTCGCCTCTATCGTTTCTGATTTTGTTTATTTGGGTCCTCTCTCTTTGCTTCTTGGTGAGTCTGGCTAGAGGTTTGTCAATCTTGTTTATCCTTTCAAAGAACCAGCTCTTGGTTTCATTGATTTTCTGTATTGTTTTTTTGGTCTCTATGTCATTTATTTCTGCTCTAATCTTTATTATCTCCTTCCTTCTGCTCACTCTGGGGTTTTCTTGTTGCTCTCTTTCTAATTCTTTGAGTTGTAGAGTTAGATGATTTACTACCATTTTTTCTTGTTTGTTGAGATAGGCCTGTAGAGCTATAAACTTCCCTCTCAGGACTGCTTTCATTGTGTCCCATAGGTTTTGGATTGTTGTGTTTTCATTGTCATTAGTTTCCAGGATGTTTCGAATTTCTTCTTTGATTTCATTGGTAACCCAATCAATATTTAATAGCATGCTATTCAGCTTCCAGGTGTTTGAGTATTTTGGGTTGTTTTTATTGTAGTTTATTTCTAATATTATGCCATCGTGGTCTGCGAAGACGCTTTTTATGATTTCAATTTTCTTGAATTTGGGGATACTTTGCTTGTGACCCAATATATGGTCTATTTTTGAATATGTCCTATGAGCATTTGAGTAGAATGTATATTCCCTGGCCTTCGGGTGAAGTGTTCTGAAGATGTCTATTAAGTCCATCTGATCTAGTGAGTCATTTAGGATTGCTGTATCTTTGCTGATTATTTGTCTAGAGGACTTATCCAGTGCTGTCAGTGGTGTATTAAAGTCCCCAACTATGATTGTATTGTTGTCGATGTCTCCTTTGATATCTTCCAGGAGTTTTTTTATGAATTTGGGTGCTCCTGCATTGGGTGCATATATGTTTACCAGGATTATATCTTCTTGTTGTATTGATCCCTTTAGTATTATGAAGTGGCCTTCCTTATCTCTTGTTATGGCCTTCACTTTGAGGTCTATTTTGTCCGATATAAGTATTGCTACCCCAGCTTTCTTTTCCTTTCCATTTGCCTGAAAGATATTTTTCCATCCTTTCACTTTCAGTCTGTGTGAGTCCCTTCTAATGAGGTGGGTTTCTTGTAGACAGCAGATGTATGGGTCATGTTTTTTTATCCATTCAGCCACTCGATGTCTTTTGTTTGGAGCATTTAGTCCGTTTACGTTTAAAGTTATTATTGAAAGGTACTTGTTTGTAGGCATTTCTGTTTTTGTGTGGCTGTTTTCTTTCTGAGCTTTTTATTTCTTATTTTTATACCAGTCCCTTTAGCATTCCTTGCATTGCTGGCTTGGTGGTGATAAACTCCCTTAGCCTTTTTTTGTCTGTGAAGCTTCTTATTTCCCCTTCAAGTTTGAATGATAGCCTTGCTGGATAGAGTATTCTTGGATTCAGTCCTTTGCTTTGCATCACTTTGTAAATTTCCGTCCATTCTTTTCTGGCCTGATGTGTTTCTGTTGAGAAATCATTTGACAATCTAATGGGAGATCCCTTGTATGTAACTTTCCGTCTCTCTCTTGCAGCCTGTAAGATTCTCTCTTTGTCCTGAACATTTGCCATGGTAATTATGATGTGTCTTGGTGTGGGTCTTTTTGGGTTCACCTTGTTTGGGACTCTCTGGGCTTGTGTGACTTTTTTCTTCCCCACCTCAGGGAAGTTTTCTGATATTATTTCTTCTAATAGGTTTTCTAATCCTTGTTCATCCTTCTGTTGTTCTGGTACCCCTATTATTCGTATGTTGTTTCGTTTCATGTTGTCCCAAAGCTCCCTTAGGCTCTCCTCCTGTCTTTTCATTTTTTTCTCCAATTGCAGTACGTTTTGGGTGTGTTTTGCTTCCTTGTCTTCTAAATCACTAATTCGGTCCTCCGCTTCTCCTAGTCTACTGTTGATACTTTCAATGGAGTTTTTCATTGCAGCTATATCACTCTTCATATCTTCTTGGGTCTTACTTAAGTTGTTGATTTTTTCATCTGTTTCTTCTAGCTTCTTCCATATGTTATCGATTTTTTCATCTGTTTCTTCTAGCTTCTTCCATATGTTATCGATTTTTTCATCTGTTTCTTCTTGCTTCTTGCTGAGGTTGTCGATTTTTTCCTCCATCCGGTTTATGCACTCTAGGACCCTTATTCTGAATTCTTTTTCTGTCATGTTGCATGCCTCTGTATTACTTAGCTGCTTTTCTGGAGAGTCCTCCTTCTCTTTCCTTTGGGGGTTTCTTTGTCTACCCATGTTTGATCTCACTGACATATCTAGACGTTGAGTCGTTCAGTGGCTGCTCCCTTGGTGGCAGTGACTCCTTGGTCTGCGGTTCCTCTTCGGGCGGTTGCGGTAGCAGCTGCTCTTCAGTTGGCAGCAACTCCTCTGGTGGGTGCTGTTCACAGCTGTGGTGGCTCTTCTGGCTGGTGGGGCGAGGTTTCATGTACAGCTGCTGTTCCTCAGCAGAGGGTGTGGTGCTCAGGAGGTTGCTGTTGCTTGGATCTGCTGTGTTGATTTAAAGGCACAAAATACAACACAACAAGGCACCACGTACCAGGCACTATACACAAATATATTCACGATATTAATAACCCCAAATAAAGGTGACCACCTGAATTAAGAGAATTAGGGGATAAGGAAGAAGGAAGAGAAAAAGAGAAAAGAGAAAAAAGAAAAGAAAATTAGGGACCAAAAAAAGGAGTGCAAAAATGAAATTGGGAAAAAGGAGGGGGGAAAGTAAAAGCGAGAAAAGAAAGGAAAAGAAAAAAAAAGAGCAAAAAGAGAGAATGAAGTGGAAGAGGGGAAGAGACTTTTTATATGAGGAGAATACTCCTATAGAACAGCCATTAATCCCAACAAATTCCAGCAACAGCTCCCTGGAGATGAATGCAAACTAGAAACAACCAATAATATAACGATGAAAATAGAATGGAGAACACTAATCCCAAAATAAAATAAAGAGAAAATAAAATGGCACTTTAAAAAAAATGGTAAAATGGTAGCAGTAATAATACTGGTTAAAAATAAGAAGGTAGTAATTAAAAGGGTAAAATCAGGTGATGGAAAAAAGAAGAAAAGAAAAAAAAAAAAAAAAAAAAAAAGAAAAAAAAAAAAAAAAAAAAAAAAAAAAGAAAAAAATTTGTTTCTTAGTTAAAAGGTGAAAAAAGAAAAAAAAAAATATTGCAGTAGTGAAGGTCCTTCGGTTCTTCGATTCTTCAGTGTGGCTCGCCTTAGACCTGCCCGGTATTCAGGAGAGTGTTGAGTTTCCCTGCGATACACTGTTCCTCTGTGTTGTAGACCACAGTCCTTATTTTAAAGCAAGCCGCATTTGTTTCCCAGACTGCCTTATTTTGTGTTTAGCAAAGAGTCAGTTTGTGGGTCAGCCTCTGGGTGGCAGTGTTCTGGGGTTGGCCTCTGAGGCTACAGGGCCTCTCTGTCCAGTGGAAGTTCACTGCCCAGAGCTGGCTGCGTAAGAGTTACCAGTGCTGTGTTGTTGCTGGGATTGAAAATCCCTCTATAGGCCAGACCCTGTTAACTCCCAGGGACTGATCAGGTTATTTTAATCCTTGATCTCCTAGAGGGTGGAATCTGGGTGTGGCTGTGCGCCTTGCCTGGGGGCTGGGGGGAGGAGTCTCACTCTCCGGAGAGAATGGCTGCCTCAGACCTGGGCTCAGGGGTGACTCAGCACTCAATTCGCTGTCACCTCTCCCGGCCCCCCTTCTCTCCTCAGTCTCTCCCCAGATTCCACTCCTCCGCACACTCTCCCTCTCTTCAGCACAGGTGAGTGTCTGTATCCGAAATGTCCCATGAACAGGGTTCAGTGAAAACAAACAAACAAACGCCGGCCGCGGAAACGGGGAAGGCCTGGTTTCTGTAAGCTTCTTCTCTTACCGGGACTGCATGGTCTGGTCAGCTCTTCAGGCTGCCCCCTTTAGGCTCAGTCCTCTGTGATCACAGACCCAGCTCTCAATTCCCCCGGCAGCGCCAGGAATCCCGCGGTTCTCCTTTCCCCCGTCAGGGGCTGTGCCTGTCCCAAGGGACGCGGCTGTCTGCCACGCGGTCTCCCTCCGACTCTCTGGGCTCAGAGGTCTGGCAAACTTTCCTGCCCAAATCCCTGGTTTTTTTACCTTTCCAGGGGAGTTCTGCTCTTCCCGGCTGTAAACCGTCTCGCCAGCTGAGGAATTTCGCCAATTCGGGGTGGATGTTACTAGTTTCAGCTGCTCACTCCATTTGCTCAGGGACACGACCTGGGATGCGTCTGCCTATACCGCCGCCATCTTCCTGAATCCTCTCAATGGGTTTAAAGATATGAGTAAAAGTGAGACACTAGAATAATCTTTTTCTTTTCTTTCTTTTCTTTTCTTTTTTTTTTTTTTTTTTTTTTTTTTTTTTTTTTTTTTTTTTTTTTTTTTGAAGTTCTACTAGAACTCTAGGAATGGTAAATAGGTGGATTAGAAGTAATTTCCTTCTCTCCCCCTTATTGGCTATGTTTACTTCCAGATTTGGAAACTCTTGGACATACATATGAAACGCATCCTAGAGCATGACTCACTATGAAAAGCACATGTGTGTGAATTGCCTTGCCCAGGAAATGTCCTCTGCCTGTCCTGCCTCTATTTCAGGACAAAACTTCAGTTGTTGCTGTTTTCCCCTCCCTGATTCATAGTCCAAAGAAGTGAAATCACAAAATGGCTGTAGTCAATGAAAACTACCTCCAACTACCACATAAGAATGTAAGGTCTTTAAATCTGGTTGTTCATTGTATTCCCAAGAAAGCTTTTCCCTCAGAAAAATGTGGTGCCATGAAGAGAGGTAAAAGAGTCAGAATGGCATTTATACACAAAAGTTATGCATCAAGTCCCTTCAGCCAACAAGTCTACAAAGTGTGTTTGTCAACAGCAAACATTTTAAAGATGAAAATTAGCAAGAGAAAGAACAAACGTTTATTGATCCCACTGATGTCAGGCATCTAGGCGCTCTTCTATAGTAATAGTTGACATTAATTAAGTCTTTCATTAGGTGTGAGGTCCATTATTATGTGTTTCATGCATTATTTCATTAAATTCAAACTGTCCCACAACATAAATGCTATTATGGAGCCCAACTCACAGGCTCCGAGAGATGAACTAATTTGTTCTAAACAATGTTAGCAAGAAAGAAGCAGAGATGAGAGTCAAACCCAGAACTGTCTGACCCCAGGACTTAACCTACATCTTCGTTTAGCCCTTTAACACAAAGGTCCGTCTAATATTCCCGTTATGTGTATCAGGGAGTGGCAGCTCAGAAAAGATAAGTAGCCTGATGAAGAGCACAAAGACTATTCAAGGTTTTGGCCCTGGATTTAAGTCAGGTAGGTGGACTCCAACGTTCATACTTTTGTCCCATATGATTCAACCCAAAGATGAGTAGCTATCCTCACTCACACTCACTCCATAGAAATCAATCTTAAATCAATGCAAGTAAATAAATGTTTGCTCTGTATAGAACATACATATGAGACTCTGAAGATAATGTAAATGTTTAAACACATAGTAACTGTCTCCAATACACTTTAAATTTTAGTCGGCAGGGAAAATACAGAGATAACTGGACAGAGGTCCATTGAGAAGCAAGAATCACCATAAGTAAAATAACATCCTATGAATTGAATAACATCTTTAAAAGTGCAGGATAAAGCAGTGATAAGCAGAGGGAGAAGTTTAATCAGGGAGAGCTTTTGAGAGGAAGGGTAAGATAAAGTGCATAACAAGTGGAGTGGATCCCACTTCCTAGGATCTTCCTGCCTGTTTCATGGGTGGGAAGAAAAGATACTTTGGAGGCCTATGTAAAACAATAAATTGCCGAGGCCGGTTTGGCTCAGTGGATGGAGCGTCAGCCTGCGGACTGAAAGGTCCCAGGTTCGATTCCGGTCAAGGGCATGTACCTGGGTTGTGTGCACATCCCCAGTAGGAGATGTGCAGGAGGCAGCTGATCGATGTTTCTCTCTCATCGATGTTTCTGGCTCTCTGGCTCTCTCCCTTCCTCTCTGTGGAAAATCAATAAAATATATTTTAAAAAAACCAATAAATTAGCACTTACTAGAGGGTTCTACTGCAGATATGACCGAGGATCACAGAGCAATGGGAAGCTGGAAGGAGAAGAAGGCTTTTCTGTGACTACAGCTAAAACTGTTAGCTGTTACTCTCTCACTTGGCAAGTAGGTTTCTATAGGCCCCTGACAAATTATAGTAGTTATAAATCAAGCTTAGACTCATGCTTTATAGGAGGGCAAAGGCCAGAGGAAAAGAAGAAGAAGAGTCAATTTCAACATTTTCAAAGGATTTTCCATAAAATCTATCCAGTCTAATAAAAAGAAAACCAAACACTTTTTTTTCTGAATTAATCTTAAAAGGACAGCTTTCCTGGATACATGGACTGGAACGCTAACTGCTTATTTCAGCCCCTCCCTCCTAACCTCTGATTGAATGAAGGGTGGGCTGTTTGTGATGGTAGCCTATAGTCCTGATTCAAGTTTGTATGTAAGCTCTGTTCAACTCCCCCCTAAGACAGATTTCACCCTTCAGTGGGATTATTTACTGAAATTTATCTAAGAACATCGTTTTCCAAACTGTCTATGGAGGAACAAGAAGAACTCACTATGCTAATGAGTGTCCTAATATATAAAAACCCAGGGTCCTAACGTCCATCCAAAATGACCGAAGGCTCCACAGAACTCCAGGCTAGGGAGCCGAGGGAGGAGCTGATCAATCAGTGGCAGCGGTGACTGGCCAGCGGCTGAAGGCAGACCTCTTGGTCCCTCCTCCCGGCCCTCAGACTCCAATCCATCCATTGGTGGTGGAGTCGGTGGAACTGGGGACTGGCTCCCTTAGTAGTCCTCCAGGTTCAATCTCAAGAGGACAGGCCAGACACCAAAGGACCAGCGCTGCTCGCATGATCCCGACAGCACTGCCGGCCTCCTGGAACCTGGCCTCGGGCACTGGCCTCCTCCCCTCCCTAGGCGCTCCACAAGGTCACTCGAGCCCGCCCTGCTCCAGATGAAGTATAATCACTGCGCTCAGAAGAAATATAGTAAAAAAATAAAAACCGATGACCAAGGGCCCACCTCCACGAGCCCACGGGAGCCTCTGAGCACTGGGCACCCCGACTATTTTAGGGGCTTCAGGTGAGCAGAGGGGTCAGGAAACCTCCCTGGAGGTCAGGCAGTAGGTCTGATTGGGGATCCATCCGCCCTGCTGTCTGCCAACAGCCGCCTCCTGGAGAATGGGAACAAAGGGAGGGGCGGTTCTGCAAACCCCCGAGGTAATCCAGGGTCCCTGGTGCTCTGACCCACCCGCTGACACTGCGGCTATGAGGGCACCGCACAGCCAATCAGCCTGATCCACCACCCCCTCACCTGCTGGTCGCAGACACAGGGAGCACCCCTTCTGAGGGGAGACACCCACCAGGTGTAGAGAAGGTATACAGAAGGCGCTCGGCGAGGAGTCCCCAGGGTTGTGTTTGCACCTTCATGCTGTTTCTCGCCCCCCACCCCCACCCCCCAACCGCAATGCCGAAGGAAGCCTGATTCAGGACACCCCATGCTGACCACCCACACAGAAAACAGCGAGTGATAAACATCATGTCCCCCAGACACCTGAATCCGCCCCTAAAGGAAGCCGCTACAGACCCGGAGCGGGAAGATGGGGCCGAGACAGAAGGTCTGGGGAAAGCAGGGCTGCCCCTCCTGCTCCCCGGCCCCTCCCTGTGTGAAGCGCCTGCACCGCCGCCCTGGACGGAGGCCTGTGAGCGAGTGAAGGACCGTGGCTGTGCCTGTGGCTGCGCTGGGCTCCTGCCCTCGGGGGTAGGCAGGAGACATAGTTACCGCCAGGATCTGAAACCCTCTTTATCGGCAATAGCGCAAACAATGCAAGACCCACACGTGTTTCTAAACAGGACTCTGTCCGGCCGCGTGTGAACCCAGATCGAAGGCCTGCTCTCCACCGAGGAGGTGCCAAGGCTGCTCCTCTCTCGAAGGAATGCAACCTGGAGAGGTTTCAAGGGAAAAGGAGATAAAAATAAAACAAAATAGCAGCGAGCTCTGAAGCCACTACCGCTGCCCTCAAATCCTCCGCGCGGTGGTGACGTCAGAGCCTGTCTCCCCGCCTGGGGCTCAGACAGCCGAGCCGCTGACACCTGCCAAGGGGCCTGGCACCGGCCTCATCTGCTCGCGGCCACTTTCACCCTCCCGCCAGCTCCCGGAGGCGGTGGGCTTGCGGATGGAAGCTTCCGTGTTAAAGCAACCCTGTTGGTGCAGCACAAGACACGTGTGGGCTTTTTGATGAGAGAGAACCGTAACATCCCTTCACCAACGTGCTTTTTAACTGTTCTGAGATCACGCTCCCAGCCTTGGCGGCTCAAATAGGCCTCAGCGATTCCACCTGCCCGATGCAAAGGCTGACCCGGGCTTCAGAGACCTGGAGCAGACATGTCCTTTCAAAAGGAAGGTCACCCTGGCTGCAGGTCCTTGCTCTTCGTCACTTTGAATATTTCTTGCCAAGCCCTTCTCAACCCAGCAAAGCTCATTTGGAATTGAAAGCCAGATAAAGAGCTTCACAGACAAGAAAAAGCTAAAGGAGTTCATCACCCTGATTGGGGGCCAGCCGGTGGCCAACTGCCTGCAGCCCCTCCCCAGGCCGATGGGGCCTCCAGCCAGACCCCACCCGTGCACGAATTTGTGCACCATGCCTCTAGTTACTAAATAAAACCGTTCTGTAGTGAAATAAATTTGGGAAAGCTGAGTGTATTTTTTGCAGCCATAGTTAAGTGCATGTGCATCTTGTATGTTCAATGGGGACATATTAGAACTCACTTAACCTTCAATATCTGCTTATTTATATCTCATAGGCCTAATGTTCTAAGAAAGGGACCATGTTCTCTTTCCTTACGTAACTTTTAGAAAGCACCTTTCAGAAGAGTCAGGGCCAGGGCTATTGGATAATTGGGTGTAAGAGAGAGAGAAAGGACTACCAACTGGTCACGATTTTGACCCCATACTTGGGAGTGAAGAGACTCCTTTCCAGGTTCCCTGAGTTTATCCTTAAACAAGAGTGAGTAACAAATATTGACTGTCTCAACCCATGCTTTTCAAGATCACCTTCATAGCAACATAGAAAAGCATTGGCACCCATCTCCTCTGTAATAATCAGCTCAGAGTTGGCCTCAGTGGGGAATGTGGGAGGCAGGGCAGGGGCTTATTCCCAGGGGAGAGCCGAGAACTCTCCGGAACTGGAGGAGCACCCAGAGTGCAGGTATTTACACTGTGTGCCTGAACACACTGTGTCAATTACACTTTAATATGTCCCCATAGTCCTTAAGACACACTCAAAAAGTCCAGATTCCTCTAGCAGGCCATTCCGTATCTGCTCATGTACTTCCCTGCCCTCTCCCACCCTGGAGCAGAGCATAAGATGGACTCTCACAGAAGATAATGGGATTACACTTGTTCAGATCCTCTGTGTGTCGGGTGACACTTTAAAATGCTGGCATTTTGTATGGCCATTTAAAGGGAGAAAATGAAGGCACTGAAGGGAAGGTCTTATCTCTTAGAGTTCTATAACTAGAAGGAAATTCTAAGGTGCACCTTCTGTCTACCAGGATGCAGTTCACTTGGTAGACAGAATACCTTACAGTCACAGCATTTCAATGACTGAATTCCTAGCACAGCACATGCCCAGTGGAGTCCGACCGCCTGCCTGGAAGTGGTGTTTCTCTGCCCTGTCATCAGAGTCAGAAATGGATAAAATGCCAGAGTCTGCTCATTAACATGATACACGCATTGTGGAATAGCACCAACCAGGATTTTTAGCCAGTAAGTGCAATGAACATACCTCTTAACGTGAATATTGCATCTTGCCATGTGACTATATTTATGTACCTTCTCATATCTTCCAAATATTCTTGTCAGTTAATAATTCCCTGTTTTACAGAGAAGCAAATTTAAATAATAATTTAAGTTTGTGTAGTGCTTTAGAGTTTAATAAACATGTTCATGTACATGTCTTATTCTATCCTCAGTATAACTCTGAGATATTAATCTTCGTGTCTTTTTTTATGGTGTAGAAATTAGAGGTTGAGAAATCACCACCAAGTTAATACCTGGCAAAGTGAGAGTGAAACCCAGATTCACCAATTTCAGATTTATCATTGTCAGCTCTCCATGGAGTGAGGCAATATGTATATTTTCTGAGAGATTTCCTTCATAAGCTCATGGCAACCTCAATCTTTTCTAAACTCCTAGTGCATTGTACTATAAAATTGGTACTTTATTGGAAACTCTTATTTTCCAATAATTTCATCTCTGTCTTATTCAAACATAAGCCTTTGATTACATTGTGATTTCAAGCATTCCCTGAGCTCTTATAGGCTGTTCTTGCTGCAGAGAATGCACCCTACCTCCAGACCTTATACAACCTCATTCAATCATATTCACCAGGACCCAGCTCAGGCCTTCTCCCCTGCCCTTACTTCAGGAAGACTCTCTCCCATGGGCTCCTGTAGCATCCGCACTGACACCTGGCGACTCATCCCACCACACTGTATTGCAAGTGTTTGTTTATCATATTTCCCACTGGACCTTGAGCATCTTGACAACAAAGATCTTGGATTCCTTCTCTTTGAATCACCAGAACCCAATCTCATGGGGGATAAAAATCTGTGGACAGACCATGATAAGCACTATGAAGAGTTGTGTTTCCCCAGGGCAATGGGTTCAAGGTGCTCAGAGCATAGGCAAGGCAGTCAGCCCAGGCAGTCAGCCCTCAGAAATTATGTAGTTGGGCATGGTCTTCAGGAAGAACAGGAGGTCACTGGCCAATGTGTGGGCAGCAAGAGGAGCTGAGTGGGCGTGGGCAGCAAGCCGAGAGAGCAGGCTTAGTGGAGCTCTATGTTTCTTTGGTATATCAACCTCTTCTCTGGGAAAGCTGCCCTCTCTCCAGCCAACCTCATGGTTCTAAGAGCAGCTGTCAGTCATGGTATCTGTTCCCCCACCCAGAGGACTTTCCACAGGTTTTTCAAATTTCTTTAGGCTCACAAAGGACACTGAACCGGAGAGAGAAGCCAAGGCCAAAGCTGGGAGAGCTGTGTCATGGAAGTGCTTGAGTCCCTGATTCTGGTCATTCCTAGGGTCTGCAACATCCCTGTCCTCTCTGAGGTTTGTTTTTCTACCTCATCTAAATCAAACTGTGTTCTGTGTTAAAGCAACCCTGTTGGTGTAGCACAGACACGTGTGGGCTATTTGATGAGAGAGAACCCGTAACATCCCTTCACCAATGTGTTTTTTTAACTGAGATCACGCTTCCAGCAAACACAAGAATCCTGATCTATACTAAGACCTTTAAAAATGTACTATGACCTCCACAGAGATGGGCACAAAGTAGCTACTTAATACTTTATTCCTCAAATAGACCTTTTCCTGTCACCTAGTTCAGTCATTTCATTCCAATGGAAATACAGAATTAAGTACCTTCCCAGAGCCACACACTGCTGCTCATAACAGAGTTTACGCTGGAACCTGAACTCTCTTCCCAGAATACTGTCTGTTCAGCACAGACTGCCTCCCTAAGCATTTGGGACTAATAAGCATCAAGATAAAAGGTGATCATAGGATTCATATTTGGTGAAAAAAGGACAAATAATATACAATATGATTACAAAGTGATGACAATCTTGTTTTCTAATTCATTCAACAAATAGCCTGACACATACCTGCCTCTCTAGTAAGTAGGGATTTTGAGACAAAGTATGCTCCTTGGTCTCTAATTCATCAAATAGAGAGAGATAGTATAGCTTAACAAGGCTCAGAGACCTCCAAATTAGCCATCTGGGAGAGTAGTTTACTAATTACTTTTACGAGTGTTGGTAAGTCCCTTTTGAATCAATTGAACTAAAGAAAATGCCACCTCATAACTTCATAGCTTCATTTAAATTTATGTTTAATAAAAAAATGATCTAATTGTCCTGACCCATGTGGTTGAGTTGGTTGGAGCATCAGAGCATCATCCTGTGTACTGAGTGAGAGGTTGAGTGTTTGATTCCCAATCAGGGCACATACCTGGTTGCAGGTTTGATCCCCAGCTGGGGAGCATACAGAAGGCAACCAGTAGATGTTCCTATCTCACATCAATGTTTCTCTCTCTCTCCCTTCCTCTCTCTAAAATCAACAAGCATATTTGAGGGTGATTATAGAAAATTATATTATCCAACTGGACCAATTATATATGGCACTTCATTTTTTTGAAAATTCAGAATATCCTCCTCCAAAGACAATGATTTTCTCCTACTAAGAGTATTCAAAATAATCTACTGCATAGGTTCTGAGATCTGGAAAATACAAGGTTCAAAGATATGTTACCTAAGGGTAGGCAGCATCACTGTCCTGAAGGGAACTATACTATTCAGGATGGGTACATTTTTAATGTGCTGCTAAAATAGTGAGTTCTACCATTTATATTAAATTTACTAATAGGCCTATATCTTTCTAGAGGCAGGTGCCAGGATCACCTTAAGTAACTTTGAGATCCTTCCAGCTCTGTGGTCCTGAAATTGCTTCTACTGGAATTCCCCAAGCCTGGGTAGGGCTGAAAGCTTTCTGTCCTACTTCTTCTCCTGATATAGGTCAAATCCCATGTCAATGAGCACCATAACAATAACTAGCTCATGGCCTGCCTCATTTAGACAGCCTGATAATAGGAGAATCAAGTATGACCTCTAAGCCAGAACTGGCTGTCACAGAGTTGACCTGAATATGATTTCAGCAACTAGGTAGTCAGTGTCTTAAGTTTTTATTTTCATGGCACTGGGCCATTGCAGAGCAGTCAGACTGAAGGTACATATAGATTACTAGTGAGTTGAAACCACAGTAATCACATTCCTGACTCAGTGACTCCATTTCCCTGGTGGACAATGCAAAATCAGAATGTCTTTGAGCTCCATGCTATGAATCTCCATGTGAAAATGGTACCCATTTCTGTCAACTCCAGCCAAAGAGTGTCATGGCAACTTGGCCATCCTCTCTCAATTGTATTAATAAGCCTTCTTGTTATATGGATACCCCTAAACCTGAGGTTCCTTTCTCCATTTTTTTCCAAGCAGGTCTGGATATATACTTCTTTTTGCATATGTTCTTCTTTCTTGGAATGAAGTGCTAGTTTCAGTTTTTGGTAATTTTTCTCCATGTAAATGTAAATTCCATGAAGGTAGAGATTGGTTGTTTGGTTCCCAGATATACTGGTGTTTACTATCTGTGTCTGCTCGCTGGTATGTGAGCTCCACAGGCATGGACCCTCACGTCTAGTACACTGCTTGTCATACAGTCAGTGCTTGATAATTATTTGTTGAATTAATGAGTGAATACATGATGAACAGTCATTTTTTATGACCCAAGTCCCATTCCACCCTTCCTCTCACAAAGCAGTTCTGAGTCTTTCCTCTGACACTTAGTACTTTCTGCATTTCTATATTATAAGATTCACGTGAAACTCTACATATTGTTTATGCTGTATCTGTTTTCTAGGATAAACTGGGAAATATTTTATGGCAGGAACTATGTTTTATAACTCCAGGTTTTGTGTACCTCAAAACAGTAAGAGCTCACTAAATGCTTATTCCTTGAATGATTAAAAGAATGGATACAAATATTTCTCTTTTAACAATGAGCACAAATGATTTATGATTTAACATCATATCTCAAATTCTGTCTGGACTTCAGAGTTTTACAAACTGAAGAAGCCATGAGTCACTGGGCTGGAGGGAGGGGTGTTTGTTTGTGGAGTTCTTGTTTCCTGACCCCAATGAATCACATGGATATTCAGCCCAAGTGCATCCTGTTTGAGGAAGTAACCAAAACCCCTATTTCTGTCCCCAATGGCATTTTGGTTTTATGAGTAAATGCCCTGGCATGCCATTAAGTAAATGCCCTCAGAAAGCCCTCAGCGAGTGCTTTAACCTCAGGAATCAGACCACAGAGGAGCTTTCTTGTATTAGAGCAAGGAAGGAGGTGCTACCTTCTTCACCCTGCCTGGACCAAGACTCCAGCCACCAACTGGTGACCCTGCCTCCAAGTTCTTTTCAAACATCTGTCACACTCTTTTCCAAATCACAGGTATGATCATGTAATTCTGCAAAAAAAAAATAAATATGCAATAGTTCCCTTCATCTATAGAATAAAGACCAATCTTCTTAAGCTACCATTCTAGGCCCTCTAGAATGTAGTTCTGACCTAATTCACCAATCTTATCTTCCTGCACTCCCATATAAATATATGCTCCAAATAGAATTAATGACTTTCTGATCACGTACTAATTATACATGTTGCTCTATGACTTTGTTGCCTCTGTTTCCTCCTCATATGCTCACCCCCTCCATTTCAAAAATATACTACCTCCACAATATCTTCAGTGATTGTCCAATCAGGAATAATACTTCTCCTTAGAGATTGCTAGGATTTTTATCTACACACCTATTCCATTTTTGTTTCTAATCCTACATAATAAAAAGCTAATATGCAAATCGACTGAATGGCAGAGCAACTGGTGGAATGACCAGTTGCCATGACATTCACTGACCACCAGGGGACAGACACTCAATGCAGGAACTGCCCCCAGCTCACAGACCCCAGGCCAGCCAAGGTGGGTGCCAGCGGGGACCCCCTGATCATTCCACCAGTCACCCCACAGATCATCCCTGATCACCAGCCAGGCCTAGGGACCCTACCCATGCACGAATTTTGTGCACTGGGCCTATGGTGTGTATTATAAATACACAAGAACATGTTCATATTTCTATTGAATCACTTCCTATAACATATCTCAATCTTAGTCAATATGATTGTCTTTCAACTCCTTACAATGTCAGCCAGAGTGGACACTCAATATAAAAGTTGGTTGAGTGGGAAAATTGAAATAGTTCAATTATTTAAATCTTTATCTTTGGCTGGGAACCTTTAGAAAAGGATTAGCATAAGAGTGTCTTACTCTTTGGTCTCATGTTTCATCCCTTATCTCCCTTTCCAAGCAAAGATAATATGAAAATCTGAGGCATCCAGTCAAGACATCAGAGTAGGTACATTCTGTGCTCACCACCTCCCAGGACCACATTAAAATCACAATTAAATTATAGAATAACCATCATTGAGAAAAACATGAAGACTAGCTAAACAGAATTACTATAACTAAGGATTTAAAGAAGAAGCCATGTTGAAATTGGTAGGAGGGGTATAAACAAAATGGACAGAACCCAACCCACAGGGTGGAGATGAAGAATCAGGAGCAATATTTAAGTTGAGGGGGTGCCCGCTGAGGAGCTACAGGTCCAGCTCCACACAGTTTCAAAACACCAGTGCCTAGAAGAGGAGTTCCCAACATCTGGCTATGGAAACCAGTGGGGATTGCCTCTGAGCAAGAAAAAGGGCTGTTGTAGATCAAAGCACATCTCTTAAAGGGCCAGCACACAACTCACTTGCTCACAAACTACTCACTCTAAGCTCCAGTGCAAGAGCACAGCTCAACCTATGCCAGGGCCTATGAGGAGAAACTAAATTAACTAATTTCAAAGTGAGGACTGGAGAGTCAGGGATTGGGGCAACTCCCATCAGAGACAGAAGCATTGGCAGGCTCCATAGTTCATTTGTTGAACTCTCCTCCAAACTAGTCAACCTGGAACAGTTGAGCACCCAATCTGAATCTCTATTAACCTGGCTAACACATTCACCTTGCTCTGGTGAAACTCTGAGACCTCACCCCATCAAATCACTGCCTTGCCTGAGCCTCTTCTAGCAGATCCTCCAAACAGTCTGCTTTTGCTCATGCTGTGGACTTTCCCCAAATCTCTAAAGTTATACAAAATCTAAACAAGCAACAGAAGGCCTCAGCATGCCTTCCAGGTCTTGCTAAAAGGCCCCAAGATCAGCATAAGCAGCACTGGTCACAACTTGCATTACTACTCTCATCACGTGGCCCCAAGCCTCACATAGTGATGGCTAATCTTGGCCTAGAACATTCTTTAACTAAAAAATCCACAAGCCAATCACCAATGGTAACTGGCCTCAGTTCATATCATGGGGCCCACCAAAGGACATCAAGCCAAGCACAGTGACATCTGGCCTTGGTTTGCAGCATAGCCTCTACCAGGTACTTTTAAGCCCAGCACAAGTGGCAACCATTATCAGATCACTAGGTAGCTTCTACAAAGAGTCCCCAAGCAAGACACAAGGAGAAGCTGACCTTGGCCTGTAATAAAGCCCCTCCTAAGAGCCTCCAGAAACATCACAACATCATACCCAGTGGATGGCTTCAGTACACATCAGAAAACCACCCAACCAGTTCCATAAATACCACTCCCAAAGGGAAGACTCAGCTGGCACTAGAACCCTGCTAAAATGACTACCACTCTGTGGGGTTGCCTCCCCCTCCTCCCCTAAAAATGCTCATTTGCTGCAGTCATGGCCAGACCTCACAATCAGTTAGCTGCGAGGGTCAAATCCACCTACTGATGTTCCAACAGCAATTTAGGCTCCGAGGGGTCCCAGATTGGAGAAGGTGCAGGCTGTGCTGAGGAACACACACACCTCTCCATGCATGAATTTCATGCACTGGGCCTCTAATCTATATAATAAAAGCCTAAATGACCATTACAGCAGAATGACTGGTCACTGTGATGTGCACTGACCACCAGGGGGCAGACGCTCAATGCAGGCGCTGCCCCTTGATGGTCAGTGCACTTCCACAGGGAGAGCGCCACTCAGCCACCAGCCAGGCTCACAGCTGGTGAGCACAGCAGCAGTGGCAAGAGCCTCTCCCGCCTCTGAGACAGCACTAAGGAGCAACAAGCAGGTGGGCAGTAAGGAGCAAGAGGTCCCGGACTGAGAGAGGGATATCCGCCTGCCAGCTTAGGCCTGCTCCCCAAGTGGGCCTAAGCTGGCAGGCGGACATCCCCCGAGGGGTCCCAACTGTGAAGGGGCACAGACCTGGCTGAAGGACCCTCCCCCTCCCCAGTGCATGAATTTCATGCACAAGGCCTCTAATATAAGAAATAAAGAGTAAAGAATCTGAAGAAAACTCTACAGAAAGACATCAATATATAAGAAAACTAAATAAGAAAGAACAATACAAATATTCAGAAAATAATAAAATGGTAATAATTACATAACAGTGAATAATTTACTTAAATGTAAATAGACTAAATGCACCAATTAAAAGACATAGGCTGGCTGAATGGATTAAAACAACAAGACCCATACAAACAACATGACCCATAAAAGAGACCCACTTCATATCAAATGACACACACACACAGGCTGAAAGTAAAAGGATGGTAAAAGATACCTCACACAAGTAGAAATGAAAATAAAAACTGGGTTAATAATACTTATATCAGATAAAATAGACAAGAGACAAAAAAGGACATTTCATATTGATAAAGGCCTCAATCCAACAAAAGGATTAAACTCTTTTAAACTTAAATACCCAATGAGGAGCACCTAATCTTAATGCTAATAATGACAGATATAAAACAAGAGATTGACAGTAAGACAATAAGAATATGGGACTTTAAGAGCCATTGACATTCATGAATAGATAATACAGATGGAAATCAACAAAGTGGTATTAAATGACACATTATACCACATAGGCTTAATTAATATTTTTAGAGCATTTCACCCAAAAGCATCAGAATATACATTCTTTTATAGTACACATGGGGCATTTTCCAGGATAGACCATATGTTATGCCACAAAATGTCTCAATAAATTTAAGAATATTGAAATAATATCAAACATCATCTCTGATAGCAATTGTATAAAACTAGAAATCAATTAAAAAAAATGAAAAACACACAGATACATGGAGGCTAAGTAACATGTTACTAAGCAATGACTGAGTTAACAAGCAGATCAAGAAAGAAATTAAAAACTAAATTGAGACAAATTAAAATGAAAACACAATAACCCAAGGCTATGAGACTAGTCAAAGCAGTTATAAGAGTGAAGTTTAGAAGCAATGCAGGCCTACCTCAAGAAACAACAAACATATCAAATATACAGTATCACCCTACATCTAAAGTAAGTAGAAATAAAAGAATAAGCAAAGACCCAATTCAGTAGAAAGAAGGGAACAATAAAGATTATAGAGGGGACAAATGAAATAGAATTTAAAAGCCATAGAAAAAGTTAATGAGACCAAGAGCTGATTCTTTGAAAATCGGCAAAACTTTAGCCAAACTCATAAAGAAAAGAAAGAAAAAGAGTGATGACTCAAATCTTATATAATAAGAGAGAAACATGCAAATTAACTGTCCCTCCGCTAGGCTCAAGCCACACCCACAAGCCATGTCCCACCAGCCAATCTGAGTGACTATGCAAATTATCTGACAAAGATGGAGGTTAATTTGCATATGCAGGTGTCAAGCACCCCAGGAGGTGATGGCGGCCACAGCCATGGGCTCCCAGGACCTTTGCCAGACCCGGGAGGCACACCAAGCCACGCTCGCGGGCTCCTGGGACCTTGTCGGTGGAGAGCAGGAGGTTTGGAGGACTTGGCAGAGCAGGAGACTGCTGGACATAGAGCAGAGTGAGAGAGAGGGCGGCTTGGAGAGTGTGGCTCCCTCTGTCACCCCAGCTTCCTCATCACAGCTGTGGAAACTGACAGCAGGGAGGAGGAAGTCCCACCCCCACAGAATCAGCTAGAATCAGTTATTGGTCAGACAGTTCTCAGCGGCCTGATAGCCAGGATTCTCATTCACCTGCATCTCAGACTGTGACAACAGGGAGCTGGGACTATGTCTAAACAACTGTTGATACAACCTAACTCTGCAGCCAAAAGATGCCGCGTTATTGACAGAAAGTGTCTGCAAAGCAGCGTGTGTCTGATCTTGAAAAAAGGTAGCACCTGCGACAGGATGTATCTGAACACCAGCTACTGGAAAAATGTCACTCTGAAAATGTCTAAAGACCAATATGCCTTTGAAGTTGAAAGAAGGCAGTGGCGATGACAGGATATGTCGAGAGAACAGTCATCAACAAGTACTACCAATACCAGTAGGAACTGCCTTCTCAGCAAAAATGGAGTACATGAGGATGCAATTCTCGAACATAGTTGTGGTGGAATGACTGTTCAATGTGAATTTTGCCTATTACTAAATTTCGCTGATGAAAAACCATCTGATGGGAAATTTACTCGATGTGGTAGCAAAGGAAAAGTCTGTCCAAATGATATACATTTTCCAGATTACACGGCATATTTAAAAAGATTAATGACAAAGATTCTGACAGTAAAAGTTTCATGAAAAATATTCGTTCCATAAATAGTTCTTTTGCTTTTGTTTCCATGGGTACAAATATTGCATCGCCATCAAGATATGGGCCATACTGTTTTAGAATACACGAACAAGTTTATCACCATACTGGAACTTTACATCCTTCGGATGGTGTTTCTTGGAAGCTTGCTCAACTCTATATTTTGGATATAGCCAAAGCTACAAGTAAAAGATTAGCAATGCCAGAAAACCAGGGCTGCTCAGAAAGACTCATGATCAACATCAACAATCTCATGCATGAAATAAGTGAATTAACAAAATCGTACAAGATGCTACATAAGGTAGAAAAGGAAGCCCAATCTGAAGCAGCAGCAAAAGGTATTGCTTCTACAGAAGTAACAATGGTGATTAAATATGATCGTAACAGTGACACAGGTAGATATAATTCTCCCTGTGTAACCAAGGTTGCTGTCATATTCAGAAATGAAGATGGAGAACCTCCTTTTGAAAGGGACTTGCTCATTCATTGTAAACCAGATCCCAATAATCCAAATGCCACTAAAATGAAACAAATCAATATCCTGTTTCCTACATTAGATGCAATGACATATCCTATTCTTTTTCCACATGGTGAACAAGCTTGGGAACAGATATTGCATTAAGACTCAGAGACAACAGTGTAATCAACAATAATTCTAGACAAAATGTAAGGACCTGAGTCACACAAGTGCAGTATTATGGATTTCATCTCTCTGTGCAGGACACATTCAATCCTATTTTAAATGCAGGAAAATTAACTCAACAGTTTATCGTGAACTCATATTAAAAAATGGAGGCCAATCAGATAAATTTCATCAAAGCAAACCAATCTAAGTTGAGAGTTGAAAAATATAGTGGTTTAATGGATTATCTCAAATCTAGATCTGAAAATGACAATGTGCCGATCGGTAAAATGATAATACTTCCATCATCTTCTGATGGTAGTCCCAGGAATATGCAGAAGCAATATCAGGATGCTATGGCAATTGTAACGAAGTATGGCAAGCTTGATTTATTCATAACTATAACATGCAACCCCAAATGGGCAGATATTGCAAACAATTTATATCGCTGGCAAAAAGTTGAAAACAGACCTGACTTGGTAGCCAGAGTTTTTAATATTAAGCTGAATGCTCTTTTAAATGATATCTGTAAAGTCCATTTATTTGGCAAAGTAATAGCTAAAATTCATGTCATTGAATTTCAGAAATGCGGACTGCTTCATGCTCACATATTATTGATATTAGTGAGTCCAAATTACATTCCTCTAATTAATTCCCTTTCAATGTGCATGAATTTCGTGCACTGGGCTACTAGTAAATATTATAAATGAACGAAGAAGAGTGACAACTGACACAGAAATATAAGATTACTAGAGGCCCAGTGCACAGATTTATGCACCGGTGGTGTCCCTTGGCCTCATCTGTGGGGATCGGGCTGAAACTGGCTCTCCAATGTCCCCCGAGGTGTCCTGGATTGTAAGTGGGTACAGGCAGGCTGAGGAGCCCCACCAGTGCACAATCAGGGCTGGGGAGGGACCAAAGGAGGGCTCCAGGGAAAGTTCAGCCTGTTTCATCCAGTCCCAATCCGCCGTACTCCAGCAGCAAGCTAACCTACTGGTCCGAGCATCTACCCCCTGGTGGTCAGTGCGCATCATAGTGACTGGCCAAACAGTAGAACGGTTGGACACTTAACATGTTAGGCTTTTATTAATTAGGACGAGAAAATACTGCAACTTGACAATCTACAAGAAATGGATAAGTTCCTAGAAATATACAATTTTCCAATCCTGAATCAAGAAGAAACAGAAAATTTGAATAGATCAATAACTACTAACGTAATAGAATCAATAATCAAAAGAACTGCCAACAAACAATATTTCTGGACCAGATGTCTTCACCAGTGAATTTTACCATACATTAAAAGAAGAGTTGAAACCCATCCTTCTCAAATAATTTTTTAAAAACTGAAGAGGAAGAAAGGCTCCCAAACTTATTTTATAAGGCCAGCATTACCCTGTTACTAAAACCAGATAAAGATACTAAAAAATTATTCTTGATTCAAAAACTTCACTTTGTCATTTCTGAAGAATTACATGTTTTTTGGATCAAATATCTTCTATCTTGGGTTGATTCCAAGATGGTGGCATATTAGGTAGAAGCTACACTGGCCTTCTCCCAGGATCAAACTAAAATATAGAAAAATTATCGTGAATAACCACATGAACACAAGTGAAAGAGAAACCATATAATCAAGGACTTAAAGAGGAGGCCACATTGAGACTGGTAGGAAGTACAGAAGTGTGAAAGAACTACCCAGATACCCACAGGCAGCAGCTGAAGTTCTGGAGGGATATCTTAGCTACAGGGAATTCCCTCTGAGAAGTCTAAGGTCTAAACCCCAAGCTAAACTCCCAGCCCAGAGCACCAGAATCAGGAAAGATGACACTTAATATCAGGTTCTCTAAAGTAGTGAGGTTTCTATCCACCAGGGAGAGACAATTAGAAATACAGTCACACTCTTAAAAGCCAAATGCACAAACTACTCATTTGCAACTACTCACCTTTGGCTTCTGCAGAGGGAGAGAGAGGGTATTAGAGCTGTGTGAGGAAAGTCTGGGGTTAGTGGCTCTGGGAAGAGAGCCTAGTGCACAGACGCCAGGATCCCTGTGCTGAGTTATCCCCTCGTACTGCAGAAGCCATCTTTCTCAGCCAGAACATTCCCATTCATGCAGCATTAGCCTGGGGGAGAGGGGAGCAAAAGCACCACCCATTGGTATCTCTCTCACCCCACTCTGTCTAGCTTATGGTCTACAGCCAGAGGCACATTAAGTGACTGAGACTATGGACAGCCTACAGGCAGAGGCGTATCCATGGTTCTTTGAGTCTTTCCCTGAACTACTCCTGGGCCTGGGGCTAGCAGAAGCAGACGTTGGTGCTCATCCTGGCCCTTTCCACATGAACCCAGGCCTAGAAGAGGGAGCCACTGATAGTTCTAAGCAGATTTCTCAGGGGCAGTCACAGATAGCTTCTGACATTGGCCTGCACCGGAGATCCTTGGAAGAGGCCCAGAACCAATCCACACAGAGGCCAGCTTCAGAAAACAGCAGAGCAGGGTCCAATAAGCTTCATAAGCAGCACATCCACAGGGAGATGGTGGTAGCACCATCACTGCTGAGGTGAATTCACTGCATGTGATCAGCACTGCACAGCAGCCTGCATGCTGTGTTGGAGGTTGAGTCTCACTGTCAAGCCCACACACAAATGAGCAAGTAGCAATCAAGATTCAATTACAACAGGAGGGCCCACACAACATGCACAAGGGACATTATTAGAGCACCCAGTTCTAGTGATCAGGAAGACTGTAACACTGGGTCCCACAGATCACCTACTACATAAGGCCAGCCTACCAAGGCTGGGAGTCATAGAAGATCTACCTAATACATAGAAACAAACACAAACAAGCATCCAAAATCTGGAGAAAAAGAAACAGGCCCCAAAATGAAGGAACAAGAGAATTCTCCAGAAAAAGAGCTATATGATGTGGAGGTAAGCAATATATCAGATACTGGTATACAGTTCAAAGTAATGATTATACAGATGCTCAACAATGTGAAAAAAGATACACAAATAATAAAAGGACCAATCAGAAATGAAGAATGTCATATCTGAAATAAAGAATACATTGGAAGGAATAAACAGCAGGCTCAATGAAGCAGAGGTTGAAATTAGTGATTTGGATGACAAAGTAGAAAAAAACACCCAATCAGAGCAGGAAAAAAGACTTAAATAATAAAAAGACTTTAAGGGACCTTTGGAACAACACGAAGCTTAACAACATCCAATCAGAGGGGTACTAGAAGGAGAAGAACAAGAGTACGGGATTGAGAACCTATTTGAAGAAAGTATGTCTGAAAACTTTGCTCACCTGGTGAAGGAAAAAAAACATACAAATCCAAGAAGCTCAGAGACCAAAACAAGATTGGTCCAAAGAGGCCCACACTAAGACACATCATAATTAAAATGCCAAAAGTTAAAAAGACAGAGAATCTTAAAAGCCTCAAGAGAAAGGCAGTCAATTACATACAAGGGAGCTCCCAAAAGACTGTCCATTAATTTCTCAACAGAAAAATTTTCAGAAAAACAAGATCTACAAGCCAGGCTGCTTTACCAGCAAGTCTATAATTTAAAATTGAAGGAGAAATAAAGAGCTTTCCAGATAAGAAAAAGCTAAAGGAGTTTGTTACTACCAAACCAGTATAAAATAAATGTTAAAGGACTTGTTTTAAGAAGCAAAAAAAAGCCCAGTAGGTATGGCTCAGGGGTTGAGCATTGACCTAGGAACCAGGAGGTCACAGTTCGCTTCCTGGTCAAGGCACATTCCCGGTTGCGGGCTCAATCCCCAGTGTGGGGCATATGGGAGACAGTCAATCAATGATTCTCACTCATCATTGATGTTTCTATCTCTCTCTCCCTCTCCCTTCCTCTCTGAAATCAATAAAATATATTTTAAGAAAAAAAGCAGCAAAAGAAAAAAAAATAGAAAATAAAAAAGCACAACATGAAACACAGTTAAAAAAATAAAATGGTAATGAATAATTACCTATCAATAATCACTTCAAATGTAAATGGCTTAAGTGCCACAATAAAAAAAAAAATAAGGTAGCTGAGTGGATAAGAAAACAATACCCATATATAGGGTATCCCCCCAAAATGTATACACATATTTTGAATAATTATAAAGGGCAGTGTTTATTAAAACACATTTCATTTTAAAAATTGAACTATCAGCTATTAAAGTGTGTATACATTTTTGGGACACCATGCATATGCTGTCTTCAAGAGACCCACCTCAGAATAATAGATAAACACAAACTAAAAAAAAAAAAGGGGGGGGGATGGAAAAAGATATTTCATGCAAATGGAAAGGAATAAAAGCTTGGTTAGCAATACTTATATTTGACAACATAGACTTTAAAACCAAGACTATATGAAAAGACAAAGAAGGATGCTAAAAGGATCAGTCCAACAAGAGGATATAACCCTTGTAAACATTTATGCACCCAATATAGGAGCATCTTATTACGTAAAGCAAATCTTAATGGACATAAAGGAAGAGACTGACAGTACTACAGTCATAGCAGTAGATTTTAACACCCCACTGACATAAATGGATAGATCTTCCAAACAGTGAAACAAGAAGGAGACTGTGGCCTGAAATGTGTCATTGGAATTAATTGATATTTTCAGAGCATTTCACTCCAAAGCATCAGAATATACATTCTTTTCAAATGCATATGGAACATTTTTTAGCATAGACCACATTAAAGAAAGAAAACAAGTCTCAATAAATTTAAGAAGATTGAAATCATATCAAGCATCTTCTCTTACCATAATGCTATGAAACTTGAAATCAATCACAAGGAGAAAAGTGAAAAACACAAAGACATGGATGCAGTGAGGATCAGACCCTGCTTCTCTCTCCTCTCTCCCTGTTGCTCTCAGAGTACTTGCCAGCATCCGCAGCCCAGCCTCTCTGATCAGGCCCAGGGATAGGCCTGAAGATGCTGACTGGCATAGAAACCGACCTATCAGAGCCAAATCTGGATGAACTGCAAGGAGCCAATGGCTGCCTAGGAGGTGGAACTTTTGATGCTGACTGGCATAGAAACCAACCAATCAGAACCTAATCTGGGGGCAGAACCTAAGGTGGGGGATGAGGAGGGGTTTTAAGGGCAACAGATGTTTGGTGTAAGGTGTAAGAAAGCGGTTCAATTTTTTAATGACCGCTTTGGCAGTATAGTGCATATGGCTGGCTGTCAGTCCAGATATAGGAATTATGTGTTTTTGTCTGCCAAGAGCATCTCCTCCTGCTGAAAAAGGCCTCCCCCCATTTAAGCAATTCTATCCTTTATAATTATTCTATACGAATAAAAGGGTAATATGCTAATTAGACTGGGTTGACCGGCCATCTCCTGGATGTCTGACTTCCTTCTGGACAAAGCCATGGTGGTAGGAGCTGAGGCAGAGGCAGTTAGGGGTGATCAGGTTGGCAGGGGAGGGCAGTTGGGGGTGAGATCAGGGTGGCAGGGGACAGAAGTTGGGGGCAAGATCAGGCTGTCAGGGGAGGGAAATTAGGGATGATCAGGCAGGCAGAGGCAGTTAAGGGTGAAATCAGGCCGGCAGGGGAGGGAAAACTAATTCAGCAATATCTATAAATACATTAACATGATACCCCACATAAACATAATGAAGGATAAAAATAATATCATATAAATAGATGCAGAAAAAGCATTTGACAAAATCCAATATCCCTTTATGATAAAAACTCTCAGCAATGTGGGGATAGAGGAACTACCTCAATATAATAACGACCAGGTATGACAAATTTTAGTTTACATTATATTCAACTTTGAAAAGCTAAAACCTTTTTCTTAAAGTTCCAGAATAAGGCAAGGATGTACATTTCACCACTATTATTCAACATTGTACTGGAGTCCTAGCCACAGCAATCAGACAAGAAAGAGAAATAAAAAGCATTCAAATTGGAACAAAAGAAATAAACTGTCATTATTTGCAGATACTATAAAGAGAGAACTCTAAAGAATTTACCAAAACACTATGAGAACTAGTAAAAAAATTCAGTAAAATAGCAGAATACAAATTTATTATTCAAAAATTGGTTGCATTTTTATACACTAACTAGAGGCCTGGTGCATAAATTCATGCATAGGTGGGATCTGGCCAGCCTGCCCCGATTGGGGCTGATTGGGCCAGGCTGGCTAGGGGCAGGGGATGCCAGAGGTTGGGCGGCCAGCCCCACCCCTGATCGGGGTAGGGAGGGCAATCGGAGGGCCAGCCAGGGGGAGGGGCTGCAGGTGGTTGGCTGGCCTCACCCCCTGGTCGAACTCCCAGTTGAACTCCCAGTTGAGGGGACAATTTGCATATTAGGCTTTTATTATATAGGATAATGAACTATCAGAGAGAGAAATTAAGAAAACATCCCATTTATAATTACATCAAGAATAGCTTACATAGATGTTAATTTAATCAACTAAGTCAAAGACCTATACTCAGAAAACTATAAGACACTAAAGAAAGAAATTGAAAAAGATACAAATAAATGAAAGATTATACCATACTCATGCCTAGGAAAAACTAACATCATTAAAATGTTCATACTACTCAGAGCAATCTACAGATTTGATGTGATCCCTATCAAAATACCAAGGGCATTTTTCAGAACTAAATTATATAATTTTAAAATTTATACAAAGCCACTAAAACACTTCAAATAGTCCTAGAAATATTTAAAAGTAGTACAAAGTTGGAGCTATCACCATCCTACCTGATACCAAACTATAGTACAAGGCCATAGTAATCAAAACAGTGTTATACTGGCATAAAAACAGACACATAGATCAATGGAATAGAATAGAGAGCCCGAGAATAAAACCTCACCTGTATAGTCAATAAATCTATGACAAAAGAGGTAAGATTATACAATTAGGTAAAGACAGTCTCTTCAATAAATAATGTTGGGGGAAGTGAACAGACTCATGCAAAATAATAAAACTAGACCATTTTTTATACCACATAAAAAATACCTAAAAATGGACTAACAACTTAAATGTAAGACCTTCAACCATAAAACTGTTAGAGAGAAACATAGGCAGTAAACTCTTTGGCATCGTTTTCAGCAAGATTTTTTTATTAGGTTCCCTGGGCAAGAAAACAAAAGAAAATAATTAACAAATGGGACTAAATCCAACTAAAACATTTCTGCACAGAGAAGGAAACCATTAACAAAGTGAAAAGACATCCTACTTAATGGGAAAAATATTTGCCAATGATAAGGGCATAATATCCAAAATATATCAGAAACTAATACAACTTAACACCAAGAAAGAAAAAAAAATCAAACCACTAAAATATGAGCAGAGGGCCTGAATAGACATTTCTCCAAAAACATATAAATGCCAATAGACATATGAAAAGGTGCTCTACATCACAAATCATTATGGAAATGCAAATTAAAACCACAATGAGATATCACTTTATACCTGTCATATGGCTTTAATCAATAAATTAAGAAACATCAAGGATTTGAGAGGATGTGGAGAAAGGGGAACCCTTGTGCAATGTTGGTGGGATTGTAAATTGGTGCACCCACTATGGAAAACAGTGTAGAGTTAGCTGAAAATATTAAATATAGAACTAGGACATGACCTTTAGCAATTTCACTTCTGAGTATTTACCCAAAGAAATCCAATATGCTAATTCAAAAGTATATATGCATCCTTATGTTCACTGCAGGATTATTTACAATAGCTAAAATATGGAAGCAAGCTAAGTATCAATTACATGGATAAAGAAGATGTGGTACATATATACAATGGAATATGACTCAGCCTTTAGAAAGAAGAAACCTTACCATTTGTGACAACAGGGATGGGTCTAATAGCTGTGGTAAGTCTTTCAGAGAAAGATAAGTACCAGATGATTTCACTTATATGTGCAATCTTAAAATAAATGAACAAACAAAGCAGAAAAAAACTCATAGATACAGAGAACAGATTCATGGTTTCCAGATGGAAGGGGAGGTTGGAGGACTGGGTAAAAAATGTGAACACATTAAGAAGTACAATTGTCAGTTATAATTATAGTCACAAGGATGGAAATTACAGCACATGGAATATACTCAATAATATTGTGATAATATACTCAATAATATATGTGTAGTGCCACATGGCTACTAAACTTATCAAGGTGATCATTTTTATGGTATATAAATGTTTAATCACTATGTTGTACACCTGAAACTAATATGATATTGAATGCTAACTGTAAATAAAAATAAATTTGAAAAATAACACAAGAATAAAATAAAATACTTTTTTTCTGTAAACAATTGGTTTTATATCTGCATATCTCAAAGGCATTGTCTTTGTTCCAGCACCTTGTGGCCCACCTTGCTAGTTGATTGAGTGAGCTTGAGAAGAAATATAATTTTTATAATAAAGTGAGAAAAATACATAAGATAGGATTTGCAGTCTCAGAAAGCAAACTTTTAAAAAAATATAACATTCCCAAAACAAAGACTTTTCTGTTACTGGTTATTTCAGACTCTCTGTGCCACAGTGCCAATTTCAGGGTGAATGCATTTCTTCAGTGTGGACAGCAAGAGTTGATGCACTGAAGCGTAGCTATGACTACAGAGCACTTTGATCTCCTTTTTGTTTATTAGTGCTGGTTCTGAGAATGAGGACATAGGACCAGAATGAGGTTAAAATCACCCAGGCCAGGGTCAGATAAAGAGAGAACAGAATGAAAGTCTCCAGTTTTGCTTCCTTTGCCATCTTTCAGCAATGATCACATGGTAATAATCACATGGCAATGATCACATGACAATGATCATATGGATACTGATCGCATGGCACTGATCACATGGGCAATGATCACTTGGGCACTGATCACATAGCACTGATCACATGGGCAATGATCACTTGGGCACTGATCACATAGCACTGATCACATGGGCAATGATCACATGGACACTGATTACATGGCAATGATCACATGGACACTTGATTACATAGCAATGATCACATGGCAATAATCACATGGCAATGATCACATCTGGGCACATGAATGCGATAGGACCCCTACTGCACTAACAGCTCCCCCCTTCTCTGCTTCCCTAAAGGCTGCCGTCAGGACAGCGCCATTCCCTCTTCAGAGGCTGCGTCTGACCTGCACCACTAAAGGGCTGAATGACCTGGAAAGTTTGCAATTTCTTCATCAGGTAAGTGAGGATGATATATGTTACAAAATAATGTGGTCAGATTTTATAAACAGTAAAGTTCTGTTTAAATATTAGTTGATGTTATAAATTCAAAGATAATTAGATTTTAGTATTTTTTATTACCCTACACCTGGGGGTGGCAACAAAAGAATTGGTGCATTATTCTGATAAAGCTTTATTTGCAGAAATAAGTGGCGGACTAGATTTGGTCTTTGGGCCATATTTGCAAATCCCTCCCCTATACCTTTGGAGAAAATGAAACATGCAGGCAGACAGAGAGACACATCTGACATCTTTACCAGTGTGCAGATTGGTATTGTCAGTTTCTGTGAGCAATTGTCCTGAGATTTTCAGAAATCTCTTTAAGGTAGTTTTTGAATTCCAAGGTTTAGTTTTGTACATTAACATCACCATTTTCTTCATTATCGTCATTTTGTACCTAACTGAGAAGCATTATCAAGAGAAGCATAAAAAAACGCTAGTTTTCTATGCCTACCAGTTGACCACAACATCTTCTGGGAAGACAGCTCTTTGTTTAAGAAAATATCAGTCACACTTGTGGTGAAATGTCACTACAGTTTTTTTTTTTAACAAATTGGTCCTTTGATCAAGATTAGTTTTAATTGATTGGTTTATTAACCTAAAGGTTGAGCCAAAGTGAGAGTAACTGAGTGATTTGTTCATAATTAGTATTATTTATAATTATTTTATTTGGGAAAAATATCACCTTAAATGTCAGGATGTTTTTTAATTGCTTCAGATGAGATTCAAAATAATTGACTTTGCAAATTTATTTTTAAAAACTCATTTAAAAATATCTAAATCTGCCGAGAATCTGCCTGGAAGAGGCTAGATATTGATAGTTATTACTAGGAACAGAGAGAAATAGATTCGTTATTTTTTTAGCAACATGAATAGTGTATTGTGATCACTCTGGACTTGAAAATAACTGAGATGCTGACAGAGGGATATGTTCATTCCTCTACCCCATTAAAACCTAAGTGAGTATGCCATGTGAACATCAGTGTGTTTTATTGGTCAAATATATATTTATATATATTTTGTATTAAAAGGGGAGTAAGTGCATGCTTGACAGGACAAGGGGTTGATATATATATATGGCTGATGGTCTCAGAAAAATACATTCTATGTACATATTGTGCATCTAATCATGATTTAGGTAACTTTCAAGATGGATAGGTGTCGGTCTTAAACTTAGCATCTCTACAAATACTCAATGTTTCAGTCAATTTGTGAAGAATAAAAGAAGTAGGAGGATTCATTAACATCTGGGGAGATACAGCATTTCAAATAATTAAGGTTCTGAAACATAGGCAAATCACTAATAAGAAGCGTGCAGCAGAATAATGATGATGATGCCTTGCAGTTATATCGCACTAGAGTTGCAAGCTTTTGGTGTGTCAGGTATAATCTCATGAGCACTCACATTTAATCTGGATGCAAGAAGGAGGGGGCTAGGCTCCAGGATGTTTGCCCATGTCTGCACGCCTTCCCCACACACCACACTGCCCCTGAATCCAAGGAAAGCGTGAGTGTGTCCACAGTGTGTGAAGGCCAACCTCGGCCTTCACAGGTTGACTGGACCAGCCTGACCAGAGAATGCAGAACCTCAATTTGCCATCTGAGACATTTCAGTGAATAAATAACATGGGGTCTGGAAAGAACGTCCAAGGAAAGGAATATGGTGATGGGATAATAAACGCAGCCTCTGGTTTGCTTCTTCCAAGCACAGTCAGTCCGACCATGTGCCGAGACACAAGGCGGCATTTACTCAGGCAGCACAAGTCCAGGACATAGCTCCCTCTCCGAGACACCATCCATCGCTATCTGCATGCTTGAGAGATAGGAACGTGAAGCCAAGGCTGGGAAGAACATCTGGAGGTGGCTAAAGGGAAAGGACAGCATGTTTCGGGCATATCTGTCAAGGAGTTCCTCTAGAAAGTGCCAGGGAAAGGTTTTTGTGTATTTAAATTACACACACACACACACACACACACACACACACACACACATTCCTGCAAAGCTCAATAGGAAGACACCCTACTGAAAGGAATATGAGGGTATATTAACTGATCAATTATTATTAACGCCACCTTTTCTTTAGCTAGCAATTATGATCTATTAAGAGCATTTATTCACATTATCACACTCATTCAATCCTCAGAAAAATCCTGTAAGGGCTATCAGTAATATATTATTCTCTCCCTTTGTAGGTGAGGAAAAAGGAAACTCTAATGTTTCCTGGTTTACGCTAATCTCTCAAAGTAGCAGAAAACTTCTGATTCCCAGTCCATTTGCAAGTGAAACTGCGGGAGATTGAAACATTAGCTCAGAGTGGAAAGCACCATCAGACCAAAATTCCTTCTGGTTTAGGTCAGAAGCTCAGAGTTGGTGTGGCTTCATGACACGCAACCAGAATGATCAGATAGAAAGCACACCTCATTTTGACCACTATCTGCTCCATGTACTCTTTTAAAAATCTATATTCTTATTTATTTCAGAGAAGGGAAATAAAGAGAGAGATAGAAACATTAATGATGAGAATCATTGATCAGCTGCCTCCTGCACACCCCGTACTGGGGATTGAATCTGCAACCTGGTCATGTGTCCCTACTGGGAATCGAATCCTGACCTCCTGGTTCATAGGTCGACACTCAACCACTGAGCCATGCTGGGCTCCATGCACTCTTCCACCATCAGGGGCTCGGTGCCTCTGCCCCTGTTCCCGTCCATAGTCCTCTCAGGGCACCTACCTGAGCTTTGCAGCAACAGGCCCCTCTTGCCTGGCCTTCATGTTTCTTGATTCTGTTTGGTGCCACTGGCCTGCATCCAGGGCCTGTGAGCCATGCACGTCCTCAAGCTCTTTGTTCCTTTTAATAACAACAAACAATAAAAGGTGGTATCGGCTATGGTTCTCACGCAGCCTCCAGAAGTGTTATCTCAGACTCCAACATTGCAACAAAGAAATCTCACAGTTGAGTCCTTGAAAATCAGAGGACAGAAGAAAATTTCAGAGCTTCCAAAACTCCGCTGCCCTCTGGGGGCTCCCCCTTGTGGGAGATGTGGGGTATGGTAAGACCATCAGTGCCCCCTTGAGGGAAGGGTGAGAGAGGTGACCTAGTGGGTGTGGAGTCAGAACTCAGCCCTGAATGAGGCCTCTGTGTGAGCTGAAGTGCTGCGGCCTCCCATTAATCAGGGCAATGCTTGGGGAGGCGGAGTTCTAGGTGCCTGGAGGTCTCTGATCCAGGTGAGTATGGAATGAATCATGAGGTTACACAGCTCATGCTCTGTATGGGAAGTGGTGATTGACAACCATCTGCCTCTGCTTCGTGTCCAATTCCGTCACCGGCACAAATGTATCATGAAGTGGGACTTTCACTCAGGGCTGCGCTGGGGAGACAGGCGTAGTCCCCTGTCTGAGTGAAGGGTGATTATCCAGTTTCCTGTGCTCTCGCCAGGGTGAGCACACAGACTTTGGAGCCCTGAGAACTTACTGCCCCCGCCCCCCTGAGGGAAACAGACTGGCTGTCCAAATAGTATCTTTCTCCAGAGAGATAGTCATTCATTCTCACCCACCCTGACAGGCAGGTAGGAAATCAAACCCATTACTCTTTCTGCAAACAAAACCAGAGGCTCATGCACCCAAGTACAGAGTCCAGTGCACTGAAAAAGAAAAAAAACAGCTGCGATAAGGGCTCGGGTGTTGCAGCTCCTCTGCCCCGTGTCTAGGCTGCACTCTTCTGGCCAACAGGGACAGGAGCTCGCTCAACTTCCACCACAGGGCAATGAGCTGCACCCTGAAGAGTGACTGACTCCCCACCATGAGGACAGCATCGTGGGTGTGAAGTAGGGACCAACTGAGGCTGCAGAGAGAATTTCTTATTATATTGAATGACCAGGAGTCCTACTGGAATGTTCTTTATTTACCCAGAATCAGTTGTGGTGCCTGAATAAGGGCACTTGCTCTGCCTAGAGTTCACTGAATGTGGTGTGAAACAGTATTTCATTTCACCATCACACCAGTGCCGAGATCTTGGTTGTTCAGTTAGGTTAACTCCAATTTTATACAGGACGAAACTGAAGTCTGGGTAGCAGAGATAGAAACCAAACCTAAATTTAAATCATCCATTTAAGCCTAGGACTCTTCTCACCACATCGCATTGCCTCAGTGATGGTTTTAGCCATCCTGGCAAGGGAACTCTGGCTAGGGGGTCAATGCAAAACACTTCATATTAATGTCAGCAAACTACATCTATTAAATCCCACTCCCTCCTGCTGTTGGTGGCAGCTCTGTACTGAACCCTATGGGAAGACTGAACTTAGACTAAAATCATAAAACTCCATTTATAAAAACCACAACTTCTTCATGGGCTCTTTCTCCATAAACAGCATAGACAGTATTGGAGACAAACAAACAAGCACCCTAGGCCCGTGGTCGGCAAACTGCGGCTCGCGAGCCACATGCGGCTCTTTGGCCCCTTGAGTGTGGCTCTTCCTAAGCCTTAGGAGTACCCTAATTAAGTTAATAACAATGTACCTTCCTATATAAGTTTAAAAAAATTGGCTCTCAAAATAAATTTCAATTGTTGTACTGTTGATACTTGGCTCTGTTGACTAATGAGTTTGCCGACCACAGTGAGGGCCTAGGCCAAAGGCGCTCTGTGCTACTAAGATGATGATGATGATGATGATGACATGAAGACAAGTCAGTACAAGTTACTGACTATGCACTCGATTAATACTTCTTAGGTCTTTATTGAGCTCTGGACTGAATATGAAAAAAAGCAACGTGCCCTGAATACAGTAAACTTTGTCATAAATTTAAGTCAAGTAAAAAACAGCAACAAGGATTTGGAGAATTTAAGGAGAGCTGCAAAAACAAAAATCCCTTTCATACACATGGAGTATGAGGATGAAATAAAAGTCCAGAACTGCTTTTCAAGGGGAAAGTACCATGATGTCTGGAGCATGTGAAGGCTACTGGATCAGGGGTTGAAAATGGGAAACAAATGCGGGGAAGGAGTCTTATTCCGCTCTGTGCCCCACATCAGGCAAAGTGGAGAACGCAGAAAATATAGCAACTGAAGTAACGAAGAGAATGGAAATCATATCTTAAGGAATTTGGAAAACTGGAAATGTTTAGGCAAATAAATATACATTCCGTGTAGAAAATAGTTACTGTCTTCAAATATCCACCAGGCTCTCAAGTAGGAAAAAGATAATCTTTGTTCTGTCAAGCTCAGAATGGAGTAAAATGGAACCAATGGGGAGGAAATGCACAAGAACGCTTTTTGACTCGCTGGAAGAAAAATATTCTGCTAGTTCAATCCAAAATTATTGGCAAGATCACTTCCTTTCTTGAGAAGGTTAGAAGGGCTCTGCCATCTGTGGTTTTTGGTCGAGGAGAATGCCCAAGCATAAAGACCTACTGGATTGAAATAACCAGCTCAGAGAGCATTTGGGTCTATAAATAACCTAAGATCCAAAAAGAGAATATGAATAAAGGAAACACATGAGATCCTCACAGAGAGCATTGAATTCCTATTGGTAGACATCATGGTCTAATATGTTCAATGATCATCTAAATCCAAAGCATGTTTGCCTCCTCTTCCTTTCTTTCCCTCAAACAGAATTATTTATTTTACTGTCTCAGGTAATTCCAATATTTAAGCACATCCAAAGCGGGTCAAATGCCCTATAGTATAGTGAAAAACACAGAGAAAAAAGGCAAAACTCCTACACTCTGGTTAGTTTAAAGGGAATCTCGGGTTTTAAAAAAGATGTGTAGAATCCATCTACACTCATGTCTGAATTCCTGCCATAGCTTCCCTGATTGAGTATTGTCTGATTTCTGTTTTCTGCCTCCAAAAATAATTTTATTGTAGACCATTTTAATGGAGAAATAAGCAAAATATACACATACAAAATGCATCAGCAAGGCATGAAAACAAAGGAAAAAAATGGTACCTTTTGTATTCCCGGTGTCAGAGTTTAAAGACAGGACCTAAAATTAATCAGGAATTATCTGCTGGCATTACAGTAAATTAAAAAAAAATACCACCTGCACTTTGGCCACTACTTAAGACACATGGTACAGGTAAAAAGTATAGGTGAAGCCGAAACCGGTTTGGTTCAGTGGATAGAGTGTTGGCCTGCGGACTGAAAGGTCCCAGATTTGATTCCGGTCAAGGGCATGTACCTGGGTTGTGGGCACATCCCCAGTAGGAGGTGTGCAGGAGGCAGCTGATCGATGTTTCTCTCTCATTGATGTTTCTAACTCTCTATCTCTCTCCCTTCCTCTCTGTAAAAAAATCAATAAAATATATTTAAAAAAAAAAAAAAGTATAGGTGAAATTGTTGCCCACTAGCAATCTTTTGTATATTTATGCAAGCATTCCAGTGTAAGTTGGGAAGGTAAAAAAAAAAAAAATAGGAGCAGGATAAATAAAAAAGTTAAAGATTGCTAATAAAGAAGAAAGGAATGTTATGGTGCTTTAAGGAGTGCTGGTAGGTGACGTGTTTCTGTGATTGTTTACATAATGTGAACTGAGGTAGACATGTAAAGAATAGTGGAAAGCTGGCTAGGGTGAAGGACGAGGAAAGCGAGCCTTAAAGAATTGACCTCTGGACAGGCTTTCAGTAAAGATGGCGGTGGGCAAATGTGGTGCTAGCATCCTCCCACAACTACATCAAAACTACAACCAAACTACAGAACAACCATCATTGAGAACTGCCTGAAATCTAGCTGAACAGAAGTCCTATGACTAAGGATATACTGAAGAAGCCACATCAAGGCTGGTAGGGGAGAAACCAAGATGGCGGCATAGGTAAATACCGGAAATTGCTGCCTCCCACAACAAATTCAAAAATACAACTAAAAGAGAAAATGGACATCATCCAGAACCACAGGAAGGCTGGCTGAGAGGAAACTCTACAACTAGAAGGAAAGAGAAAAGCACACTCAGACTCAGAGGAGGTGCGGAAGTACAGAGGTACGGAGGCGCACGCAGCAAGGGCTGGCAACTGAGGATGCAGCTGTCTTTTTGAATCGAGAGGGAGTCACAAGCCCCCGACTACTCTGAGCTCCAGTTCCAGGTGAGTCTCTGGGGACCTAGACTCATACAGGGAGAAACTGGACTGCCTGGCAGCAGGCAGTACTTGGAACTCTAGGGCGGCTTTCTCTCAAAGGTGCTTGCAGCGATTACTGAGACACTGAGATGCGGGGCCCCTTAGGGCAGGGCTGAGGATCAGCCATAGCTGCTTGCTCTGCCCTGTTGATTCCCTGAGACCCCGCTCCACTTGCATATGAATGCCCTGGCCCTTTGCAATCTGAAAATTACCTAACAAACTGAAGCTGGGCCAGACAGACCCAGAACTTCCAAGAGAAGGCCCAAGGTCCCACAGCAGTTTGCATTGCTTCACAGCTGGGCCTCATTTGGGCACCTCCAAACCCCAAACAAGGAAGGGGAATCTGCAGATCTCCTCGTAGCCCCTGCTGGGTAGCCTTAGGCAGAGGCTAAATTAGCACCTCCTTAGAGATCCAAGAGCCATTGTACCCAGTGGTCAGAGTGGGACCATCCAATTACAACTCCTCAGATCCATAAGGGACAAACTCAGGGGACAGACTCAGTGAGCACCAAAGCCCCACTGAAGCAAGTCTTGTCTCATAAGGGTGTCTCCAGCACAGAAGTTCTCCCACCGTAGACACAGCTGACTCTCACAGCCAATAGGCCTGGAGGTCAATTCCTCCCAGTGATACCTACAACAATCAAGGCTTAACTACAACAAGACTATGAACAAAGCCCACAAAGGGGTGCACCAAGAGTGTCCACCTCAGGTAATTGGAAAGGCTGAGCCACTGGACCCTACAGGACACCTAGCACACAAAGCCACTCTATCAACACAGGGAAGCATAAAAAATGAGGAGACAAAAAACAGATCACAAATGACAGAAATAGAGGAAAGCAAATGACTGGATATAGAGTTCAAAACCACACTTTTAAGATTTTTCAAGAACTTTCTAGAAACCACCGATAAATTTAGTAAGACCCTCAAAAAGACTGGTGAGACTGCTGATAAATGTAGTGAGACCCTCAAGAAATCTAGTGAGACCCTCGAGGTTATGAAAAAGGACCAACTAGAAATTAAGCATACACTGACTGAAATAAAGGATATAATGCAGAGTTCCAACAGCAGACTAGAGGATCGCAAGAATCAAGTCAAAGATTTAAAGTATGAAGAAGCAAAAAACACCCAACCTGAAAAGAAAAATGAAAAAAGAATCCAAAAATACAAAGATAGTGTAAGGAGCCTCTGGGACAGCTTCATGCGTACCAACATCCGAATTATAGGGGTTCCAGAAGAAGAGAGAGAGAAAGATATTGAAAACCTATTTGAAGAAATAATGACAGAAAACTTCCCCTACCTGGTGAAAGAAATAGACTTCCAAGTCCAGGAAGCATAGAGAACCCCAAACAAAAGGAATCCAAAGAGGACCACACCAAGACACATCATAATTAAAATGCCAAGAGCAAAAGACAAAGAGAGAATCCTAAAAGCAGCAAGAGAAAGACAGTCAGTTCCCTACAAGGGAGTACCCATACGACTGTCAGCTGATTTCTCAACAGAAACTTTGCAGGCCAGAAGGGAGTGGCAAGAAATATTCAAAGTGATGAATGCCAAGAACCTACAACCAAGATTACTTTATCCAGCAAAGCTATCATTCAGAATTGAAGGTCAGATAAAGAGCTTCACAGATAAGGAAAAGCTAAAGGAGTTCATTACCACCAAACCAGTATTATATGAAATGCTGAAAGGTATCCTTTAATAAGAGGAAGGAGAAGAAAAAGGTAAAGATACAAATTATGAACAACAAATACACATCTATCAACAAGTGAATCTAAAACTCAAGTGAATAAATAATCTGATGAACAGAATAAACTGGTGATTATAATAGAATCAGGGACATAGAAAGGGAGTGGATTGACTATTCTTGGGGGGGGGAAGGGATGTGGAGGATGCGGGAAGAGACTGGACAAAAATCGTGCACCTATGGATGAGGACAGTGGGTGGGGAGTGAGGGCGGAGGGTGGGAGGGGAACCGGGTGGAGGGGAGCTATGGGGGAAAAAAGAGGAACAACTGTAATAATCTGAACAATAAAGATAAGGAAAAAAAAATCCTGGTAAGAGAGGTGAGAAGTGGAACAGGCTTGTCCCACACCCACATGTGATGGATAAAAGTTGAGAGAGATGCCTCTACTGAGGAGTTCCCTCCTGAGGAATGAGGGATCCTGACCCTTTATCAGGCCCCCAAGCTCAGCTTTCCAATGCCAGGAAGAAAAGTCCCCATACCTTCTGGCTGTGAAAACCAGCGGGGCTGTGACTGAAAGAGACAGAGGGCTGTTGGAGTCCAAAGAGTTCTTCTTAAATGGGTTGAGCATGGACTAATTCAATGATGGACTTACTTACTCTGAGCTTCAGTGCTGGGCAGCAGATCAAAGGTGCCAGGGACATATAGGGAGGAACTGAATATCTGGCTTTGAGGTGAGGGCTGGAGAGGTAGCTTTCTAACAGACAAAAGTGCTGGCAGAAGCCATCTTTCGTTTGCTGAGCCCTCCCCTGTATGTCCAGTTAGCTTCTATATTGGGATCTCCGTCAACCTAACTGTTCATCCTGCCCTGGCAATTATCTGAGATCCCATCCTACCTAACTTGCTGGCCCACCCAAGCTGGTTCCAGTGGCTTTCCCATACAAATGGCCTATCTTGGCTCATGCTGGGGACATTCCTAAATGCTTTCAAAAGTTCATTAACCCCAAACAAGCAGCATCTGACCTCTGTGTGCCCCATGTCACTTAGTTCACATTTTGGCCTCTCCCAAGTACTCAAAGCCCAGCATAAGTACCAGCCATCTGCAAATCACTTTGGTGTTTTGTTTTGTTTTGTTTTGAATATATTTTACTGATTTTTCACAGAGAGGAAGGGAGAGGGATAGAGAGTTAGAAACATCGATGAGAGTGAAATATCAACCAGCTGCCTCCTGCACACCCCCTACTGGGGATGTGCCCACAACCAAGGTACATGCCCTTGACCAGAATCGAACCTGGGACCCTTCAGTCCACAGGCCAACGCTCTATCCACTGAGCCAAACCGGTTAGGGCTGCAGACCACTTTGTAGTGCATACCAAGTGTCCCTGGACAGGTCACATGTGGTAGCTGAACTTGCCCTATACCTTACAAGAGGCCTCAGAACCAGTGTACCTGGTGTACAGCTTCAGACCACACTGGAGCACCAACCAACCACCTCCATAAGTGATGCCCTCAAGAAGAGAGCTTGACATGCACCAGAGACCTGCTAAAGTGTGTTCTGCTCTGTGGAGTCAGCTCCTGCACAGCAGACCCTCCACTGTAATCACAGAGTCCTCATAGCCAACCAGCCTGTAGGATATTTCCTCCTATTAATGTGCTATCAGCAATCAAGGCTCAGCTTCAACAGGAAGGTGCACACTGCCCACATGAGGGGTAGGTAACCTGGAGAGTTCAGCTCATGTGACCAGGGAGGCTGTGCCATTGGGCCCCAAAGGACACCTACTACATATGGCTACACTACCAAGACTAGAAGATCTACCTAATGCACACAAACAAACACAAAGAAGCAGCCAAAATGGGGAGACAAAGAAACATGTCCCAAATGAAAGAACAGGAGAAATCTCTAGAAAAATTACTAAATAAAATGGAGGCAAGGAAACTACCAAATACAGAGTTTAAAACAATGGTTATAAGGATGCTCAAGGAACTTAGAATTTCAACAGCATGAAAGGACAAAGAAACCATAAAAAAAGACAGTAAGAAATTATGAATGCAATAATGAAATTAAGAATACACTAGAAGGAATTGACCACAAATTAATGAAGCAGAAGATCAAATCAGTGATTTGTCAGACAATGTAGCAGAAAATACCCAATTAAAGCAGAAAAAAAAATAAATAAATAAAAATGAGGATAATTTAAGGGACCTCTGGGACAACATTAAGGGTGAAAACATCTTCAGCATTGGAGAACCGGAAGGAGAAGAGATAGTGCAAAAGATTGAGAAGTTATCTGAATAAATAATCATGGAAAATTCCCTCATGTGGTAAAGAAAATGACATACAAGTCCAGGAAGCACAGAGAATCCCAAACAAAATGAACTCAAAGAGTCCCCACCAAGACACCTCAGAATTAAAATGGCAAAGATAAAAACAAAGAGAGAATCTTAAAAACAGTAAGAAAAATGGAGTTAATTAATTAGTTAAAGGTAGTTCCCATAATATGGTCAATTGATTTCTCAACAGAAACTTTGTGAGCCAGAAGTGATTGACACAAAATATTCAAAGTGATGAAAAGCAAGGATCTAAAACCAAATTACACAGCAAAGCTATCATTTAGAATCAAAGGAGAGATAAAGAGATTTCCAGACAAAAATCTAAAGGAATTCATCATCAGCAAACAAGTATTATAAGAAATGTTAGAGGATTGTCTTTAAGAAGAAGAAAGTGTCTGGGTGCTGTCAACTGAAAGTCAACTGTCTCTGTGCTGGATCCTAGGGCAGCTACCAGGACCCTCTCTGTATTTGAAGGGAAAACTTTCTCAATCAAGATTTCTCATCTGAAGCAGAATATAAGAAAATAAAAGATTCCAAAATGGCAGATAAAGTGAAAGCTACACTGACACTCTCCCAGGACCAAACTGGAATTACAACTAAAATATAGAAAAACCATCCTGAATAACCAACTGAAGACTAGCTGGAGAGAATCCTTATAACCAAAGACATAAAGAGGAGACCACATTGAGGCTGGTAGGAAGTGCAGAGTCTTGAGACTGGCTGGACCCCCACAGGAAACAGCTGAAATTCTGGAAGGATATCTGCGGGGGAGAAGAGGATTCCCCTGATAAATCTGAAGTCTAAACCCCTAGCTGGGTCCCCAGCCCAGAGTAACAGAACAGGGAAAGGTGCCCACATAACATCTGGCTCTGATAAGCAATGGGGGTTCTGTCTGTCAGGGAGAGACAGCTAGGAACACAGGCACCTCCTTAAAGAACCAGTGAGCTAAATTTCATGTGGTAAAGAAATGCAGCCCTTACCTTGGGCTCTGGCAGAGGGAGGGCAGAGTGTACTAGAGCTGTATGAGGACAGTCTCTGGTTGGGAAGAGACCTGAGAGGACAGCAGCCGGGATCCCTGCGCTGAGCATTCCCCCACCTACAGAAGACATCTTTCTCAGGCAGAGTCTCCCTTAATGCAGCCCTAACCTGGAGCGGGGAGGGGAGCAATTGCCCCACCATTGGAAAACTTCTCACCCCACCCAGTGGAGTTTACTCCATGCTGAGTCCTACAGCCTGAAGCTCATTAAGTGACTGAGACTAACTATCAGACTGCAGACAGAGGCAGATCTTTGGATGCCTTGAATCTTTGCTTGACCTATTCCTTGTCCCAGGGCTAGGAAAAGCAGAACTTGGTGCACATCTTGGTCCTTTCCATATGCAACTAGCCCCAACAGAGGGAACTACAAGCTGTGGATCGCTTATAGCTCCAAACAGGGTACTCAGGAACAGTTAGAGACAGCTTCTTACATTGGCTTGTACCAGAGATGCTCCAAAGGAGCTCAAAACTAATAAACCCAGTGGCCACTTCAGACAACAACAGAGCAGGATCCAAAAAGCTACACAAGCAGCATGTCCACAGGGAGATATTGGCAGCACAAAACCTGCTGAGGTGGATTCTGCTTCATGTGATCAGCACCAGCACAGCAGCCTGCACAATGTGTTGGGGGTTGAGTCTCATTGTCAGCCAGCCTGACAATGAGCATATAGCAATTAAGACCCAATTACAACAGAAAAACCCACACAATGTGCACAAGGGACATCATTAGAGCACCCAGGTCTGGTGATCAGGGAGACTGCACCACTGACTCCCACAAGTCACCTACTATATAAGGCCAGCCTACCAAGGCTGGGAGTCATAGAAGATCTACCTAATGCATAAAACAAACACAAATAGGCACCAAAATGGGGATAAAAATAAACCCAAAATGAATTCTCAAGAAGAGCTAAATGAGATGGAGATAAGCAATTTATCAGATATATATGTAGAGAGAGAGAGAGAAGATATAGATATAGATATGTATAGATATAATTCAGAGTAATGATTATAAGGATGCTCAACAGCATGAAGAAGTATATAGAAACTATAAAAAACAACCAGTCTGACATGAAGAATGACATGGAAGCAATAAAGAATATACTGGAAGGAATAAACAGCAGATTAGAGGAAACCTAATATTGAATCAGTGAATTAGAAGACAGGGTAGAAAATATCACACAATTAGAGAACGAAAATGAAACACACACACACACACACACACACACACACACACAATTAATAAACAGGAAAGCAGTTTAAGGGAGATGTGGAACAACATGGAACATAACAATATCCACATTATAGGCATACTAGTAGGATACGAAAGTGAGCAAGGAATAGAGAACCTATTTGAAGAAATAATGACAGGAAATATTCAGGAAGCACAGAGAGTCCCAAACAAGAGGAACCCAAAGAGGCCCATAACCAGACACATCATAATTAAAATGCCAAAAATTAAAGACAAAGAGAGAATCTTAAAGTCAGTAAAAGAAAAGAAATTTCTTACTCAGAAAGGAGATCACATAAGACTCTCAGTGGATTTCTCAACAGAAACTCTACAGGCCAAAGGGGAATGGCATAAAATACTCAAGGTAGTGAAAAGGGAGGATCTGAAACCAAGAATACTATATCAGCAAGACTATCATTCAAAATAGATGGTGAAACAAAGAGCTTCCCAGAGAAGAAGCAGAAGCAGAAGCAGAAGCAGAAGCAGAAGCAGAAGCAGAAGCAGAAGCAGAAGCAGAAGCAGAAGCAGAAGAAGAAGAAGAAGAAGAAGAAGAAGAAGAAGAAGAAGAAGAAGAAGAAGAAGAAGGAAGAGGAGAAGGAGGAGGAGAAGGAGGAGGAGGAGGAGGAGGAGGAGGAGGAGGAGGAGGAGGAGGAGGAGGAGGAGGAGGAGGAGGAGGAGGAGGAGGAGGAGGAGGAGGAGGAAGAGTAGGGAAGAAAATGGTTAAAGGAGTTTATTACCACCAAACTAGCATTGAAAGAAATGTTAAAGGGACTGTTGTAATTTGAAGAAGAAATAAAGAGAGAAACATAGGCATAAAGAATTAAAATAGCAGGAAATAAGTACTTATCAATAATAAGCTTAAATGTACATGGATTAAATTGTTCAATCAAAAAATAGGGTAGCTGAATGGATACAAAAGCATAGTGTGTCAGGAAACCATAAAAATTCTAGAAGAATCCAAAGGCAACAAAATCTCAGACATATGCCAAAGCAATTTCTTCACTGATACAGCTCCTAGGGCACTTGAAACTAAAGAGAAAATGAACAAATGGGACTACATCAAAATAAAAAGCTTCTGCACAGCAAAAGAAACCATCAACAAAACAACGAGAAAACCCACTGTGTGGGAAAACATATTTGCCAATGTCATATCTGATAAGGGCCTAATCTCCAAAATTTATAGGGAAATCATACAACTTAACAAAAGGAAGATAAATAATCCAATCAAAAAATGGGCAAAGGACCTAAATAGACACCTTTCAAAAGAGGACATTCAGAAAGCCAAGAGACATATGAAAACATGCTCAAAGTCACTAATTATACGAGAGATGCAAATCAAAACAACAATGAGGTACCATCTCACACCTGTCAGACTGGCTATCATCAACAAATCAACAAAGGACAAGTGCTGGAGAGGATGTGGAGAAAAAGGAACACTTGTGCACTGCTGGTGGGAATACAGACTGATGCAGCCACTATGGAAGACAGTATGGAGTTTCCTTAAAAAACTGAAAATGGAACTCCCATTTGACCCTGTGATCCCACTTCTAGGAATATATCCCAAGAAACCAGAAACACCAATCAGAAAGGATATATGCACCCCTATGTTCATAGCATCACAATTCACCATAGCTAAGATCTGGAAACAGCCTAAGTGCCCATCAGTAGATGAATGGATTAAAAAATGGTGGTACATCTACACGATGGAATACTATGCTGCTCTAAAAAGGAAGGAACTCTTACCATTTGCAACGTCATGGATGGAACTGGAGAGCATTATGCTAAGTGAAATAAGCCAGTCAATGAAGGAAAAATACCACATGATCTCACTCATTCATGGATAATAGAGACCATTATAAACTTTTGAACAATAATAGATACAGAGGCAGAGCTGCCTCAAACAGATTGTCAAACTGCAACGGGAAGGCCGGGGAGGGTTGGGGGGCAGGAGGTAGGGGGGTAAGAGATCAACTAAAGGACTTGTATGCATGCATATAAGCATAACCAATGGACATAAGACACTGGGGGATAGGGGAGGCTAGGGGACTGTCTAGGGCGGGGGGATAAAATGGACACATATGTAATACCCTTTGTAATACTTTAAGCAATAAAAAAAAAGCATAGTGTGTATGTATGTGTATATAAATATATATATGTATATATGTGTATATATATGTATATATATATATGTATATATATATATACATATATATATACATATATATATATATATATATATATATATATATATATATATATATATGGCTTTAAACAAGAGACCCACCTCAGAACAAAAGACTCACCCAAGATAAAAGCTAAAGGATGGAAAATAATTTTCCATGAAAATGCAAATGAAAAAAGGTAGCAATATTTATACCTGAAAAAATAGACTTCAAAGCTAAGGCCATAACAAGAGACAAAGTAGGGCACAACATAATACTAAAGGGATAAATCCAACAAGAGGATATAATCCTGGCAAATTGATACGCACCCAATACAGCAATATATATATATATTAGAGGCCCAGTGCACAAAAATTTGTGCACTCGGTGGGGGGGGGGGGAGCCCTCGGCCTGGCCTGTGACCTCTTGCAGTCTGGGACCCCTCAGGGGATGACCATTTGCTGACTTAGGCCTGCTTCCTGGGGGATTGGGCCTAAGATGGCAATCAGACACACCTCTGGCAGACCGGCGGCCCTGAGGGGATGTCCACTTGCCAGCGGGGAGCAGGCCTAAACTGCAGTCGGACATCCTTAGGCTGCTAAGGAGGCAGGAGAGGCTCCCACCACCACCGCCATGCTGGCAGCCATCGGCCTGGCTTGTGGCTGAGCAGAGCTCCCCCATGTGGGAGCGCACTGACCACCAGAGGGCAGCTCCTGCATTGAGCGTCTGCCCCCTGGTGGTCAGTGTGTGTCATAGTGACCAGTCATTCCCAGTCTTTCTGCTGTTAGGGTCAGTTTGCAGATTAACCTTTTACTATATAGGATAGAGGCCTGGTGCACGGGTGGGTCCTGGCTGGTTTGCCCTGAAGGGTGTCCCGGATCAGGGTGGGGGTCCCGCTTGGGTGCCTAGACAGCCTGCATGAGGGGATGATGGCTGTTTGCATCTGGTCGCACCCCCTTCAGGGTGGGGGTCCCCACTGGGGTGCCTGGCCAATCTGGGTGAGGGGCTGAGGGCCATTTTCAGGCTGGTGGGTGACTGAAGCTCCCAACCTCTCCTTTTTTTCTTTTTTTTTATTCTGGGATTTATTTACCTTCTATGGCTGTCACTGGAGCTGAGAGCCAGCTCCAGCTCTGAGGCCTTGGCTGCTGAAAGCAGGTATCTGGGGTTTATTTAGCTTCTATAATTGAAACATAGTTGCTTTCGGAGCTGTTGCTTTCAGGCTCAGAGCCGGGCCATGGCAAGCGGGGAACCTTGGCTTCCTCCATCACTGGAGCAAGCAAGCCTCCTGCTCGCGTCAGCTGTGTGGCTGCCGGCCGCCATCTTGGTTGGCAGTTAATTTGCATATCGCCCTGATTAGCCAATGGGAAGTGTATCGGAGGTACGGTTAATTACCCTATTTGTCTTTTATTAGATAGGATATATATATACACACACACACACAACTAAACAAAATAGAAAGGTAACAAGAAAAGCCCACAGTAAATAAAATGAAGGAGATAATAAAATAATAACCGGTCCAGAGGAAAAGGACCAACTGGTGGGCAGCCAGACTGGGCAAGATGACTGGCATTACTGCTCAGGGAAATAATGCAGCTCATGATGGAAGGAGAAAGCCTTCTACCCAAGCTCGCCCCCTCTAGGCCTCACTCATACCATATTTAAGAATCAGGTGAGCCCAAGCTGGTTTGGCTCAGTGGCTAGGGCATAGATCTGCAGACTGAAGAGTCATGGGTTCGATTCCAGTCAAGGGCACATGCTCGAGTTGTGAACTTGATCCCCAGTAGGGGGCGTGCAAGAGGCAGTCATTTGGCTCACATGATTTGCAGCTGCCATGTTGGCCGCATGACCTGCAGCTCCCTGGGGCCCCATCTGGAAACCACAAAGACCAGCCCCTCCCTTTGAATTAGCCAATCGGGAAAGACTGTGCGCCTGAGCTCCAATCAGGAGTGAGGGTTGGTTCACGTGGGTCAGGATTAAATGCGGAGGAACCCGCTCAGGGCAGGTCCTCTTAGACCCTGCGCCCCCTGCGGAGGGAAGCTGTGCCCACGGCCTGGCCCCTCGGCTCTGCGCCCACCGGGGCCCCTGGATTCCGGCGCCTCAATTCTAACATCCGCCATGCACCAGAGGTAATTTCACCTTCTCATCCAATGGGTTCCCCCTCCATCTTCCTGACAAGTCCTTTCCTCTGTCTATTCCGAATCACCCCTCATGCTGTTGAGTTCTGTTGTGCTGAACTAGGATTTGTTTGGAAAGTGAGTTCCACTCTCAAAAATGAGGCTGGCAAAATGGACAAAAAGCAAGTGACTCCCAAGGGAAGCCCTCCAGAGCGAGGGCCTATGGAGGGAGCAGGGCTGGGGCTGAAAGTGAGAAGGCAGGTCGGGAGCAGCTACAGCCTCCTTGGCTGCACCAGGGTAACCCGCCCCGGGCTGCTGTCATCTGCTCACCTCTTGGCGGATGGACAGTGAGAAGCCGGGGAGGGAGGGGAGGGCAGCATGTGCGCGCACGCAGCACTCCCCGCGCCCTAGGTGCGATAGGGACCCTCTCCCTCCCTCTCCCCCTGTAGCCTGGGCAACAGGCCTCAGCACAAAGGACAGGCAACCGTGGGCGGAGGCGGGGGGGGGGGGGGGGGGGGGGAGGGGGGTGGTCAGGGAGGGGCCACCACCAGCTCTGACCTCTGGAGGGGCTCTTGGGGCGGGCGTGGAGGGTCCGAGCTCTGCTTGGATGGGGCGCCCACCCCTCCTCCCCAAACTGCAGCCGACACCCGGAAGCTTAGCATGTGATGTAGAAGGATGCCTACAATGTGTGTCTGCCATGTATGGGAGACGCAGAACCGAGGCCTGTGATAAGGCACAGCCCGCGCTCAGCCTCTGCAGGCGCCTCCGCTGAGCCACGGGGCGCAGAGAACCCTCGGGCTGTGGCCGGCTGCTTCCGCCATAACGAAAGGAAGCAGAGGGTATTGACGGCTCTTGTTTAGTCCCCCGACGTCTTGGACCGCCAGCATCCAGGCTGTTATCTTGATCCTGATGGCATTTCCCTGACACGCTTCGGTTCCGTTTCCTCAAAACACGGCATTTATTTTACGTCACCACAAATAGACGGTGATACCAGTCCACGATGACAGCTGTGGGTTAAATGAGGGATCAGCGATGCATTCAGGTTGTAGACGTTAACTTGGAGAATAACGCATAGAAGAATCATCCAGTCGCCCTGGCTGGGTGGCTCAGCTGGTTGGAGCTTCGTCCTGTACACTGGAAGGTTGTCGGTTGGATTCCTGGTGGGCACCCACTTAGGTCTGCGGTGCCCTGAGCCAGGTGAGCTCCAGGCAGCAGGGTGTGGAGCGGCTCAAGTCTCTGCTGTCTGAGACGCCTTGGAGGCTAGAAGGAGGGGACAAGGGCACGGACGCCTCAGGTCTGTCTCAGAATTCCCAGGGCAGGTTCCTCACCTGCACAATGTGGATAATAAAATAACATTTTCCACAGGCTTGCTGAGAAGGTTTAATTAAAGAAAAGCCTTAGCAAATGCCCGGGCCCAGGAGCAGTGAGCATTTCATGTGCCTGTTGGTATTAGTATTAGCACAGGCACCTCTGAGGCTAAGTGCACAGGAAGAGTGGGAGAGAGCCCAGTGAAACTGGTCAGGCAGGACCAGAGGGGTCATCTCGGTCCAGCGTTTCCTCTGGGCCCTGCCTGGCCAGCCCTGGGCACACAAAGGCCCATTCAGGAGGCGGGGGTTCTGAGAGCAGCAGACAAGCTGGGGCCCAGGAAAAGGGCTGAGCAGCAGCACAGTGCCTGGCGCCAGCCCCACAGGGCCAGCCCTGGCGAGTGGGGGTGCAGGGCTCACTCCGCTTCCCCTCAGAGTCCTTTCCCTTTGGGGTCCGGGTCGGGGAGAACACTGCTGCCATGGCTGGGATTGATCGACCTCCCTGGAGGAGGCGGGGGATCCCTTCCCAGCTCCTATGGTGCCAACCCAGGAAGCAGGAACCCACTATGAACTGGCCCCCCTTTCAAAAACATTTCTTTCTGGAAAAAATGCCCTGAAGAGGTTTCTTCTCTGGGAAGGTACTAAGTACAGCACTGAAGTGAAAAATGGGAGGCGTCCAGCATGTAGTCACTGCCCACTGTTCTCCAGGCCTAGCAAGCAGCTCCATGACCTTCACCTTGGTTTTCTCATCTGTACAAGGGGGTCTGGGAAGATAATCTCTAAGAGTTCAAACAAGAGCTGCTGGGAGAGTTCCTAGGTCCCAATCTGTTTTCTCTGAGCCAGCAGCCCAGCCCAGCCCTCGCTGTCTCCTCTGTCGCTACTGGATCACATGCCGAACACCTTCCCTGGGCCCAGCCAGCATGGCTGTGCAGGCAGCCCCCAAACATCTCAGCGCTGATGGGTCAGGGATGGCCAGCTCTGCAGGTGCACAGAGAGGCTGCTTAAAGAACCCTGACTCTTGGATGCAAAAATCTACAAAAGGCTGTCCCCATAGAGTTACACCAAACGTGGAACGAAAATCCGATCCCTTCCTTGCCAATAGCATTTCCTAGATAACAACTCAAAGACTGACAGGATGTTCTATGATCAAAATGTTTCTACATCAGTTCATCTAGCAGAGTGGTTCTCAACCTGTGGGTCGCCAACCTGTGGGTCACCAACCTGTGGGTCGCGACCCCTTTGGAGGTCGAACGACCCTTTCACAGGGGCCGCCTAAGACCATCGGAAAACACATATATAATTACATATTGTTTTTGTGATTAATCACTATGCTTTAATTATGTTCAATTTATAACAATGAAAATACATCCTGCATATCAGATATTTACATTATGATGCATAACAGTAGCAAAATTACAGTTATGAAGTAGCAACGAAAATGATTTTATGGCTGGGAGTCACCACAACATGAGGAGCTGTGTTAAAGGGTCGCGGCGTTAGGAAGGTTGAGAGCCACTGCTCTAGCAGTTCATCTCTCTTGGAATCACTGACTGTATTTATTTATCTAGGTTTTTCCTCACACAAAGGACAGGCATCACCTCTTCCAGGAAGCCTTCCCTGACTACACAGCTCGAATTAGTGCCTCTTTATTGTGCTTCCATCACACTGTGGGCACACCTCTCTCTTGTCCTGTAGGAAAATGGCATTTGAACTGTCTGTTTATTTGTCTCTGTCTTCCCTGTGGGCGGGCACTGTACTTTATTAGTCTTTTTAACTTTAGCTTCTAGTACAGTGTTGGTACAATGTAGGAGCATAATAAATGTTTACTGAACTAACTGGATGTGTCTGTATCTCTAGAGTAGTTGCTGGCATAAGCTCCTCATTTGTATTTTATAAGAGTAGCCTATGACCTTGCTCTCAGGAAGTCCTGTCTCATATCCAACCCAACTCTCTCCTGCATACATTCGCTGTTGCGTACTCCAGTTTTCCAAGCTCGGGGTAGTGCCCCCCCCCCCCCCCAATCAGAATAACAGGAGAAATCACTACTGTCACTCATTTCTTTCTACCACCTCAGCTTTATTTGGGGGGTTTAAATTAGGAATGAACAATCAGAATCTCATATCTGACTGTGTTTACTTTTAACAAACGAATAGAAAGAAGAATTCTGACCACCGTGAATCTGCGCATTTCAACAAGCTTTTCGGAAGTGCCAAGCTGTGCGTGATGGAGATAAACAAATGCATAAATCCCTGCCATAGGCGATCTTTAATCTAGAATACAAACAACGGGGACACTTTTTAATAAAAAGCAGCACTCCACTTTCTTTGGCGTCTCTCTCTTAGAATCACCAGGTTTGGTGAGAATGTAGCTAAAAGGCAAGCAAACAAACAAGCAAAAACCATTTTCCAATTCCTGAGCCACTTGTTAGGAAGCTGACTGGTCCCATGAGGGACACAGAGGAGGCCCCGGAAGGGTAAGTGCCCTGTGCATGTTGACATTGCAGCAAAGGAAACCACTTGCCTTCTCTGCTGCGCAGAGCAGCCTCCAGGAACCACGCCTTGGGGAAGCTGGCAGGGCTGCGAGCCCCCGCCTCCAAGCTGGCAAATTCCCTCCTTCTGGCCAAGGAGCTCTGGGTCTGCATGACTTGAGGCGAGTCATTTGGGGACATTGGAATTCTGAACTGGCGAGCCAGTGGAGGCGGCAGAGATAGGCACAGGACAGAATCCTGGCAGCCTAAACACTGTCTGCTTTGTCTGAGGTTTTGGCTCTGGCTCCCGCTGGGAATCTAGGGCCAGAGATTGGGAAAGCTGCTGCGTTTGGCGCTGGTTCCAGCAGGCGGCGCAGGAGAGCAAGACCCACCCTCAGTGGAGACGCTGGGCTGCGCAAGGCGGGCTCTCCCTGCTGTGCTGTTGGGAGAGGCAAGTGCCTGGCCAAAGAAGAATCCAGAATCCACGTGGCCAGCTCCCAGGGAAAGGAAAGTCAAGACAGGTAGAGTCTGAGCAGAAGCTTTGGATGGAGCACTTTTAGGAAACTTGCACAGAAAACAAAAGAGAAAAGCAGCATCTAATATTAGCTTTAGGACAAAATAAACATTCCTGGAGTTGAAAGGTTCAACCACAGCGACCCTCAGACCATGACGAGTAACGTGAAATCCCCAGGTAGCCTCCTCCTATCACCAGCAACACAAACAAGGCATGACGACAGAAGAATAAAACAGACAGAAACAAAGACAAAATGCACTGAGTCTGGTCGGTAAAGTTCTTGAAAGCAGTATTAACAGCGACAATATCTACACCCGAAAGCTGCCAGACCAGCGGTTCTCAGCCTGGGGGTCGAACGACCCTTTCTCAGAAAACCTTTGGGCATATTTTGTTCTGCCTAGAATGCCCTTCCTCAACTCACCACCTTTCTTTTCGGGGGTCTCCTCTCTCTCTCTCTCTCTCTCTCTCTCTCTCTCTCTCTCTCTCTCTCTCTCAAGTATTTTAAAAAAATTCTTAATCTTTATTGTTGAAAGTATTATATATGTCCCCTCCCCATCCCAGGCCTCCACCACCCTCTCGTCTGTGTCCATGCGTTACGCATATATGCATACGAGATCTTTGGTTGATCTCTTCCCGCCACCACCCCTCGCCTCAGAGGTCCCAGTGTCCTTAGGAACCAGCACTGCATCCGGAGCCTCTGAGTAGCCCTGCTCCCTGCATTCTTAGAAGCCCGTGCAGGTCTCATGCCGAGGGCCTGACATCAAAGTGGCGCTGCCTCCATTCTTGTGCCATAATGTTCGCTCACCATTTCGGAGGCTCCTCGTTTCTGCTCCTCAGTGTTTTTCCGGGTCCCTCTCGCCCCACTCCCTCCTAAGCAGGGTTGCCAGATAAAAGCAGGAGGCTCAATGAATGTGAATTTCAGATAAACCATGTATCACTTTTAGTATAAGTAGAGCCCAAATTGCATGCTTCCTTGCCCTTTTCTTTGCTAAATATGTCAATCCTCCTCCTGAGACCACTGAGCCATGTCTCCTTCTCTCCTTCCTGCTTGGGGTGGGGTTGGGGGTCATTCAAAGCTGCAAGGGCACTTTCTCAACACTTATCACTCTCCCGAACCTCAAGGGTAATTAAGGCCCTGGCTGGTTTGCTCAGTGGACAGAGCCTCTGCCTGCAGACCGAAGGGTCCCAGGTTCAATTCCCGTCAAGGACTCGTACCTTGGTCGTAGGCTCCTCCCCGGCCCAGGCCCCAGTCAGCGCAGGTGCAGGAGACAAACAGTCAATGTGTTTCCCTCATATCGATGTTTCTCTCTGTCTTTCCATCTCTCTTCTACTCTCTCTAAAATCAAGGGGCAAATATCCTCGGGTGAGGATTAAGAAGAAAGGAAGAGAAAGAAAAAGAAAGAAAGAAGAAAGAAAGAAAGAAAGAAAGAAAGAAAGAAAGAAAGAAAGAAAGAAAGAAAGAAAGAAAGAAAGAAAGGAAGAAGGAAGGAAGGAAGGAAGGAAGGAAGGGGAAAGAAAGAAAGAAAGAAAGAAAGAAAGAAAGAAAGAGTAAAAAAGAGTAATTAAGGTTAGTGTCAAATCCATTTTGTGTTTTTTTCTCCTTCACAGGGTGTATTTATTCAATGGAAATGGATTTTAAGTGTTTCAGTTTAATATAAACACTTGCTAAATTATTTTCAAAGAGGAGGGTTATCACTTACTTTTGATTTAAATGTGGTTTAGTAACTTTTATGATTCATAGGACTGGAACACTTTGAAATCTGTCAAATCCTTGTTTCCTTTCCCAGCAGGGCAGGCAGGCCTATGACATTTACCTTCAGTTCCTGTCGCCCTTCCAGCCCTATGTTCCCGGGAAGAAGCCGGAGACCCCGCTGGACAGCAGGAATCTGAAGAAACACCCATCAGACAGTGCCCACCATTGTGCCCTCCTTACTTCACGACTCCAGCAAATGGAACTTAGACAGTGAGAGAGGACGTGCCATCCTGGTCTCTCTAACAACCCCTCCCACCAGCAGTACCACCTTTCCACTTCAGCCAGACCCCCAGGGGGATTGCAACAGCATAACTTAGAGCAGAGTTGCCCTACCTTGTTCATGTCGATACACTCAGAAAAGTATAACAAAACTGATATATGTTGAAAAATATTTGGGAGATTCTATTTGAGTCTTAGTGATAAAAATAATTAAATTTATTAGTTAAAATTTTCCAGTAAATTATTTTCCATTTTAAAATCTAAAAATTAAAATCACACATGCCTCCTATGTTATTTAAAGTATATAAAATATAGAAGGAAATTAAATCAGAAAAAAATGTAATGTTTTTGCTATAGGCAAAGTGAAGAACAACATGATGATAAACAGATCGTGACTAAATAATGACTGAGTCAATATCAGGACATTTCAGCAGGAAGCTCAGAGGAGAGAGAGTTATCGACAGCTGCTCCGGGACATGCTGGGGGTAGGGACTCTCCAAGTTTCAGACTCCCACGTGGTCACTACAGAAGTCAATAGTTTATAGTCAAAGTCATAGAATAGGACTGAAAATAGGAGTGAAAATTCCTAAAAACTTATCAAATCTGTTTTTACATATTTTACTGCTCAAAGAAACACCTATTTGTATCTCAGAAAATGCCTGTAAACTATTCTGGCAGCCCTAAGCCTGCCAGGGCCCAGAGAGCTCTGCTTCATAGACAGAGACCCACTGTGCTTGCCTTTCAGCCACGCCCAGCCCCTCGTTGGTGCTACCGGCACAATCAAAGTGAATATTACTGAAGAAGAGAAACATTTTTATGTTTTAACCAAATGCAAGTCTTCCCCCAATAGTAAGAGCTATGGAGCATCGAGAGATTCCGGGTTGTCTTCCTCCCCCCAGCCGTGGTGTGGGAAGGGCCGACACCATTCCACTCAATAACACACACAGAGCACCTGTGCAGGAGCTCTGGGGTGAGCACTAGAGAGAGAACAAACTGCAAAAGCCTCGGCCCTACTTAGGAGCAGCTCAGCCTGTGGAGAGTGAGACCCATACGTGAGCAGGGACGCAAGGGATCCATCTATGGAGAATAACGCTCAGGGAGTTAAACGGCAAGCCTGGGTCACACAGCTACACTCTGAGGGGGCATTTGTTGAACCAAGGTCTTCTGACTCTGAATCCAGTATTCTTTCCAAAACCTCACTCAGAGCCCGTCAGAGTTAACAAAGGAAAAGTGTGAGAAGGCCAGCGGGGAAGGAGCCAGCATGGATTCCCTTTCTTTAACCAGAAGTCTCTGATTAAAAAAAAAAAAATCTATAAATGTCTGAATCACCTTTGGTGCACAGGTTGTAAGGAAAATTATAAGCACACGTGCACACACAGGCAAGCATTCATATGTGGATAAAATTTAGTTTCATTCCAGTGCCTGAAACTCATGACCACACCCCACAGTGTTCTTCTCCGTGAGGTAAGTACCGGGTCTATAGCAGAGGTTCCATGTCAATTGATGGGGTGAGTGAATTAATGCTTGTCTCTCTCATCCTTTCTTGGTCTCAGAATCTCCTCTATTTCAGCCAGCCCCCCTCCTTGCTGCCCACCAGGGGAGCTGCAGTATCAGAATAAGCTCAGGGTAAGAGGATTCCATGTGCAGCAAAATGGATTAGGACCAGACAAAATAAGCAATAGTTTCTGTTCTGCTGAAGCATGATCTGCAAATTCTAGTTTCAAAGATGACTGGGACAGCCCTAACGGGTTTGGTTCAGTGGATAGAGCATCGGCCTGCGGACTGAAAGGTCCCAGGTTCAATTCTGGTCAAGGGCATATACCTTGGTTGCGGGCACATCCCCAGTAGGAGGTGTGCAGGAGGCAGCTGATCGATGTTTTGTTGATGTTTCTAACTCTCTACCCTTCTCCCTTCCTCTCTGTAAAAAAAAAATCTATAAAATATATTTTTAAAAAAGATGACTGGGGCAAATGACTGTCTTAATTTTTTGAGACAGATAATTCTTTACAATAGATATTCAAACCTCATATTGTAGGTGAAGGGATATTAGCTCAGAGAAACTAAATAATTAGCAAAAGATCACAGAACTGGCAAGTAACAGAGGCAGAATTTGAACAGTTCTGACTGGTTATTTATTTGTATATCTAGTGACTTCACAGTAACTGGCTCCCTGGTCTTCCTGAAGGTGCCTGGGGTACATTCTACTTGGGGACTTACCACTGGCTGGTTACTTGGCCCACAAGCCTCTTCCTCTGAAATCTGCAGGAAGACGCCTAGCCAACTCACCTACTCTAAGACTTTGCACACTTTTTACCTACTCACTGGGCCCGCCCTTCACCACCCTAAATTCCAATTCATCCTTTCTCCCACCTTACCCTATTCATGAGGTTGTTTTCGTAAGACATAGCTCTTTGTAACATACATAAAAATTATAGATTATGTTTATATAGTTTATTGTCTAAGTAGGCTTTGCTATGGTGTGGATTTTTGTCTTTTTTAGTTCATTAACGTACCCTGAACACTAAGAATATTACCAGGAATATAGTAGGTGCTCAGTAAATATTTACTGACTTGAAGGAACAAATGACTTGTAGGCACTTGGTTAATATTTGTTGAATGAATGACGAGTCAAAGCTGCTCACTTTATCTAAACTAACACATGAATAGTTTCCATTTGTTAAATGCCTGTTATATGATAGGCCCAGGGGCCTGCCATCTCATTTAATTAGCTCTTAAATCCTTTGCGTTAGATCATTGAATCCCCTATTATTGATGAAGATATGCAGGCTCAGAGAAATTAAATAATTAGCCAAAGACCACTGACTGCTAAGTGGCAGAATTTGAACTCAGTTCTGTCCAACGTCAAAGCTCAGGGTCCCTCCATCCTCCTCAGCACTTCCTCGTGTACTCATGGTGGGTGAGCCGCCTAGAAATGTTGCCTCGATACAGGAAACATTGCCCCATGCGAAATAGGCAAGTGTCTGTCATTGACAGCCAATACCATTTCCTGTTAGATTGGGGTGAGACCTAGAGCATTCCGTTACCTACGCTGAGTCTGGTCATTTCCTCTGCTGTTCTAGAGCCAGGCAGCAATGCCTGTTACTGAACTGGGCTGGTAATTTGCCATTCTAATCACTCAAGAATTTAACTGACATCATGGCCTTAATCAGGTACACTGCAAATACAGCTGATGTAATCAGAGCTTAGTTTGAAGGAGAAAAATGTTTTACAATCTGCATGTGTCTCCACTGGTATACAAGATGAAGGGTCTCAGGGGTTCAGGAAAGAGGAAAGAAACCAACTTAAAATCTAGATTCTGTGCTTAAAGATTTCTTTAACATTATCTGAGAAAGGTTTTTGAAACTGTAATATCACTAAAATAAAAATACGAAGGTAACAAAGTACCAAGTTAATCAGTTGTACAGGTCCATTGATGTAGGGAGTGGCTCTAGGGTCGAGGCTCAGGCTGACCTGTGGCAGGACCACAAACAAGTCCCAGCCTGGAGGGCAGAGCTCTCCTAGCATAATTAAGCCTGACCTTGTAGCCCTCACTAATTCCTTCCCAAGTAGCTAATGGGCTGTGGGAGGTGCAGCAAGTGTTGCCCAAACAAGAACATTTGTATACATGTTAATCTACCCTTGTTTTAATCAGGCTATAAAATAAAGCATTGGCTTGCAGACTGGGTCTTTTGCTTCCTCATCCAGGAACGGGAGATCCACCGAGCCCCAGCTGTATTCTCTTGTCTGTCTTTTCTTCAATCCTTCGCCGCCCCTCCTCAGGTTCACCCTTGGCCATGCTGGCACAGCACACATTGAGGTATATAATTTACACATCAGGATATTCACCCATTGCAACTGTCTAATTTAAGGATTACTTTTAAATGTATACAGTTGGGCAGCTATCACCACAATCCAGTTTTAAAACATTCCAATCACTGCCTAAATTTCCCTCACGCCTGTTTGCAGTCGATTTCTGCACCTAATCCCCATCCTTAGGCAGCGCCCCCCCCCCCGCCCTAGCCAACCACTGTTCTGCTCTCTGTATCTGTAAATTTGTGTTTTCTAGACATTCCATATAAGTGGGATCCCATGATATGAGAACTTTCATGTCTGTCTTCTTTGACTTGGCATATTTTTGAGGTTTGTCTAGGTTGTAGCTTGTGCCATTGGTGTTTTTTCGCTATTGAATAGTATTTTATTATGCAAGTATACCCATTTTGTTTATCCATTTACCAATTCATGGGCATTTGAATTGTTTACATTTTTTTTTTTTGCTATTTTGAACAATGTTGCTGTGAACATTAATGCGTGAGTCTTCATGTGTGCATGTATTTTCACTTCTCTTGGGTAAATTCCTAAGAGTGGAACTGATGAGTCTGGTACTAAGTTTTTGTGTAACATTAAAAAACTCACCACCAAACTGTTTTCCAAAGTGTCTGCTCCCACTCAGATTCCCACCAGCCACACATGAGGGCAACCACTGATCCTTAAAATTATCTTAGATGGTAGAATTCAAAGTCTTTAACTTTTTGTGTTTGATTTTTGAATTGTAACCTTGAAAGAGAAATATATGAATTTCTGAAATTGTTATAGATAGTTACTGAATAATGGAATATTAATTGAAATAAATAAAGTTTATATAAGAGAAGGTATTTGTAGCAAATGAGGGTACTCAGGGATAGTATTTTCAGATTTCATTTGCTAGAAAATAAAATCAACCAATTAAATAAAATAGCTCTCCAGAAAAATCAGTTACATTAGTCATAGAGATTGGTCATTTACCCCAGTTTACCCTGAGATTTATATAACAAAGATACTGGTTTGATTTAAATCTTTCTATCCCTTTTAATATCCATATCTTGGAGAGAAGAAACATTTTATGGGCTTTCTTTATTTTTGGTATTTATTAGTAAAACTGGATTGAGCCCACTTATATATGGGAAACTCTAACTTGTTTCATTTTACATGCTATCTTTGAAACTCTTGATAAGATATACATCATCAAAGTAAAGGTGGCACAATCAACTCTCGAGTTGCAGATTTAGTTTGGAAATAAGTTTAGGCTCCTGGTGCAATGTGTGGGTTCACGCATTCATTCTGGAAAACATTAATATGTTCCTTGCGATATCCAGAGGAATGTGACGAGGCTGTGTCACCCACGACTGTGCCCGAACCAAGAGACTGCAGAGCAGTTTTCCAAGTGCCTCATCACAGATTCGAGGGAAGGACAGTCATACACACGAAGGAGTAGGTTAGGAAAACCATTACAAAAGAAGTAATGCTTGAGCTGTTCTGTTAAAGATGAGTAGGTGTTTGCCAGCGAGGAGCTCCTCCTTGCTCGAGCAGGAAGGCCGGCTCGGAGCTGCGCCCCAGCCCGGGGTCTCCAGGGAAGCCCCAAAGCCTTTCAGGGGCAGCTGAGCACCTGAGGCAGAAGAGGGCAGTTGTCTATGTAAAGTTATTTGATAGAAAACAGGAATGTATTGCAGGGTTTACATAGGACCTGACACTGTGAAATTTGAATTTTATTAGTTCATTTTAAAGAAAATAGCTAGGAGGCCAATTAAAAGACTATGATAGTAGCCAGGCTGGACCTATAAGCTATGGCAGCAGAAGTAATGAGGTAGCGTAGGCTATGAGGAATGGTAAGAGGGCAGGATCTAGGTCATGGTTTGGGGTAGGTAGCAATTATCTGAGGCCCTTGACAAAATGCAAACTTCTTAGGTCCCGCCTGCCATTTTCATGATCCATAGGACTGGCCTTTGGCCTAGGAATCTTCACTGTGTGAGCATCCGGGTGGTCCCAATGCAATTGACTGAGGATGCAGGTGTGAAGAGGGAAGAGTCCCCTACAGAAGAGCCTCCTGGAGAACCGCTGACCCAGAGCCACTGTCAGGACCAAGAAGCCAGGCGAGTTTCTTATAAATACAGGTAAATGTGGGTGCATTTCACCACTGGGCTCTGCCGCATTGGCTTAGCAGTCTAGTCTGGCTAACTTTGGAAAAAAAAAATCACACTTCAAAGGTAAAACAAAAGTAGTCAACGCAGGCAACTAAATGTAAAGGAAATCTATTGGCACACGGATAAGAATCCAAAATGGCTCATTCACGCTCACTTAAAGCTAATTTCTACCTCACCATGTGCTTCATTTTCCAAGAATTCACTCTTGGTACAAACATTTTTATTCTGCCTTCAGAATACTCCTGCCCCTCTCTCTCATCTGTCTACATATAAGACATATTTTAGTGTTATCTCTTGTATACCATAAACTCCAAAAGAATGGAAACTGTATTTGTCAAAAATCATTTTGTTCTAGCATGCCTATAGAAAATAGGCACAAAATAAATGTTTTGTGCTGATGAAGATGCTTTATTTGCATATTACTATAAGAGGCTGAATATATAATTTGTATATTATGTCAATTTAAGGGAGTGTGGTCTGTGCTGCATTTTGTTTTGCACAATGTCTTTAAATGCTAAAGCACACACCAGAGTGAGAAACGCTGTTGCATGGTTCAGATAACTGTCAAATCATGTCCTTATTAAGCTTCTACATTCATGACAAGCCTGATAGAACATGGTTAGTTTATACTTCTTTTCTTTTTTTAATTTATCTTCATTGTTGAAAGTATTACAGATGTCCTCCTTTTTCGCCCATTGACCTCCTCCTCACACACCCCCCTCGAGGCCCACTGCACTACATCCATGCACTGTGTCCATGGGTGATGCATACGTTCATATAAGTTCTTTGGTTCATCTCTTCCTGCCCCCCTTCTCACTGAGAGTCCTCAGTGTGCCCCATGCATCCATGTCTCTGGTTCTATTTTGTTCTTCAGTTGATTTTGTTCATCAGATTCCACATATGAGTGAGGTCATGTAAAACTTGTTTTTCTCTGACTGGCTTATTTTGCTTAGCATGATACTCTCCAGGTCCCTCCATGCTATGTCAATGGTTAGTCTGTACTTGATCAAATTTTTAAATATGATCCCCCAACCAGAATTACAAATGCTGATTAATAAAATAGTCTACATTTATTGAATGTTTCATGCCAGGTACTGCACTAAGTGCTTTACATGAAAGATTGCATTGCATGTTCATGGTAACTTTAAGTTGATACTACTATTTTAGAGACTAGTGGCCCAGTGCACGAAATTCGTGCACAGGGAAGGGAGTGTTCCTCAGTCCAGCCTGCACCCTCTCCAATCTGGGACCCCTCGAAGGATGTCCGACTGCCGGTTTAGAGGGATCGGGCCTAAACCGGCAGTCAGACATCCCTCTCGCAATCCGGGACTACTGGCTCCTAATCACTCTGCCTGCCGGCCTGCTTGCCCCCAACTGCCCCCCGCCTCTGGCCTGCTTGCCCCCAAATGCCCCCCCACCAGCCTGATCACCCCAACTGCCCCCCACCGCTGGCCTGCTTGCCCCCAGCCTTCCCTCCCCAATGACCCGCTCACCCCCAACTTCCCCCCCGCTGTCCTAATCACCTCCAACTGACCCCCACTGATGGCCTGCTTGCCCCCAACTGGCCCCCCTGCTGGTCTGCTTATCCCCAAGAACCCCGCTTTCCACCAGCCTGATCACCCACAATGGTCCTCCCCTCTTGGCCTCTAACCATCTCCACCTCAGCCCCACACCATGGCTTTGTCCAGAAGAAAATCCAGAAGGTCTCCTGGAAAGTCTCCCAGGCTAATTAGCATATTACCCTTTTATTAGTATAGATAGAGGCCTGGTGCATGGGTGGAGGCTGGCTGGTTTGACCTGAAGGGTGTCCCAGATCAAGGTGGGGGTTTCCTTGGGGCATAGTGCGGCCTGGGTGAGGGGCCTGTGGTGGTTTTCAGGCCATCCACGCCTCCATGGGGTAAGGGTCCCTGCTGGAGGGGTGTGGTCAGCCTGGATGAGGGGCTGAGGGCCATTTTCAAGCTGGCCACTGTGGGGAGCCGGCACAGCAATGGCATACTCAGCCCCAAGGTGCCTTATGTGCCATGCCAGCTCAGCCTGGTTCAGTGACCCTGAGTGGGAGGGTGAAAGGATTGAGAAAAGATAGACAAGAGAATGAAAGCTGGGTCTCAGTGGGACACTGTTCTCTGATGAGGAGGCAACGACAGCGCCCACAAGCCGTGTCTTTATTTTATAGCAGATGCCAAGAGACAAAGTAGGGGCGTGATCATGTTGTTTACAGCATTTTCATGAGTTTCAACCTCACCCAACTACATGCACCTGAACTCTAGCACAAGGCACGTGGGGCCACGTGTTCGGACCATAGGTTCAAGCTTACAACCACAGCCGTTGGCTATAATTGTGCTGGGAGGGCCCTGCCCTCCAGCTGGGACTTGTACGTGGCAATGAGAGGACCCTGTCCTTTCATTAGTCTGAGGCTTAAACCTGGCCAAAACACCATACTCACGCCCCACAGGCCACACCCCCTTCAGGGTGGGGGTCCCCACCGGAATACCTGGCCAGCCTGGGTAAGGGATTGAGGGCCGTGTTCAGGCTGGCCACAACCCCTTCAGGATGGGGGGGGGGGGTACCTCTGGGGTGCCGGGCCAGTCTTGGTGAGGGGCTGATGGCTGTGTGCAGGCTGGCCACACCCCCCTCAGGGTGGGGGTCCTTGTTGGGGTGCCTAGCCAGCCTGGGTGAGGGGCTGAAGGCTGTTTGTGGGCTGGCCAAGCCCCCCAGCAAGGACCCTCACCCCATGGGGGTGTGGCGAGCCTGAGAGAGGGACTGATGGCTGTTTTCAGGCCGGCCACACCCCTTCAGGTGGGGGTCCCCACTGGGGTGCCTGGACAGACTGCATGAGTGGCTGATGGCTGTTTGCAGGCTTGCCATATCCCCTTCAGGGTGGGGGTCCCCGCTGGGATGCCTGGCCAGCCTGGGTGAGGGGCTGATTGCTGCTTACAGACTGGCCAAGCCCCTCAGCAGGGACCCTCTCCCCCTTCAGGTGGGGGTCCCCACTGGGGTGCCTTGCCAGACTTCATGAGGGGCTGATGGCTGTTTGGAGGCTGTCCAAATCCCCTTCAGGGTGGGGGTTGCCGCTGGGGTGCCTGGCCAGCCTGGGTGAGGGGCTGAGGGCTGTTTGCAGGCTGGCCATACCTCCTTCAGGGTTAGGGTCCCCACTGGGGTGCCTGGACAGCCTGGGTGAGGGGCTGAGGGCTTTTGCAGGCTGGCCACAGCCCCGGGCAACCCAGCCTCCCAGACCCTCCTTGAGCGGAGGCCACAGTGGCTGGAAGCAGGTATCTGGGATTTATTTATCTTCTATAATTGAAACTTTGTAGCCTTGTGCAGAGCCCACAGCCGACCAGGGCAGGCGGGAAGCTTGGTTTCCTCCATCGCCAGGGGCAACCCAAGCCTCCTGTTTGCTCCAGCTCCATGGCCACCACCATCTTGGTTGGGTTTATTTGCATACTCGCTCCTGATTGGCTGGTGGGTGTGGCTTATAGGTATGGCTTGTAGGTGTAGCAGAGGTATGGCCAATTTGCATGTTTCTCTTTTATTAGATAAGATGAGAAAACCAAGGCTCAAAACAGTTCAGTAAATAAGGTCAAGTAATAATGGGGTAAGGAGTGAACTTAGATCCAGCTGAGTGGACTCTTCAAATAGTCTCATATTGTTTCTCATTCAATCCATTCTATAGAAGCAATGAAAAAATGTGAATTTACTGCAATAGAACATAAATGACAGGATCTGGAGTATGAAAAACCCTACTTCACAGTGGTAATCTCAGGGATTGCCAATTGGAAATCACCCACCTCTTTCCTAGCAGCGATGGTCAGTACCTAACACAGCACTCTGCAGGGAGGAAAAGTCCTGATTTGTAGCATTTGCAGATTTCCATTTCCACCAACCTGCCAGTTACAAGACGTAGAGCTGGAGAGAGTATCGTGTCTGCTTCTGAGCGACGTAGACACCTTGGATCCGGGACAGGGCGCCTGTGCTTTGTGGGAGGCCCATGCAGGGGGATGGCTGGTGCTCAGCTGCTTACCATGGAGTGGAGGGGTGCAAGCACCACCAGGCTGTTTTTGTTTGTTTGTTTAATCCTCCTCCAGGATATTTTTCCATTGATTTTTAGAGAGAGCGGAAGAAAGAGAACGACAGAAAGAAATATTGATGTGAGAGAAACACATGGATTGATTGCCTCCTGCATGAGCTCTGACTAGGGCCTGGCAGGGGAGGAGCCTGCAATCAAGGTATGTGCCCTTAACCAGAATGAAACCAGGGACCCCTCCGTCAACAGGCCGACACTCTATCCACTGAACCACCAGCTAGGGCCCACCAGGCTGTTTTTTATTAAAGCGTGTTGACAGCTGAAGGTAGTCTCTGACTCTACAGTTGATGGTTTCCTGACCTAGAGCCAGTCCCCAAGCCAGACTGCATTAGTGCTTTTGGGGCTTTTCCGATGGCCTCGCCCTCTCAGCAGATGCAGGTCTAACCAGATCCAGGTCTACGATAAGCATGCAAATGGGGAGATCAAAGGGAAAGTACTTCTGTGCAGAATCACAATCCTCAGAGGAAGCAGTGGGCCTTGGCAGCTGAATAAAACCACATTGTCTGCAGTTTCTAAGCAACATAGAATTGATTCTGTCCAGCTGTCATTCATAGTTATATCTTTTATTTATTAATTTCTCACAATAAAAATATTTTATTATCTGTTCTCTACGAGAATAGTGTATGTGTTGGGTAAAGCATGGTGTTTGCAGTCAGCCTTATCTGAAGATTTTATCTACTCTCAATACCATTTAATCCTAATATTATGCCCATTTACAGCTAAGAAAACTGAGTCACAAAGACATAAATGATCGTTTCTTAACAGAAACCAAGAGAGGCCTAAGTCTAGGACCTGAGCTCTTTCCCAATGTACTTTCAGAGTTTCTCTCCCCTGCCAACCACTCTCCTCTCTTCACAACAGCCACACTCATCTCTTCTCCTAAGAGTTTGCAATGTCAAACCTCCATAGGAAGGATACTCCCTCTCCCTGCCTCCACCCCTTAAGCTATCCATGTTCTGGTTAAAGCTTGAATCAAGTCCCAACTTTCCTGTAATGTTTCCTTAGGTGATTCTAATCCAGTTCAATATCCGACTTACACACCCACTGGCTCTATAAGATGAGCACTGATTTTGCCATTGCTGCTCCCGGCTACATAACTGGTTTGGTTTCTTTCACGTCCTAAAACGTAAATTTCCATGGGCAGAAACCACATGCAGACTCACAGTGCTAAAGTCTGTGTAGATGCTCATTTGCATTTTACTTTTTAAATTAAGAAATTTTCTTGGCCCTGGCTAGTTTTGCTCAGTGGATAGAGCATGAGCCTGCGGACTGAAGGGTCCAGGATTCGATTCCAGTCAAGGGCATGTGCCAGGTTGCAGGTTTGATCCCCAGTAGGGGGCGTGCAGGAGGTAGCCTATCAATGATTCCCTCTCATCATTGATGTTTCTATCTTTCTCTTCCTCTCCCTTCCTCTCTGAAATCAATAAAAATATATTTTTTTAAAAAAGAGAGAACCAAGGACTCCTATTCCACATTTTTTTAAAAAAAGAAATTTTCTTGGATCTTATGGATTTAATTTTTTCCTCTTTATTAAATGTATTGGGGTGACTCTGGTTAACAAATTTATCCAGGTTTCAGGTGCACAGTTCCACAGCACATCTTCTGGACACGGTACTGCATGTCCACCTCCCCAAGCCACGCCTCCTTCCATCACCATTGGTGCCCCCTGTGTCCCTTCCTCTACCTCCCCATCCCCTATCACCCCTCAGCAGTCACCACACTGTTGTCCCCGTCCATGAGTTTTCTTTCTCTTTGTTTGATTAACAATACTTTGTCCATAGTTCTATTGATAAAATGAAGCTCTGAGAATTCTAGAATTGGGAGGAAGATTTAACACTTTTTAATGCTTATTACACGGTAAATCCTAAGATAGGCATTTTATACACATGATTTTATTTAAACCTGTATGTTGCATATTGTGACTTCTATTTCCAACTAGAGGCCTGATGCATGAAATTTGCGTAAGAGTAAGCCTTCCTTCCCTCTGGCTGCCCACAGGCACCCGGGATGTCTCGTCTAATTAGCATATTATGCTTTTATTATGATAGATATTTTTAATAGGCCCAGAGAAGTTAAGAAATTTGTTGACAGCACATTATTGGGTTACAGCGAAGCCACAACTTAAATCTGGGCCTATCTGACTCCGGAGCCCACGCTGCCCGCAGGCCTTCCTGCCCTTGTCTGCTCTGTGCAGGGGCCCCCAAACACCCGGCTGGGGTTCTACCCGCTCAGACAGGAGTTCCAGTGGTCACTTGGCAACACATCCCAGGTTCCGTCCACCTCTCTACTCAGAAACCTGCTCTCCTTGTCCGTTTTAATTCTCTCTCGCTTCCATTTCCTGCCATTTCCCTTTGTTTTACAGGTAAGAAGATAGACAGGAGCTGGCCGCCATGCCCGCTACAATATTCCTGCTTTGACCGGAACCTGCCTGACATCATCGGTCCCTTCACCTGGTAGGAAGCGCGCCTGTGCCTCCGAGGGAAGGCTGTGCTCGCTGACGGCCTCCTGCCCTTTCGGAACCCTGGGTGCCTGGGGACAGAGGACAGCCCGCAGCGGGCGGCGGACAGTCGCCTGGGCAGAGGCGTGGGAATCAAAGGTTCGCGCTGGCGCAGTGCCCGAGCCAAGTGGCTGAGACGTGGGGGGAAGAAGGGTGTCAAGAAGCAAGATGTCCCGCACCCCGGCTTGCTTCGGAATCGAGCTGGGTGAGGCGGGGTGGGAGAGCCACGAGGCGCGCAGCATGGCCGCTACCCTGAGAAACCATGGATTGGCAGGCGGCCGGCAGGCCTGGCACCTGGGGAATAAATAAAGACGTGCAGCTGCTCAGGAAACATAAAAACACAGCGCAGAGGAGAGCCTTTCACACAAGAATGGGAAATGCCCGGGCCCCGCGGCTGGAAAGCCCCGGCCAATGTCATGCTGACAGCGGGGCAGCGGCGGGGTGAAGGCCGGACAATGAGGGAAACAGCAGAGGCGCCTGAGCTCTGAGCTGGCCTGGGGTGGGGGGGCGGGGAGCAGGAGCCATAGGCCACACCTCCTCCCTGTGCACGCTGGTCAGGGGGAGCACTGGTGGGCCAGCTCCCTGGAAAGAATCAAAGCAAAACATTTCAAAAACAAAGCCGGAGCCTCAACCTGCAGATCAAAGTTGGCTCTTACTGTGCGTTGCAGGGGGAGAGAGGACACTGCCCCTGCCTTCCATGAAAAAGGGATTATGGGCGGCTGCCCAGGTGAGCGTGTGATCTGTGAGCAGAAACCGGTCCGTGGAGCCGGAGCTGTGGCCAAACAAAAGCCTGAGAGACGTGGTCAGCGTGGCTCACTGCTGCCACGGGCGTGCCCGTGACCCTGCGTGTGCGCACAGGGTGTGCAAGGCTCTGCAGCTGCAGCTAAGACGGCTCTCCCCGCACCAGCCTCCCGCCCCATCAAAAGTGCGGCTCCTCATTGGCTGCCTGGCTTTATCGAATGACCTTGACGAGCTGGAGTCCAGCCCACCTCATTGGCTGATGCCTTTAGCCCATTGTCAGGGGAGAGCGAATCAGACACCTAGTCACTATTTGGTTAAGCTACACAAGACCCCTGGGTAAATGGCATTGCATTCCTCCCTGTCTGTGCCTCTGCAGTTAACTTCAGAAGGAGAGAGAGGCAAGGGCTCAAACACTCTCCTCGTTGGCCACTTTGGATGTATCTGCGAGTCCAGGCAAAAATACTGCGATGCCAAACATGCAACAGAAGAATTCATTATAAACAAGATGTCAATCCTGTGAGCAGAAACACGCAATTAAGCCAGACTAGTGGTGGCCATTCTAGATGCAAATTACACCTCCCCTTCTTTATTTTCTTCTTTCTTTCCTTCCCCCCTTCCTCCCTTCCTCCCTTCATGTAGTAACACAACAAATATTTATTGAACACCGATTCTGAGTCAGGTTCCGTGATGCCCTCAGCTATGAGGGGTACATTATTGTGCCAGGCAAGACTGGTTTCCTTCGGGGGGTCATTCCACAGCAAAGCGGGGCACGAGGGGGTCAGGGTTCATCACATTCTAAACAAACTTGTCCCAAAGGAACTGGTGTGAGCATCATCCATGAAACCAAAGTTCCACAGTGGGATGTACCCTGGAGGGACACAGATCTTACATCAAAAGCTGGCCTAGTGACCAGGACTTCTACATGAATCTCGGGTAAAATGTGGCTGCACAGTAATCCTGAGGAAGAAAAATATTGAGGTTTTAATAAATTTCCGCTTTCACAGAGAAAATCGAAGCAGCCAGGGAAGAAATTCCATATGTGCTCTACCACCTCTTAGCAGCTAACCTATGTCTGTCCTCTGTGCTTGTAAGGAACAAATGGAGTGATCCTAACAAAACCAACACTTTCATTTATATGCTAATCCCAACCCCACTCATATAATTCTCACCTTGTTCTTTAACATCATCAAATTTTAAAATATTCCCTCCCTTCTGGTCATTTTTATTGTCATATAAAAATATGCTGGGATATCCTCATCTTAAAAAAGAAAAGGTAATAAAGAGAACAACAATAACTCTTTATGGATCCAAGGCTGATGTTCAGTTAAAATACACTGGTACGACCCTGCTGGTTTTTAAGATATTCGCTTTGTGTACCTGTTGGCAAGCAGCTACTTCCCTGAGCTTCCCAAGTACCCTCCTTCCACTTTTTTCAACCCAACCTCTCCCCTGAGGCCTCCTGGGCATTCCCTAATTCAGCAACCAAAAGTTAAAGTCTGAATCAGTAAGGCCCTCCAATTCTGCTCCACACCTATGTCTGGCATCCAATCTGATTTATGGCTGTATCTAGGCCACAGTCCTATATAAAAAAGGCTAATATACAAATCAACCGAACATTGGAATGACCGGCCGCTATGATGCTCACTGACCACCAGGGGGCAGATGCTCAATGCAAGAGCTACCCCCTGGTGTTCAGTGCACTCCCACAGGAGGAGCATGCTCAGCCAGAATGGGGTCTCATGGCTGGCAACTACAGCGGCGGTGGCGGGAGCCTCTCCAGCCTCTGCGGCAGCACTAAGGATGTCCAACTGACAGCTCCCCATGGGGGAGCAGGCCTAAGCCATCAGTCGGACATCCCTTGAGGGCTCCTGGACTGTGAGAGGGCTCAGGCTGGGCTGAGGGACACCCCTCCCCGATTGCACAAATTTTGTGCACCGAGCCTCCAGTTATTAATATTTGACCCTACATTTTCTTTGAATCTTCCCTCCTTCAATTACTCTCTGCCCCTTTATAACAAAACCTTGAAAGAGCTGTCTATTCTCGTTGTCTCTATTTCTCTTCCTCTTTTCTTTTGAACACATTCCAACCAGGTTATATTTCCAAGTTTTCCAGCATCATAGCTTTTTTAAAATATATATATATATATATATATATATATTTTTATTGATTTCAGAAAGGAAGGGAGAGGGAGAGAGAGATAGAAAAATCAATGACGAGAGAGAATCATTGATCAGCTGCCTCCTGCACGCCCCCACACTGGGGATCGAGCCCGCAACCCAGGCATGTGCCCTGACTGGGACTCGAACCCACAACCTCCTGGTTCACAAGTTGACACTCAACCACTGAGCCAAGCCAGCCGGTCCAGCATCATAGGTTTTTTCAGGGCTATCAATGAACCTTTATTTTGTCAAATCTAAAAATAAATTTTTAGTTCTCATCTTATTTTGCTTATTAGCAATGTTTGACACAGTTGACCACTTCCTCTTTCTCTCCTTAAAATATATTTACTGTGTTTACTTTCTTTCTTGTCTCTGAGACACCAATCTCTCTTTGTGTTCTCTGCTTTCCAGTCAGCCTGCCTTTCATTCTCCTTTGTTAGTCCCTTCTCATCTCCTTGACCTCTAAACATGGAAGTGTTCAACCTGGGCAATGCATCTTCTTTTCTTTCTATGTCACTCTCTGCTGATCTCTTCCAGTCCTGTGCCATTGAGTACAAATTATACTCCAAAGGTTGTCAAAATTCCATCTCCTGCTTCAACATTTCCCCTGAAATATAGATTCAAATATCCAATTGTCAACTCTGCATCTTCACTTGAGTATCTATCTAATATACCTCTCAAATTAGGTTGTATGAAACTGTATCATTGATCTTCCCCCACAAACAATTCCCACTTGCTCCCAGTCTTCTTTATCTCAGTATGTAGCACATCATTCTTCTATGCTCAGTCCAAAATGCTTGCACTCAGGCTTGACACTTCTCTTATTTTTACACCGCACTGCAATCCACTTGCAAGTTCTGTAATTCTACCTTCAAATCAGAACCAGAACCTGATCATTTATCACCACTTCCCACCATAGCCATTTAAGACCAAATCGCTGTCACGTTTACTCTTTATTATTGCAATGATCATTCAAATGTCTCCTACCTTCACCTTTGCCCCTTAACCATGTCTTCTCCACATACAGCCAGAATGAGTCTCTTCAGTCAGTTGATGAAACTCCTAAAGCTCGGTGTTTTCAAATGGCACTATGGTCTATTCCTAGACACTGAAAGGCAGAGTGAACATGGGTTTTGCTTTAAGGAGTGATTTATTATATAAGTCTAAACACAAAAGAGCAAACAAAAGCAATTTGTGCACAATGTATGGTCAGTTATGAACTTTAGCTTTTCATTGAAGGACAGAAGATTCCCTTAATATGCATTAAAATTATATCATGTCTCCACTGACATCACAAGCTGGAATTAAATAGTATTAGACATTAAATGTCATGTCCAACGTTCGTAGTGAACACGCACTACAGCTGTTGAGTGAATACATGGATGCATAGGGAAGAGACTTCCATTCTTAGTTAGGATGATGAGGACCAGGAATTAAATATCTATTGTGGAAGGTAACTTACATTTTTACCCCAACAAATTATTGTCTCCTTTTTAAAGGTGAAGTCATAATTTTGTGGCTCAGAATCATTTCTCAGGGCATCGTCATAAATGACAACATGAGCTTGTGTCAGATGGACTTTGAGGAGGGCAGCTCATAGTCACAGGTTCAGTAATGCCCGGCGCCTAGCTTGCGGCCTGCCTGCCTGCCCGCCTACCCACCTGCCCGCCTGCCCACCGCCTGGCCACCAATGGTCTCCTGCCAATCAGAACCCCTCCATCCTCCATGGGAGGGACGGCCCTCCCTCCGCCGCAGCCTGTCTGTGTGACCCTCCTGGGGCCAGGCTGGGCCTGGACAGTCTGTCTTCTGTATGCAAATGGGAACATTTATTTTATGAGTAGCGTAAAGTGATTTTATTACTGGTCTAATAAACTTATGAAAGTTTCTGGGGAGGCTAATAAAAAAATAGAAAGAAAAAGAAATGGCAGAGTTTGAACAATGGTCTGTGTGGCTTCAATGCCTTTGCTTCTGCCATAGCCATATCATGAAGAATCATTGTGTATTTGTAAGACTTTTAGAACTACATGGTGAGGCAAAAGCAGGTTTACAGCTGAGAGTTTATTCTTGTATTATTATTTGTTAACTAGAGGCCCATAGCAGCAGAGCCTAAGCCTGCAGGTAGACATCCCTCTCGCAGGCTGGGACCCCTTGCTCCTTACTGCCTGCCTGCTCACTGCTCTTTACTGCTTAGCTCGCTGCTCCTTAGTGCTACCACAGAGGTGGGAGAGGCTCTCACCACCACCACTGAACTTGCCAGCTGTGAGCCCGGCTTCTGGCTGAGCAGCACTCCCCCTGTGGAGTGCACTGACCACCAAGGGGCAGCTCCTACATTGAGCGTCTGCCCCCTGGTGGTGGTACACATCATAGCAACTGGTCATTCTGGTCATTCCACCATAACGGTTGCTTAGGCTTTTATTATATAGACTAGAGGCCCAGTGCATGAAATTTGTGCATGGGTGCGGTCCCTAGGCCTGGCCAGTAATCGAAGCACAAGCATCTGGCATGCAAGGGTAGGTCCCAGCTTACCTATGGGCCCTGTGCAACACCTGGACCCCCGGGTCCCCATGTGCTCCCCTCTGCTTGAGTCATTGGGCCCTCGCCCAGCTCCATTTGTGCCTGGGAGCCAGACGATGGCCCTGACCCCACTGCCACTGATCACCATCTGCAGGGGTGATCAGCAGAACCATCTGGCCCTGCTCATATCTGCCTTGGCCTGGGGCCACCCACTCACCTGCTCCACCATCCCGCCATGGTTCCTCTCTCATTGGGGCCCATTGTGGCTGGCAGTGCCTCCACTGCCACCCACTGCCAGTGCTGCATCACCGATGCCATCCATGTCCCACACCGCCCCCTGGTGGTCAGCGCATGTCATAGAAAGTGGTCGAACTCCTAGTTGAAGGGACAATTTGCATATCAGGCCTTTATTATATAGAATTATTGCATTATTTCCCATACAAACAACTGTAAATCTACTTTTACCCCATCCTGTATAATGCTCTCATTTTTATTATCTTTAAAAATCTCCAAAGATCAAGGAAAAGTGAGAGGCGGACATTCCTGTCTTTAGTCTACAGTGGGCATTCTAAGCTCCAAAAAGTTTCAAGGTCAAGCAGGGAGAGGCCAAGCCTGGTTTTCTGCTCCCTGCCACTGGGGTGTCCTCACTCTGCCTCATGCTACCCGACCTACACTTTCCTTAGCTAAGTGACTTGGACCATTCACCCTTCATGTGCCAGAACAGACTTCCTAGAGTTTATAACCCCATAATATTTATAGCTTATTAACCACCTTTCTCATAGGCCATTCTTTACAAGTCCCTGTCTCCTGGAAGGTAGGAATAAAATGCTGCTTCCTGGAGATGCTCTCAAGCCCATGGGAAGCTGAAATCAATTAGTTAAACTCAGAACATCAAATTTCAATCAGGTATTCACTTATAATATGAAAAGAAACCACAAAACGTCAAAACTTGTTTATTTGTATATTGTGACATAATCCAATAAAGAACCATATTCAGTGTGATGATAATTTTCTAGATCCCATGGTCTTTTTGAGAATCAAGTTTCTAGTCATGACTTAACCCTATTCACATCAAAATGTCTCTTTTTGTCAGTAGCCTCTGTGAGGAATGACTGTACTATGGTCTAGGTGAAGAGCCAAAGGGGAGAATCCTATTGAACAGGTGAATGTCTGTGTTTAATATCTGCCAAAAGAAGGCTGATCATCCAAGCCAGGTGCATATGAAGCCCCGCTGGCTGAGTGAGTCCAGGTGAAAGTATATTTATTAGGAGAAGCGTAGATTCATTTCAGTTCTCCAAAGAGGAAATCAATAATTCACACGAAGCTTTGCCACGGCCTCAGCCCCTAGAATGATGAAATGAATGAATGGTCTCCAGCCATTCAGCAAGCCGCCTACTATTCCTGTGGGGCGGCTATCAGTGCTGTCAGGCCACCCTTTGGGACATGCTCTGCTGCGTGCACAGGTTGTCTCTAAATGACAACCTCTGGGCATCTCAGCACTCGTGTCCCTGTGTATCCTGCTTTAGGAAACTGACCCTGGGAAAGTCAGGCCCAGAGAAACAGGGCAGGGACAAAAAGTCGCAGGTTCAGTAATGCCCGGCGCCTAGCTTGCGGCCTGCCTGCCTGCCTGCCCACCTACCCACCTGCCCGCCTGCCCATTGAAAGAGTACCGTCCATTGAAAGAGTTTTAACACATGGACACACACACACTGGAGGCAAAACCCCGGTAAATGTCCTTCAAGTGGATCGCTAAGAAATACTTTGAGATAAAGACAAGTCTAGGGTTGCACAAGCTATGTAACTCCAAACCATGGTCCAGGAACCAAATTAATATATATTTTTTAAAGTAGTTTAGTTCTGGTTTGGTTTACTAAAATTAATTCCGTAGCAGATTTTTCAGAAAGCCATTTTCTTAAGATGTGGCATACGCTGGAGATACAATAGTTGCCATCATGTTTGTATAGCTAATATGCTTTCCTCTGTGTATTTTCCGTGTTTACAATTCATGATCATAGGATTCCTGGAACATTAGAGTTAATTTTTTGATGCTTCACATTCTCTATCATGTTGAGTAGAGAAAGGACTCTTATAGACAGTCCCAAATCCAAATCCATGTCCTCCCAAAAGAGAGTGCTTCTATGGACTTGGAAAGGGGCATGCATATTGGGACCTACCAACTCCCATGACCCAGAGTTGGAAAGGGCTAGAGCAGGTCCTGACTGATCCTCTTGGCACATCTGTGAAGATTATAGGGCTCTGCAGAGAACAGATTAGTAACCACGGACCTAGCCCACCTCCTCATTTCTCGGAGAGGAAAACCAAGACCAAGAAAGACAAATGCTTCATCCAAAATCATGGGACCAGTTGTTGCTGAGCTGGAACAAGTTCCCTGATTCCCAATCAGCACTTTCTCCCCATGTCAGAGCCACTGCAGCCTCCTTCAGCCAAGTGTCCTCTCTGCATGAGGCCCTCAGAGTAAGCCAGGCTCCACAGGCCGCCGGCTTGGCATCGGTCCTGCTCCCTAGCACTTAGGCTCTCATCATTAAAACGCTGACATATAGAGCCCTGGTTGGTGTTGCTCAGTGGATAGAGCATCGACCTGTGGACTGAAGGGTCCTGGGTTCGATTCCAGTCAAGGGCACATACTTGGGTTATGCGCTCAATCCCCAGTAGGGGCGTGCAGGAGGCAGCCAATCAATGATTCTCTCTCATCACTGATGTTTCTCTCTCCCTTGCCCTTCCTCTCTGAAATCAATAAAAACATATTTAAAAAAAGAAAGCTGACACATATAAACAAACTGTAATTTAAGCATTACGTGGTCAGTAATTAGAGGCCACAAAGAATGAATATTGACTTATAAGGTAAGAAGGAGCCAGTTTACAATTTTCCAGTCTTGCTTGTTTCTGGTGACAGGTACATAAATATTGAAATTGCTACCAAGAACTTTTGATAACTCTTACCCCAAAATACTCCTCAGCTCCATAGCACGTTTAACAAAACGTAGTCTCTCCTGTTGGGTAAGCGGACAGCTTGGGGCCAGTGGGTGGGAGTTGTTTCCAGGTCTCAGCCAGGACTTGATGACTCCCAGATGCAGGCCAGTAGCAACATCACGGAAAAACCCTTGTGGCTCTTTGTGGAGCACAGGACAACCCACTGGCTCGGACTAGAGATGACTGTCTATGCCTTTGCCGGCTCTCCGTGGGACGGACACCGTTCCCAAAGGCCCACCAGCAACCATCTGAGATCTGAAGCAGGAGCAGCAGAATCTGAGGTGTGTGCCGAGTCGCAATCTGAATGTGGTCATTTTGTTGCACTAATAAGTTGTATTTCCCTTTTTGTGAAAAAAACCAAGAGACTCGTTACTCAAATCATGGTCAAGGGCATGAGCATCACCTAGGAGTTTTGTTGAACAGGCAGAACCCCGAACCTCCCCGCAGACCCACGGAATTAGAATCTGCATGTCTGCAGGATCTCCGCGAAACCACAGGGAAGGCGAGGGGCAGTGTGCGAGCTCGAGAGAGTAGGACCATGATGGTGTGGCTTCAGCATTAGCTTCATCTATACAATTTCAGTGAACTGCCTTGGGTTTTCTGAACATTTAAATGGAGAAATAAAGGACTCCAATTAAATTCAAAACTTACTTAAAATGTGTTTGTTTGTCTTCATTTGCCCCAGTAGGTTTTATCACCTCCCGCTCTTTCTCTCACGGCTGCTGGAGCAGAATCTTTAGATCACCAATAAGGATTGGAAGGAGGAGTATGCACTGTGGACTATAAGAAAAGGAGAAAGAAAAAAGACTAATCCCAGCAGAGGTAGTAAATATATTTGGTAATGAAGTGCCCCTCCTTCGTTTCTAGACATCTAGTTCAGTGGTCGGCAGACCGCGGCTCGCGAGCCACTTGCAGCTCTTTGGCCCCTTGAGTGTGGCTTTTCCACAAAATACCACGTGCGGGCGCGCACGTACAGTGCGAAGTTGACTTAAAACTTTAAAGAAAGTTTATTAAGTTAATTTTAGGGAACACTGTGGAGTGAAAGAAGATGTAATATCAAGGATTGAGAAAGGTATGTGGAGATGGTTTGGACATACAGAGAGGATGAACGAAAGGAGATAGACGAAACAAGTATACAAGACGAGTGTGGATGGGGGTGTTGGAAGGGGTCGACCTCAGCGAACGTACCTCAATCAGATTGAGGACGTTTTTAGCAAAGGCCAGCTTAGGAGTACCCTAATTCAGTTAATAACAATGTACCTACCTGTATAGTTTAAGTTTTAAAAATTTGGCTCTCAAAAGAAATTTCAATTGTTGTACTGTTGATACTTGGTTCTGTTGACTATGAGTTTGCCGACCACTGATCTAGTTGACCACCAAGTCCTTTAGATTTTATTGCCTCAGTGGTCGGCAAACCTCGTCTCGAGAGCTGCATGTGGCTCTTTGGCCCCTTCAGTGTGGCTCTTCCACAAAATTCCGGCTCTTCCACAAAATACTGACTTCTGCACATGGGCCACGAAGTTTCAATCACTCTGTACGTACATGCCTGCACGTGGTATTTTGTGGAAGAGCCACACTGAAGGAGCCAAAGAACTGCATGTGGCTTGCAAGCTGCGGTTTGCAGCCCACAGGCCTAAATGATTGCTTAACCTGAGTCCTCCCTTCTATCCCCACTGCCTCTCTTTAGCTCAGGCCCTTATTATCTAGAAAATGGTCTCTCAGCTGTACCCTTGCCTTTTCTGTGTAGTATTTTGCTACTCTCCAAGTTGTTATCAGAAAGAACATTCTCAAAGACAAATCTGATCATATTATCTTCTTGTTTAAAGCCATTTAATGACTTCTGATAAAGGCAAGTTTCAAATATTTCATGCAATGTCCTTGGTGAAATGGCTTTTTTTTCTTTTTTTTTTTTTAACCTGCCCAATCTGTTTCTCTCACCTTCTTTTTACAGCAACCTCCCAATGCATGGGTACCATGCCGCTCCCTGCCTCCAAGCTGCATCTCTGCGGGGATTACTCTTTTCTTTCTCTTACTCTGTTTTTCTTTTGTTGCCTCCGTGAATCTCCTTAATTAGGGCTCTGTCACCAAGGTAGAGCTGAGCATCTTCGGAGCCTGATGGTGCTAGAAGCAGCCCTTTCATGGAACTGTCGCATCTGTCCACTTGTGTTTTCCTTGCATTAACCTCTGAGACCATGAAGCAGGAGCCACATCACTTTCTCCTTTTGTATCTTCAGTATCAAGCACTATTGCCAACATAGAGTGGGCACCCAATGAATGTTTGATGCATTAAATAATTAAACACATATAGTCACTCTGTAAAATAGCTATCATGTTATCCCTGGGAACAGTGAAAAACACACAGCAACCACAGATCTGGTGTAAATATGTTCAGTTAATTAATCTTTGAGATTCTCTAATGATGAATATTAAAGACAAATTAGTGAAAATTACTCATGTTAACTCTGCTGCTACCCTACAGGGAAGTGATCTATCTCAAATCATGTATTAACCACCCAATCATCTGTGACTTTTAATGATCAGCAGAATTAAGCCTAAGATACAATCAAGCTCTGACTTCTGGGGTGTCTTGGCCTCACACAGTAAACATGGGCACAGTCCCTCTCCCAGATGGCCACCGAAGTCCTTCCTGTGGGACCTGGTGGTGGTGTCGGAGGCAGAGGGACAAGAGGTCAACGGAAAACAACTTGTTCTAGAAATCAGGTCTCCACCTCTGCTACCCTATTTTTCCACATTAGTATTCACATGACCTTCTAGTCAAGCTTAGCTCAAATGGTCTCTAAGATCAATGTGGCCTTGAGAAAAAAAGATTTCAAGGGCCCCAGATCAGCACCTTGCTCAAAGATCCAGCTGCCTTTGTCCCCTGTCTTCCATGTTGCACCCCAGTTCTCTGCTCTTGAGGCCCAGAACACCTTCTGCTCCAGGTCTGCTGGTGAAAACAATATCAATAATGCCATTTCACACATTAATGCAAACTTACTGTGTGCCAGACATCATTCTAGGTACATTATGCATATTAACAAGTTTAATCTTCACAATAAACTTATTTACCAGGTATGCATTACCACATTTTACAGATAAGGGAAGCAAAAACACAGAAATGTTTCCATATACTGCTTGCTTTTTGGTTTCTCCTGATCACGTTTTGTCCAATTACTACAGATTTCATGATGCTGACTTGCTGTGCCCTTCAGATATTATGCTCTGAACTTTGAAGTTGGATCTGTATACCTTTTGTCCCCATGCCATGTGCCCATTGCCATTTCCAGTCTGGCCATCCTATTACAGATTCATCTGCTCACTCCATCACTGTTCTGAAGGGGACCGCAAAAAAACAGCCATAAGGGAAATATATATATATATATATATATATATATATATATATATATATGCTATGACATGCGCTGACCACCAGGGGGCAAGCGCAGAACATGGCGGGCATTAGCCATAGCAGGATGGTGGAGCAGTTGAGCGAGGGTGCCAGACCAAGGTGGGGTGCTGGTCGCTGTCATTGGGCAAGCCTCTTGTGGTTACTGAAAATTCTTTGCTCCTGTGTGCCACAGTCCTGCCAGGCACTTGCACCCACTGCCAGCACTGGCCCTGCTCACACCTGCAGCTGGCACCTGGTGCTGATCCCGATTGCCCCTGATGGCTTTTCCACTTCCCCCTGCTCCTGAGGGGCAATTGGGGCAACAGCCGCTGCTCGCACCCCCGGCGGCTCTGGCCCCACTCACACCTGCTGCTGGTGCCAGCCCCAATCACTAGGTGCTGTCAGCAGGTGCAAGCAGGGCCAGTGCCCTCAGCACAAGGGAGTGGCAGTGGCAGGAGCGGGGCTGCCAGCAGACAGAGGACCAGGGGCGGTGGTGGGAGGGGCCGGGCAGGGGCGTGGAGGATGGGCTGAGATCCACCCCTGTGCCCACTGCAGCCTCGCAGCCCACAGTTCCTTTCAAGGTGCACAAATGTGTGCATTGGGCCCCTAGTTTAATATAGAAAATTAATTCTGATAGAATTAGACTCAGAGTATGTCATATCAACAAAACACTAAGTTGGTGACAGGCATTCACTCTATATAATATCATAATTAAGGAAAGAGAAAAGACAAGGTATGATTTTTAAAATGCATCATTTTGAGGGGCAATCCAAGGTGGCAGTGGAGTAGATAGAAGTTAATCTCACCTCCTCCCAGGACCAAACTGGAATTACAACTAAAATATAGAGCACAGGTAGCCGCAAACTACAGGTCACTTTGTAGCTCCCGACAGGTGGCCAAGGCCAAGTCACAGGCAGAGTCTGATATTGACCTTCACCAGACTCCCTCCAAAGAGGGAGGCCCAGAACAACACACCTGTGTAAAGCTTCAGACAACATCAGGGCAGGAGCCAATGGGCTTCACAACTGGCACATCCCAATGGAGAGCTCAGAAAGCACCAGGTCCGCCATAAAAAATTCAGTGATGAAAATCAAAGACTTACGTACAAATAAGACTAATCTACCCTGCAAGATTATCATTTAAAACTGAAAGAAATAAAGAGCTTTTCAGACAAATAAAAACTAAAGGAGTTCAATACCACCAAACCAGTAAGACAAGGAATGCTAAAGGGTCTTTTTAAAAAAGAAATATAAAAAGGAGCATAGATATAAAGAATGAAATACCAATAATTATGTACTTATATGGAAGCAAAACATATCTTAAATAATGACAGCAATCTTGAGAAAGCAGAACAAAGTTGGCATTGCTACCCTACGTAATATCAAACTACACTGGTAGGCCATAGTAATCAAAATAGCATGATACTGGGATAAAAACAAACATATAAATGGAACAGAATAAAAAGTCCAAAAATAAACTATGATTATACAGTTAATATTTGACAAAAGAGGCAAGAACATTCAATGGGGCAAAGACAGTCTACTTTATAAATGGTGTTGGGAAAAACTGTACAAGTGCATGCAAGCAATGAAACTAGAGCACCTTCTTATACCATCTACAAGAATAAACTTAAAATGGATTAAAGCCTTAAATATAAGACTCAAAACCATAGAACTCCTCAAAGAAAACACAGGCTGTAAAATCTAGGACACTTCTCTCAGTAATATCTTTTTCTGAGAATATCTTTTGGGGCAAGGGAAACAAAATAAAATGTAAACAACTGGGATTACAGCAAACTAAAAAGTTTCGTTTGATTTTTCACAGCCAAGGAAACTATCAACAAAATGAAAAGACAGCCCACTGAATGGGAGAGTATATTCGCCAATGATAAGTCTGATAAGGTGTTAATATCCAAAATTTATAAACAACTTACACAACTCAACATAAAAAAAAAACCCACAAATATCCCAATTAAAAAGTGGGCAAAGGACCTGAATAGACTCTTTTCCAATGAGTACATACAGGTAGCCAATCAACATATGAAAAGATGCTCAATGTCACTGATCATCAGGAAAATGCAAATTAAAACAATGATGGGATATCACCTCACACCTGTAAGACGGGCTGTCATCAGAAAATCAGCAAACAGCAAGTGTTGGCAGGGATGCAGAAAAAAAGGAGCTTCATGGACTGTTGGTGGGTCCACTATGGAAAACAGTATACAGGGTCCTCAAAAGGTTAAAAATGGAACTATCTTATACCCAGTGATTCCTCTCCTGGGTATATATCCCAAGAAACACAAAACATTAATTCAAATGAATATATGCACATCTATGCTCATTGCAGCGTAATTAATAATAGCTACTATTTGAAAGTAGCTCCAGTGGCCCATCAGTAGATGAGTGGATTAAAAAAAAAAAGCTGTAGCACATTTACACAATTGACTACTACTCTGCTGTAAAATATAAGGAAATCTTGCCTTTTTTGACAGTGTGGCAGAACCTAGAGAATATTATATTAAGTAAAAGTCAGAGAAAGACAAATGCCATATGATTTAGCTTATACATGGAATTTAAAGACCATTATAAATGAGCAAACAAAACAGAAACAGATTCACATACAGAGAAGAGACTGATGGTTGCCAGAGGGGAGGGGTTTGGGGACTCGGTGAAAAAGGTGAAGGGATTGAGAACTCACCTCCCTGAGTTCATGATTCATAGTTACTAAATAGTTATGGGGATGTAAAGGACAGCATGGTCAACAATATTTTAATAAGTGTTCACATAAAAACATCAAATCTGTAAAGATTTTTTGTGAGTTCATTTGAGCCAAACTGTCAACAATTGCCCTGAAGCAGAATCTTCACAGATTGGGATAGTGCTCCAGAGCAGCGGTCACCAGCTGGTGGTCCACCGGCCACAGGTCCGTGAGTCTGAAAGGCTGGTGACCGCTGCTCCAGAGGATGACACTTGTTGTTTTTTCTTTCTTTTCTTTTCTTTTCTTTTCTTTTCTTTTCTTTTTCTTTTTTTTTTTTTTTTTTTTTTTTTACCTATTTTTATACATTATGATAAAAGGAGGAGACAATGAGTGGGGTATATGAAATCCATTGGTGATAGATTAGAGAGGTGGATAAAAGCAAAGCAGGAAAACCTCCGGGATAGGATCAAAAGTGAAGTGATAGACACACAGTGCTTTTACTTAGGTGGGTGCAGGATAGTTAGGACAACAATTAACATGATACCAATAACCATGAAGGAACTTATGGTCTCTGTCCTGGCACCAAGTTCAATTGGTTGTGCCCTGAGGGGTCCAGAAAAGGGGAAGTTACAAGTTACCTTGACATTTCACAGGGAGGTTATCTGAGATGCAAAAAGACAATAGGCTCAGTTAAGGTAAAGAGAGGCCCTTTGTCAGGGAAGATACTTGCCTAAGACATGACTACCCACCATAACTGCTTTTAGTTAAAGTTTTAATTCCAGACCATCCTTTGTGGTGACATTAGTTCTTTGAGTTTGCAAAACCTCCATGCAGGCCTCCGCTAAGCTGGTCAGGTTAGCATGTGGCTTTTTTTTCTTCCACACACCTGTGTATGGTGCCAGTTGGGTCATACCAATCAGAAGGAGCACTGTAAATTATGTAGTTGTCTAACCCCTATGCTGTACGCCTGAAACTAATCCTATATAGTAAAAGGCTAATATGAAAATTGACCGAATGGCAGAATGACCTGTCTCTATGATGCTCACTGACCACCAGGAGGCAAATGCTCAATGCAGGAGCTCCCACAGGGGGAGCACTGCTCAGCCAGAAGCCCAGCTCACGGTTGGCAAGTGCAGCCACAGTGGCAGGAGCCTCTCCCACCTCCACGGTTGTGCTGAGGATGTCCGACTGATGGCTTAGGAGTGGAGCTGGCCTAAGCCATCAGTCGGACATCCCCTGAGGGCTCCTGGACTGTGAGAGGATGCAGGCCAGGCTGAGGGACTTGCTCCCCCAAGTTCATGAATTTCACACACTGGGCCTCTCGTGTTACATAATAACATTCAATGTAACTGTGATTGAAAAATACTTTTTAAAAAAGAATGCATCATTTCTCAGGCTCCCAAACTCTTTTGTAACGAATCACAAGATGTCCATGAACGAACTGAAGCCTGTGCACACAGTGACAGTAAACCCCCACTGCTCTATTACCTGGGAGAGAGGGTCTGTAAAACACCGGGAACAAATTCAGGATTCCGTCCCTAATAAGCCTTCAGTGGGCTGTGCATTCACATCCGCTCCCATCTGCATAGCTTAGGTAACAATAGCTCTTGTTCGGGCTCAGTGCTGAGGCCAATGGCACTGAAGCGGTTTAGCAACAATTCCCCTTTTGAACAGTTTTGTGGCCAGGCAGGAGAGAAGACGTGGAGAAGACAGAACGGAAGCTATCTGCCCTGGGCATGGCGTTCTCAAGCAGATGGCATTTCCAGACACACACACTTAGGGGTGCATATCAACATCCTCTGGGGAGTTTGAGAAACAAATTAGATTACATTGTGGTATTCCATGTCTCTAATTCAGAACCTGCTGGCTATGGCCTGGGTATTTACATCCTATATAATAAAAGCCTAATATACTAAGTGCCCAGTCATCAGGTCAGCCGTTCAACCAATCAAAGCATAGCATGCTAATAATATGCTGAGTCTGCTCAACTGCTCGCTATAACATGCACTGACCACCAGGGGCAGACACTCTGATAGGTAGGTTAGCTTGCTGCTGGGACTGAGTGAGATGGGCTGGACATGCCCTGGAGCCCTCCCGTGGCTTCTCCCTGGCTGGCTAACATCCTGCATCCCTCCCCAGCCCTGATCATGCAACAGTGGGGTCCCTCAGCCTTGACTGCACCCTCTCGCAATCCGGGACCCCTCATGGGGTGTCAGAGAGCCGGTTTCGGCCCAGTGGCAGAACAACTGGTTGCTATGATGCACACTGACCGCCAGTGGGCAGACACTCAGCACAGGAGCTGCCCCCTGGTGGTCAGTGCACTCCCACAGGAGGAGCGCCATTCAGCCAGAAGCAGGGCTCATGGCTGGTGAGTGCAGTGGCAGTGGTGGGAGCCTCTCCTGCCTCTGCAGCAGCGCTGGGTAGCAAGCATAAGCAGACAGTCGGACACCCCCTGAGGGCTCCTGGAGTGCAAGAGGGCGCAGACCAGGCTGAGGAATCCCTCCCCGCAAGTGCATGAATTTCATGCACTGGGCCTCTAGTAAGAAGGTAAAGGTCTGTTGTTTATACTGCCCAGTCTGCGGTATTTGTTATGGCAGCTCTAGCAGACCAATACAGTCCAGATAACTCTCACAAGCCCTACCTAAATAATTATTGAAGCACAAGGTAAATGAAAGCAAGAATTCTATGTTGTTCATTATCAGGTTCACAACACCTGATAATGGCTATGGCCTGGGTATTTACATCCTATATAATCCTATATAATAAAAGCCTAATATGCTAAGTGTTCAGGCATCAGGTCAGCCGTTCAACCAATAGTGCCTAGCATGTACCCCGTACTTCATAAATAGCTGACAAAATAGAAATAGCTGTAACCTATTCCCCCACAGAGCCAAGTTATCCAATGTAACCACGATGTGATTTTGTTGTCATTACACATGACCTTGGGGAAAGTTTCTATTCTTTCTGGGCCTTTGTTTCCAAGCTGTAAATTGACATTAGTAATGTGTTTATCACTTAATTGTTGGGAATATTAATTGAGGTAATATGCCTGGTACATAGTAAACACATGTAAAGTGGTAGCTGATATGGTAACCATGAACTTCACCTTCTCATTCCTTTATTTACTCAACAACTACTTATTGAGCATGCCCATCCCATGCACCCAGCATCGTTTCTGGCATTGAGAATAAATGAGTAATAAAACAATATCTTAGCTCATGCATGTCTTATATTCTAGAGAGTGGAGTGAAAAATAACAAGAAACAATAAAATAATTTCAGAGAGTGGTGAGGCCACAAAGAAAATAAAACAGGATAATGGGCAATGCCTGTGTATGACAAGGACTGTGCAAAGGGTATTTGATAAAAACGTCTATAAGAAAGAGAGGAGAGTCCTGAGGAATGAGGACAGTCAGCCTGGATAGTGTCCAAGGGAAGACACCCCAGAGAGAACAGACAGCACACAGGCTCCTGGAGAAACCCCCCCCCCCACATGTTCACGGCACAGAAGGTGGGGTGGCAACAGCATGGTGATCACGGTAGAGAGAGGCACAAGGTGAGGCCAGTAAGATCAGTGAGGGCCACATCATGTAAAGACTGAGGCGAACCTGAGAAATCTGGATTAGTCCTCAATGCAATGAGAAACTATTGTAAGGTCTTAAGCCGGGCTGTGGCATGGTTCAATGTACAATAAAAACAATGTTCTACTGCTACAAGGGGGTGGGTGTGGAAAGGCATGAATGGAAGCAAGAGGCTGGTCAGGAGTTCTGTCCATAGTCAGGAGAGAGGGAGCAGTGGCTTGGACTAAGATGGTGGCCGAGACCATTAAGAGATGAATGGGGATTATTGTGAAGGCAGGTGGATAGGACCCCCAATGGATTTAATGTGAACAGAAATAAAAGCAAGAGAAAGAAAGAGAGAGAGAGAGAGAGAGAGAGAGAGAGAGAGAGAGAGAGAGAGAGAGAACCAAGGATGATCCCTAGGATTTCAATTTAAGAAACCAACTGAAATGGTGCCATTGAGTGTAATTAGGGTAGGGAGAGGTGGGGAGAACCAAGAGAGATGATACTAACCCTGACTTTGTCTCCATTTATTGGCAGAGTTGATGCAAACTTCATGGCATACATAGCGGAAGCCTGTCTCTTGACAATCACTTTTAGTTGGTTGTCAATAACTCAGATTAGTTATCAATCCATTGACCATTGCTAAGTGTCACTCTTTAACAGTATGTGTGAAAAATTATCTGAATAAAGCTTGGGTTTCTCACTGGACTCCTAGAAGAAAACATAGGCAGTAAAATCTCGGTTATTTCCTTTAACAATAATTTTTCTGATATATCTCCTCTGGTAAGGGAAACAAGAAAAATTTAAAAATGGAACTACATCAAACTAAAAAGTTTTTGCCCAACAAAGGAAACTATAACCAAAACATAAAGACAACCTACTGAATAGGAGAACAAATTTACCAATATGCATCCAATAATGAGTTAATATCAAAAATTCATGAAGAACTCATACATCTTAACACCAAAAAAACTAGCAATCAAATGAAATAATTGGCAAAGAATTTGAATAGATATTTTCTAAGAGGACATACAGATGGCCAACAAACACATTAATGACATTTTGTTCAATGTCATTAATCATCAGAGACACTTTACAAAGTTACTTTTTCAGGTTTTTTAATTATCATTATTTTTAATCATCACCCAAGGATGCCAATGATAGTTTTATTGATTTTAGAGAGAGAGGAAGGGAGGGAGAGAGAGAGAGAAAGAAACATCAATATGAGAGAGAAACAGGTAGCCTCAAATAGGAGTCCTGGCTAAGAGTTGAACCCACAACATTTTTCGTGCACAGAATGACACTTGAGCAACGGAGTCACATGGCTGGGCATCTTTTTCATTTTAGTAGAGATATAATTGACATAAAAGATTATATTAGTTTAAGGTATACAACATAATAATTTGATACATGCATACATTGTGAAATGATTGCCATAATAAGCTTAGTTAACAGCCTTCTCATACAGTTATCAAATGTTTGTGTTTATAGTGAAATTTTTCAAGATCTACTCTCTTAGCAACTTTAAAATACACAATAAGGTATTGTTGATAAATAGTCTTCATGTTGTACATCCCCAGAACTTGAAGTATGTAACTTTTGTTTGTGGTCCAGTGATTTATGCTCATTTTAATCAATTAAAGTCTTTCAGCTTTTAAAAACTCATATATTGTCTGGCTCACAGAATACAAATCATGGAAGTCTGAAAGAAAAACTATCTGAAGTAGGCAAAAACAAAAAAACAAACAATAAAAACACAACACTCGTTCCACCTCAAATTTCCAAAATGAAAGGAAGTGGCATTTTTAGACATAGCGGGGTGTTGTACAAGCTTCTCCATCTCACCATCTCGACAGTTTCCTGCTGAAGGAGAGATGCCAAGAGGCATCTGAAGAGATGAGGAAGGTCTTGTAGCAACTGAGGCCAAGTCATGGCCCAGAGTGATAACCAGTCATTATAGACCCATTGCACCTGTTAATGTAAAAACATCCAAACCTGTAAAGAAGTTTTGTGAGTTTATTTGAGCCAAGCTGTTCACAACTGCCAGGAAGCAGAATCTCAATGGATTGGGATAATTCTCCAGAGAATGGCAGTTTTTCACCTTGTTTTATACATTACAATCAACAGAGGAGACTGTAGGTGGGTTACATGAAATCCACTGGTGATAGATGAGGGAGGCAGGAGAAAGCAAATCAGGGAAACCTCTGGGATTGGATAAAAAGTAAAATTATAGACACATACTTCAGTGGGTGCAGGATAGTTAAGTCAACAATTAACATCTATATCCTATACAATAATAGACAAACATGGTAATTAACCATAGCTCTGACACGCTTCCCATTGGCTAATCAGGGCGATATGCAAATTAACTGCCAACCAAGATGGCGGCCAGCAGCCAGGCAGCTGAAGCAAACAGGAGGCTTGCTTGCTCCAGTGATGGAGGAAGCCAAGGTTCCCTGCCTGCCGCTGCGGCCTCTGAGCTTGCACTCTAAGGAACTATGCTGCAATTATAGAAGCTAAACAGGCTCCAGAAACCTGCTTTCGGCCAGCCAGGCTTCAGCCAGCAGGATCGCAACAGTGTTTCAATTATAGAATCCAAACAAACCCAGATACCTGCTTTCAGCAGCCGAGGTCTCAGAGCTGCAGCCAGGCCTCAGAGCTAAAGCCGGCTCTCAGCTCCAGTGACAGCCATAGAAGGTAAATAAATCCCAGAATAAAAAATAAATAAATAAATAAAGGAGAAGCTGGGAGCTTCAGTTTCCTGCCAGCCTGAAAACAGCCCTCAGCACCTCAGCCAGACTGGCCAGGCACCCCAGTGGGGACCCCCACCCTGAAGCAACAAGATGGCGGCTAATTTGCATACTGAAGGCAGGCGCCAGTGGGCAAGGCTGTCCGCAGTCCAGGACTGGATCTGTGACCCTGCCAGATGGGGGGCAGTGCTTGAGGCTGTCTGCGGTCCCAGGACCTGGATCTGTGACCCTGGCGGGTGGGGGGCAGTGTTTGAGGCTGTCTGCAGTCCCGGGACCCAGATCCGTGACCCTTCCTGGTGGGGTGGCAGCTCGCACAGGGGCGGATCGGCCGGGGTTGGGCAGGGCAGGACGCCTGGCTTCTGCCCGCCCCAGTCACTATGGGCAGGTGAGCAGTGCAGAGAGCCTCTGGACAGGGGAGGCAGGCCAGCGGAGGGTGGCCTGTACTCCCCACATGGTGGTGGTGACAGCTGTGAGCGCACCAAGCGGAGCCTGCAGGCTGAGCTGAAGTAGTGCTTACAGGCCATCAGCGCCCAGGAGTGGCTGCGCAAGATCCGTCTCCTGGCCCAGAAGGTGCAGGATCCCAGGGACAGTCACCATGGCGAGCCAGACTGACATCCACCTGGCCGCACCACGGGGGTTTGCAGATCTGCAAAGCCAAAGGCCTCCGGTGTGCACATCCAACCCTGGCATGCGAACATCCCCCAGCACACTGTCACCCTCCCATGCCTGCAACAGTTGCAAACCAAAGCATGCACAAGTTTCCCCCCCCACCCCCACCTCTCCACCTCACTTCCATCAACCCAGCATGCCTAACACCCCCAGAGGATGTGCACACATCCCCTCTAATGCGCTCACGTCCTTTGGAGAGTGTCTGGGTATTCTGGGTGCTGAGGGTGGGCGCCTGTGAGATGACAGTGAGAGGACGGAGTGGTGATGCCCTGTTCCCATGGAGGCCAGTGCAGCTATGAGATCACCTCTAGGGGGTTAATGCAGGTGCTGAGGCGGAGCAGATGCAGACAGACACACCTGGTAGGCACGGGCGACCCTGGCTGAGGTGCCTTCGGTCAGCATTCAAGATCAAGAACCCAGAGGTGGAGAGGAATTCCGTCCTCTCAGTTAAACAGTGGGATAGTCAGGGCGACTGTAGAGGTGGAATGTGCATTTTGGGTGCCAGCACCCATGAGCGAAGGCTGCCCGACTGAGCCTCGCTTGCTTGGGGCCTAGCGCACTCCTGCCAGGCAGCAGGTGACAGGACATGATTTCCAAATTAATGAGAGAAAACATTGATTCTCCTGCTGCCCACGAAGGTGGAAAGTGAAGTGGGGAGACATGTGGAGAATGAGCAAGGTTCCCTGTCTGGGGGTTCCAAATCTGCTGTTGGTTTCTTTCACTGCTGACTAGAGATATACCGGGTGTCCCCCCAAAATGTATACACACTTTGAAAACCTACTAATTCCAATGGTTTTAAGCATAAGAAAGAAACAACAATGGAGCTGTTATCTGTTAAAAGTGTGGGCACAAACAGGTAGTTGGACATTCCCTGAGGGGTCTCAAATTGGACAGAGTGAAGGCCAGGCTGAGGGGCCCCTTTCCTCCCCCCCTACCCCAGTGCACGAATTTCGTGCACCTGGCTACTAGTATGTATATAATAGAGAAATATGCTAATTAACCGGGACACCATAACGGTTGACCAGACACGAGGAGGTTGCTCATGCAGCTTTGGGGGAGGTGTGGCAGGGGCTTCCACACACCTGTGCTCAGGGAGGGCCTGATCAGCAGTGGCCATGGCTGCTTCAAGGGCCAGAGAGGGAGGCAGGGCCAGACTGGCAGCGGCCACGGCTGCTGCGGGGCCCGGAGAGCAAGGCAGGGCTGAACCAGCAACTCGAGGGTGGGTGGCACTGCACAATTTCGTATCGCACGCTGGGCTCTTAGTGATAACAAAACAATGAAAGAACTTATGGTCTCTGTCTGGGCACCCAGGTGCATTTGGTTCTGCCCTGAAGCGTCTGGAAAAAGGGAAGTTACGTTACCCTGACATTTCACAGGGAGGTTATTTGAGATGATAAAAGACAATAGGCTCCGTTAAGGTAAAGAGTGACCTTTGTCAGGGAAGATATTGGCCTAGGACCTGACTACCCATCATAACTGCTTTTAGTTAAAGTTTTAATTTCACATTATCCTTTGAGGTGACCTTAGGTCTTTGAGTTTGCAAGATGGCTATGCAGGCCTCTGCTGAGCTGGTCAGGTTAGCACCTGGCCCCTTTCTTCCACACACCTGTGGGAAAACAGGGCTGCTGCTTACTTAGGAGAAGTATCAGTCATGCAGAAGCCAAATGTCTCACTTCCTGTTTTTTTTTTTTTTTTAATATATTTTATTGATTTTTTACAGAGAGGAAGGGAGAGAGAGAGAGAGTTAGAAACATCGATGAGAGAGAAACATCGATCAGCTGCCTCCTGCACATCTCCTACTGGGGATATGCCCTCAACGCAGGTACATGCCCTTGACCGGAATCGAACCTGGGACCTTTCAGTCCGCAGGCCGACGCTCTATCCACTGAGCCAAACCGGTTTCGGCTCACTTCCTGTTTAATAGCATCACAGAGAACTCAAAGGATCAGATTTTCTTGATCCAAGATGATTAGGCCTCAAATTTCAAGGTATAACATGATGGTGCTTCCCCTCTTAAACAGTAATTGTTAAGGCTGGTAGGAAATGGCTGACAGAAAAGCCCTGTCCAGGCTCCATTCTAATGCTCTGTGGGTTGGAGCATTGAGTTATATGGAACTTTTATTATCTTGTGAAATGCTTGTCCCAGGGCATTTCTTTGGGTTCAACTACAATGACAATTTAATTCTCAATGAATGAGTGCTAATTAAAATGCTGGGGAAAGACAGTCATAATGGAATAATGAGAATAATGAGCATACTTTTGTTTAAAGCTTCTTGTAAGCTGAATTTAGGAATTAAAAATATGACCTCTGGAGCTCACAGGCAAAACCAACCCTCTTCAGTACTTAGCATGTATCATTAAGCTAAAGATGCATCTTTTTCTTTTCTCTTGCTTTTTTCACACCTAACAGGTGTGAAATGGTCTCTCATTATTGTTTTCCATTATTGCATTTCAACAGGTCTAAATTTTTAAATTGAATTTATCAGGGTGACATTAGTTAATAGAATTATATTAACTAACCAGCCGGCCCCCACCCGTGCACCAGGCCTCTATCCTATATAATAAAATGATAATATGCAAATTGACCCTAACAGCAGAATGACTGGGAATGACTGGTCACTATGACACACACTGACCACCAGGGGGCAGACACTCAATGCAGGAGCTGCCCCCTGGTGGTCAGTGTGCTCCCACAGGGGGAGCTCTGCTCAGCCACAAGCCAGGCTGATGTCTGCCAGCACAGCGGTGGTGGTGGGAGCCTTTCCCACCTCCTCAGCAGTGCTAAGGATGTCCGACTGCAGCTTAGGCCTGCTCCCCACTGGCAAGTGGACATCCCCCGAGGGCTCCCAGGCTGCCAGAGGGATGTCTGACTACCAGGTTAGGCCTGGGGGAGTGGGCCTAAGACAGCAAGTGGACATCCCCCGAGGGGCCCCAAACTATGAGAGGGCACAGGCCGGGCTGTGGGACCCCCACCAAGTGCACAAATTTTTGTGCACCAGGCCTGTAGTCTTATATAATAAAGAGCTAATATGCAAATGGTCATCACGTCCTCATGCCCTCATGCCCTTGTGCCCTTGCAACCTTGCACCCTCACACCCTCACACTGGAACTGCTCAGACACTCAACACTGGGAAGAGAGGAATGGGGACCAGCCAGGCACAAATGAGCTCACAAGAGAGGAATGGGGAACAGCCAGGCTGCTGCCCGGGAGAGGGACAAGCCTTCCATCCCATTGTCCTGGGTGCCTCTGGCTGCAGCCTTGGTGAAGCCACCCACCCACCATCCCCTGCAGCTGCAGCCATCCTGTGTGAAGCCGGCCCAGGTCCTGGGTGCCTGTATCCAGCTAGAGAAGGGAATCCTGGGTCCTGGGTGTGGGCCAAGGCAGAGGCAGTTAGAGGCGACCAGGCCAGCAGGGGAGCAGTTAGGGGCAATCAGGCAGGTAGGCAGAGGGGTTAGGGGTGATCAGGCATGCAGGCAGGCAAGCGGTTAGGAGCCAGCAGTCCCGGATTGCGAGAGGCAGTCGGACAGCCCCCGAGGGGTCCTGGATTGGAGAGGGTGCAGGCCAGGTTGAGGGACACTTCCACCCAGCCACAAATTTCTTGCACTGGGTCTCTAGTAAATAATATGAACATTTTATTAATTTTTCTAATTCAATGACTCTAGTGTGTGTGTGTGTGTGTGTGTGTGTGTGTGTGTGTGTGTGTGTTTAACAGACATATTATTAGTAAAGTAGAAATTATCCCAAAATACAAAATGCATCCTTCATCCCACACAGCTTCTAATTTTCATCCTGGTTCCCGCCCAGCTGCTAAGATAATTGGATTGACTTTCATCCATCTCAGTTTCCACATTTTCTTTGGCTCTTCCATTCCAGTAACAGTTCATTTCAAAAGCTCCAGGATTGCATTAAAACCAACCTATTCACTGTCCACAAGTAAAAGTTTATGGGAAAAATAAATTCTATTGCTTCTTTTTATGCCTAACAACTTTTATAAGTAAATTCTGAGCAATCTGGATTCTTTGATTGTGAGAAAGTGTCCCCAAAGCCACCCATTGGGAGGCCTCCCACACGCTGACTAATCCCGCAGGGCTCAGAGGCCTGACAGCTCCAGCCTCACAGCTTAGACACTCCTTATGAATATGCAATGGCAATCTTTCACTTACAAAAAGAAACTGATATATCCATTATGGCCTGTGGTTAATCAAACCTCCATTCACTTCCCTCTGCTTAGAGAATCCTCATCAAGAAAATGTGCTGCTAAGCAAACGTAGCAGTAAGAACCAGGTTCTCATGAAAATGATTGCCTAGAGGCCAGCCCGCTTAGAAGCAAGGGCCCAGGATATTTTCAGCCTCTAATTTGATTTCCTATAAAATCTGAGCTCATCTTTTAGTTAAAGAAAGATTTGAAAGTTGCTTGCACATTTTGCATTTCAACAAGTTAGAGTTTTTACACACACACACACACACACACACACACACACACACACACACATCACTCCTACCAGGTCCTTCCACTTGCTTCTGTAACTGCTTCTTGGAAAGCATCCAAGCTCAGGCCAAGGAAATGCATAATAGAGAAGCTGCTGATTTCCCAGCATCTGGTGAATTCACAACTTTCATTGAACCTTACATAATGTATCATCAATATTCATTTCTTCGTAGACATTTATCTTAGTTATTCCCACCTCCCCAAGGGAACACTGTCAAGAGAAAACAGAAAGGAATTACATGGCAAACTCTTAAAGAAGAGGACACAGGAGCAGAAATTCACTTCCTACTTTTGCAACTAATTTTCAGTGCAACCTTAAAACATCACTTAAAACTATCTGTGCCACAGATTCTATAGTCCAAACCTGGAGAAAAACACTTTCTATTACATCAAAATGAGGCTTTAATCCTGCCCACACAATAGCTTAGTGTCTTGCATAACTACCTGGATTATCAGATTCCATCTAGGTTAGTCAAATCCCCTGTTTTGAAGTATTTGGAATTAATTTCCTTCAATAAGTAACAGGTCCAGTGGTCACAGTTCCCATTTCAGGCAACACTTTCAATTTTCCTCATGAAGACATAATCCAAGGAAATGTGATATATTCCAGGCATTTGATATTGTATTCTGGTCAAAATAATAAAATAGATTAATCTCTGATTTATTAATTTTATTTTTTAAAAACTACTATACTAGATTGTGGGTGTAGATTATAGATTGTCATGTAATATTTATATTTAATTTATTTATTCCAAATAACATTGCTTTTACACTTTCCTAGGATTATTTTCATATAATAAACTTGATTATAACATTATGTGTCTACCCTCAAATAGTCTGTTTGGTATTAATAGCATCTATATATATAAAACCCTAAGCGGCCATTCAACAGGTTGATCTTTGGAACAGTTACTATGATGTGCACTGACCACCAGGGGGCAGATGCTCAATGCAGGAGCTCCGCTCAGCTGACCATCCGGTGCCAGACACTGGGCAAGCGCAGCTGCAGCAGCTCGGGCAGGCACGGCAGGCTGGGATGAGGGGAGTGGAGCGGCACCCAGCTGGGGCTTGGGCTGCTCCTCAGCTGCCTGCTGCTGCATGCACTAGCACAGGCAGTTCTCGGGTATGTCATTTCGTGGTTATCTCCCATTTATGTATCAAAAAGTTCCGTCATTTCGACGTATATACATATGTGCTTTGTGGTTTTTATTATTCATTTACCACAAGTAAAGGTCAGGAGTTGTTACCTTTTAAATTTTTTTTTTTACTGTTTAATTTCTTTACTGCTATGTATGTGCTCCATGTGAGTGACATAGGAGCTTATGTAGATGGGTTCCGACTTACAGCAAAAGTCACGTTACGTCGCAATAGGAACAGATCTCCGACGTAACCCAAGGACCTACTATACATCCCTCAGAGGATAAAGGACTGCCGCTTTTGGGAATCGGGCCCAAACCGGCAGTCCAACATCGCCATCTCCCCTCCAAGGGGTCCCAGATTGCAAGAGGGCACAGTCCAGGATGAGGGAACCCACTGGTGCACGAATCCATGCATTGGGCCTCTAGTTTAATATAAGATAATATATAACAACAACTGTCCTTTAAGGCTTTTAAGCTCCGCTCAGCTCTGTACTTTTTGAGGGTGGGAACTATGTGTTTTTCTTTGTATCCTTGGCACAGTATTTGGCACATGCAAGTTTCTAATTAATCAGTTTTTATTAAATAATAAATAAATACAATGATATTTTCCATTAGTTTGATGGTGGCCTTTTTTCAGTGCTTCTCAGAATGTGGCCCCAAATCATCTGAGCATGTGTTAATAGATGAGAGTCCTCTGCTGACCTGAGGCCCAATGAATCCCAGTCTTTCTAGGGATCAGGAATCAGTAATTTCAACAAACTCTTGAGTGGTTCTTGGACATATTCTGTTAGAGAGCCTCTGCTTTGCTCTTTTTGTCTAAAAAGCATCATTTCTGGCTGTGTTGGAACTCTTCAGTCAACATGAAACAAATGGTGATTCTAACAAGTGAGAAACTCGTGTTCCAAAGCTTCCATGTTCATACTCGGTGTGAGGTCCTGTGTTTTTGATATTCCAAAACCCGTTGGCAGTGCCAATGCCTCGGTGACTATTTGCTGCGAAGTTTATCTCTAGTATCACATGCATGAAGTCAGTTCCTATTATATCTGTTTGGCCATCTGATTGACATGGGTTGATTAGTTAAGGTTTTCCAATAAAAAAGAGCTAATAGACCTTTGAGGCAAGTGTGTGTATGTATGTGTGTGTGCGTTCTCATGTGTGTATATTTAAGTGTTTGATTTTATTCAAGTAGTTCATTAGTTTGCAACTAGCCAAGTGTATCTTCTTAATAGCATGGGTCAGGCCTTCTTCTTCCATCAGCTGTCAGCATGTAATGCTCCTGTCTCCTTTTCAGGTGATTTGTATATGACCTCTATCTGCTTTGTCTATATCTACGGAAAAGTTCTTTGTGGTGTACTTATGGATTTTTATATTCAAAGATAAGCAAAACATGTGAATGAAAAAGTATTGAACTTGTGGGTCTAAATTCCTGAAAGATATGCTCCCAAGGGTTGCCATGGTTGGTATGGATCAGGATCGCATCAAAGCCTTCAGTGAAGCTTTTCATCCAATCTCCTTTTCCAGGAAGTGACATGCCTGGCACTTCTGTCAGCATTGTACTTACAGCTTCTGTAACATGACTGAAACTCTTCAAGGGTGGTGAGTGATGGCATATCTTTTTTAAAAAGTTTTCTTTCATTTTATTCTCAGTCTCTCCCCAGCACATCAGAAGTTCAAGATAAGATGCTTAATTCTATGCAGGTGACAGTATAGTCATGTGAATTAGTAATTAAGTGTAACTCAGTTTATCACAAGTCAAAGGCGCAGAGAACTAAAATAGCTGATGAGGAGAGGGTGCACACTGAGTACCTCTGGCATATTTGCTGGAACATCAGCTCTTCTGGGCCCACCTCTGAGCCTCTGGAGGGCTCACATATTCTCTCTGAAGCCTGAGGTCCTTTCTTACAGTGCTGATCACTCTCCCCTCCAGTTTATGGCCTGCATTCTGGGTGCTCTGGGATTTGATAATTTGAAAAAATTAAAGACAGAGAGAATCTTAAAAGCAGCAAGAGAAAAACAATTCCCTACAAGGGGACAGTCATAAGAATGTCAGCTGATTTCTCAAAAGAAAATTTGCAGTTTGGAATGGATTGACACAAAAACATTCAAAGTGATAAAGTGATGAAAAGAAACGATCTGCAATCTGCCGGGAGCCAGTCCATCCTTGCTGTTTCAAGGGACCTGGCATATATGGCATACTGTCCTTAAAATGTTTGCTCACCTTCTTGGCACTATGTGTTTTAACCAAGGTCTCTGAGAAAGGTTGTTTCCCCAAGTATGGATTTTCCCCTGAAGATAGGGAGGGAATAAAACCTCTTAACTAAGTGCCAGGAGGGTAATTAATCACTTTAACTATGAACAATCATGCTTAAGCTACATAATCTTTACTCCCTGGAATGGAGATAAGAAACGCCCTAACCTTTGTAATAGAGATTGATAGGATTGAATCAACTGGTATAAATACAGACGTAACAAGACAGCAACACACAGAACTTAGAACACAGAACTTAGAACACAGAACTAGGAGAGACGGAACCTAGGTACAGAATCTACACAGAACGTTCTCTAGAGACAGAAGAACTTCGCTGGAGAGAACATGGCAAAAGATCCTGGACAGAAACTGGCCTCAGAACCTAGAGACAGAACCTAGCGAGAGAACATGGCAAAAGATCCTGGACTGAACCTGACTACAGAAATTGGCAAGAGAACCTGACTAGAGAACATGGCTACAGAACCTGGCTGGAGAACCTGGAGAACCTAGCAAGAGAACATGGACACAGAACCTGGCTGGAGATCCTAAGCAGAACTTCGCTGGAGATCCAGACCAAAACTTGGCTGGAGATCCTGGCTGGAGATCCTGGCTAGGCTGCTGATCAACTGAACACTGTCTCCGTGTCCTTCCTTCTTCGCCGACTCCGTCTACACCTTTGGGGACCCCTGGACCTGCTGGGGTTGGACCCCGGCAGCAATCAGTACAACTCTATGAGCAAGGCTATCATCAACAACTGAAAGGAAGACATAAAACATTTCCAAGCCAAGAAAAAGCTAAAGGAGTTCATCACCTCAAACCAGTATTACAAAACATGATAAAGGGACTTCTTTAGGAAGAATAAAAATATATATGGGTATGTGTGTGTATATATATATATATATAGCCAGTGACTATAACACTGTAATGACTGTAACGACCGGTCGCTATGACACCCAGTTTGGCCAGTGAACCGGCCTCATCAGGGGGTGGGGCTGCCGGCTAACCTCCTGTGGCCCCTCCGCTGGCCAGCCTGTCCCTGATCGGACTCTCCCATCCCATCAAGGTGGGGCCGGTCAGCCAAACACCACTCACCTGCCCTTCCCCCTGGCCAGCTCCACCCCCAATTGCACCCCCCACTCCAATAGGGGTGGGGTCAGCCAGCCAACCTCCTGAAGCCCCTCCCCCAGGCAGGCCCCACCCCCGATGGGCCCCCACCATCCTGATCGGAACACAGTCCCTCCCACTGGCCGGCCACACCCCTGATCACCCCCCACGCTAAGAGGGGCCAGCCTGCCAACTACCCACAGCTCCTCCCCCAGGCCACTGGCCCTGATCGGCACCCCCCACTCCATTTGGGGGTGAGGCCCACCAGCCAATCGCCCGAAGCCCCTCCCCCCAGCTGGCCCAGCCCTGATTAGGTCCCAATTGGGGCCCGCTGGCCTGCCAACCTCCCTCCATCTCCTCCTTCTAACAGGCCCAGCCCCAATTCTCCCCCCTCCCCCCGATTGTGGCTGGGCCAGCTGGACCTCACCTATGCATGAATTCGTGCACTGGGCTTCTAGCAGTAATATAAAGATCCTATCTAATAAAAGGGTAATATGAAAATTAACCATCACTCCATCACAAAGATGGCGGTGCCCAATCCCCTCAGCCCCGCCGGAGTCCCCCAGTCCTGGGAGGGTGGCTGCTGAGAGCGGGCAGGGTGAGAGGCCTGGTGGAATGCTTGCTTCATTGCCACGGTGATGAGGCAAGTGTTCTGGCCCGGCCTCCGAGGCGACAGGCAAGGACAGGAGTGGGATGGGGATGCTACATCCAGTCTGGGTGCTGCAGCAGGGCAGGCACCGTGTGTGGATGGGGTGCCCAGCCCACATAGGGGTGCGGGCGGTGGGGAATGGAGAGTTTCAGACGCTCAAAGAGGAGCAGCGCTGCCGCATGCAGCTCGCCAGCCTCCTCTGGAGGAATTCCAAGAAGAGGGAGGGGAGAACGGCAGGCTTCAGCTGTGCCTGCCACCTGAGGGTGGCGTGGCGCTGCTTTCACTCACTCACTGCTGCAGGCTCGCTCCTTCCAGGATGTGGATTGGCAGCGCCAGCAGCATGTGGCCGTCAGTTCCGGGTTAGAAGGCCTCCGCCTCCCACCCTAAGACAGGTGGGGTGTTTCATGTAGGAAACTAGGGTGATGCCCCCTTAAAGGGCCGGACTCCCTGAAAACCAGGCTCGTCCAAAAAGGATAAGTTCTTTGCTCTTGTACTGACCCGTCACTTTTAAGCATCATTCACACATTAGACACTTTATCCCTATTGTTAGGACATTATAAAATAGATGTGTGCTTTTTTTAAACCTTATTTTCCAGATAAGGAGAGGTAGACTCAGGGTCTGAATCCACAATTGTCTGGGTGGAAAGCTTCTGTTCATCTCTGAAAGCTGGGCATGTGGCAGTGAACGAACATCCCCAAAATACTAGATGGTGAGAGAAGGATCTGGAAACGAGATAAAATGGTATGTGTGCATCTTCAAAGGAAAGTGGATGCCACTCCAGTCTAGGCTCTTTCTAGGAGACCTGGACAATTATCGGCAAGCTGCCGTTCTGAAACAAGCAAAGGTGCGGAAGGAATACAGGTGATGCAGAATGGAAACTGCAGATGGGCAGGTCAAGGACTTTGACCTAGCAATGCAATGCCATCAGAGTTGGGATGTTCTGGGATTCTCAGAACTTTGCAATCAATTTCTATTGTTTGGTTCAAGAAATGTCAAGTAAATGCCCTGAGATCTTATATATCTATAATAATAAAAGTGTAATATGTGAGTTAGACTGGACGTCCTTCCGGATGAAGCCAGGCTGTGAGGGAGCCCCTCCTGGGTACCAGAGGGAAGCCAGTGTTGGCAGGCGGGAGAAAGAAGGCTTACTCTTGTATGATAGGCTTTCCCTGCCAGCCTGATACATCTGTACATTTGAGTGTGTATATTATCTATACTAATAAAAGCTTTGGGAGCTATCAGACCAATAGGGGAGGGCAGTTGGGAAAGATCAGGCTGACAAGAGACCAGTTAGGCATCAGTCAGGCCAGCAGGGGAGAAGTTAGGGGGCAATCAGGCTGGCAGGAATAAGTGGTTAGGGGCGATCAGTCAGGCAGGCAAGTGAGTGGTTAGGAGTCAGCAGTCCTGGATTGTGAGAGGGATGTCCAACTGCCAGTTTAGACCTGATCCTGCAGGGATTGGGCCAAAACCAGCAGTCGGACATCCACCGAGGGGTCCCAGATTGGAGAGGGTACAGATCAGGCTGAGGGAACCCCTCCCCCCGTGCACAAATTTCATGCACTGGTCCACTAATGAATTATAAAATGGCAATAAATACATATAATTTGATTGGATTAAATGCTCCAATCAAAAGACATAGGGTAGTTGAAACCCACAACATCCACCTCAGAAGAAAAGACACACACAGACTAAAAGTAAAGGAATGGAAAAAATATTTCAGCCTTGGCCCATTTGCTAAGTGGTTAGAGCATTGGCCCATGGGTTTGATTCCCAGTTGAGGGCATGTACCTCAGTTGCAGGTTCCCAGTCCTGGTAGAGGAGCATGCAGGAGGCAACCAATCAATGCTCCCCTCTCTCTCTCCCTATCTCTCTCTCTCTCCCCTTCTTCCCTCCTTCTATGTCTTTCTCCTCCCTCCCTTTCATTTTCTCTAGAAATCAGTGGAAAAAATTATCTTTGAGTGAGTATTGTTTTAAAAAAAAATTTCATGCAAACGTAAACAACAAAAATAAATCTGGTGTAGCAATAGTTACCTCAGACAAAATAGACTAAAACAAAGATTATAATAAGAGACAAAGGATATTTCATAATGATAAAGAGATAAATCCAACAAGACAATACAAACCTTTAAACATTTATGCACCCAACAAAGGGGCACTGAAAAATATAAAAATATATATATAAAGGACAGATCAAGGGGAATACAGTCATAGGAGTGGCCTTTATATCCCATTGACTTCAATGGGTAGATCTTCCAGACAGAAAATTAACAAGGAAACAGTGGCCTTAAATGACACATTAAACCAGATAGATTTAATTGATATTTTCAGAACATTTTACCTTAAAGGAACAGATCATATATATTTTTCAAGTGCACAGGGAACATTTTCCTGGGTAGACCACACGTTTGGCCTCAAAACAAGTCATTAAATTTAAGAAGACTGAAATTATCCCAAGCATCTCCTCCTAACCCAGTGATTAGGAACTAGGAATCAATTACAAGAAAAAACTGAAAAGCACACAAACATGTTGAGGTTAGTTAGCATTTTACTAAACAATAAATGGTTAACAATGAAATCAAGGAATAAATTTTAAAAAATACATTGAGATTAACATAAATGAAAACACAACAACCCAAAAATCTATGGGACAAATGAAAGCAGTCAGAACAGGAAAATTCATAGGAATACAGGCCTAACTTGAGACACACACAAAACCTCAAATAAACATGCTAACCTTAACCTAAAGGAACTGGAAATAAAACAATAAGAATACACAAAAGTGAGATGAAAGGAAATAAAGAAGATTAGAGCAGAAATAAACATGATAGAAACTACAAAGAAAAAAATGAAGGAATATTAAAACCCAGAGCTGGTTCTTTTTTTTTTAATATATTTCTTTATTGATTTCAGAGAGGAAGGGAGAAGGAGAGAGAGATAGAAACATCAATGATGAGAGAGAATCATTGATTGGCTGCCTCCTGCACACCCCCTACTGGGGATCCAGCCTGCAACCCAGGCATGTGCCCTTGGCTGGAATCAAATCTGGGACCCTTCAGTCCACAGGCTGACACCCTATCCACTGAGCCAAGCCGGCTAGGGCCAGAGCTGGTTCTTTTAAAAGATAAATAAGACTGATAAACCTTTAACTAGACTCATCAAGCAAAAAAAAGAGGATCCAAATAAATAAAACAAGAAATGAAAGAGAAATAACAACTGACACTACAGAAATACAAAGAATTAAAAAAAAAAATTGGGGCCCGGTGAACGAAGATTTGTGCACTAGGGAGGGGGTGGAGGGGGGGATCCCTCAGCTCGACCTGCACCCTCTCCAATCTGGGAGCCCTCAGGGGAGCCCTCTCCAATCCGGGAGTTTCTGTCTGTCTTTGCAATCATATGAGCGAATTGTCTGAGACCCCAACCCAGTTTGGTTTGTTGCTCACAGAATAATAGAGGCATTTTTTTTTCTTTGCTTCATTGGTGGAGATTTCCTGGAAGATTTAGGATATCTTCCCTTTAATTTTTCTTAGACACTCTGATTTTACTTATGTCTCTCACCTTTGCTTTCCCTCCATTCCCCACCACAACAGTAACTTGCCCCAGGCTCACTTTGCACTGGAGCAGTGGTAGGCAAACCACAGCTCATGAGCCACATGTGGCTCTTTGGCCCCTTGAGTGTGGCTCTTCCACAAAATACCACTTGCAGGCGCGAACATACAGTGCGATTGAAACTTCATGGCCCATGCGCAGAAGTCGGTTTTCGGCCTGGGTGAGTCTATTTTGAAGAAGTGGTGTTAGAAGAAGTGGAGGTTTGTTCGCTGAGGTTGACCCCTCAGATTGAGGATGTTTTTAGCAAAGGCCAGCGTAGGAGTGCCCTAATTAAGTTAATAACAATGTACCTACCTATATTGTTTAAGTTTAAAAAATTTGGCTCTCAAAAGAAATTTCAATCATTGTACTGTTGATAATCGGCTCTGTTGACTAATGAGTTTGCCGACCACTGCTCTAGTGTCTAGAATCCATCTGCCATCAGAACTATGATTCCCAGCATTCCTGATGCTCCCCACGCTCTGGGTTTTACCTGACCGAGGGAGCCATGTACCCCCCAAGCCTCTGGCTCTCTTGCTGTGCTCTCTGTCCGGTGACCGAAGGAGCCACATCCCCCCAAGGGAGCGACTGAGGAAGCCATGTGCCCCACAAGCTGCCGGTTCTCCCGCTCTGCTCTGTGTATGCAAATTACCCACCATCTTTGCTGGGTTGATTTGCATACTCACTCCTCATTGGCTGGTGGGTGTGGCTGGTGGGCGTGGCTTGCATGTAGTGGAGGGAAGGCTAATTTGCATCTTTCTCTTTCATTATATAGGATACTACAACCGTATGTCAACAAATTAAACAATCTGGAAGAAACTGATAAATTTCTAAAAACATACAATCTTCCAAATCAAGAAGAAAAAAAAACAAACAGAAATTCTAAGAAGACTGATAACAACCACGGAAATCAAAGCATTAATCAAAAAGCTCGCAACAAACAAAAATCCTTGACCAGATGGCTTTACAGGTAAATTTTACAAATCTTTCAAAGAAGACCTAACATCTAACCTTCTCAAACTATACCAAAAATTCTAGAGGAGGGAGCCTCCAAAGATCATTTTACAAGGCCAGCATTATCCTGATTCCAAAATCAGATAAAGACACTACAAATAAATCAATTATAGGCCAATCTCCCCAATAAGTATACATGCAAAATCCTCAAAAATATTAATAAAACAAATTCATCAATACATTGAAATGACCATACACTATGATTAAATGGGACTTATTTCTGGGCTGCAAAGATGCTTTAGTATCCAGAAATCAATTGATGTAATACACAACATAAATTAAATAATTATAAAAAAATATATGATCCATCACCCAGTTAGGATTAAAAAAACACACACATCACAGCAAAGTAGGAATAGAGAAAACATATGTCAACATAATAAAGGCCATTTATGACAAGCCTACAGCTCACATCATAATCAATGGGGGTGGGGGGGCCCATTAAGAACTAGAGGCCCAGTGCATGAAATTCATGCATGGGGGTGGGGGGTCCCCTCAGTGCAGCCTGCACCCTCGCCAATCTGGGACCCCTTGGGGGATGTCCAACTGCTGGCAGAAGGACATCCCTCTCACAATCCAGGACCTCTGGCTCCTAACTGCTCATCTGCCTGCCTACCTGATTGCTCCTAACTGACCCCCCTGCCAGCATGATCACCCCTAACAGCCTCTGCCTGCCGACCTGATCACCCTTAACTGCCCCCTGCCAGCCTGGTCTCCCCCGACTGCCCCCTGCCAACCTGGTCACCCCCAACTGCCCTCCTGCCAGCCTGGTCTCCCCTAACTTCCCTCCCCCCTGCCGGCCTGGTCCCCCCTCACTGGCCCGCCTGCCGGCCTGGTCCCCCCTCACTGCCCTCCCCCCTGCCGGCCTGGTCCCCCCTCACTGCCCCGCCTGCTGGCCTGGTCCCCCTCACTGCCCCGCCAGCCGGCCTGGTCCCCCCTCACTGCCCCGCCTGCCGGCCTGGTCCCCCCTCACTGCCCCGCCTGCCGGCCTGGTCATCCCAACCAGCCTGCTGCTCAGTCGTTTGGTCATCCCTCACTAACCCCCCTGCCAGCCTGTCATCCCACTCAGACTGTTCGGTCGTCTGTTCAGTTGTTTTGGATGTGACGGCCCCTGGCTCTTTATATATATAGATAGATAGGAACAAGACAGGGATCCACTTTCACCAGTCTTATTCAAAATAGTATTGAAAGTCCTAGGCACGTCAGTCAGGCAAGAAGAAATGAAAGGCATCTAAATTGGAAAGAAAGAAGTAAAACGGTCATTGTTTGCAGATGACATGATACTCCATATAGAGAAGTGATAAATTCAGTAAGGTAGGGGGATACAAAGTAAGTACTCATAAACTGGTTGCATTTGTACACCAATAATGAACTCTCAGAAAGGGAAACTGAAAGAAAATAATCCCACTTACAATTGCATCAAAAATATAAACTATCTAGGAATAAATTTAATCAAGGGGGTAAACACCTGTATCTAGAAAATTATAAGACATTGAAGGAAAAAATTAAAGAAGATGCAAATAAATGAAAGTATATACCATTCTCTTTTATAGGGAGAATTAACATCATTAAAATGTCCATACTATCCAAGGCAATCTATAGATTCAGTGAAATTCCTATTAAAATACCAGTGACATTTTTCACAGAACTAGAAAAAATAACCAAAAATTTGTGTGAAAACACAAAAGACACTGAATAGTGGCAGCAATCTTGAAAAAGAACAAAAAGTGAGAGGAATAATTATTCCTGATATCAAACAAAGCCATAATAATCAAAATAGCATGGTGCTAGCATAAAAACAGACATATAGAAAATAGAATAGAGAGCCAAGAAATAAACCCACACCTATATGATCGACTAACATATAACAAAGGAGGCAAAACCATACAATGGTGTAAAGACAGTCAATTCAATAAATGATGTGGGAAAATTGAACAGATACATGCAAAAAGTGAAACTAGACCAGCTTCCTGCACCATAAATAAAATAAACTCAAAATAGATAAAAGACTTAAATATAAGTTTTAAAATCAGGAAAATTCTAAAACAAAATATGGGTGAAAAACTCAGCCATTACTCTTAGCAATTTTTTCTGATATATCTCCTTAGGCAAGGGGAACAAAGGAAAAAATAAATGAATGAGACTACATCAACCAAAAAAGTTGTACAGAAGAAACCACACACACACACATAGCCAACCTATTGAATAGGAGAAGATATTTGCCTTAGATACATTTGGAAGGGAGTTAATATTCAAAATTTATAAATAATTCATAAAACTCAACTCCAAATAAACAAGCAATTGATTAGAAAGTGGACAGAGAACTTGAATAGACACTTTTACAAATAGGACATACAGATTGCCAATAAGATGCTTAATGTCACTTATTATCAGAGAATTGCAAATTGAAACCACAATGGGAGCCCTAACTGGTTTGGCTCTGTGGATAAAGCATTGGCTTTCAGACTGAAGGGTCCTGGGTTTGATTCTGGTCAAGGGCATGTATGTTGGTTGTGGGCTCGATTCCCAGTAGAGGGTGTGCAGGAGGCAGCTGATCAATGTTTCTCTCATCGGTATTTCTAACTATCCCTCTCCGTTCTGCTCTATGAAAATACAAAATATATATATTTTAAAACAAAACAAAACCACAATGGGATATTACCTGTCATCTTTTAGAATAGCCATCATCAATTAATAATAAATAAGAAGAGGGAACCCCCGTGCACTGTTGGTGATAATGCAGATTGGTTTGGCCACTGTGGACAAGAGGATGGAGTTTTCTGAACAAATTTAAAAATGGACTGAACTGCCTTGTGATCCAGTGATTCTCCTTCTGAGTATATATATGAAGAAACTCAAAATACTGATTATAAAGAGTATATATACCTTCATATTCATTGCAACATTATTTTCCATCAATGGGTGCATAGATAAAAAGTGGTGGCATGTATATAAAATAGAATATTATTCATCCATAAAAAATGAAATACTACCATTTGTGGCAGCATGAATGTATCTATAGGATATTTTGCTAAATGAAATGAATCAGAGAAAGACAAATGCCATATGATTTCACATACAAATGGAATCCAAAGAACAAAATAAATAACCATATAAAATAGAAACGGTCTCATAGATACAGGGAACATACAGGTTGTCAGAGGAGAGGGCATTAGGGGGCTTGTTGAAAAAGTTGAAGCAATTAAAAAGTACAAGGTAAAAAAAAAATCATGGAATTTAAAGTATAGCATAGGGAATATAGTCAATACTATTTTTATAGCTATCTATGGTGCCAGATGGATACTTGAAATATCAAGGGGATCACTTTATAAAGGATAAGATTGTCTCGCCATTTACCTGTACTTGAAACTAATCTACACTAATAAAAGACAAACATGCAAATTGACTGTACCTTTGCTATGCCTTAAGCCATGCCCACCAGCCAATCAGAGTGACTATATGCAAATTAACCCAACCAAGATGGCGGCTGGCAGCCACGGAGCTGGAGCAAGCAGGAGGCTTGGTTGCTCCAGTATGGAGGAAGCCAAGCTTACTGCCTGCCATGGCCAGCACTGAGCTCCACTAAAGGCAACAAAGTTTCAATTATAGAAGATAAATAAACCCCAGATACCTGCTTTCAGCTGGCCGTGGCCATGGAGCTGGAGTGAGCAGGAGGCTTGGGTTGTCCCTGGCGATGGAGGAAGCCGAGCTTCCCGCCCGCACTGGCCGGCTTTGAGCTCCACTCAAGGCTACAAAGTTTCAATTGTAGAAGGTAAATAAATCCCAGAATAAAAAAAAAAAAAAAAAAAAAACAAGGAGAGGCTGGGAGCTTCCATTGCTGGGGGTCTTGGCCAGCCTGAAAACGGCCCTCAGCCCCTCACCCAGACTGGCCAGGCACCCCAGTGGGGACCCCCCACTCTAAAGGGGTGTGGCCAGCCTGCAAACAACCATCAGCACCTCACCCAGGCTGGCCAGGCACCCCAGTGGGGACCCCCCACTCTAAAAGGGGTGTGGCCAGCCTGCAAACAGCCATCAGCCCCTCACCCAGGCTGGCCAGGCACCCCAGCGGGACCCCCACCTTGATCTGGGATACCCTTCAGGCCAAACCAGCCAGCCCCGACCCATGCACCAGGCTTCTATCCTATATAATAAAAGGGTAATATGCAATTGACCCTAACAGCAGAATGACTGGGAATGACTGGTCACTATGACACACACTGACCACCAGGGGCAGATGCTCAATGCAGGAGCTGCCCCCTGGTGGTCAGTGTGCTCCCACAGGGGGAGCTCTGCTCAGCCACAAGCCAGGCTGATGGCTGCCAGCACAGCGGTGGTGGCGGAAGCCTCTCCCGCCTCCTCAGCAGCACTAAGGATGTCCGACTGCAGCTTAGGTCTGTTCCCTGCTGGTAAGTGGACATCCCCTGAGGGCTGCTGAGCTGCCAGAGGGATGTCTGACTGCCAGCTTAGGCCTGATACCCCAGGAAGCGGGCCTAAGCCAGCAGGTGGACATCCTCCGAGGGGTCCCAGACTGCAAGAGGGCATAGGCCGGGCTGAGGGACCCCCCGAGTGCACAAATTTTTGTGCACCCGGCCTTTAGTCCTATATAATAAAAGGCTAGTGTTCAAATAGACTGAATGGCAGAACAACTAAACAACCAGTCACTATGACATACGCTGACCACCAGGGGGTGTGCACAGAGCATGGCGGGCATTGGCCACAGCGGGATGGTGGAGCAGGTCAGCATGGGCATCTGATCAAGGTGCCGGTCGCTGTCATCGGGACAAGCCTCTGGTGGTTACTGAAAATTCTTTGCTCCCACGTGCCACAGTCCCACCCAGCTTTCACACCTGCTGCTAGGGCTGGCCCCATTTGCACCCGCTGCTGGCACCCGGTGCCCATCCTGATTGCTTGGTGCTGTCAGCAGGTGCAAGCAGTGGCTGCCAGCCCAAATTGCCCCTGGAGGCTTCTCCACCTCCCCCTACTCCTGAGGGGCGATTGGGGCAGCAGCCTCCACTTGTGCCTGCTGCTGGTGTTGGCCTCAATTGCTCTGCACCATCAGCGCATGGATGCGGCAGCGGCAGCGGTGGTAGCGGGGCTGCTGCAGAGGACCCGGGGCTGCAGCAGGAGGGGCCAAGACCCACCCCTGTGCCCACCACAATCTCGCAGCCCACAGTTCCTTTCAAGGTGCATGAATTCGTGCACTGGGCCCTAGTACAAAATAATATTTAATGTAAACTGTAATTTATAAATACAATTTACACAAAATAAAAGGTTTAAATGAGATAAACAAGATTCTTTTAGCTAGAAAGAAAACAACTTAGATTGTTCTTAGAAATAAAACAAATAAATAAACAAAATAATAAAATCACAGCCACATAAAAGGCAATACTTTGCCTTCAGGATAAAGAGTGTCCCAGCGACTCCGTCTCAATATGTCTCCAGATGGCGGCCAATGTGGGATCGATGTTTCAATATTGGAAGCGCTTTGATTTACAGCAGCTGCAGGAGGAGAACCAAGATGGCGGCATAGGTAAACACCGGAGAATGCTGCCTCGCACAACCACTTCAAAAATACAACTAAAAGACGGAACGGACATCACCCAGAACCACAGGAAAGCTGGCTGAGGGGAAATTCTTCAACTAGAAGGAAAGAGAACAGCATACCGAGACTCAGAGGAGGCGCAGTGCGAAAAATACAAAGGTGCGGAGGTGCGTGGGGAGCTGGTGGCTGAGGGCGTGGTTGCCGTATTCAATCGGGAGGGAGGCTCAGACTCTGAGCTCCAGTTCTGGGCGAGTCTCTAGGGACCCAGACTCACACGGGAGAAGCGGGACTGTCTGGCATTGGTCGGAACGCGAGGGCAGCTTTCTCTCTGAGGTTTGCAGCGGTTGCTGGTACTCTGAGAGGCAGAGCCTCTGGGGACGGGACTGAGAGCGGCCGTAACTGCTCGATCCGCCCACCCTGTTTGATCCAGTGCGACCCGCCCCGCCCAAGCCCTGCACAGAGCCATTTGCCGGATAGCCTCAGACAAAGGCTAGATTAGCACCTCCCCAGAGGACAGAAGTTTTCCCACTGCAGACACAGCTGACTCTCACAGCCAGTTGGCCTGGTGGTCAAATCCCCCCAGTATTACCTAAAACAATCAAGGCTTAACTAAAACAAGACTGCGCACAAAGACCACTAGGGGGTGCACCAAGAAAGCATTAAAAAAATGCCGAGACAAAGAAACAGGACAAAATTGTCAATAGAAGATATAGAGTTCAGAACCACACTTTTAAGGTCTCTCAAGAACTGTCTAGAAGCCGCCGATAAACTTAATGAGATCTACAAGAAATCTAATGAGACCCTCGATGTTATGATAAAGAACCAACTAGAAAGTAAGCATACACTGACTGAAATAAAGAATATTATACAGACTCCCAACAGCAGACCAGAGGAACGCAAGAATCAAGTCAAAGATTTGAAATGCGAAGAAGAAAAAAACACCCAACCGGAAAAGCAAAATGAAAAAAGAATCCAAAAATACGAAGATAGTGTAAGGAGCCTCTGGGACAGCTTCAAGCGTACCAACATCAGAATTATAGGGGTGCCAGAAGAAGAGAGAGAGCAAGATATTGAAAACCTATTTGAAGAAATAATGACAGAAAACTTCCCCTACCTGGTGAAAGAAATAGACTTACAAGTCCAGGAAGTGCAGAGAACCCCAAACAAAAGGAATCCAAAGAGGACCACACCAAGACACATCATAATTAAAATGCCAAGAGCAAAAGACAAAGAGAGAATCTTAAAAGCAGCAAGAGAAAGAAACTCGGTTACCTACAAGGGAGTACCCATACGACTGTCAGCTGATTTCTCAACAGAAACTTTGCAGGCCAGAAGGGAGTGGCAAGAAATATTCAAAGTGATGAAAGCCAAGAACCTACAACCAAGATTACTTTATCCAGCAAAGCTATCATTGAGAATTGAAGGTCAGATAAAGAGCTTCACAGATAAGGAAAAGCTTAAGGAGTTCATCACCACCAAACCAGTATTATATGAAATGCTGAAAGGTATCCTTTAAGAAGAGGAAGAAGAAGAAAAAGGTAAAGATACAAATTATGAACAACAAATATGCATCTATCAACAAGTGAATCTAAGAATCAAGTGAATAAATAATCTGATGAACAGAATGAACTGGTGATTATAATAGAATCAGGGGCATAGAAAGGGAATGGACTGACTATTCTTGGGGGGGAAAGGGGTGTGGGAGATGCGGGAAGAGACTGGACAAAAATCGTTCACCTATGGATGAGGACAGTGGGTGGGGAGTGAGGGCGGAGGGTGGGGTGGGAACTGGAAGGAGGGGAGTTATGGGGGGAAAAAAGAGGAACAAATGTAATAATCTGAACAATAAAGATTTAATTAAAAAAAAAAATCAAATAAATAAATAAATAAATAAATAAATAAATAAATAAATAAATAAAAGAGTGTCCCAGCAATAAATAAAGGCAAACTATGTCTGAATTCTGAATTAACTGTCATGTCTCATATACTTTCTGAGTTCTGTCTCCACTGGATACAAAGGCATTTGTGTCCATGCATATATGAGTCACATATAATTGGTCAGTCAGACTCTTTCTAATACTCATTGGCATATAATTTTTTTTTAAATTTTCAATGACAGTTGACATTCAATCTATTCTAATAAAAGGGTAATATGCTAATTAGACTGGGAGACCTTCCGGATGTGCTTCTGGACAAAGCCATGGTGCCAGGGCCGAGGTAGAGGCAGTTAGGGGCAATCAAGCCAGAAGGGGAGGGCAGTTGGGGGAGAGCAGGCTGGTGGGGAGAGCAATTGGGGGCAATCAGGTTGGCAGGGTGGGTAATAGGGGGCAATCAGGCCAGCAGGGGGCAGTTGGGGGCAAGCAGGCTGGCAGGGGGGCAGTTGGCGGTGAGCAGGCCAGCAGGCACAGTGGTTAGGGGAAATCTGGCAGGAAGGCAGGTGAGTGCTTAGGAGCAAGTGGTCCCAGATTGTGAGAGGGATCCCAGATTTGAGAGGGTGCAGGATGGCCTGAGGACACTCCCACCCCTGTGCACGAATTTCATGCACCAGGCCACTAATATTATTTATATTAATTTCAGATGTACAGCGTAGTGGTTAGTGAATGGTATAATTTATAAAGTGGTACCCCAATTTTCAAGTAACCTGGCACCATACTTAGTTTTACCATTATTATTGACTGTATTTCCTCTGTTGTATTTTACATCCCATGACTATTTTGCAAATATCAATCTGTATTTCTTAATCCCTTCCCTTTTTTTTTTTACTAAGTCTCCTAAAAGCCCTCCTATCTGGCAACCATCCATTTGTTTTCTGTATCTATGTGTATGCTTTTGTTTTATTTGCCCATTTATTTTGTAATTTAAATTGTATATATAAATGAAATCATATGGTATTTGTCTTTCTCTGTTTGACTTATTTCACTTAACATAATATCCACTAGGTCATCCATCCTACCACACATGGTAAGATTTCATTCTTGTTTATGCCTCAGTAATATCTGGGCTTTGCTTGCTGTCACTTTTCTAATTTATTTAGGTGTAAAGTTAGATTTAGATGTTTTTTGTTTTTTGAGGTAGGCCTGAGGTGCTATAAATTTTCCTCTTAGGACTGCTTTCACTGTGTCCCATAATTGTGGTTTTTGTGTGTGTGTTTTTTCTTCTTTTTTTTCTCTTTTCTTGTCTCAGATTTATTTGTACAAATAGCACATGAGGACACCAGCTCCATGCAGACAGAAGCCAGGGGTCACACCAGTCCTTCTGTGCTCACATCAGCAGACAGAGGTCTCTGCTCTGGAGCCTTCGTGGGGGTCTGGGCAGCTTTGGGAGTAGAAGCCTGAGCTTCTTTGGGAGCCTGAGCCTGAGCTGAAACTACACCTGCAGCCTGGGGCTTGGCCTTGGGTGGTCAGAGCCTGAACCCCTTGGAGGTGTGAGCACAAGCACATTTCCCAAGCTTGGGGTGAGCGACATAGGCTTTTATTAGTATAGATGTCTAGTTTCATACCATTGTGGTGAGAGAAAATACTTGATATAATTTCAAGCCTTAAATTTAATGAGGCTTGTTTTGAGGCTAACATTGGGCCTATTCTGGAAAATGTTCCATGTGCACTTGAGAAGAATGTATGTTTTTCTGCTGCTTTGGGATGAAATGCTCTGAAAAAAAAAATCAATTAAATCTATCTTGTTTAATGCAACATTTAAGGCCACTATTTTATTGTTAATTTTCTGTCTAGAGAAGATCTATCCATTGATGTCAATGGGGTGTAAAGGCCACTACTATGACTGTATTACTGTTGATCTCTCCTTTATATTTTCTTTATATTTTAAGTGATCCTTTGCTGGGTGCAAAAATATTTACAAGGGTTGTATTGTCCTGTTGCATTTATCCCTTTATCATTATAAAATGCCCTCCTTTGTCTCTTATTATAACCTTTGTTTTAGAGTCTATTTTGTCTGATGTAACTATTGCTACACCAGCTTTTTTGTTCGTGTTGTTTTTACATTTGCATAAAATATCGTTTTCTGTTCCTTTACTTTTAATCTGTGTGTGACTTTCGTTCTGAGGTGGATCTCTTAAAAATAGCATCTATATGGGTCTTGTTTCCTTAACCATTCAACTACCCTATGTCTTTTGATTGGAGCATTTATTCATTTACATTTAAAGTGATTAATGATAGGTACATATAAATTGCCATTTTATTATTTATATTTATGTTCCTTTTTTCCCTCTTCCTAAAGAAGTCCCTTTAACATTGTTTGTAATACTGTGTTGATGGTGATGAAAACCTTTAACACTTTCTTGTCTTGGAAGCTCTTTATTTCTCCTTCAAATTTAATTGATAGCCGTGCTGAGTATGGTAGTCTTGTTTAAGTTCTTTGATTTTAATCACTTTAAATATTTTGTGACAATCACTTCAGTGCTGAAAATATTCTGTTGAGAAATCTGATGATAGTGTAATGTACGTTCCTTTGTAGGTAACTGTCTTTAGCTTGCTGCTTTTAATATTTGTTTTCTTTGTCTTTAATATTTGCCATTTTTATTTTTATATGTCTAGTGTGGGTTTCTTTAGGTACGTCTTGTTTGGAACTCTTTGCGCTTCCTGAATTTGTGTGTCTTTTTATTTCAACATGTTAGGGAAGTTTTGGGTCATTATTTCTTCAAATAGGTTCTCAATCCCTTGTTCTCTCTCTTTTCCTTCTGGTATCCCTATCATGTGGATGATGTTATGTTTCATGTTGTCCCAAAGTTCTCTGATGCTATCCTCATTTTTTAAATTCATTTTTCTTTTTATTATTTAGTTATCTTCCAAATTACTGGTTGGATCCTTTTCTCAACTACTCTACTATTGATTTCTTATAGTGTAGTATTCATTTGAGTTATTGTATTCTTCATTTCTGACTGGTTCTTTTCATGGCATCTATGTACTTTTGTATGCTTATAATCCCTTTGTTGAAGTTCTCACTAATTTCATCTATTCTTCTTTAGCATCCTTAAAACCACTGTTTTGAACTCTGTATCTGGTAGTTTGCTTGCCTCCATTTCATTTAGTATTTTTTTGAACATCTGCCCTTTTCTTTTCTTTTCTCTCCTTTTCTTTTCTTTTTTCCCTCCTATTTGGAACATGTTTCTTTGTCTCCCCATTTTGGCTACCTCTATGTGTTTGTTTCTATGTAATATGTAGATCTTCTATATCTCTAAGTCTGGGTAGGGTGGCCTAATGTAGTTGGTATCCAGTGGGGCCTAGGGGTGGTCTCTCTGATCCCCTGAGCTGGGTGTTCCAGGAGTGTTCTTGGTGTGTGTTATGAGTCCTCTCCTGTTGTAGTTATCCTAGATTGCTGTTGGCACATTTGTGAGTAGGGCCCCTAAGGTTGGCTGGCTTTGAGTGTTGGCCACAGTCAGTGTATGAGAAGCTGTAGTGAGGAAACTGGCATCAAGAAACAAAATTCCCCTCAGCAGTGTGTAGTGCCTGCCAACACCTCCCTTTGGGTTGTGCCTTTTCGTGGTCTGAAGCAACCCACTGGGTGTGTTGCTACTGGGAGAAACTCCAGTGCAGATCAATATCAGATGTTGCCTGAGACAGGCCATGGACTATCTGTTAGGAGCTACAAAGTGATCCATGGTTGCCAGCTGCCTGTGCTGGGACTTGGTACATGTGGGAGGGTTCAAGCTGTGTACCAATGTCAACTCTCACCAGTACTCAGCCTGGGGCAGGTTAACAAAAAGGCCCAATACACCCCAACATTCACCACCACTTGTTAGCTCCTTGTCAGACTCAGCTGCTGAAAAATCATCTGGCAGTAAGGGAGTTGATTGGGGGAAGTTCTTAGAGAGTCACCAGGTAAAGGCGAGTGCTGTTCACCAGATAATGCAGATTCAAAGCTGGTGCCAGTTGTGGGTATAAAGCCATTTGGAAAGTGTCAGGGCACAACAAAGAGCTGCCATTCACCTATGGCCTGAGGACTTTTGTGGTAGGGTGGGGTCTCAGGGAGTCTTCAGGGAGGAGCTAGGAGAGTCAATCAGGCTAAAGCAGATTAATATTTGACTCTGTGGAGGAAGGGCTCAGCACAAAAATGGCAGCATCTATCAGGCACACAGGAAGATTACCATCACCCTAAAGCCACACAACTGAGATTCTTCCTGTATGTCAGCTGCACTCACTGAGCATGTCTATAATTTCTCTACAGTTTTTCTAAGGAAAACTGCAATGCAGGCCCAGGTTCATTGCTGCTGGCAGTGCTTACAGCTGTGCGTAATCTGGAGGTCTCTGGTAGGGCCAGTGTAGCTTATCAGGCTAATGCTGTGAGAGGAGTGTGCTTGACCCAGGAATGATGGTGTCTGTGGGTGGTGCAGGAGAGGAACTTAACACAAGGACTCTGGCAGCTGTCCCCCCAGCCCTCTCCCCAAAACCACACAACTCAGTCTCTCCCTATATGACTCTGGTACCCTCCAAGCCAAGATGGTGGATTAGGCCAAAGCCTGGGGAATGCCTGTGAGTGAGAGTTTTGTACAGGCCCTTTAAGAGGATGTCTGGGTTTCCAGCATCCTCACATAGGCAGATGGAACATCTGCTGCTCTTCATAGTCAAATGTTATATGGGATCCACTTCCCAGCACTAGTGCTCTGGGCTGGGAAGCCTGGTGGGAGTGAGACCCTCACTCTTCAGGGGGGACCTCTTCAGTAAAGATATCCCTCCAGATTCTCAAATGCCACATGTGGGTGTGGGTCCAGCCCTTTTCACATCTCTGCCCCTCCTACTAGTTTCAACATGGGTTCTTCAGCAAACCCTTAGTTATAAGATTTCTGTTCAGCTAGTCTTCATGTGGTTCTTCAGGTTTCTTACTCTATAATTATGTCATAAATGTTATGTGGTCACAGGGGAAGGTGAATATTGTGTGGTTCATATGTGAAGGTACAGATTATGCAATATGTGTCTTTTCTCTTTCTCTACCCCAGTACCCAAGACTATATTAGATTAACAGAAAACTTCTTAAGGTATTACTTGGAGACATTAATAAAACTTGTATTTGTTCCACTAAAGTGAAGGCTTGCTTTTCTATTCCTAGTATCATTCCATGTAAAATATCATGCACAAATAATACGTTGTGCTCTGATGAGCAGACAGGTTCCCTTCCTTCACCATCCTGTTCAGTTATCAGGAAAGACAGACAAGCAAGCAATTGTGTTAGGCTAACAGAAGCAAGGGTACCACAGAACCACAGAAGAGTAGCAGATATCCTCATCTATGGGCTACCAGAAGGTTATTGGTGAGTTTGATATTTAGGCTAAAATTTTAAGGATTGTATTATAATAATAACAATAAATACTAATTGAATGTGTCCTCTCTTCTGGGTACTTTAAATGTGTCACCTCAATCCTCTCATTAACTTTATGAAGCAGATGTTCTCATTATTCCATTTCATTATTCCATTTCTATTTCAAGAAAACTTGGCTTGACATAGAAAAATTTGTCAAGGTAAAAGGAAGATTCAAATCCAGAGAGGCTGGTTGTCAGAGACCACATCATTAACCACTATTTTATACTTTCTCTCAAGCAGATTAACCCTTGAAGAGTGAAAGGAAAAATGTCCAGGTAGAGCATCCTGCACACATATTGAACATGTGAGGAGTTCAGCCAGGATGTGAAAAGACTGAAGGAGTTTAATATAGGACTTGTAAAAATTCATAAAGGAGACTTCAACCAAGATTAGAGTCTGGAGAGCCTATAACAGGAGCTTGGATACCCTACCATTCATTTTTGGTTGACCCAACAGGAAGAGACATGCCTTCCACCTACTTTACTACCCCAACAGGAGGAAGGAAGATTTTCTTCTCTCCTGGCAACAGCCCAGCCAATGAGATACTGTCACTACCCAGCCAATAAGAAGACACTGCATTTCAAATTCCCAGTTCCCTCCAATGGACTCTTTCTTTATAACAACTCCTTCCAACTTCTCCCTTCCTCTGCTTTATTTGAAAGAACATTCCTCTCCTTTACTCCCCAGACATGCCTATGGATTTACCTTAGCTTGCAGGTCTGGAACTACAATTCTCTGCTATTCCTGAATAAACATATTTTACTAACGAAATAACTAACTTATTCTTAAGGTGAACAGGCTCTAATAGTTCCAGGTTAGTCTCTGGTTACTATGAGATATAGATTGAGCCATTTCCCAATTAGAGTGTAGATAGGATAGCTGCACAGCCCTGGGGCACCCAACCTCTCCCTGGAGGGAGGTTTGTGGTTCTGCTGCACAGAGGCCCTTGGTATGCAGGGGTCCCCACTGCTTCATTGTGTCCTCAGTGCCCACCTGCCCCAGGGGCCCGGGAGTCCTTCCTGCTGTGTGTCAGCAAGGAGATCTCTGACTTTCCCTTTAACACCAGCTGCTTCAACCCCATGGGATCAGAAGACCCTCAAAGAACCCAAGAACTCTTCTCTTTTATGCCTCTACTCCCAGAAAGTTTTTTTTCAAAAAAAAGTATATCTCCTAAGAACATTCTACAACTCTTTACCCCCACATTTCAATCCTTTGCATGAAGACATACTCAGTCAGGTCTAATGTAAATACTTCACTCTAAAAAAATCCAAAATCTCAGCTGTTTCATGCATGGTGGGACTGTAGTTCATCTCCTCTGAGACTTCTCAAAACCCTGCAGTAAGGATTCGCCTCCTCTCTCTTATCACTTGGGAGCTTTAGACATTAGGCAGATTACTCAAACTTGCAAGTTCTCACCTGTAAAATGGGCACAATAATAGGGCTTACACATTAATTTATTCTGAGAATTAAATATAAATAAAAGGCTAAGCACATGGTTTACCTCATCAAAAATGATTATCACAATTTATCTTTAAAAAAAAAATGAAAAATCTAATTTCATCTTCATCTTGGGTTATTATAGGAACTAACAAATCTCTGGTCAACTTTTCCAGGGAGAACAAAAAATTTCAAATGTCTAAAAATAGTAATTATACTTTCAGTCCTTTTATTTTCTACCTGCATGCAGAGCTACAATGTCCATTTTTATTTTTTTAATGTATTTTTATTGATTTCAGAGAGAAAGTGAGAGGGATAGGGAGGGAAAAACATCAATGATGAGAGAGAGTCATTGATCAGCTGCCTCCTTCATGCCCCGCACTGAGGATCAAGCCGTGGCATGTGCCCTGACTGGGAATCAAACTGTGACCTCCTGATTCATAGGTCAACATTCAACCACTGAGCCATGCCAGCTGGGCTAGAATGTCCATTTTTAAATGACAATCATCTGTCAGTTAGAAAAGTGTTAAATAAATCTGTTACATGATAGGAGAAGGGCTCATCTCCCCCGGCTGCTCATACGATGGGGTTCTTGGGGTATCATTTGAATAAGAATTTCCAGAGGTCCCCATGGGAGGATGACATGTGCTCAAAAACTTCATTTCCATGGAATTAAAACCCCCTACTTTCCAAGTCCCATTGCCCATAGTCCAGTTGTAGAAGTGTCGCTGGGGCTTTAGCAGAGCTAAAATCAGTCAGTGTCAAAGTTTCCTTTCCATGTTGGAGCCAATGCAGCCCAGCATCAGTCTGGCTTAGCTTGTGTTTCCCCACTGCCATCCATCAATCCATGGCATGTGGGGTCCACATGGCCACATGGCTATAGAGGAAACACAGGCAAATGCAAGAAGCCAAGAGAGAGCCAAGAGCACAAGAGAAACAAGAGCAACGGTAACAGAGTCCTTTTTTAAGGATCATGTATTCCCAAATTTTCACATGCTTATGTGGGCAGGCCCATTCTGGCTAACATCTCTGTCCCCAGATGTGACTGATAGGCAAGGACCTTCCCCAGGCCCCCTAACTTTACTGCATCTGTTTCTCTTTGTTGGATTCCTTCCCCCGGTGTTTCGAAGGGAGTAGGCTGGTGGCTCCCTGGGGAATACAAAGGTGCAGTTTCCTGGTGAAGCTGCCCAAATGACCTGCCTACAATGTCTGGCCTTCCCCCTTTGCTCCTTTCCTGTTATTAGAACTAGCTAATTACAACAGTATTAATTCCATCAAAGTAAAGGGAAAAAAAGAAGAAGAAGAAAAAGACAGTAGCCATCCTATTTTTGCCATGAAAATGAGGCAGGTTACCCAGACAAAGATTTGGGAAATCTTTAAAAGAATAGCCAGAGAGGCGTCCAGCTGTGTGGGAAGGGCAATGTCCTCCTTTGTTCTCCACTAAAGACACACTTCGCTTGTTTGCTGAATATTTCCCACTTAAAACAGGGCATGGCCTGAGAAGAGGGAGATGCTGTGAGAAGGAAGGTGGAGGGATGGAAAGAGACATGGCAGGAGGCTGCAGGTAAAAGCAAACACCAGTGGAAAACACAAGGTCAGACTGCCCAGGGTCACTACTGTTTCATGTAAAATGCTCAGAAAGCACCCATTAAAGCCATCGCTCTCACACACGACGACCCCAGCTGCTTCAGATTCCCTTACGAGAAAGTGATCCTTAACCAGTAACACTTACGCATTGTTATCTTTCTTGTGGGAAGTATTGTAGATGTCCCCTTATTTTTTCCCCATTGACCCCTTCCTTCCCATTCTTGCCCTCTCCCCAGGCCTTCGCTGCACTATTGTCTGTGTCCATAGGTTATGTCAGCAGTACTGACACAAAGTGATTAAGAAGTTAATTTTATATGCAAGTGAATACAGACCTTAATGATAGATCCTCCCTTCCCCCAACTGGTGGGCAGAGTATGACGTCACCTGAAACCCGGAAATACCTGAGTGCCTAACCATGTACCTTATATGGACTATACATTGGACCACCAATCCACACCTGCCAAATACCCTAGCCCATGTCCTATATGGACAAAGCAGTAAGCCACCAATCAGTGTGCGCCGAGTACACTAAGCCCCCACCCCTTCCCATTCTGCCCCTTGAAAGGCGTGCCCACCTCTGTAAGGGCTGCTGTTCTCCCCTTGCGAGACAGCCTGGCAGGTGCTTCTCCTCTGATAAACGTGTAGTCCTGGTTTTCGGCCTCTGTCTGGTTTTTCACTTATGATCTGCAGTATATGGGTATAAATGGTGTCTATGTGTCTGTGTTTTTCCCTCCTACAATCTGAAGTTTACACTTAACATAATAACCTTGCCCACTTTTCATTTTTCAGTTAATCAATAGTATTTTTAAAGTAACAAATAGGGGCTATTTGTAATAGTATTTACTTTAATTGCATTTTTCAAACATGAGATTATTCAAGTAGCTGTCCATGAACGCAGCCAGTCAGTGCTCTTCTGAGCTGCCCCTGCTCTCTGAAAGGGTTCTCCGCATCGAGCTCAATAGCAGCTCTTGGCTCCCGGAGAGAAAGCAAGCACAGAGGGGGAAATGAAACCTATCTTCCAAATCGAAACAAGCCCTACTTACTCCATCGCACGGCTCCAGACATCTTTTCTTCTTTTTATTGACCAACAAGGTTTTCCTCAGTGCCTGCTTTTTCCCCCTGAATTTGTTTTTTGATTGGGAAAAGTGGTCATTAAATTATTAGTTTAGGTTGGTTGGTTCTTTAACAACAGAAGAGACTCCTGATGTTTTACTATCTCTGACATAACCTCTAAACAGGGGTCTGATTAATATACAATAAAGAAATTATAACTTGAAGCACTGGGTTTCCTTTGTGAAAACCACACAGAGTGTTGAGTGTATGATTCCATACATAAATTACTGGTCTTTTCATGAGTGCTTTCAGGAACCGTGTCTCTGCCCACCACCCTGGACATGGCCTGAGACTTTGCCTCCATGCCCTCCCACTCAGCTCCCCTCCATGCACCTGAATTGCCTCCAAGTTATTGAGGCAACTGAGCACTTATTTGCTTCCATTTATACCAACCAGTGGCGCATTCAGTAGGAAGAATGAAGAGAGGGATGGCTTTGATGTTTCCAGGGGCCGGAAATTCCTTGGATGATTCTTCCAGGGCTACTTGGTAGCAAGCAGAGGGTGTGACAGCTGGAGGGAAGGCCAGCGGTTGGGATGTGACTGCTCAGCCACAGCAGGGAACTGCACCGCCCTCGCAAGCAGAGGTTTATTTCTATAGTTTGGTGGGGGGACAGGGATGAGGAAGAAAGATCAGAGGGCCCGGCACATAGCACCTGAGAAAAGAAGGATTCAAAATTATCAAATAACATGCAGAAAGCTTTTATTACCTTTAAGACCGATTGACCCATGTCTTCAAATCTACTTTAGTAAGAATGTATGACTGAATCTAGACCTTAAACTTCTCTTTACTTATCTATTAAAACACAGTTTGTAATGGGTTCACAGTGAGGTTTGATATGAATGTTTACTTTATACACACTATGTGCCAAACACTGTGCCTAACAACTAATGTTTATTCCCTACTCACACAACTCTGTGAGATATTTGCTATGAAATGCCCCCTCGTTATTACAAGGAAACAGGCATAGGGAGTGAAATAAGTCATCAGGAGTCATGCAGCTGGTAAGTGAAGCCAGATTCAAATCCAGTCAGCCTCAATACTATAGCACTATTAGCTACCATTTAGGAATGAAATAAAATAATATGGAAGCATTAATTCCAGTACCATACACCTGGCAATATTACCTATCATTCATTTACACTGCCAACATTATTACTAAACTCCCTCTGTTGCTTTGTCTAAATGAAGACAGTATCTGACAACTAAGTGAAAGGGCTTTAGGAAAGCAAAAAACAAAAAAATATATTATGATAACTTGAGCAGGAACACAGAAAAATTAACAATATTTCTTGATCCAAAAGTCTAGAGAGATAATCACACTTACAGGACTCACTGGGGACAATAGGGGGTGGGAATGGGAGCTCATTGCTTGAAATAGCTCAGGCAAGTTATATCCAAAAAGGTCTAGGGTCATTTGTATCAGCTCTGCCTTGGCTGGGTGGAAGGGGAGGTGAGGATGGAGGCTTCAGAGTTAGCTAGATAGAGTGAGGAAGGAGATACAAGCCAACCAAAGAATGCCTAGCCACACACTTACCACCATCCTTACTGAGAAAACACAAACAGAGGGACTAAATCTTTTCACCCTCTTCTCTGAAGACCCAAGGGAACCTGTGAAAGGGATTCAGAAAGCATATTCCAAAAGCCTTCTTTACTTATGTACTAGAGGCCTGGTGCACAAAATGCATACACTCAGGGGAAGTGGGGGGGGGCGGGGGGGGCGGTCCCTCAGCCTTGCCTGTGCCCTCTCACAGTCCAGGAGCCCGCAGGGGATTGTGGGAAGCCACCTATTGTCTTCACTAGCAGAGAGGTGTGGACAAGGAGCCCGGAATGCTGGTGACCCTTGAGCCCTGACACAGATCAGGGCTATGCACCCACTGTTTAGTGGAGACAATGGTAGCTGAAGCAACTTTTCCACCAGCTAGTCATGTAAATCCTTACTGATAAGATAGTCTGTCTGTTACTGGAAATTGCCTGCCTAAGGGCTATAGGTATATCCCAAATTGAATAAAAGGATGGCAAGGCCTGAGCACAACTGGAGTCCTTCCTCTTGGGATGGGCTCATGCCTGGCCCCTCCAATTTCCAAATTGTTATTTCTTGTCTCGTCTCTTTCATTTGCCCCTTCTCCAGAAACCCTGAACCATGCGGGACGTGGGTCATTTCACAAGGGATGTCTGACTTCTGCGGAGGCGGGAGAGGCTCCTGCCACCACCGTTGTACTCACCAGCCGTGAGCCCAGCTTCTGGCTGAGCAGCACTCCCCCTGTGGGAGCGCACTGACCACCAGGGGGCAGCTCCTGCATTGAGTGGGATCAGGTCAAACTGTTCTCTGACATCCCCCAAAGGATTCTGGATTGCGAGAGAATGCAGGCCCCCACTGGTGCACAATCAGGGCCAGAGAGGGACATGGGAGGTTGACCAACCAGGGAGGGACCGCGGGAGGGCTCCAGGGCATGTCCCGCCTGTCGCACTCAGTCCTGATCAGCTGGACCCCAGCAGCAAGCTGACTTACCAGTTGGAGCATCTGCCCCCTGGAGGTGGGTGGAGATGGGTGGAGAAAGGGGGTGAAGGCTGGGGGGTTGAGGAGGTCAGTGTAAATCATAGCAAGTGGTTGAGTGACCTTAGAGTATCATTAGCATATTATGCTTTGATTGGTTGAATGGACTACCAGACACTAAGCATATTAGGCTTTTATTATATAGGACTAGATTACGATTTATCAAGAAACTTGTGTGTCAAGCACTGCTAGGCACAGAGAATGTAAAGAGCATTGAACAAACCATCAACAAAACAAAAAGGGAGCCCACTGCATGGGAGAACATATTTGGCAATGATACATCTGATAATTTCCAAAATATATGAGGAACTTATACAACTTAATAGACACTTCTTCAAAGTGGACATACAGATGGCCAAAAGGCATATGAAAAAATGCTCAAAGTCACTGATCATCAGAGAGATGCAAATTAAAATGGCAAGGAGGTATCATCTCACACCTGTCAGAATGCTACCATCAGCAAATCTACAAATGGCAAGTGTTGGGGAGGATGTAGAGAAAAGGGAACCCTAGTGCACTGCTGGTGGGAATGCAGACTAGTGCAGCCATATGGAAAACAGTATGGAGTTTCCTCAAAAAATTAAATATGGAACTGCCATTTGACCCAGTGATCCCACTTCTAGGGATATACCCTAAGAAATCAGAAACACCAATCAGAAGAATATATGCACCTCTATGTTCATAGCAGCACAATTTACAATGGCTAAGATGGAAACAGCCCAAGTTCCCACCAATAGATCCTATGTAATAAAAGTGTAATATGCAAATCAACCAAAAGTCGGAATGACCAGTCGGCAGGGGGCGGAGCCAGCGAGTAGGTGGTGCCAGGCCAGCCAAGGTGCGTGCCAGCAGGCAGAGGGAGGGAATGGCAATGGGGGTGTGTGGCCAGCAGTGACAGAGGGGCAATAGTGGGGCCTGGCACCGTCCCCTGATCAGCCTGTCTGGTTGCCTCCCACAGAGGGAGGCCAGGAAACAATGACAGGGTGATGGAGGCGGTGCCGTCCCCTAATCCCCTGTCCTTGCCTCCAGCAGAGGGAGGCTAGGCGATGGCAGCAGCAGGCTGATGGGGGCAGTGCTGTCCCCTGATCTCCCGTCCAGTTGCTTCCCACAGAGGGAGGACAGACTGCAGCTTCGGCCTGCTCCCCATGCCTAAGCCATCAGTAGGATAGCCCCTGAGGACTCCCAGACTGTGAGAGGGCACAGGCTGGGCTGAGGGAACCACCCCTTCTGAAAAAAATTTTCATGCACCGGGCCTCTAGTAAGTAGATAAAAAAGCTGTGGTACATTTACACCATGGAATACTATGCAGCAGTAAAAAAGGAGAAAATCTTATCTTTTGAATCAGCATGGAGAGGATTATTCTAAGTGAATCAGTCAGTCAGAGAAAGACAAGTATCCCAGGATCTCACTCATATGTGGAATCTAAAATAAACTGATGAATGGAGTGGATCCAGAAACATGGAAGCATGGAACAGAGTGTGGAATCTCAGAGTGAAGGGGGGGGAGGGTGGGAAGTAATTAACTAAGTTACTTGCATGCATACATGCATAACCCATGGATATAGACAATGGGGCGGTGAGGGCCTGGGGCAGGTGTCGGGGCAGGCTGTAGGGGATCAATGGGGAGGGGGAGGAGTATATGTAGTACTTCAACAGTAAAGAATTATTTTTTAAAAAGTGTTAACCAAGTCCCTGCCCTGTAGCAAGAACCCACAGACTAAACTGAGGCTGGTGTACATCCTCATTGGAGGAAGAGGTTATAGAGTGCTCTGGGGGGAAGGGCAAGACCAGGGCTGGCATCTGACTTGTGGATAGGAGGAGGAGAGTGAAGGAGGTAGGTGGAGGAGGTGGGTGGAGGAGGTGGATGGAGGAAGTGAATGGAGGCAAGGGGTGGAGGACAGGGTTGGAGGAGGTGGAGGAAGAGGGAGGTGGAGGAGATGGGTGGAGGAAGTAGATGCAGGAGGTGGGTGCATGAGGTGGATGGAGAAGTGGGGTGGAGGAAGTGGGTGGAGGATATGGATGGAGGATGTGGATGGAGGAGGTTGACGAAGGAGGTGGATGGAGGAGGTGGATGGAGGAGGGGGGTGGAGGAGATGGGTGGAGAAAGGGGGTGGAGGCTGGGAGGTTGAGGAGGTGGGTGCAGGCAAAGGAGAGATCCTGGGTCTGTTCTGAGGAGTTGCCAGGCCAGCATGAGGTTGGAGGATCATGTTACTGAGGACCTGCTCACTGAATTCCGTTCTGTCATACCAGTGGTCTTGCCTATTGCATATCACTAAGGACTGTTTGCACAGAGCACTGTCTTAGACACTGAAGGACACATACAGTAAGTAAATGAACCCTGGCTGGTTGCTCAGTGGTTAGAGCATCATCCCATGGACAGAAGCGTCATGGGTTCAATCCCCTGTCAAAGGCAGGTACCAGAGTTGCAGATTTGATCCCCAGCCCTAATAGGGGCATGTGCGGGAGGCAACCAATCAATGTGTCTCTCTCAGGTCGATAATGTTTCTTTACCCCCCTTCTCGCCCCCTTCCACTCTGTCTGAAAATCAATGGAAAAAGTATCCTCATGTGAGGATTTTTAAAAAAAGTAAATAATAGGATTCCCCACCCTCCACACACTTAAGTTACTCAAAAGAAGCATAAAAAAAAAAAAAAAAAAAAAAAAAAAAACAATTAGATCATCCAGGTGGATGTGGGCTAATATAATACCAATTTTGACTTTATGACTCAATACAAATGTATAGCTTTTTAAATGCCACAGAGTAAGAATATGGTCTTTGCTTGGAGCTGGGTGCCCAGGGCTGAGATGTGAGAGGAGGCGGGTGCGCTATGTGTGTGCTAGTCAGCTGGCCCTCACGGAGCCCTGCTGGGAGCACAGAGGCTAAGAGCTGGCAGCCTGGAGGCAGGCCAGCTCCAGCTCCTCTCAGAGATGATTTTGCCTCATCTGGAAAATGGAGACAATAATGACATCAATTCTAGGGTTGTTGTGAGGGCTGTAGATGAAAAAGGCCACGTGCTAACCTGACAGCTCAGGGAAGGCCTGCATGGCTGTCTTGTAAACTCAAAGACCTAAAGTAACCACAAGGGATGGTCTGAAATGAAAACTTTAACTAAAAGCAGTTATGGTGGGTAGTCATGTCCTAGGCCAGTATCTTCCCTGTCAAAGGTCACTCTTTACCTTAACTGAGCCTATTGTATTTTTGCACCTAAGATATCCTCCCTGTGAAATCTCAGGGTAATTTGTAACTTCCCTTTTTCCAGACCCCTCAGGGCACAACCAAATGCTCTAGACACCAGGAATAAGATAATAAATTCCTTCATTGTTATTGTTATCACGTTAATTGTTGACCTAACTATCCTGCACCCACCTAAGTAAAAGAAGTGTGTGTCTATCATTTCACTTTTTATCCAATCCCAGAGGTTTCCCTGCTTTGCTTTCTCCTGCCTCCCTAATCCATGTAACCTACATAATGTCTCATCCTTTGATTGTGATGTATAAAACAAGGTAAAAAAACTGCCATTCTCCAGATCATTATCCCAATCCATTGAGATTCTGCTTCCCAGAAATTGTCGACAGTTTGGCTCAAATAAACTCACAAAAATTCTTCACAGGTTTGAATATTTTTATGTTAACAAGATTAAATGAGATAAAAAGAAAAAAACACAAAAACTTAGGTCAAAATGTGCCAGTAGTAAGCTGTCAATAATAATAATAAACCCAGTCCTAGCCAGTTTGGCTCAGTGGATTAGAGCATCAGCCTGCAGACTGAAAGGCCCTGGGTTCAATTCTGGTCAAGGGGACATGCCCAGGTTGTGGGCTAGGTCCCCAGTAGGGGGCATGCAAAAGGCAGCAGATCAGTGATTATCATCATTGATGTTTCTTTTTTAAAAAATATATTTTAGCCGAAACTGGTTTGGCTCAGTGGATAGGGCGTCGGCCTGCGGACTGAAAGGTCCCAGGTTCGATTCCGGTCAAGGGCATGTACCTGGGTTGCGGGCACATCCCCAGTGTGAGATGTGCAGGAGGCGCCTGATCGATGTTTCTCTCTCACCGATGTTTCTGACTCTCTATCTCTCTCCCTTTCTCTCTGTAAAAAAAAATCAATAAAATATATTTAAATATATATATATATATATATATATATATATATATATATATATATATATATATTTTAACTAGAGGTCTGGTGCACAAAAATTTGTGCACTTGGGGGAATCCCTCAGCCATGCCTGTGCCCTCTCGCAGTATGGACCCCTCTGGGGATGTCCACCTGCTGGCAGTCAGAAATCCCTCTGGCAGCCCGGGAGCCTTTGGGGGATGTCCACTTGCCAGCAGGCCTAAGCTGCAATCGGACATCCTTAGCGCTGCTGAGGAGGCGAGAGAGGCTCCCACCACCACTGCTGTGCTGGCAGCTGGCAGCCTGGCTTGTGGCTGAGCAGAGCTCCACACTGACCACCAGGGGGCAACTCCTGCATTGAGTGTCTGCACCCTGGTGGTCAGTGTGTGTCGTAGTGACCAGTCATTCCCAGTCATTCTGCTGTTAGGACCAATTTGCATATTACCCTTTTATTATATAGGATAGAGGCCTGGTGCTCAGGTGGGGGCCAGCTAGTTTGCCCTGAAGGGTGTCCCAGATAAGGGTGAGGGTCCCACTGGGGTGCCTGGCCAGCCTGGGTGAGGGGCTGATGGCTGTTTGCAGGCTGGCCACACTCCCTTCAGGGTGGGGGGAGTCCCGCTGGGGTGCCTGGCCATCCTGGGTGAGGGGCTGAGGGCCGTTTTCACACTGGTCATGTCCCCTGGTGACCCAAGCTCCCAGCCTGTCCCTTTCTTTCTTTTTCTTTTTTTTTTTTTTTTCAGCAGGTATCTGGGATTTATTTGTCTTCTATAATTGAAACTTTGTAACCTTGAGTGGAGCCAAGGGCCAGCCAGGGCAGGCGGGAAGCTTGGCTTCCTCCATCGCCAGGGGCAACCCAAGCCTCCTGCTCGCTCCATCTCCACGGCCGCCGCCATCTTTGTGATGAAGTGACAGAGTGATGGTTAATTTGCATATTACTCTTTTATTAGATAGGATTGATTTCAGAGAGGAAAGGAGGGGGAGAAAGAGATAGAAAGATCAATAATGAGAGAGAATCATTGATTGGCTGCCTCCTGCATGCTCCCTACTGGGGATCAAGCCCAAATCCCAGGCATGTGCCCTTGACTGGAATGAAACCCCTCAGTCCACAGGCTCTATCTACTGAACCAAATCAGCTAGGGCTCATTGTTGATGTTTCTATCTCTCTCTCCCTCTCCCTTCCTCTCTGAAATCAATAAAAATATATTTTAAAAAATAATAATTGTTCATGAGCTGGGCACCATGATGTATACTTACAAATACAGCTAATAACACGTGTAGACTGTGACCACATGCCAATCACTGTTCTTAGCATTTAATAAATTTTTACTCATTTGATCCTCATAACAGCATGGTAAAAAATTTACAGGTAAGGAAAATTGAGCACAGAGTGGCTGAGCAACTTACCCATGGCCACACAGCTGAGCCAGGGGTCAAACCCAGACAGTTTGGCTCAGATTGTACTTCCAGCTACTCTGCAATGCTGCTTGTCATAAGGAATAAGACATGGTCCTTGAAAAGGATATTATAAGGCTAGCTAGCATATGATAAGATTAAAGAGAAACACAAATAATTAAAGTATTGAAGAAAGAATTCATGAGAGTTATCAAATCCAGATGGGATAATTAAGGAGGAGCTCAAAAAGTTGAGGAAAAGAAGTAGCAGTGAAGAGGAGCAGCAGAACACTGTGTTATGGAAGCAAGAGGGAAATGCTTTGAAAGAAAGTAGGGGAGTAACTGCCAGCCCTGTTGGACAGCAACGTGAGGTGGGTGAACCTCGAGAGCAACTAAGACATGCACAGTGGGGAGTGCCACACAGGGAGAGCACAGATTCCATCAGAAATGGACGGGAAAGCCAAATTACAGGGATGGTAAAAAAGTGATGGTAGGAAATCTAGACTTATCTCTTTTTAATTCTTTATTGTTTAAAGTATTACATATGTCTCTTTTTTCCCCCATTGACCTCTCCCCAGCCACTCCTACCCCCAGCTCATACCCTCACCTCCCTACTGTCTCTTTCCATGTGTTATGCTTATATGCATGCATACAAGTCCTTTGGTTGATCTCTTACCATCCCCCCCCACCTCCCCTGCCTTCCCTTTGAGGTTTAAAGGTCTGTTAGATGCTTCTCTGTCTTTGGATCCATTTTTGTTCATTAGTTTATGTTGTTCATTATATTCCAAATGAGTGAGAGCATGTGATATTTATCTTTCCCTGACTGGCTTATTTCACTCAGCATAATGCTCTCCAGTTCCATCCATGCTGTTGCAAATGGTAAGAATTCCTTCTTTTTTACAGCAGCATAGTATTCCATTGTGTAGATGTACCACAGTTTTCTAATCTACTCATCTGCTGATGGGCACTTAGGCTGATTCCGAATCTTAGCTATTGTAAATTGTGCTGCTATGAACATAGGGGTGCATATTTCCTTTCTAATTGGAGTTTCTGGTTTCTTGGGATATATTCCTAGAAGTGGGATTACTGGGTCAAATGGAAGTTCCATTTTTAATTTTTTGAGGAAACTCCATATTGTTTTCCACAGTGGCTGCACCAGTCTGCATTCGCACCAGCAGTGCACAAGGGTTCCTTTTTCTCCACATCCTCGCCAGCACTCGTCATTTCTAGATTTGTTTATGATAGTGATTCTGACAGGTGTGAGATGGTACCTCATTGTTGTTTTGATTTGCATCTCTCGGATGATTAGTGACTTTGAGCATGTTTTCATATGTCTTTTGGCCTTCTTATGCCCACTTTCACAAAGTGTCTATTTAGGTCCTTTGCTCATTTTTTGATTGGATTGTTTATGTTCCTTTTGTTAAGATCTATAATTCCCTATAAATTTTGGAGATTAGGCCCTTAGCAGTATAACATTGTCAAATCTGTCCTCCCATGCAGTGGGCTTTCTTATTGTTTTGCTGATGGCTTCTTTTGCTATGCAGAAGCTTTTTATTTTGATGTAGTGCCATTTGTTTATTTTCTCCTTGGTTTCCATTGCCCTAGGAGCTGTATCAGTAAAGATACTGTAACCCATAGATTTTGGATTGTGTGTTTTCATTGTCATTTGTTTCCAGGATGTTTTTTTTATTTCTTCTTTGATCTTTTTGGTAACCCAATCAATTATTGTTTAATAGCATGCTATTTAGTCTCTACGTGTTTGATATTTTTTATTGTTTTTATTGTAGTTGATTTCTAATATTATGCCTTTGTGATCTGAGAAGATGCTTGATATGATTTCAATCTTCTTGAATTTGAAGAGACTTTGCCTGTGTCTTAATATGTTTGCCGAAACCGGTTTGGCTCAGTGGATAGAGCGTCGGCCTGCGGACTGAAAGGTCCCGGGTTCGATTCTGGTCAAGGGCAAGTACCTGGGTTGTGGGCACTTCCCCAGTGGGGAGTGTGCAGGAGGCAGCTGATCGATGTTTCTCTCTCATCGATGTTTCTAACTCTCTATCTCTCTCTCTTCCTCTCTGTAAAAAATCAATAAAATATATTTAAAAAAAAATATGTGGCCTATCTTTGAGAATGTCCCATGTGCTCTTGAGAAGAATGTATATTCTGTAGCTTTGGGGTGAAATGTTCTGAAGATGTGGATTAAGCACATCTGATCTAGTGAGTCGCTTAGAATTGCTGTTTCATGGTTGATTTTTTGTCTAGAGGATTTATCCAGTGATGTCAATGTTATATTAAAGTCCCCTACTATGACTGTATTGCTGTTGATCTCTCCCTCGATACCTTCCAGGAGGTTTTTTTTATGCATTTGGGTGCTCTTGCATTGGGTGCATATGTGGTTACCAGGATTATATCCTCTTGTTGTATCGATCCCTTTAGTATTATGAAGTGGCCTTCCTTAACTCTTGTTATGCCTTACACTTTGTGGCCTATTTTGTCAGATGTAAGTATTGCTACCCCAGGCTTTTTTTTTCATTTGCATTTTCCTGAATATACTTATCATTTTAAAAGGGTGGTAACAAAAGGGAGACAAGAGATGGATATTAGTCCAAAGAAATTTCTCTCCTCCCAAACAAACAGATTCTGTTTGTTATACAAATGAAACTTCTAAGTAGAGAAAGAGTAAAGCTGCAAAGGAGAGTTGTGGACACTGTGTGAGAAAGGAGAAGATGGGGAGCTCACATGGCCTGGCTCCAGTAGGGAGCACTGGCCTTTGCAAAGAGGAAGGCTCTTCTTCCTCTGATGCAGAAAGAGGGAGAGAAGACAGGTGAAGATAGACATTTTGATATGGAGGAAAGTTGAAGCAACTCACATCAGATGGTCCCAACCTTCTCAGCAAAGAGAGTTCTCAGAAGAGAAGTGAGAAAATTGCTGGACACTGTCTAGGTCTAAGTCATTAGGGAAAATACCACTTCCCCCCTTGGGCCCTGGCAGACTCCCACAATCCTTCAGGACTCAGCCCACTGCCTCTAGCCTCCTGAGGGTGCAGGCTGTGCTGGGAGCTCTGTCACCTGCACGTGTTCATTTATTCTTCTCTTAGGACCGTGCCACGTGCTAACCTGACCAGCTCAGGGGAGGCCTGAGTGGCGGTTTTGCAAATTCAAAGACCTAAAGTAACGACAAAGGATGGTCTGAAATTAAACTTTAAGTAAAAGTTGTTTACAGGGGGTAGTCATGTCCTAGGCCAATGTCTTCCCTGACAAAGGTCACTCTGAGCCCATTGTCTTTTAGCATCTCAGATAACCTCCCTGTGAAATGTCAGGGTAACCTGTAACTTCCCTTTTCAGGACCCCTCAGGCACAACCAAATGCCCTGGGTGCCAGGACAGAGACCATAAGTCCCTTCATTGTTATTGTTATCACGTTAATTGTTGACCTAACTATCCTGCACCCACCTAAGTAAAAGAAGTGTGTGTCTATCATTTCACTTTTTATCCAATCCCAGAGGTTTCCCTGCTTTGCTTTCTCCTGCCTCCCTAATCTATCAGCATTGGAGTTCATGTAATCCACGTATGTCTCCTTTGACTAATGTATAACATAAGGTGAGAAACCACCATTCTCTGGAGCATTATCCCAATCCATTAAGATTCTGCTTCCCAGCAATTGTCAATAGTTTGGCTCAAATAAACTCACAAAAGTTCTTTACAGGTTTGAATGTTTTTTATGTCACAGGACATTAGTCATGTGACATTGTAATTATTTGTATTTATCTCTCCTTCTAGACTAAAGTCATTGCTGGTGTAGACCACATTGCGTTTATGTTAATTTCTCTAACATCTAACCTGGTAGAAATTGATATTCAGTAAATGTGTATTGAATGAATGAATAAATAAATTACTTCATAAGCCATATACAAAAGAATTACAACTCAGTCTCAGAAAGGGAATGAAATTTTAGAACTAGCATCTTTAATGTCTAGATTAACTTCAGATTGAAACTGTCTGCCCTTGAGCAATTACTCTAACCTTTTTCTCTGCATCTAATGGCCCAGGATCCCATTCCATGGAGCTGGGAGCTTCATTAGTGAATTCCAGTAAAGGGCTTTCTAATTGGCAAAGCAGATAATCACAGAAAATGACTTTGAGGGAGAAGGATGACATGTATCTAAAAGACAATGCGGGAGCTTCTTTCCAGGGTTTCCATCCCATTTCAGGCTGATACGGGCAGCCCCAGGGGAGCCAGGGCCCTCTCAGGGGCTCAGGCATCATGAGGTCCCATGGTTGCTGTGAAAGACTTTGTTGGAAGGCACAGGAGCCCTGATTTCCAGTGCCTCCCAGCTCAGGGCCACTGGGCTGCCTGCTTACCTGTCAGCTCTGTCTGATGTTCTGCACTGTGGCTCTGCCTTTACAAAACATCCACAGATCATTGGGATGTGCTTGACCTTTAGAAATACACTTGTGCTCCCGGAAGCACAGGATCATTTGTCACTGCCATTTACAAAGTGCTATCTAGGTAAATAGCACTGGGTAAGCCCTGAAAGTAGCCACCAGCTCTTTCAATATGGGTCTTTAGAAACAACAAAAGTCTGGGGATATAATATACAGCAAGGTTACAATCTATAATCATAAAAGTGTAATATGATAATTAGATCAAACGTCCTTCCAGACGACCTTCCAGACAAAGCTGAGGCTGTGAGGGAAGTCTGGGTCCCGGTTGCCAGAGGGAAGCCGGTGCCGGTAGCAAGGCGAAGGGAGGCCTACTTTTGCATGAATTTTGTGCATCGGGCCTCTAGTAGTTAATAACACTCTATTACATATTTCAAAGTTGCCAAGAGAGATCTTCAAAGTTCTCATTATAAGTAAAAACAATTTTGTAACTATATATGGTGATGGATGTTAATTAGACTTATTATGATGACTATTTTGCAATATATACAAATATCAAATTAGTTTCAGTTGTATACCTGAAACTAATATAATGTTATATATTGATTATACTTCAATAAAAAGTCTTTTTTAATTTTAAAAAATAAAAAATTTATGAATGACATATTTTATACTTATTTATAAGGCCATATAAATATAAAATGTGATGTATACAAATTACAATTGATTTATAGAAAAATCATCATTGAGAACCACCTGACTACTTTCTGAACAGAAGTTCCATAACTAAGGGTATAAAGAAGAGCCATGCCACAGGGAAGCTGGTAGGCAGGGTAGAGATACAGACGGCATTTCCCACACCCGCAGTGTGGGGATGAAAAGCCTAGAGGCATATCTTAGCTGTGGAGGTCCCCCCTGAGAAGCGAAGGGGCCCAGTCCCCACACCAGGCCCTCAGCCTGGACACTAGTGCTGAAAAGAGGAGTTTTCATAATGTCTAGCTGTACAAGCCACCAGGGATTGCATCTGAGTGAGATGGAAGGCTGTTGGAGATGAGGCATTGCTCTTGAGGGACCCAAAGATGGACTCACTTGCTCACAAATTCACTTGCTCTGTGCTCTAGTACAGGGGAAGCAGCTAAAAAACACAAGGGACATATGGGCAGGAAATAATGGACTAGCTTCAGACAAGGGCTGGAGAGGCAGGGGTCAGGGCAGCTCTCTGTGGGGACAAACGGGCTGACTTGCACCACTGTTCTTTTGTGAAACTCTCCTCCCACCTAGCTCTGATGTATGTGGGCACCAAATCTGTGCTCTTCATTGACCTGGCTACCACTATTCACCCTGCCCTGGAGATTCCCTGAAACCCTGCCCCAACTAACTTACTTGTCCTGCCTGAGCCACTTCCACGAGGTTTTTCACAGGAGCAGCTACCCTTGTTTTGTGCTGTGGACTTTACTAAAACCTTGCAAAGGTCCACTAACTCCCCCAAAATAATGACTGGCCTTGGCATGCCCTATACCTCTTGCTAAGTGCTCCCAAGCCCAGCACAAGTGGTGACTGGTCATACCTTGCATTGTAACTCCCACCAGGTGGCCCCAAGTCTGGCATAAGCAGGGGCCAGTCTTGGCTGATGGGAATGTAGCTGCAGTAAGATATCCTGCAAAGGAGTGACTGGCCTCAGTTCACACTGTGGTGACCACCAAAGGGTCCTTTTGCAGCACAGGAGGCAGCTGGCCTCAGTCCACAGCATGGCATCTCTAGTGCCTCTAAGGTCGGCATAAGTGCAGACCAAGCTCACCACTGTAGCTCCTCCCAGGAAGCCCCACGCAAGGGGCTGAACTTGTCCTATACTATTGCCCCTCCCAACAGCCCCCAGAAACAATATACCCAGTGGCAGGCTTTAAACTATAAAACAGCACCACCCAACCAGCTCCACAAACAACACATCCAAAGGACAAACTTAGCCAGAACCAGAGCCCTGCTAAAGTGACTGCTGCTTGAAGTTCGCCTCAACATGGCAGCTTGTCCGCTGTGGTCATGGGGAACCCCCACAACAAGTCAGCCTGAGAGACATCCTCACCTCACCATGCAAAAATTAATCACAGCTTTACTACAACAGAAGGGCACACAAAAAAAAAAAAAACTCACATAAAGGACACCCCTGAAACAGTCAGTTCAGATGACCAGGAGACTGTGATCCCTGGATTCAGGTGTCAGATATTTACATTATGATTCATAACAGTAGGAACATAAAAGTTATGAAGTAGCAACAAAAATAATTTTATGGTTGGGTCACAACATGAGGAACTGTATTTAAAGAGCCAGAAGGTTGAGAACCACTGCTCTAGTGTCACTCTCAATTTCGATGCCTGCTCGGCCATGGCCCCAGAGTGGTCTAGCTGCTGTGGGTGGTATTGGGCCTATGCCACCGACTACAAATATCTATGTATGAAATACCGACAGAAGGGGGACTGTGACAATGTAGGGGAGTTTACTGTCCATATTGGCAGTGTTCCCACTACCACTCTGGTGCTTTATGTAGTCCACTAGTAAACCTCAGATCCCCCTCAGACTGTGGCCCCCTTACATGTAATCCTATCAGTTTTACCATATCAAACCCAGTAGACCCATCCTGGAACCAGACTTAGCCAGCAGGAATTAGAATAGATGGAGGAGGCAGGGATTCCGGGGGTATAATTGTCCTCATCAAAACCTGTATTAATCCTCGACCTATCCCTCCTCCACTAAAGGACATTCTCTCTCGCCCCGCAAACTCTGGGCCTACTCCTTTACCCACCATCATCAACACAACCTTCCATCTACTCTCTAACATCAATCCCTCCTTCTCTACATCCTGCTGGATTCGTCTGTCACTGGCTCGAACCCTCATCATAGCTACTCCAATCCCAACCTATTGGACCACTAATTTAATTCTTAACTATACCAAACCTCAACGCACCCTATACAACATCTCTCTCTTTAATACAGAAAACACTACCTGTTTAACAAATACCTCTCAAACCACTACCTCAGCTACCCCTGCACCTTACTACCGTGCACAATCTATAAATTTACCCCTCCCTTAGCCTGCCCTCCACTGGGTATTTTTCTCCTTTGTGGGACTACAGCCTGCACCTGTGTCCCCCAGGACCTGTCACACTCGCTCTGCCTTTATGTCTTCCTAACCCCCATCTTTCTATCAGAACAGAGGGAGAACTCGAATCCTCTCTTGGTCTTCTCAGGCCTCGACACAAAAGGGCGGCCCTTGTTCCCCTCTGAGTGGGTACGGGAGTCCTCTCTGCAGTAGGGACAGGAGTGGGAGGCATTTCCGCCTCCGTTCATTTCTACCACAAATTGCTGAATTTTTAGAAGATATCTCCATCATTAGCAATTCCCTTGAATCCCTTCAAAGGCAGGTAGACTCCTTAGCAGCAGTAGCCCTACAGAACCGGTGGAAAGCAGGATCCTGAAGAGATATTTGGGCACCTGTGTTCACAACATCTCAGGTGGAAGCAGCCACTGAGGAATGTGCCTGGAGACATGAATGGATAAGAAGCAAAATGGAGCATAGACATGTACCATGGAATAGTGTCCAGTTTTAAAAAAGGAAGGAAATTCTGACACATGCTCCAACATGGATGATGACCTTTGAGGATATGATGCCTCATGACATCAGCCAGGCCCAAAAAGGCAAGTCCTGTAGAATTCCACTTTAATGAGGTGGTCAAATTCACAGAGACAGAATGTGCAATGCTAGTGGCCAGGGACTGGGCGGGAGAAGGAAGGGAGAGTTACCTGTTTCATGGGTTCAGAGGTTCTGTTTAGCAAGATGGAAAGTGGGGAGGGAGCCTTATGGAGGGATGACCATGTGTTCCAGCCCCCCAAAGAAGAGAAGGCAGAGGACAAGGAGCCATTGCATCTGACTACTCTGTCCCTTGGGCAGGAGACATAGAGGACCTCTCATCTCACCAAGCAAGGCAAGGAGACGCAGACCCACACACCCCTGGCCCTCACAGACAAGTGCCGGGACCCACATTCAATCAGAGTTGTGCTCCATGCTGGGAGTGGGGGGGAGCGAAAGGAGCAAGAGCAGGGAGAAGTGAGATGTGGGTGACCCCTCCCGCAAGGTCACAGTGCCTGGTCCCTGGTTGCTCCCGACCTGGGCTGTGTAGTCGACCTCTCTGAGCCTTGGCTTCCTCCCCTTGGCCCAGGGACAGGCATGGCTGTCAGGTCACTCTGGGGCACTCAGTGGCCTGGCACAGGGAGAACTGAGCAGAGGATGGGGCTCACCCTCTGGACTTAGAGCTCCCTCCTGTTGATTCAGTCCTGAGGGAGCTCCTGGATTCTAGAAGCCAGTTCAGAGATTATCAGATTAAGTAGGGTGAGATCAGTGTGTGCATCTGACTCCAGGTGCCCTGGGTTCTGAAAACCAATCTAGAGAAGATGAGATCAAGTAGGATTCATTGGCTTATCGAGTTAATCTGCTTGGAGACAGGCTTTCCACCTATATAAGGGCTGAGGGCACCCACCCTAGGCCATTAGCCACCAGAGCCAAGAAGAGCAGGACCATGTCGGCACCCGGGAGAAGTGAAGCAGCAGGAGCTCCAGCCCCCCTGAGGGCCACGGCACCGAGCTGGTTTCCTCCCGGACATCTGCAAGCTCAGGAGGCCGAGCTGGATGCCTCCTGCCCTGCCCCAGCCCTGGTGCCCCTGCCTCACTGCCAGTGGACCTGCCATCAGCCTATTGGCCCTGGCAGCCTGCTCCAGGTGCCCCCACAAAACAGCTGGGCCCCCAAATATCTCATCATCCAGCCAGAGTCTGTGAGGAGAGGCCTGGCCCCCTGCACCTGGCTACCCACCTCCCAGGAGCTGTGTGACCTGCTGCAGGGAGCAGAGCAGGATCCCATGGAGTCAGCCAGCCTGCCCCAGGCTGCCCAGCAGCTGGCCCCGGAGCCCCGCTCCATCCACCTCTCAGCTGCCAGAGATAAGAGGAAGATTGCCTGTGTCCCCATGCCCTACCTGGCTGCAGGTGCCAAGAGGCGCCTTCCAGCCAGCAGCAGCAGCCTGCCTCCCAAAAACCAGGGGCTGGGCAGCCAGATGTCAGAGGCCCACGCCCCATCAGGCCAGGTGTCCATGGTCACCAGTACTGTGCCCCCCAAGCGCGTGGCCCGTGGCCCACCTGTGCAGAGTTCTCAGAAGCCCGTTCCTCCAAAAGACTGTGGGGTCAAAGTGCCCGCAGTCACCCATCAATGCCATCTCAGCCTCTTTATGGATGAGGGTCTCAAGTTCTGTTCCTCCAGCCAGGAGGCCACAGGGAAGGAGCTGAAGGAGGAGAAGGCGGTCTACCACCAGAGCCCCACCAAGAGGATGGGTCAGGAAGTGGCCGCCAACACTTTCCACAAGATGCAGGGCCTGGAACCCGGCCCTGGAGCCAGTCTCCACAAGACCCGGGACAGCAGGGATCCTTTGCAAGGGGCCGCCCTGTACCAGAGCCTCAAGGAGCACCTGCTAACCCAGGCCCAGCTCAAGGAGAATGGATACCCCTTTGCGCACCCCACACTGCCCAGGGGTGCTCTCCTCTTCACCACTCAGGAGAAGCAGCCCCAAGACTCCTCCTGCAGGCTGTGCTGCTGCTTTGGCACCCAGTACCTCATGGCTCCCTCAGGCCGCTGTGTGCACCCGGAAGAATGTCACTACCACTGGGGGCGGCTGCACCCCACTCCAGCGGCTGGGGGCTGGGAGATTCAGTACACGTGCTGCTCGGCCCCCATCAGCTCCCCTGGCTGCCAGGTGGCCCAGCAGCACGTGCAGGACTGCCGCCAGCAGGACCTGCAGGGCTTCGTGCAGACCTTGGCCAAAGAGCTGCCCCCAGGGGCTCACCCTGGCATCTACGCCCTGGACTGTGAGATGTGCTACACCACCTCTGGCCTGGAGCTGACTCTCATCAGCGTGGTGGACAGCGCCCTGCGGCTGGTGTACGACACCTTCGTCAGGCCGGACGGCGACATCGTCCACTACAACACCAGGTTTTCAGGAGTCACCGCAGCTGACCTGGCCCACACCAGCACCTCGCTCCGGGACGTCCAGGCCACCTTGCTGACGCTCTTCAATGCCCACACCATCCTCATGGGACACAGCCTGCAGAGCGACCTGCTGGCTTTGAAGCTCATTCACGGCACCGTGCTGGACACATCTGTGCTCTTCCCGCACCGCCGGGGCCTCCCCTACAAGCGCTCCCTTCGCAACCTCACGGCTCACTTCCTCGGACACGTCATCCAGGACAGGGTGGATGGCCACAGCTCCAGCGAGGATGCCAGTGCCTGCATGCGCCTGGTCATCTGGAAGATGGGACAAGACGCCAAGACCGAGCGCTGACCGCCGCCCAGCATTTTAAGGACAGCACTACGACTTTGGAAACTGCTGTGTGATCAAACATATCTCTTGGCCCACATGTCTAACAATAAAGGATGGTTCAGTGAACTATAGTACATCTGTCATGTTATTTGTCATCATGTTTTTTCCTGCTTGGCTGCCATTTCTGTGTGTGTATACCCAGAAGTGGCACTGCTGAACCATTTGGTAATTTTTAAATTTTTTTTCGTTTTTGTTTGTTAATCCTATCCAGAAGATATTTTTTCCATTGAATTTTAGAGAGAGTTGGAAGGGGGGGGGGGAGAGAGAGAGAGAGAGAGAGAGAGAGAGAGAGAGAGTACAGAATTGGGCCTCCTGGTATTTCCAGGCTGCGTCATGATTACCGTTACTCCACCCGCCACTTCGGGGAAGGGATGATCTATCATTCCAGGCTTTTGGTAATAGTAAAATAATTGAGAGTCCAGGCAGGGTCAGGGGGTGAAGGTCCATCTTCCATAGCTGCCTCCTGCTGAGAGGGGGGCATTGTCAGAGGCATTTACCCTGGATCTCAAAGATTCTGGCAATATACATGTCCCTGTTCAGAGTTCAAGGCCAGATAGGTCTCTCTCACCTTCTGGTTGGCGAACGCCTGCATTCTATCTTGTAAGAAACTAGTGAAACAGCTCATGAGACAGGGGCCAAAGAGCAAAATTAAAAGAATAGATACCAGGGCCTAATAGTGGAGGAGCCATGGGGCAAGTGAGCCCCCATTCTTGCTGGTTACATCATCTTTGGTCAATCCTGTCCAGGAGAGATTTAATGTGATCTTTGACAATTCCTGATTCATTAACAAAGTAGCAGCATTCTTCCCCAAGAAAGACACAGGTACCCCCTTTTTCTGCTGTCAAGAGATCTAAAGCACACCGGTTCTGTAGGGCTACTGCTGCTAAGGAGTCTACCTGCCTTTGAAGGGATTCAAGGGAATTGCTAATGATGGAGATATCTTCTAAAAATTCAGCAGACAATTTGTGGTAGAAATGAACAGAGGAGAAAATGCCTCCCACTCCTGTCTCTACTGCAGTGAGGATTCTAGATGCCAGTTCAGAGATTATCAATTAAATAGGGTGAGATCAGTGTGTGCATCTAACTCCAGGGGCCCTGGGTTCTGAAAACCAATCTAGTGAAGATGAGATGCGGGTGACCCCTCCCACAAGGTCAGAGCTCCTGATCCCTTTCTTGCTCCCGACCTAGGCTGTGTGGTCTTGTCCTCACTGAGCCTTGGCTTCCTCCCCTTGGCCCAGAGACAGGCATGGTTGTTGGGTGACTCTGGGGCACTCAGTGGCCTGGCTCACGGAGGGCTGAGCAGAGGATGGGCTCACCCTCTGGACTCAGAGCTCCCTTCTGTTGATTCGGTCCTGAGGGAGCTCCTGGATTCTAGAAGCCAGTTCAGAGATTATCAGATTAAGTAGAGTGGGATCAGTGTGTGCATCCAACTCCAGGTGCCCTGGGTTCTGAAAACCAATCTAGGGAAGATGAGATCAAGTAGAATTCATTGGCTTAGTGAGTCAATCTACTCAGAGGCGGGGCTTTCTGCCTATATAAGGGCTGAGGTCACCCACCCTAGGCCATTAGCCACCAGAGCCCAAGAGTGCAGGACCATGTCCACTTGCCAGCAGGGAGCAGGCGTAGCTGCAGTCAGACATCCTTAGCACTGCTGAGGAGGCAGGAGTGCCTCCACCACCACCGCTGTGATGGAAGCTGTCAGCCTGGCTTGTGGCTGAGCAGAGCTCCCCCTGTGAGAGCACACTGACCACCAGGAGGAAGCTCCTGCATTGAGCATCTGCCCCCTGGTGGTCAGTGTGTGTCATAGTGACCAGTGATTCTCAGTCACTCTGCTGTTAGGGTCAATTTGCATATTACCCTTTTATTATATAGGATAGAGGCCTGGTGCATGGGTGGGGGCAAGCTGGTTTGCCCTGAAGGGTGTCCCGGATCAGGGTGAGGGTCCCACTGGGGTGCCTGGCCAGCCTGGGTGAGGGGCTGGAGGCTGTTTTCAGGCTGGCCAAGCCCCCAGTGAGGACCCTCACCCCATGAGGGAGTGGCCAGTCTGGGTGAGGGGATGATGGCTGTTTGCAGGCTGGCCACAGCCCCTTCAGGGTAGGGGTCCCCACAGGGTAGGGGTCCCCATACCCCCTTCAGGGTGGAGGGTCCTGCTGGGGTCCCTGTCTAGTCTGAGTGAGGGGCTGATGGCTGTTTGCAGGTTGGCCACAGCCCCTTCAGTGTGGGGGTCCCACCTAGGGTGCCTGGCCAGCCTGAGTGAGGGGCTGATGGCTGTTTGCAGGCTGGCCACAGCCCCCAGCTACCCAAGCTCCCAGTGGAGGCTGGCTGGAAGCAGTTATCTGGGATTTATTTAGCTTCTATAATTAAAACTTTGTTACCTTTTGCAGAGGCCACAGCTGCCAGGGCAGGCAGAAAGCTTGGCTTCCTTCATCGCTGGGGCAACCAAGCCTCTTGCTTGCTCCAGCTCCGTGGCTGCCGGCCGTCATCTTGGTTGAGATAATTTGCATATAGTAACTGTGATTGGCTGGTGGGCATGGCTTTGGAGTAGCGAAGGTATGGTCAATTAGCATATTTGTCTTTTATTAGTGTAGATATGTGCTTCAGTCAGTTGTCCCAATTCTTTCCTCTAATGTTTACCAATTCCCATTCAAACATACTCAGCAGAGGGGCATTTTGGATTAGAGGAGGGTGTTAAAGAGGCTTTTATTTTCTAATACTGCAGGCTGCTTTCTTATTATCAAAGCAGTTAACAGCCTGCATCAACATTAAATGTAGACAATTTCCTACTACTGTAGTTAAAACTGTGGTTGGTATCTATGCTAGTACTTGATATTAATGTTAGCCCCTTAGGGCTTCTTTGAAACTTATAATTAGGTGAGAGAAAGATAAAATGATAACACTTTTATTTTTATTTTTATTAAATTTATCAGGAGTAACAACAGTAAATAACATTATATAATTATTGGCTTACAGCTTTATAATATGATATCTATATACTCTTTTTTGTGCTCTCCACCCAAAACCTAGTCTCATTTCATCACCATGTATTTGACCCACATTGCCTGTTCTCCTCCCCTCATCTCCTCTCCCATCTGGTAACCACCAGTCTAATGTATGTACCTATATGTTTAATGGGGGCTTTTTGCTTTGTTTATATATCTGTTGCTTTTTGTGTTATATTCCACATGTGTGTGAAATCATATAGTTCTTATTCTTTCCCATCTAAATTATTTCACTTAGCCCTAGCAGTTTGGCTCAGTGGATATAGTGTTGGCCTGCAGGCAGAAGGGTCCCAGGTTTGATTGTGGTCAAGGGCATGTACCGCCGTTGCAGGCTTCTCCCTGGCCCAGGCCCTAGTGGGAGGTAGGGAGGGTGCATGCAGGAAGCAACCAATCGATGTGTTTCTCTCACACTGATATTTCTCTCTGTCTTTTCCTCTCTCTTCCACTCCCTCTAAAAATCAATGGAAAAATATCCTCAGGTGAGGATTAAAAAATAATCAATCAATCAATCAATCAATCAATAATAGTTTCACTTAGTATAATGCTCTAAAAATATATCCATGGGGTCAAGTTCACAAAAACCCTTCTGATACCAGGGTCCATACTTTCAATGTTATGTTTTCTTCTATGTATTTTAATGTTTCGCGTCTTACATTCAAGTCTTTCATCAGTTTTGAGTTCATTTGTGTGTGTGTGTCAGAGAGCAGTATAGTTCCATTCTTCTGTGTGTGACTTCACAGTTTCCCCAATGCCATTTACTGAAGAAACTTTACCTTCTCCTCTTGTGTTTCTAAATTTTTTTTGAAAATTAGTTGCCCAGTTGTATGTTGGTTTAGTTCCATGCTCCTGATTCTGTTCCATTAGTCTGTGTGCCTGTTTTTTTGCAATACCATACTGTTTCGATTCCTGTAGTATAGTCAGAAGAAAAAGATTCTGTTCTTTTTTTTCTCAGATTACTTTGGCTATTTGGAGTCTTTGTGGTTTCATGCAAATTTGAGGAATTTTTGGTTCTATTTTTTTTTTTTTGAAAAATGCCATTGGGATTTTGATGGCGATTCCATTAAATTTGTATATTGCTTTAATATGACATTTTAAATATATTAATCCTCCTAATCTATGAACATGCAATATGTTTCCATTTTTTGTGTCTTCCTTATTTTCTTTTAACCATGTCTTGTAGTTCTCAGTGTACGCATACTTCACTGTCTTGTTAAATTTATTCCTAGGTATTTTATCCTTTTTGTTGCAATTGTAAATGGGATTCTTTTCTTTATTTCTTTCTGATATTTTATTGTTAATATATAGGAATGCAAGAAATATTTTATGTTGACTTTGTATCCTGCAACTTTACTGTATTTGTTTTATTGTTTCTCAAAGTCTTTTGGGTTTACAGTATATAGAAACATGTCATCTGCAAATAGTACAGTTTTATTTATTTATTCCAATTTTGAATGCCTTTAATTTATTTTTCTTGCTTGATTCATCTTTTTAAGACTTCTAGAACGATGATGAATAACTGTGGTGACACTGAGCATCCTGGTCTTGTTCCTGATCTTAGAAGAGAAGCTGTCAGTTTTTCACTTTGAATATGATATTAGCTGAGGTTCAGTATATATAGCCTCTACTATTTTGAGGTTCTTTCCTTCTATGCTCATTTTATTGAATGTTTTAATCATAAATGGATGCTGTATCTTGTCAATTGATTTTACTGCATCTATTAGCATAATCATATGATGTTTATTTTTATTTTGTTAATGTGGTGTATTACACAGATTGATTTGCATTTGTTAAATCATTCTTGCATTCCTGGAATAATCTCCACTTGATCATGATGTGTGATACTTTTAATGCATTTTTGTATTTTATTTGCTATTATCTTGTTTAGGATTTTTAATCTATGTTCATCATTCAGAAATATTGCCCCATAAGTTTATTTGTGTGTGTGTGTGTGTGTGTGTGTGTGTGTGTGTGTGTGTTGTCCTTGCCTGGTTTTGGTACCAGGATAATGTTGGCCTCATAAAATTATTTAGGAAGTATTACCTCCTCTTCAATTTCTTGGGAGCATGTAGGAAAGATTGGTATTAAATCTTCTTTAAATATTTGACAGAATTCACCAGTGAAGCCATCTGCTCCTGGCTTTTTTGAGGGAAGATATTTAATTACTGCTTCTTTTTCTTCCTAGTGTAGAAATATTTAGGCCTCTTAATTCTTCATGTTCAATCTAGGAAGGCTGTATACTTCTAAGAAATTTTCCATTTCTTCTAAGTTATCAAGTGTGTGGCATATAGCCTTTCATAGTATTCTTGTATAGTCCTTTGTATTTCTGTGGTGTCCATTGTGATTTCTCTTTTCTCATTTCTAATTTTATTCATTTGAGACTCCTCTATTTTTTTTTTCCTTAGTAAGACTAGCCAGAGATTTTTCAATTGTACTTATCTTTTTATTTCTGTTCTAATTTTTATTATTTCCTTCCTTCTATTGACGTGGGGTTTTGTTTGTTCTTTTTCCAAATCTTGAAGATGAAATATTAGATTTTTTTATTTGAAATTTTTCATGTTTCTTGAGGTAGTCTTATGGTGCTCTTAGTATCATTTTTGTTGCATTCCAAAGTTTTGTCATATTGCCATTTTTATTTGTCTCTATGTATCTTTTGATCTCTTATTTCTTCTTTGATGTAATAATTGTTCAATAACATGTTTAATTTTCACAATTTGTGTTTTTTCCAGTTTTCTTCTTGTAGTTAATTTACAGTTTCATCGCATTTGGTGGGAAAATTCTTGCTATAACTTCTTAAATTTATTTGGAGTAGTTTTGTGCCCCAATACATGGTTTATTCTAATGAATTTTCCATGTGCACTTGAGAAGATACATATTCTATCATTTTGAGATAGAAGGTTCTGTAAAAGCTGATTGTGTCCTTTGGAACAATGTGGCCAATATATCCTTATTGTATTTCTTTTTGGAAGACTATTCATTGCTGTAAACTGGGTATTCGGGTCCCATACAAAAATTATATTTTTCAGTTTCTCATTTTAGGTCTGACAGTAATTGCGTTATATATTTTGGTGCTCACAGATTAGATGCATATATCTTGATGTAGTATATCTTCATGATGAATTATCCTCTTTATTATTTTAAAATGTTCATCTTTGTCTTCTGTTACCTTTTTATCTTGAAATCTATTTTGTGATATCAGTGTGGCCACACCCCCTTTTCTCTGGATGCTGTTGGGTTGGAGTATCATCTTCCACCTCTTCGCTTAAAGCAGTGGTTCCCAACATGGGGCACACACCCCATGGGGGACAGTTTGATTTTTAAGGGGGCAATTTGAGAATGAGTTATTAACAGTGAATTTTTGCATTTCTTATGATCCTAGGGGCCTCATACACAGTACATAAATATATATTGTGACATACACATTTCAGTTCTCTATTATATGTTTTGAAACTTCATTTGCTGTTTTTTCATATTACTTCATATTATTATTTTTTTAATAACTTCTTAGTGATTGCTTCCTCAGCACTTCAACTGTCCTTTTGTTCTTTTATTTTTCTCTTCATGGATTCCATGTTCTTTGGAAGCTTGTTTAGACCAAGTTAATGGTCTTGCAGGCTTCCTCCACATGAATAGGAGCTCACTTTTTGAATGATAAGAATTGTATGTCATGGGGGGGTGGGAGGGGCATCAGGATGTTAGAGATGCTTAGGTGGGGCATGGCCAAAAAGGGCTGGGAACCACTGACTTAGAGCCTGAGTTCATCTCTTTGTAGCTGGGATGGGTCTCCTGAAGGCATTACATTACATGCCTCAGTTCTACATTTTTGTTTTGTGGTTACCAATATGATTAAGTAAAAAAATAGAAGTCTGGTGCATGAATTTGTGTATGGGTGGGGTCCAGCTGCACCCCCACCCATAGGGGCTGATCGGGCCAGGCTGGTGGGGGAGAGTGGACACAGGTGGTTGGCCTGCCAGCCCCACCCCTAATTGGGGTCAGGGGGAGCCGATTGGAGGTGGGGCAGGCCAGGGGGAGGGCCCAGCTGGGGGGAGGGACCGCTTCCCAATCAGGCCAGTTGGCCTGCCACAGTGGGCATCATTGCGACCGGTCATTCCAGTTGTTCTGATCATTCCGGCATTCCAGTTGCTTGGCTTTTATATATATAGATGTTTCATTCTCTGCTTCTCATTGCACATTATTTTTGTTCACTGAACAAGTTCAGTCCTTTTTCTCCTCCCCTTTTATGTTTTTGGGTTCATTGTTTTTATGGTTTGTTTTCAATTCCAAATGCAGAGGTTATAGACTTTTCAAAAAATTACCTTTATTGTTGAAAGTATTACAGATGTACCCATTTCCCCCCCCTCTTGCCCTCCCACCCTGCTCCTGCCCACGTCCCCAGGATTTCATGCACTGTTGTCTGTGTCCTTGGCTTATGCATATGTGCATGTAAGTTCTTTGGCTCATCTCTTCCCGACCTCCCTCCCATGCTCCCTCTGAGATTCAACAGTCTGTTCCATGCTTCTATGTCTCTAGTTTTATTTTGTTCATCAGTTTATTATGTTCATTAGATTCCACATATAAGTGAGATAATATGATACTTGTCTTTACCATACTGGCTTATTTCGCTTAGCATGATATTCTCCAGGTCCCTCCATGCTGTCTCAAAGGTAATAGCTCCTTCTTTTTACTGCTGCATAGTATTTCATGGTGTAAATGTGTAAATGTACCACCACTTTTTTATCCACTTATCTGCTAATGGGCACTTGGGCTGTTTCCACACCTTAGCTATTGTAAATTTTGCTGCTATGAATATAGGGGTACATACATTTTTTCTGATTGGTGTTTTGGGTTTCTTAGGATATATTCTTAGAAGTGGGATCACTGGGTCATATGGGAGTTGCATTTTTAATTTTTTGAGGAAATTCCACGCTGTTTTCTATAGTGACTGCACCAGTCTGGTTCTTATCAGCAATATACCAGGATTTCTTTTTCTCCGCATCCTCACCAGCACTTGCCATTTGTTGATTTATTGATGGTATCCATTCTGGCAGGTGTGAGGTGATATCTCATTGTCATTTTAACTTGCATCTCTCTGATGATTAGTGATGTTGAACATTTTTTCATATGTCTCTTGGTCATCAGTACATCCTCTTTGGAGAAATGTCTATTCAGGTTCATCCCATTTTTTAATTGTATTGTTTGTCTTCCTGATGTTCAGTTATATGAGTTCTTTGTATATTTTGAAAATTACCTCTTATCAGATGCATCATTGGCAAGTAGGTACTCCCATACAGTGGATTGCCTTTTCATTTAGATACTTTTTTGTTTGTTTTATTTATTTATTCATTGTTGGGTGGGTTTTTTTGTTTTGTTTTTTGCTGTGCGGAACTTTTGAATTTTATATAGTCCCAATTGTTTATTTTTTCCTTTGTTTCTCTTTTCCTATTGGTGAAAAGTCTGCTGCATGAAATGTCTGAGATTTTGATGTCAATGGTTTCTTCTACAATTTTTATGGTTTCATGACTTACATTTAAGTCTTTTACCCATTTTGAGTTTATTCTTGCTTATGCTGTAAGTTGGCAGCCTAGATTTACCTTTTTGCATGTACTGCTCCAATTTTACCAGGACCATTTATTGGAGAGACTCTCTTTACTCCATTGCAGGCTCTTGTCTCCTTTGTCAAATATTCATTGAGCATGGTTTGGGTCTATTTCTCAGGCCTCTGTTCTGTTCCATTGATCTATGTGCCTATTCTTGTGCCAGTACCAGGCTGTTTTGATTACAGTGGCTTTATAGTATAGTTTGATATCTGTTATTGTGATCACTCCAACTTTGTTCTTCTTTCTCAAGATTGCTGTGGCTATTCATGGTCTTTTTGGGTTCCATATAAATTTGGGGAATATATATTCTAAATCTGTGAAATATGTCATTGGCATTTTAATAGGAATTACGTTGATCTATAGATTGCTTTGGGTAGTATGGACATTTTAATAATGTTAATTCTACTAATCCATAAACACAACATATTCTTCCACTTGTTTATGTCTTCCTCTATCTCTTTTTTCAATGTTCTGTCATTTCCTGAGTACAGGTCTTTTGCATCCTTGGTTAAGTTTATTCCTAAGTATCTTAATATTTTTATTGCAATGGTAAATGAGGGGTTTTTTGTTTGTTTGTTTTTAGTTTATCTTTCTGAGAGTTCACTACTGGTGCATAAAAATGACATTGATTTCTAGATGTTAATTTTGCATCCTGCTACTTTACCAAATTCACTTATTAAATCTAGTATTTTTTTGGTGGAATCTTTAGGGTTTTCTATGTATAATATCATGTCATTGACCAGGCTGGCAGGGGGGTTAGTGAGGGACGACCAAATGGCTGAACAGCAGGCTGCGTGGGGCAACCAGGATGGTGGGGGGTGGGGGCAGTTGGGGGGAACCAGGTCAGCAAGGGGGCAGTTGGGGGCAACCAGGCTGGCAGGGTGAGCAGTGAGGGGTGAGCAGTGAGGGGTGACCAGGCCGGCAGGGGGGAGGCAGTTAGGCATGACCAGGCTGGCATGAGGAGGGGGCAATTAGAGGCAACCAGGCTGGCAGAGGGAGGCAGTTAGGGGTGATCAGGCTTGCAGGAGCGGCAGTTAGGGGCGATCAGGCAGGCAGTCAGGTGAGCAGTTAGGAGCCAGTGGTCCCGGATTGTGAGAGGGATGTCCAATTGGAGAGGATGCAGGCTGGGCTGAGGGGACCCACCCCCCAGTGCACAAATTCTGTGTACTGGGCCTCTAGTTATGAAATAATCTCAGATTGCTATATGGAACTATGCTAGTAACATTTTCTTTAATCTTAGCCATTTCTTCAAATTCATAGGTACAGACTTAAATTGTGTTACTGTGAGAGGATGCCAGGGGAATACATTAAGCAACACAGAGTATATGATGTCTTGAGGTTACAGGTGCCAGCCAGGCCAACAAAAGCATCAAATGATCCTATCATGCAGAGAACACTATACTGAGGGTTAGGGTATGATAGTCAACTAATTGTCTTTCATCTTGTAAGAAACAATATATTTTTGTTATTAATCCTATATTTTTCTATTAACCTTCAGAGAGAGTGGAAGGGAGGGAGAGAGACACATTGATTGATTGTTTCCCTCATGCGCCCCAACCATGGCAAGATCAAGCCTGAAACTGAGGTGCTTACCCTTGACCAGAATCAAACCTGGGACCCTTCAGTCTGTGGGCCAACATTCTATCTACTGAGCCAAACCAGCTAGGGCAAGAACCATAATATTTAGATAATATTGCAAATTCTGGAAAGAAATTGATTTTAGAATAAAGATGAGATTATTGGTAGAGGATCATCACACTACACAGAGAGAAAAATTGACTGAGACAGATGGTAGATAGATGATAGATGTTGGTGATAGATAGATGATAGATAGATAGATAGATAGATAGATAGATAGATAGATAGATAATAGATAGATAGATGATAGATAGATAGATGATAGATAGATATTGGGCCTACACAAGCAAACTCTGGTAGAGTTGATGAATTGAATGCACAATACATTTAAAGTGAGCGATCAGATTAAGCTCCTCTTGCGCAGAGGTTTTGGGGCGAATTGCTCAAGGAATGACTGCACTCCTCCACTCACTTCACCATGAGACAGAGCCTTACTGATTACTTTCTGTGGACCAGGAGCTGAATGCTCTGCAGTATAATTGCTAGTTATTCAAATTATCATTATTCTTTAATGAAATTAAATATTTGGCTACCTTACACGGGGATATTACTCTACTCTCCAGGCGACCTCCAAGCTTCAGAGTCCAGAAGCAGTGATGGTGAACAGCACAGGGCAGGTGAGCGGGCTGCCATGCAGCCTCGCAAACAGAGGGAAACAAGTGGCTCGCATCCTGAGGTGTGGCAGCTGAGCAGAGCATTTTCACAGGAAGAACGATTCCAGTTGATGACAATTCCCTGATGTTCTTTGAATGGGCAATAGAAAAGGAGGAAGAAAAATCTCTCCTGACTTCTTTTCTCACTAAAGACCTAGAAGGTAACTTTCAACTCTAAGAAGAAGAAGGTGGCATCACTACTTTTAGTCTTTTTTTTTTTTTTTTTTTTAGGTTCATGCTCTCCTTTTATTTTTTTTTCAGTATTTTTTATTTCAAGAAAAACAATTTTAAATATAATAATGTTACATGAAATAAACATTAATATCTCAAGAAAAACGTTTTTAAAATATGATAATGTTACATGCAATAAACACCAATTATTCAGAAAAATTATCTTGCATATAATAATATTATATGCAATAAACATTAATGTTTCAATAATAAAATGATTTTAAGTATAATAATATTACCAAAACTGTACTAATATAGTATGATATCACAAAAGTTGTAGGAAATATTAAAAATCTCCAAATAACAGGATTATTTGTATTATATTCTAGTATATATTATTTCTCCCTCTGGATCTATTTTTGTTCATCAGTTTATGTTGTTCATTATATTCCACAAATGCGTGAGATCATATGACATTTAACTTTCTCTGACTGGGTTATTTTGCTTAGTATGATGCTTTTAAAATCTATTTTTTTGGATATGAGTATTGCTACTCCAGCTTTTTTTTTTCTTTTCCATTTGCATGGAAAAATTTTTTCCATCCCTTCACTCTCATCTTGTGTGTGTCTTTTGTTTTGAGGTGAGCCTCTTGTATATATCACGTAGTTGGGTCATGTTTTTGTATCCATTCAGCTACCCTACACCTTTTGATTGGAGCATTTAATCCATTTACATTTAGGGTTATTATTTAGAGGTACTTATTTATTGCCATTTTAATTCTGTATGTCTAGGTTTCTCTCTCGGTTTCTTCTTCTCAACAATCCCTTACAGCAACCCCTTTAGCATTTCTTATAATGCTGGCTTAGTAGTGATGAACTCCTTTAGCCTTTTTTTTTGTCTGGGAAGCTCTTTATTTGAGCGTCTATTTTGAATGATAGCCTTGCTGGATATAGTCATCTTGGTCTCAGATCCTTGTTTTCCATTACCTTGAGTACTTCCTGCCATTCCCTTCTGGCCTATAGAGTTTCTAATGAGAAATCAGGTGTCAGCCTTATGGGAATTCCTTTGTAGGTAAGTTTTTTTTTCTCTTGCTGCCTTTAAGATTCTCTCTTTGTCTTTAATTTTTGGCATTTTAATTATGACATATCTGGGCATGGGTCTGTTTGGGATCTTCTTATTTGGGGTTCTCTATGCCTCCTGAACTTGGGTGACTTTTTCCTTTACCAGGTTAGGGAAGTTTTCTACCATTATTTCTTCAAACACCTTCTCTATTCCTTTCTCCCTTTCTGACTCTTCTGGCACACCTACTATTCTTATATTGTTATGTTTCACATTGTCCCACAGGTCCCTTAAGCTGTCCTCCTGTTTTTTAATTGTGTTTTTTTTTCTTTTTTGGTTCTCTATTTGAGTGATATTTTCAACTCTGTCTTCTAATTCACTGATTCAATCCTTAGCTTCCCCTAATCTGCTGTGTATTCCTTCCAATATATTCTTTATTTGTGTTAACGTCATTCTTTATCTCAGACTGTTCTTTTTTCATAGTTATTATATATTTTTTTATACTGTTGAGCATTTTTAACATCATTACTCTGAACTCTTTCAAATACATTTCTTATCTCTGCTTCATTTATCTCTTTTTCTGGAGAATTAGCTAGTTCTTTTATTTGTGGGTTGTTTCTTTGTTTCCTCATTTTGGTTGCCTGTTTGGGTTTGTGACTATGTTTTCAGTAGATCCTCTATACCTCTCAATCTCTAATGCAGGACAGTGTTAAAGGCTGTTTCTGACTAATTAGATTAGGCGAAGACTCAAAGCCTCCAAGACTGCCTCTGTCTACAGCAGCCGTGGGCAAACTACGTCCCGCAGGCCGGATCCGGCCCGTTTGAAATGAATAAAACTAAAAAAAAAAAAAAAGACCGTACCCTTTTATGTAATGATGTTTACTTTGAATTTATATTAGTTCACACAAACACTCCATCCATGCTTTTGTTCCGGCCCTCCGGTCCAGTTTAAGAACCCATTGTGGCCCTGGTCTACAGACTAATAGGAATCTGACTTGAATTTCCCCAAGGCAATCATCCTCAGGTGTGGCAAGTTTTTTCAATAGGGTTGGGCGATTGCTTCTGCCTGGGGACTAATTGTTACTTTTAATCACTTAAGTGGCCTCAGGGCACGGTGTTTTCCAATAGTGTGTGTTGACTGTCTTCCCCCCAGGCAAGGGAGATGTCTATGTGGGAATGATGTCCTCCACTGCATGAGGGAATGACTCAGCCCCGGAAACTTGGGGTGCCTGCCTTCTGAGCTCTATCCCCCAAGTCCCCAGTCCAGAGTTCTGCTCTCACAGATCCAGTCCACTTCACCCTCCCTCTGCCAGAGTACAAGGTGGGTGGCTCCACAGGGAATTTTGTGCATTGGCCCTTCAAGAGGGTGCCCAAACTTTCAGCTGCTACTCCCTGGCAGACAACACCCCACTGCTTTTCACAGATAGAGCCTATGTGGGTAACCTCCTCAGTTTGGTGCTCTCTGCTGGGGGGCCCAGCTTCAGGATTAGATCCCAGAGTTCTCAGTGGCACCCCCCTCAGCTGAGATATCTCTCTGGGACTTCAGTTGCTGTCTGTGGGTGCCAAACCAGCCCTTCTATGCCTCCGCCCCTCCTACCAGTCTCTATGCCTTCTCCATCTTTGGTCCTTGGATATCAGGGTTCTCTCCTGTGAGTTTTCCATTGATTATTCAGGAAGCCTTGCCATATCTCATTTGTAATTCCAGTTTGTTCCTGGGAGCATGTCCGTGCAGGATTGTCCCACTCTGCTGCATTTTTAATCTCTCACTACTTTTAGTCTTGATTCCCCTTTTCTCCTCATCTCACCCGTCATTTCTGTTCATATGCCCTGAGTGAATAATTTCTTCTCCAGCCCCTTCCTTATTTCATTTAGAAACTGTCCTGGCCAACTTCCTGGAGAAGAACTCCCAGGTGCTGAGAACCTCCCCTACCTGGGCAGCAGGTTCCACCACAGAAGGGACTCCCACCCTAGGAGGAGCCCTTGCCATCACTGGGTTGAGAAGAATGACACCAAGGACACAGACTCTGGACCCACTGCAATGGCACAGACCAGTTTAAGCAGAACAAAAAGGCATATACAAACAGAAAGAGGAATTGAATTTAAGTACAATGCCAGATGGTTTCATGTGGCCTCTCAGCTGCTCCTGGTGCAAACCAGGGTCAAAGCCATCGGATGTGGCTCTGTAGACAGAGATCAATAATGCTAAATGGTAATGTCTTCAGTAGGACACAAATCATTGCAAATTTAGATAAAATGGTCTCCATGCTCAAGGCTCCTGATGGAAGCCCTACATTTGCTATATCGACTTTATCATTGCAGCCTCCTCCCAGGGAGGGGAGCATGAAGAAGACCATCAGGGAGAGAAACAGCGGGAGCCACTGGTACCCAGTATTGTGCTGTCCTCAGCTGAGAACCCCCAACAGCTCAGGGCCATCTGTCTGATTACATGAAGTGCTTTAGAATGATGTGGATAAAGTTTACCCCAGCTTCAGAGAAGTTGCTGGAAGCTAAATAAAGTTATCAACACTAGGCAAAACAGAAAGCAAATTTTATTTAGTAACTTAAATTTATTGAGAACTTATTAGGTGAGCCAGGTATATTTTATTCCAGTATACTGAAAACTAAGGCTTAGAGAGGTTAAGTCACTTTTCCAATGTCACAAGATTGTGAGTAGTAAATACAGGACTCAAACCAATGTCTGCCTTGAGACTTTCAAAATCAGTTCTACATAGCCCCATAGAAGGCTCATTTGTAAATACAACTAAATATATTTCTCAAATCCTTTGTCTTCCTCGTAGTCTTCATCATGTTGGGGTCAGTGGTGTGCACTTGACCCATCGAGACATCGAATTTCTACCAGGCGCTGGGGCAGCACATTGGTGTGACACAAGAATGTTTAAAACATGCAACACCTGACTATGTAGTCAGGGACACTGACCGCTTTTCCCTTAGATTGTCAGATAAAAAAATGACCAAAGCCAACACAGTAGCTTTCTGTGTGAATGCCCTGTCTTGAACCATAAATATGAAGGTCATATAATAGAGTTGCATCTTATTACTCAGGTTGCATAATAAGGTTGTGTCTGATTGGTTAATTCTTGGTACCAGAAATTTTTATGTACAAGTATAGGCACCTCACTTTTTAAAAGTCACTTTAGAGCAAAAAAGGTATATAATTCCTATTATTATTACTTTTACTCAATCAAAATTATACCTATTTTTTGTCAGATTGGAAAAATGTCCTATATAATAAAAGCCTAATATGCTAAGTGTCCGGTCAACCAGTTGGCTGTTCCATCAATCAAAGCATAATATACTAATGATATGCTAAAGTCACTCAACTGCTCGCTATGATATGCACTGACCACGAAGGGGCAGATGCTCTGACTGGTAGGTTAGCTTGCTGCTGGGGTCTGGCCGATCAGGACTGAGCGAGACAGGCCAGACACACCCTGGAGCTCTCCCGCTGTTCCTCCCTGGCTGGCCAACCTTCTGCATCTCTCCCCAGCCCTGATTGTGCACCAGTGGGGTCTCTCGGCTTGGCCTGTGCCCTCTCACAATCTGGGACCCCTTGGGGTATGTCGGAGAGCCGGTTTCAGCTCGATCCTGAAGGCCAGGCCGAGATGCCCCGCTGGTGTAGGAATTGGTGCACCGGGCCTCTAGTATAATATATTTTTGTTGTGCCACAGAATTTTTGTAATTAGTTTATGTGTGCCCGGAGGTTGAAAATTGCTGATCTAGATACATAGGAGGTTGGACAAAACATCTCTAAAGGTGATTAAGCTATCTGGGTAGAAGGTAGAGGAATACAACAATAGTGCAAAAGGCATAGAGAATTGAGCAGGGTCCTACCTGATTCGCTCCCTTTTGCTAAGTTTGCTTAAAGAAAATTGGGTTGATAAATTCAAGTAATAAACTGATTAATTCTACTGTGGGTTGCTCAAACCTCTACATTTTTGTTGTTTAATATATGGCATGTCATTGTGAGAACCTACAGTGACAGAAGCAAGAAGAATGTAGGAGGCAGAGAGCTGATTGACAGGATGTGCCCACTTTCAGAGCCTTTCTGCCAATGCAAATGGGCTGAGTCTCCCCAGCTCTCTTGGCCCATTTCATAGATGCTACACTAATGGCAAACATGGAAACAAATACTAAATGACCAGTTCCACATTGTTTTACTTGTGGTTGAAAATTACTTGTTTGCCTCATGAGAAAAACTGGGATTTACTGAGGTAAAAACCCCTGGGCTAGGCAATTCACACTCCTGCTACCTCTTCCAAGTCTCACAACAACTTTTTGGGTTACTACATGTATCTGCCTTTCAGCTTATGAAACTGAAGGGAGGGTGATCAGTTTGTCTAGGCCAGGGGTGGGCAAACTTTTTGACTCGAGGGCCACAATGGGTTCTTAAACTGGACCGGAGGGCCGGAACAAAAGCATGGATGGAGTGTTTGTGTGAACTAATATAAGTTCAAAGTAAACATCATTACATAAAAGGGTACGGTCTTTTTTTTTTTTAGTTTTATTCATTTCAAACGGGCCAGATCTGGCCCGCGGGCCGTAGTTTGCCCACGGCTGGCCTAGACACATGCCCTATGTGGCTGCAAGGGGTCAAGCCTATGTTCTTGGGACTTTCCACATCAGCTCTCTTTCCTTTCTGCCCTCCTTGGTTGTCTTTAATAACTTAGGTCCTTGCCACAACTCTAGGTCACCATCGTAAACTTTGGTATAGTTCAATAAGTTAGAAGGTACATATTATAGACCTGAAAAATTGTACCGAGCCCTTGCCAGTTTGGCTCAGTGGATAGAACGTCAGCCTGTGGACCAAAGGGTCCTGGATTTGATTCAGGTCAAGGGCATGTACCTTGGTTGCAGGCTCTTTCCTGGCTTAGGCCCTGCCCTGGTCAGGACTCATGCAGGAGCAACCAGTCGATGTGTTTCTCTCACATAAATGTTTCTCCCTGTCTTTCCCTCTCTCTTCCACTCTCCCTAAAAATTAGGTGAGAATTAACAACAACAAAAAATTGTACTGAGATAAATGTACATCCAAGAAGTTAATACTTTGTCTAAATTTCTAAACTAAGTGGTTTGCCTCTCTTTTGTCTCGACTAAAGTTGGAATATAAAAGAATCATTTCAATTACGTGAATGTCTGGATTAGTTGGTATCAGTTTTCCAGAGATTTAAAGAGAAGTATTTCATATCAAAAGAAACATTCCTGGATACCGGCTGTTTGGAACAGGATCTCAGATGAGATGCAGGTATGGATTAGCTTCTCTATTCCAGGGAGAGCAGGCCCCTGGTAATGATCCAGATCTTAATGACAATCCTGCACCACCACTGGGCAAGTTGAGCAAGTCATTTTCCTTCTCTGAACTTCAGTCTTTTCAACTTTAAAATAAGAAAAATGCTATGAATCTCAAAATGGTGTTGTGAAGAAGAAATGAGATGATATATACAAGAAAGCAAGCATCATGCTTGGCACATACTCACACACGCAGTCCCTTCTGATACACTGTTGATTGATGAAGTGGTTTATAAATAAGACTAGAGACCTGGTACATGAATTTGTGCACAGGTGGGGTCCGCCCAGCCTGCCCCGATGGGGGCCCATCAAGCCAGGCCAGCAGGGGATAGGACCCATGGGAAGTTGGCCAGCCAGCCCCACCCCAATTGGGGTTTGAGGGCTGATCAGGGGTGGGGCGAGCTGGGGAGAGGAGGCTGATCAGGTCCTGGATCAGGCTGGTTGGCTGCCACAGTGCACATCATACCACCAGTTGTTCTGGTTGTTCTGGTCATTCTGCCATTCTGAGCTTCTATTATTATTTTTTTAATATATTTTTATTGATTTCAGAGAGGAAGAGAGAGGAACAGAAACATCAATGATGAAAGAGATGATTGGTTGCCTCCTGCACGGCCCCCACTGAGGATCGAACCCACAACCCAGGCATGTGCCCTTGACCAGAATCGAATCCGGGACCCTTCAGTCCACAGGCAAATGCTCCATCCACTGAGCCAAACCAGCCAGGAGTCACTGGGCTTTTATATATATAGACTAGAGGCCCGGTGCACAAAAATTTGTGCATTCGGGGGGTGGGGGGGTCCCTTAGCCTGGCCTGTGCCCTCTCGCAGTCTGGGACCCCTTGGGAGATAACGACCTGCTGGCTTAGGCCTGCTCCCAAGTGGCAGAGGGCAGGCCTAATCCCTAGGTGCGGCCCCTGGTTGGGTTCAGAGCAGGGCCGATTAGGGGATTGGGGCACCGCCCCCTGTCACACTCAAGGCAGGGTCGATGGGGAGGTTGCAGCACCACCCCCTGTCACGCACAGAGCAGGGCCCATCAGGGAGTTGAGGAGCTCCACCCGTCACTCACAGAGTAGGGCCGATAGGGGAGTTGGGGCACTGTCCCCTGTCACACATAGAGCAGGGCAGATCAGGAGGTTGGGGCGCCACCCTCTATCACCCACAGAGCAGGGCCGATCAGGGGGTTGGGGTGCCGCCACTCTCACACTCAGGGCAGGGCTGATGAGGAGGTTATGGTTCTACCCCGTCACACACAGAGCAGGGCCCATGGGGTGGGGGGGTTGGGGCACCGCACCCTGTCACACACAGAGCCACAGGGCGATCAGGGGGTTGGGGAGCTCCCCCCTATCAGGCACAGAGCAGGGCCGATCAGGAGGTTGGGGCGCCGCACCCTGTCACACACAGAGCCGCAGGGTGATCAGGGGGTTGGGGGGCTCCCCCCTATCAGGCACAGAGCAGGGCCGATCAGGTGGTTGGGGCACCTTCCCCTGTCAGGAACAGAGCAGGACAGATAGGGAGGTTGTGGCCCCACCCCCTGTCACACAGAGCAGCAGGGCAATCAGGGGGTTGGGGGCTGCCCCCTGTCATGCTGATCCCGGTGCTGGGAGACATATTACCCTTTTACTATATAGAATAGAGGCCTGGTGCATGGGTGGGGGCTGGCTGGTTTGCCCTGAAGGGTGTCCTGGATCAGGGTGGGGGTCCCCACTGGGGTGCCTGGCCAGCCTGGATGAGGGGATGATGGCTGTTTGCAGCTGGTCACACACCCTTCAGAGTGGGGGTCCCCACTGGGGTGCCTGGCCAGTCTGGGTGAGGGGCTGAGGGCTGTTTTCAGGCTGGGACTGAAGATCCCAACTGCTCCTTTTTTTCTTTTTTCTTTTTTTAATTCTGGGCCAGCTTTAGCTCCAGCTCTGAGGCCTCAGCTGCTGAAAGCAGGTATCTGGTTTGTTTAGATTCTATAATCGAAACTCTGTATCAACTCCAGCTCTGAGATCCCAGCCGGCTGAAAGCTGGTTTCTGGGGTTTTGTTTAGCTTCTGTATTTGTTACAATGTTTCTTAAACTGCAAGCTCAGAGGCCGGCAAGGCAGGTGGGGAACGTTGTAGTCCTCCGTCACTGAAGCAAACAAGCCTCATGTTCAGTTTAAGCTGCCTGGCTGCCGGCCGCCATCTTGGCTGGCAGTTAATTTGCATATAGCCCTGATTAGCCAATAGGAAGGGTAGCGGTCCTACGCTAATTACCATGTTTCTCTTTTATTAGATAGATGGCATGAGAGCATGTGAAGCGCCCCCTGCTGGTCAAGGGGATGAGATAATCCAAGAGAAAAGCAACATCAATTATTCTTTTATTCTCACTTTTGACAATTTTAGAAGAAAAGGTGACTTACAACCTTGCCATGGACAGCCATGGCTACACTGGTATTCATGGCCAGGCTGGTGTCATTTCAAACAAAGAATGGTTGACCACTGTAAAGCTGGATGATCACTGCTACTTGTTGTGTTGAGTAATGGATCTCCAGGTTGCATCCTTTGGAGTCTCTCACACCGCCCTGGACCCCACTTATGGCTGCCTACACAGCACTCTGCCTGTCATAGCTGCCTTTCTGTATAGGTGAATAGGGCAGAATCTGAGGGTTGTCAGATGCAGTGCTGGGTTCTAATTACAACTGAATTTCCAAATATTAGTTATGCCACCAGATCTTAGCTTTGCAACCAATATTCTACTACATAATGAATTACTCAATGTCTTTGACCTTCCATCACCTCATTTATAAGTGGGAAGAACACTGATTACCTTGTATGGTTTGGGGGAGATAACTGAAATGTGTAATAAGCTTTTGATATCATGCCCACAATCAGAGTAACTGATATTTATTTATTCTCCTCCTTTTATTTCATATTAAAGTTGGCTATCAATTTACACAGAACTTTATCATATAATTCCAATGGCCAATATTTTTAGCTAAACTGAAATTTCTCTGTGACTGGATTCATCCCACTGTACGTAGCCCAGGAACTTAAAACAAGGGCTTCACAAATATTTGTGGAATTTGGAACAAATAAAATTATAAACCTGGAGCACAATTAGTGAGTTAAAAGGAAGAGAGGATCATGTATTTTAAAAATATATTTTATTGATTTTTTACAGAGAGGAAGGGAGAGGGATAGAGAGTTAGAAACATCGATGAGAGAGAAACATCGATCAGCTGCCTCCCGCACACTCCCCACTGTGTATGTGCCCGCAACCAAGGCACATGCCCTTGACCGGAATCGAACCTGGGACCCTTGAGTCTGCAGGCCGACACTCTATCCATTGAGCCAAACCGGTTAGGGCGAGGATCATGTATTTTAAATTAGATTTTTTTCAGCCATGCCCCCACCGATTACCATTAATTGTACCCTCTTCAGAAATGATCTATGTCTCTATTTTATGCACAAAAAGTAAAATCAGAGGAAGAGTAAAAGAAGGAAAGGAAGGAAGGAAGGAAGGAGGAGGGAGGGAGGGAGGAAGGAAGATAATCACCCCGGATTTTTCTGTCAAACAACAGGTGCTGACTGCCCATCCTGAGCAGAGGAAGCAAGTCATTCTCACTGTTAACTAGTCTGGAAGATTATTAAGAGAAATGTGGTTTGGGAGAAGATGGGGGAGAGAACGTCTAACTCCCACAGCTAAACAAAAATGACTTTTGAATTCTCCTTCACTCTAATATTATCAGTGTTACTAGAACATTCCAATGATGAACCAGATGGAAAGTTGACAGTGTATTTTTACTGGATTCCCAAACAGATCACAAACGAACTTCTTCACTTACCAGGCACCTACTGCACACTTGCAGCTCAGCAATGGAGATACTAATTCAGCTCAGCTTAGCCCCAGTGGTAGAAAGTATGAGCTACGCATGACACAGCTTGGATTAAATGCTTATTTAGAAGGAAGGAACAAGCAAGCCATCTCCAAAGGCAAGAACAGGGCACCGGTCCCCATTCTGGGAGGGACAACAACTGGAACTTTCCTCAGAGGAAGTCATGTGTGCACCCGGATGAGGCATAGGTGGGCTTGAGTGACGGTGGGGTCCAAAGGCATCTGGAGGCCCTCTGACCCCAGTCATCCTACCTGGAAATGAGCAAGAAGGCTGCTGGCTGGCAGACAAGCAGGTGCACCCATAAGAAGCCATGAAGATTAGCTGAGGCTTATCCAAACCTCTGAAGGATGCAAATCTCCCCTGGCATCTAGTATGTGCACCAGGTATATGTGAAGTGCTAAGAATACAAAGATGAACAGTCACAGTCTCTCCCTGCCTAGGAAATTCACTGCCTAGGAAGGGGTAAAACAAGTACTAAATAAAATAGATCAAAGGCCTTGATGTATCGTAAACCAGCGAGCTAGACACAAGACGCCTTCATGAGCCAATTAGTTAGGAGTATTATGTGCAGGCTCAGAGCAGAGTACCTCTGTCAAATTCTGAGCAAAGACATGGAGGAAGTTTTTCCTATTTATACCTTTTGAGCTCTTCATCTGCAGATTTTACACAGAGCCCTGTGTAAGTTATTTTTGCAGACAGCTTGTAATATTGGATGCATAATGAACAAACACTTGGCATGAGAATATGGGAGTATTATCAGTATTAGTCTATTACATTAGATGGCTAGCTTGCAAGGTCAGACAGTTAAGTTTTTATCTTTTTCTATTATTCAAACCAAAACAGTTATTTTACAGAATAAGGGACTATCTAAAAATAACAAAGTTGACCTATAGAACAAGGGACTGTCTAAGAATAAAAAAGTAGTTCAAAGATCAGTTTTAAACAGCAGTTTTCCAAAGGAGGGATTACTATGCTTCAGCCTAAATGTGAAACCTAAACCTATAAAACTCTTAGAAGAGAAGTTTCATGACATTGGATTTGTCAATGATTCCTTGGATATAACACTCAAAACCCAACAGAAAAAGAAAAATAATAGATAAATTGTACTACAGAAAAAGTAGATACTTCTGTACATTAAATGACATGATTAACAGAGTAAAAAGGCAACCCTCTAAGTGGAATATAATATTTTCAAATCAAATACCTGATAAGGGATCCAGAATATATAAAGAACTCGTACAAATCAATAACAACAAAACAAATACCTCCATCAAAATGCAAGTAACTCAAAATGCATTTCCTCAAAGAAGGCATACACATGGCCAGTCATCACATGCAAAGATACTTTACTAATCACCAGGGAAACGGATATCAAAACCACAATGAAATACCATCTCACACACATTGAGACAGTTACCTCAAAACTCCGAAAATAAGTGTTAGAGAAGATGTGGAGGCGTTACAACCCATGGGCACTGTTGGTGGAATGTAAGACGGTCCAGCCGATATGGAAAATGGTGTGGTGGTGCCACAAACACTTCAAAGCAGAACTGCCATGTCATGCCACAATCTCATTTCTGGACACATCTCCAACATTTGAAAGCAGGGTCTTGAAGAGATATTTGTATATGCATATGCATCGCAGAATTATTCACAATAGCCCGAAAGAGGAAATGATCAAGTGTTCACTAACATATGAATGAAAAATAAAATGTGGCCTATACATACAATAGGAATTCTAGTACATGCTACATTATGGATAAACCTTGAGGTCCTTATGCTGAGTAATATAATCCCGTCACAAAATAACAAATGCTATATGATTCCACGTAGATGAAGTATATAGAGTAATGAAATTAACAAAGAAAGAAGGTAGAATGGTGTTTCCAGGGGCTGGGGAGAGGGAGGAATTGGAAATTGATGTTTGATGGGTAAAGGGATTCAAACAACAGGGATTGGTAAAGGAACTGAAGAATATTAAAGAGTCATTATAAAATTGCTGACTTTGAAGGATACCTAACCTGAGCTATTCCTTTTAATATACTCTCACAAACTTTCTTGTTACAAGTTCTGGAGTAGGCTCAGAGAAGTGGGTGATGGGAAATATTCTACAAATCATCACTCTTGTACATAGAATCTCATATTAAATGAATGTGAAAAAAATCTGGCCTTGGATTGCCACATAACTTTCTTAGCATATTCTTGGGGTCATATGCTGTGCTTAAAACATCAACTGTCAAAATAATATAATTATTTTTCAAGAAAATCCCAAATATCCTTATTTAGCCTAATAAGTTTAAATAAATGGAACAGTGCCTACCTCCCCCGAGAGAAAATAGAGCTTAGTCAAAGCATCCTCTATCAATCAAATCCTCATCTTTTTATATTTGCTCATTTTATAAACCTAATTCCTTGAACATGAAACATCATATTCAAGTGCCAGCTTTTGGCTAATTTAACATACTATTGAAAGCTCTCTACTTCCTTCCTAAAATATCACGAGAACAGCTTGTTGGGCTGATTAGCATGGTAGAAAGTTTTCATTTTGTTTCTCTGTCTCACTCTTCTTCTAAGTACCAGGATCCCTACATCTCAAAGGAAAGTAAATGAGCAGTTTATCTCTGACGGGTTCAATCAATTAGGTAGAGGAAGGTGTGCTATTTATTAAAAGAGGAGCAACCCAATTTGAAAGAGAAAAAATGACATTCGAAAGGGTTTATAGGTCATAACCCTGAAAGATGTGTTTGCTACTAAACTGTAGAGTCTCAAGGAATCATTTTATTTGGGGGGAAATGTTTTAGGTGATTGAAAGTAAGTTTAGTATATTGGAGTGCCATTTTTTATTATTATTATTGATTTCAGAGAGGAAGGGAGAGGGAGAAATAGAAACATCAATGATGAGAGAAAATTATTGATTGGCTGTCTCCTGCATGCCCCCTACTGGGGATCGAACAGCAACCTGACCAGGAATCAAGTGGTGGCCTCCTGGCTCATAGGTTGATGTTCAACCACTGAGCACACCAGCTGGGTCCTACACTGCTATTTTAGTGATTATCTTAAATTGGCGTGAGGGCATGCAGGTAAAAAGAATAGAGGAGCTACGTCCTATTTCATTTTCTAGATACACATACATATGATCTTTTGCTTGATTCCTGACAAGTTGTTCTAAAATGCCCAAAGATGTTATTTTTCCCTTTATTTTATAAAGATGATGGTATTTGTAGATCCCAGAAGATATAAGGCAAAGATAATATTTTGACCACATGATGTTCAATGTGTAAAACATTGGAGGGGGTGAGTCCATTTTCAAGAAATGCCCAAGTTAGATCTTATGTATGATTTGCAAGTTTTATATCTACTGGAACAACTGCAGACATCTCACTCTTTACCAAAGCAGAGCTGGTCAGAAGATGGGGCTCTCCATTCCTCTGTCTAAAATTCTGTGAATAAATTAGTATCACCCACTGTAGGAGATGGGCCTCTGTGATCCATCTCCAGCATGGTTGGCTTTATATGGGATTTGCTGACTTCCCGAAGGCAAACAGAATGTAGGGAGGAGGGAAGAGGATGTGGGCCAGCATCATGGTGGAAACACCCCCTCCCCGTCCCCAGGCACTTGCCTCCACTAGACAGGAGGTGGAGGCATCTAGAAAGGCCTTCGCACATTCTTTTAAATGGCCCAATGGGAGACAGCAAGACCTCGGTGACATATGAGGAAACAGGTGACCCCACAGTGAGGAACCGGAGGAGGGACTGAGTAAATGGGCCGAGCTCGCAGCTGCAGATGTTCCTGTACAACCCAACAGACACCCGCTCTAGAGAGTGCATAGAAGTCTTGTTTTCGCCATATTTCTGTCTCTGAGTCTGTTACGTGAATTCGGACAGTTGAGCATTTGTCACATCAACTTCCCCATACACAAAGATTTTTGAAACATTTGTTTAAATTTGACTTTTGAGTCAACCCCATTTACTGTCCCTTGGCAAAAGATAGGTGGTGTTATCACAGATCAACTTTTCTTGCTCAGAATCCCTGGCCTAGGGTTGCCAGTACAGATGTGTGTTGGGAATGAAACACTGTGTTACCAGGGTGGCCTCAATAAAATTCAGACTTTCATTCAAACCATGGCCTGCTCTGCATTTTCAACAAGTTCGCATTGTTCAGATATTTCAAAATGTCTCTTCACAAAAAAAGGCAGAGTGGCTGAGCCCAAGTCCTCTGAACCTAGGTATTGAAAATGAAGAGGCAGAGAATGCATTGGCAGAGAGCAACCCAAGTAGCTGTTCATGTACATGGAGATCTAAGATTTTCAGTTTAGGGTGTTTTCTTATGAAATCCAAAATTTATTCTACACCTATCATAGCAAACAGACTACAATCCTTGTTTGGAAAAGAAAGAGATCATGAGATCATATTGAACATCAACTCACCAGCATGTATTATAAAATAGAATGTCTTTTTGAGAGAAAAACATTTCTTCCTCTAAATGCTGATATATCCCCTTTTGACTTAAAATACATTCTAGAATTGAAGTACTGAGTGTTAGCAAATTCTGATGATACTAAAGAGTCCTGGGCTAATGCCAGAAGTTCAATGGCTTACGAAAAACAAATGATCAATTTAGAATACTGTTTTCAACATAATTATAGACAGTACAATATTTAGAAGGAAGAAAACTATGGAGAACCAATCATACCTATCTGATTTTTCCAACGATAAACTAAGTTTATAAAATTTGCAAATTTTTGTTTTTTGCAAAATTATTTTAATATGGAGTTTAAATGTATTCTGCCCTCTGATTCTTTTTTTAGCTATTTAATTCTTTTATATTGTTATCTTTTTTGTTGAGATTATTACAGATGTCCCTCTTTTTCCTCCCTTTGCCCCCCTCCACCTGGTTCCCACCCTGCCCCAGGCCTTCACCACCCTATTGTCTGTGTCCATAGGTAATGCATATACGATCTTTGTTTAATCTCTTCCCGCCTCCCCCGCCCCCAACCTCCTCCCGTTGGTGCTGGTGCCAATAAAAGGTCTACAGCCTTTTATTGATAGGTTTGGGGTTCCCTTCCCTCTGAGAATCATCAATCTGTTCCATTTCCATGGTTCTGATTCTATTTTATTCACCAGTTTATTCTGTTCATTAGATTTCTTATTTGTTTATTTTGATTTTTAGATTCAGTTGTTGATAGATATGTATTTGTTGCCATTTTGTTGTTCATATTTTTACCTTTTTATTTTTCTTCTTCTCCCTCTTATTAAAGAATACCCTTCAACCCTGACCTGTTTGGCTCAGTGGATAGAGCGTCAGCCTGCAGACCGAAGGGTCCCAGATTTTATTCCAGTCAAGGGCACATGCCTGGGTTGGGGGCTCAATCCCGAGTGTGGGGCATGCAGGAGGCAGATGATCAATGATCTTCTCTCATCATTGATGTTTCTATCTTTCCCTCTCTCCCTTCCTCTCTGAAATCAATAATTTTTTTTTAAAAAAAAGAACATCCTTCAACATTTCACATAATACTGGTTTGGTGGTGATAAACTCTTTTAGCTTTTTCTTGTCTTGGAAGTTTTTTCTGACCTTCAATTCTAAATGATAGCTTTTCTGGATAGAGTAATCTTGGTTGTAGGTTCTTGCTATTCATCACTTTGACTATTTCTTGCCACTCCCTTCTGGCCTGAGTAGTTTCTGTTGAGAAATCAGCTGACAGTTATATGGGTACTCCCTTGTAGGTAACTGACTGTTTTTCTCTTGATGCTTTTAAGAGTCTCTCTTTGTCTCTAGCCCTTGGCATTTTAATTATGATGTATCTTGGCATGGTCCTCTTCAATTCCTCTTGTTTGGGACTCTGTGTTTCCTGGACTTGTAAGTCTATTTCTTTCACCAGGTGGGGGAAGTTTTCTGTCATTATTTTTTCAATTAGGTTTTCAATATCTTGCTCTCTCTCTTCTTTTTGCATCCCCATAATGCTAATGTTGGTACACTTGAAGTTGTCCCAAATGCTTCTTATACTTTCTTCATATTTTTGGATTCGTTTTTCTTTTTGCTCTTCTGATTGGGTGTTTTTTTTTTTGTTTTTTTTTTTTTTTTTTTTTGGTTTGGTTTTGCTTGTTGCTTCCTCATATTTCAAATAATTGATTTGAATCTCAGAATCATCTGTTCTATTGTTGAATCCCTGTATATTATTCTTTATTTCAGTCAGTGTATGCTTAATTTCTGACTGTTCCTTTTTCATTTTTCTAGAGGTTTCTAGAAGATTTTTGAATAACCTTATAACCATGGTTTTGAACTCTATATCCAGTAGTTTGCTTTCTTTCATTTCTTTCATTTATAACATGTTTCTTTATCTCCACATTTTGGCTGCTTCCCTGTGCTTGTTTCTATGTATTGGGTAGAGACGCTATGTCTCCTTGAGTTGGTAGAGTGGCCTTGTGTAACAGGTGTTCTATAGGATCGAGTGGCTCAGCCTCCCAGGCACAAGAGCTGGGAACTGTAGGTGCACCCTTTGGGGGCTGTGAGCACAGTCATGTTGTAGTTGAGACTTGACTGCTATTGGTGTCATTGGGAGGAATTGATGTCCAAGCCAATTGGCTGTGGGGACTGGCTGCAACTACAGTGTGAGAGAGTTGCTGTGCAGAAGACACCTCTATGGATCAGGACTTGCTTCAGTGGGGCTTTGGTACTCACTGAGTCTGCCCCTTAAGTGTGTTGCTTATGGATGTATAGAATTGTAATCTGGTATGGTCTGACACTGACCACTGGGTATACTGGCTCTTGTGTTTCCAGGGAGGTGCAATGTCAGCCACTGTCTGGGGCCACCCAGTAGGAGCTACAGAGAGATATGCAGATTCCTCCTCTTTGTATCTGGTTTGGAAGTGCCCAGACGAGGCCCAGCTGTGAAGTAAGGCAAGCTGGTGCTGGTGCCGGGTCTTGGGCCTTTTATTTATAGGTTTGTGGCTCCCTGACCCAGCTGCAGCTTGTTTGTGAGATTTTAACCTGAGCAAGGACAGGCCATTCATATGCAAAAGCCACTGCACACAGCTTGGGTGGGGTTGTAAATTGAATGAGGTGGGATCTTAGGGAATTGCCAGGGCAGAGGAAACAGAAATGGCTGCCAGTTAACCCTGTGACCCAGAAGGTCCCAGCATAGGAACAAAGATCCTTGTGAGCACCTCCATCTGGGAGAAAACCACGCCCAAGTTCCTGCCCCAATGCCAGACAATCCAGTTTCTCCTCATACATGTTTGTGTTCCCCAGAGCCTTGTGCTGGAGCTCAGAGGAAGCAGGACCTTGTAAGTTCAGTTCATGGGGCTGGCTTTTTAAGAGGAACAGCTAGGTCTCCAGCAGCTTCTGTGTCACTGAGCCCCAATCCAAGCTGGTTTTTACAGCCTGTAGTTCTTACTGCCTGTAGGGACTTATTTTCCCAGCTCTCAGACCCTGGGCTGGCGGTCTGGTGTATGGCTGGGACCCCTTGCTTCTCTGGGCAGCCTCCATAGAGATGAGCTCCCTCACAATTAAAAAAGCAGCACATGTGGGTGTCATACCAGCTCGTTCCATGCCTCTGCACCTCCTACTGGTCTCAGTGTGCTTTTTCCTTTACTTCTTTAGCTGTAGGACTTCCATTCAGCCAGCTTTCCAGAGGTTCTGGATGGTGGTTGTTCTATATTTTAGTTGTGGCATGGAAAGCATCACACTGAAAAGACAGAGAGGGTTTGGGTGTAGGTGGGGATGCACCTGCCCTCTGATTATTTCTATGTGGAATTGTAACCAGACAACCAAGGAATCCAGGCTTTCTGTCATTACTTCAGCCAATTAAGCAGAGACAGGGTTGAATCATTATGAGCATTTATTCCAATCTGCTGGCAGTGTGGGAGAGCAGCAGGTCATCCACGAAAATCTTCTCTGCTGCGCCCCATAAGCCAGCTGCTTATATTGGTAGAAGCACAAGATTATGTGGGTAAGTAAGAATTACAGGTGTGGAAAAGTGGGCATGGGTAATCATTACAGGTGACAAGTCATGTGGGCTGTGGAGGAGGGGAGGGCTGCAGAGGACAGGTGCCCCGGGACCAGATTACAGGTAATAGAGGCAAGGGTGTAAAGAGCAGGTACCTCCAGGACTAGGTGCCTCGAGGTTGTAAATCTTTCCATAATGATAGGCAGTCCTCGGAAGGAGAATGGACTGCATTCTGATGTTACTCTCATGTCCAGGGCGTACAGCTCCCAGCCAGGTTAGAATGTGCTTTCTCTAATCAGGACAGAGCCACCAAGGTTAACAGAGCACGATTAATATTTCTTTTGATTGTAAGTGGTCCCCAATATATCCTATTTCTGCCCCTAACATTTCCCCACTGCTTTTTCCATCATTTCATATCTAGGAGATTAGTTTTAGATGAAAAATCTTATCCTGCTGGACTGCATTTTCTTCTTCTTGAAAGCAGTTTCCAGGAATGAAATATAGCAAATGCAGGATCTTGGGAGATGGTTTCCCTAACTTGTTGAATGTTGTTTTCTATCAATTGAAAATCGTCAGAAAGATTAAAACAGTACATTCCTCACAACTGTGATTATGCTGCAACAACAAATAATCTATTGCTGCCTGATTCTCTAGAACTGCCTCCCTGGCCTGGCTCAGCTCTTGATTTATTCCTGTATAGCCCTGGAAGTGGCACACAAGGGCATTACCATGCTACAAGTCAACCGGGTCACTTCTACATTAAGGGAGCCTACCAAACCAGCATAACAAAAATGATTAAAGCAACAGTTCAACAGGGCTCCACAGGTTGCCGTCAGCGTGAGAAGGTCTCTTTTGGTTCAGACCCTGTGATGTTTCCGAGACCTAACACAGTCATTCATCCTAAGGAACAGGGTTGTTAGCAGGAATAGATGAATAAACAGTTACCACACATATCTCAGAAAACAGCCAGCCAGCAGCTTAGTATGTTACTATAAGGGAAGGTGAAATTATCCAAGCAATTCATATTGCAGTTGTTAGATACTGAAAACAATAACTAGAACACCCGGTAAGAGTCAAACATTCACCACAGGAAGCTACTGCAGCAACCGTTAGAGAAACATCCCTGCACCTTTTCCCAAAGAGTGGGGCCCAACATAGAAAGGTCCCAGTATGTGACTTTCTTCCCAAAATGAATGGAACAATTCTATGCATTAGCAATAGGTGTCTCAACTCCTACTAGGCAAGATATAAAGGTCAGTTCTACACAGGCTCCTCTATGGCCAGCCTCAGAGCCGTTGGAGTGGTGAGAAGCATGTCCCAGGGTCCCGTCCATTTCTCCTCTGGTTGGCCCATCGTCCTTGCTCTGCTCATGTCTGTCTACCTGTCCACCACACCCCCCTCAAGGATCTGGGCTCTGAACTCTTTCAGAATAAAGGAGCACAGAGTCCCTTCTGTAACCGCTTCATGCTGAGGAGGGACAAAGCTTTTCCTTCAGAGCCAAGAGACCCTTGCTCTCTGTCAGAGGGATGATGAAGCCTGAGCACAGAAGGAGGTGGCAATGGTGTTTAGAGGTGATATTCCCTGAGTGCAAGTAGGGCTTGTAACCTGGTGGAGACAACTGTGTTATAAATTTTAGTATTACTCGGGTAAAAGCTAGAGATAAATTCAGGATCCAGTTCAATTCATAGGTTAAAAAATAATAAAGTTTTGAGTCTAATATTCACAGCTGTATGTTACAGAGTCTACTGAAACACAATTTTTCCCCCCTAAAATCACCCTCATTTTTTTTAAGGAGCCAAATTAAGACTAATTTACTTACTGTATTAAGTCTAGTTTCAATTTGGCCTGATCATTTGTATGAACACAATAAGAATAGCAATTGATCATATAAGTTTTTAAAAATTCTGCTTTGCTGGAATCTCATGATTGAACTTTAATTAGCCCCTCAGGGCAAGGAAACCTGAGCCAACTAGCTGCCATCAAATTTTCTTGCAATACCTGTAGACTTGGGTGAGTTCCTCACACTCCTGAGGTTCCCAAAATGTCTTGGGAAAGTCTTTCATTGCCATCTCTCAGGAAAGCAACCTTCCTTCCTTGCCTGGAAAGACTGCCATGAGCCATGTGACCAAGCAAGGTATCAGGCTATTTCTCCAAGGTGCTCACATTGGCTTCAAAATCCGTTTTTATTCCTTAAAGCTTTCTGGTGACATCCAGAGTCCAGGCATGTCTCTCTCAGGCATGACATTCCAGCCAAAGTCTTAGTTAATAAAACCACAACTGGAAACTGGTCTTATTGGATTCATGCAAAGAAACATCTTGCCATGACTTACTTCTTAAGAATTGCCAAATTCTGGAGGGATCAGGTAGGAAGAAAAAAATACATAATTTACTAAATTGTTTTAAGAAAGGAAACAAGTTTGTTATGTCTGAAAAACAAAAAGGTTAAAAATCAGCAATACTATTAAAATAGTTACAAAACTATATAATTATCAGTTCCATAATCAGGTTTTCTTCTCCTGATTTTTCCTGCCCATACTTCTATAAATCCAGATACTCTATAGAATTCTAATGATTTTCGTCCAGTTCAAAAGGGATGATCTGAAAATGTCAGAGTCCTCTCCATGGATCCCTCAGAAGATGTACATTTTTCCAAATGCATTATAGCAAAACTGCAACTGTCTCTAAATGACAAGAAGAAATTTAAAATGATATGGTTATGGATTTGAATAACAATTATAGTTACAAATGAAAGCATATCAGAGTTATTACTTCTTTATTTGACTAAGCTTCCCCTTTACTTTAATATAAAAGTTTTCCTTCATAAGGAGAGAAAACAAATCCTTGAAAGAGAAAGAGAAAGAGAAAACAAATCCAGGGCCTATTGGAATGACCTAAAGCCAAATCTAGAAGAAAAAATTTCTTAAAATTCAAATCCTGGGAAGATTTTCAAACTTATCTTACCAAAAGATTATATATCATCCTTATTATTATGAAACAGTATTAGATTATTCATTCATTTAAAGTGACAAAGGGTATTAAACACAAACATAGGCTAACAAAACTTCAGTTCCCATAATTAAGAAGATCACCTTTTTAAAAAGTAATTAAGTATCTGATTAATATAAAATAATGTATAATCATTTCAATAATTTATAGAACTTTTGCTTCCTGGGCAAAAAAACAGGAAAGACAATTTTCCCCTTTTAACAGACTAGAGAAGGCTAGCTTACTTTGGATTCACTTATCTGATTAAATTTATTGTTTAAATTACCTATAATTTCCTTTTAAGATTTCTCTTTACATAACTTTCACAAGGCTTTCTATAATGTTCACAAACCTCTTACCCACTCAGAAATAACCAGCTTTAAACTCAGTTTCTTTTCCTTAAAAATGCATCTCCATGCCTCATGCCTTCTATTTCCAAAACTATACAATTTCTTTCCAATTGGTTAGATTCTTAATTCTTAGAAAACTTCATTTTTAGGTGACCACCAAAAAGTCAGCGGTTAGGATTCTTTATATTGGCAAATACATTCACAGTTTTAAGAGACATATTTTTCATAAAACATTCACTAACAATTTCAAGTGCATCTTCAAACTTTTCTGTAATAAAAAGTCAAGAGCAGGCAAACCCAGGTTCATTAATATTTCAGTTTCCACTTATTTCAAAATGACTAGATATTTAATAATTTCTACTATTTAAACCAGCAGGACTCCAAAGTTTTAAGTTACTGAGGACTTTATTATTTTTTTTCTCTTTACAACATGGGAGTGGCCCCTGCCCGAGGGCACTTCTGCAGCTCAGGCCCTTCCAGGAGGAACACTGGGGGGTTAGGAGGGTTATTTACCATAAGTTTCTTTCTGAGTAGATTGTAACAACATGAAATCTGGCATATAAGAAGAAATCTTAATAAATGAGTACTCCCAAAAGGTAAGAAAGCAAGCAAGAACATCTTAATCAGTAATACTATAGATAGACAAAACTCTTTCAGCAAAGTGGGATCTGCCCCATCTTTAAACAATTAAACCAAACAACAAAGAGACACAAAACCACCATCAAGAGACACTCTTATATATTATATTTACAGGCGCGCACTACCCACAGACAAGAGCTTCACACCATGCTCCTTGTCTGTCCAGCCACAGAAATCTCAGGATGACCTGCATTTAAAAGACCACCGAAGCAGAGCAATGTCTCTTGTCCCAGAGGGGATCAGGCTAAGGGCTTGGAGACCAGGCAAGGACCACTGGAGGCCTCTTGCCATCCAGAGCTGGTCAGGCTCCCCCCATAAATGCATGCCTTACACAGTGCATGCTTCCTTACAGAGAAGCCCAGACAAGAGCAGCCACTGTTTCTTGTGCCATACAAACACGCTCCCTTCCTCTTCCTGTCATACAAGCACGTTCGATTCCTCCTCCTGTCATACAGACATGCTCGATTGCTCCTCCTGTCATACAAACACGTTCGATTCATCCTCCTGTCATACAGACATGCTCTATTGCTCCGCCTGTCATACAAACACACTTGATTCCTCCTCCTGTCATACAAGAAGGCTTTATTCAACTTACATCTTAGGTGACATGATGGGGATTGCCAAGGCTGTGGCTGGGACTCAAAACAGGAAAATTCCTGGCAGCACTGCAAATAAGAGTCCAGGCCTCAGCTCTGGGAACACCCAGTTCTGGTAGCAAGTGGGATCCCTGGTACTCACCCAAGAAGACTCCCCAGCTGAGTCCCACCAGAGTGGCCAAATTATATGGACAACCAAGTGCTGCCTGTCACTACTTCAGCCGATAAGCAGAGACAGGGTTGAATCATTCTAGTATATGAGCGTTTATTCCAATCCTGCCAGCAGTGTGGAAGAGCAGCAGGTCATCCACAAATATCTGCTCTGCACCCCCCATCAGCCGGCTGCTTATATTGGGTAGAAGGACAAGATTACATGGGGAAGTAGGAATTACAGGTGTGGGAAAGTGGGCACGGGATAATCATTACAGGTTGCAAGTCATGAGGGCTGAGGGGAGTCACAGACACTGGCGCCCCAGGACCAGGTGACAGGTAAGAGGGGCAGGAGGGTGAAAAGAGCAGGTGCCTCCAGGACTAGGTGCCACGAGGTGGTAAATTTTTCTGTGATGATAGGCAGTCTCCGAAGGAGGACGGACCACATTCCACCATTAGCTCCCATGTCCCAGGGCGTACAGCTCCCAGCAGGTGAGCATGTGCTTCCTTCAGTCAGGACGGAACCATCACAGTTAACTGAGCAGGATGAATATTTCTTATGATTGTAGCAGGTCCCCAATATTTTCTGTCTCTGCCCCTAATAGAGTCAGTTTTAATCACTTTTATTTATTGGAAGAACATAGGTAATGCAAAGTTAAAGTTGCTGGAAAAAAATCCCCAGTATTTTCAAACTTATGTCCAATGCCCACTTGAAATATTTTCTTTTTTTTATGTTCATTTTTTTTAATTTTATTGCTTAAAGTATTACAAAGGGTATTACATATGTGTCCATTTCCTCCCCCCCCCCCGCCCTAGACAGTCCCCTAGCCTCCCCTATACCCCAGTGTCTTATGTCCATTGGTTATGCTTATATGCATACATACAAGTCCTTTGCTTGATCTCTTACCCCCCTACCTCCTGCCCCGCAACCCTCCCCGGCCTTCCCGCTGCAGTTTGACAATCTGTTTGAGGCAGCTCTGCCTCTGTATCTATTATTGTTCAAAAGTTTATAATGGTCTCTATTATCCATGAATGAGTGAGATCATGTGGTATTTTTCCTTCATTGACTGGCTTATTTCACTTAGCATAATGCTCTCCAGTTCCATCCATGCTTTTGCAAATGGTAAGAGTTCCTTCCTTTTTAGAGCAGCATAGTATTCCATCATGTAGATGTACCACAGTTTTCTAATCCATTCATCTACTGATGGGCACTTAGGTTGTTTCCAGATCTTAGCTATGGTGAATTGTGCTGCTATGAACATAGGGGTGCATCTGGCTCTCATCAACAAATCAACAAATGACAAGTGCTGGAGAGGATGTGGAGAAAAAGGAACACTTGTGCACTGCTGGTGGGAATGCAGACTGGTGCAGCCACTATGGAAGACAGTATGGAGTTTCCTCAAAAAACTGAAAATGGAACTCCCATTTGACCCTGTGATCCCACTTCTAGGAACATATCCCAAGAAACCAGAAACACCAGTCAGAAAGGATATATGCACCTCTATGTTCATAGCAGCACAATTCACCATAGCTAAGATCTGGAAACAGCCTAAGTGAAATATTTTCTTAAAAAATCTATTTTGAAATCGTGGCTCTGTAACCTTTGGAAACTTTGAGGCTTGTCAGAGGAGTTGGTCTGTTCAAGGCAGATGATCACTTGTGCATTAATGCTGCCCCAGAACAGCTATGGGGATGGTGTAATATAGCCCAACCCCCAGATTCAGAGCCACCCACACAATGGCTAAACCACTGTGGGCAACACTCACTGGAAGTCAGCACACACATCACAGGCAAGTGTAAGTAGCTTGAAAGAGATCATCATGACCCAGACTAAGTGGTTTCAACATTTGAGTAAATCGCAAACAGCAGACCTGGCCGTGCTTAAAATTTCCATCCAGTGAAGCGTGGTGGCAACCATGCTTGGTGGGAATTGCTGTTTAATATTTTAACCCTGCTGACTTGGCTTCTGTCATTATTTGCTTGCTAAAATAGTAGAGAATTTATTTTGATTTTCTGAATTGTATTCAACTGAATACCCTATTGATTGTAATTTGAATACCGCATTGATTGTGGTCATACTGGTTTTAGAAAGCACCTTCTTCTGTACCTGGGAGCAAAGACAGCACAATTACTCTAAATTGCCTCGATGGCTCCAGATAATGTGCTTCCGTTGACTCAGTGGTCCCAAGACTCAAGGGCTCCAGATAATGTGCTTCCGTTGACTCAGTGGTCCGAAGACCCAAAACTATAATTAATCTTTGTAGATAACTAATCAGCTCAATTTCCTTCTGTAACTGCTTTGTGCAAACCAGGGTCCTCATTCCAAACCCAAAGATGTAATCGATACCGTTGTGATTTTTGCCTATATAAATCTGGTGTTGCGGCCATCTTATCACTAGGAGATTTGAGAGAGCAAAATGCCCCCTCATAGTCCCAGATTTGGAATAAATGTGACCCCTTAATTCGACTTCTTGAGGCATCCTTGTGTGATTCACAGGGTACATTACAACACTAGTTGTTAAACAGCTGAATAAAAATAAACAAACCGGAAGCTTAACAGATGAGCAAGACTTTGCTCATGATTTTTTAAAACTGAAAATGCAGCAGAAAACATATCATCACAGAAGTCCTTGCAAGGAACTGCCTGTGGCCTCTAATCTGAAGCGACCGCCAAAGCCTCCCCCACCCCCACTGCCTCCACCAGAGGGCACCACTCCCTGGCTCCCTGCATATCCGAGTTCCATGGACTGCGTGGTTGAGCTGCTCATCAAATCAGTGCGCAATGCATGTGTTTAAACCGCCCCTCCGCTTCTCTATGCCCTCCTCCTGGACAGAGGCCACTAGAAAGAAAAGAAGAAGAAAAAAGCAGAGCAGTGAAAGCAAGAAACAATAGGCAGCCTCGGCTTTGACTGTGCCTTCCCTCCGCACCCTCTCTGCTCCCGCTCCCGCTGCAAAGCCTGCTTTCGGGAGCAGGGGCGACTGCCCAGGATGCAGGGATGCAGGGACTAGGATTGAGGAAAGCACGGGGAGGGGAGTGGGGTGGGAGGAGGGGAGGAATCAGAGGAACTCTGAGCTAAAATGGCAGGGCTCTCGCCTTTTCCATGTGTGTGTGTCTGTGTGTGTGTGTGTGTATGTGTGTGTGTGTGTGTGGTCTGGATGAAGGCATCCCGCAGAGCAGAAATAAAAAGGTGTCTGAATTGTTGGGTGGTCCTGAAGCCTTCTGCATTTGCAAGTGACTGTTAGAACTATTTGCAGGGGCATGCATACCTGCTGTTCTCTCTCTCTCTCTCTCTCTCTCTCTCTCTCTCTCTCTCTCTCTCCCCACCCTCCCTATCCTCCCTCCCTCTCTCTCTCCGTTTCCCTCTCCCCATCCCTCTCTGTTGTGTCCTGCTATCTCCATCACACCTCTATTTGTATGAAGACTGTCTGCCTGTGTAAATAGTGAGAGTGTGTGTTCCTCGGTGTTTGCATTCATTTCTAACCTAAGGAGCCTATAGCAGTCACTACAATGATCAACAGTCAGCAATAGCTGAAACCCTCAAGTGCTGAAGGAACAAAGGTAGAAAGACTTGCAAATACTCCAGCACCTGCATCATCAAACCTGCTGACTACAGATAAGGGCACTTTCCCTGTTTGTTCCTGTTTACCTCTGAAACCTATGTAATATTGCAGGTTATTAATACATCCATAGACATACATGTTTCTTTGGCATCATTGCGAATAAAGTGAAATGCATGAAGCTGAACTAAAAGGACAAACCTGGTGACAGTAAGATTTTATGACACATTTGGTCCATGCTCCATTTTCAGCAAGTGCCGCTAGAACTTAAATTAACTACCGGGTACAGTCGACCATTTCAGTGGCTTTTATGGAACAGTCTAACAAAACAATGATGAAAAACGGAGGGAAATATTCAGCTATAGAAAAGCATATAGGAGATTAATAGACCCTCCCTTCCTCCCAACTGGTGGGCGGAGTATGACGTAACCTGCAGACTGGAAATACCTGAGTGCCTAACCATGTACCTTATATGGACTATACATTGGACCACCAATCCACACCTGCCAAATACCCTAAGCCCTTGTCCTGTATGGACAATGCAGTAAGCCACCAATCAGTGTGTGCCAAGTACACTAAGCCCCCACCCCTTCCCATTCCGCCCCTCAAAAGGCGTGCCCACCCCTGCACGTACTGCTGTCCTCCCCTTGCGAGACAGCCTGGCAGGTGCTTCTCCTCTAATAAAACCTGTAGTCCTGGTTTTCGGCCTCTGTCTGATCTTTCAGAGATTACTTCTCCTCTGTAGGAGGTGAGGTTATTTGGGTTTAAATTCAATTCTGGATTTGGTTACCAGTGGGTGGGTTTGTTGTGGACCGTGTGTGTGTGTGTGTGTGTGTGTGTGTGTGTGTGTTTTAATTGGACATGGACGTGCCAGCTCCCATGGGCTAATCCTGTGATAACGTGCATAACCTTCTGAAACAACATGAATAAACTTTAATCTAATTTGCAGGAACCTCAAAAAAAAATCAACACTTTTGAAAATGTTTTGCCTTTCAATTTTCTAGGACATCAAAATATTGTCAACTTGGACATACAAGGAGAAAAGGGAGAGATGCCTTTTAACTTTGGAAATTTAAAAGGGAATGACACCGTCTATGACTTGTGTCCTTTTCTGGGCATGAAAACTGCATCTTTCCTGTTAGGGTTGAAATAATTTTCAAACGAGGCACGGAGATGTCCTACAGGTAACGTCTTCCTCTAAACTCCTGCCGAGGCCGCCCCTGGGCCTGGCGCGCAGTGCCCCTCGGGTAGTTCTGGGGACAGTCTCTCTGAAGAGCCATTTCCTTTCTTCCTAACAAAATGGCTCAGACGACAATTTTACCCCCTTTAACTTACGAAGCTGAGAGGTTTGGAGGTGACACTCACGGAGAAAACCCCAGCAGCAGCCTAAAACCTAAGCGACTTGGACCAGGTGAGGCTGAGCGATGCCCCTAAGGAAGGGAGGTGTGAGGGCGCGGATACAGGCCCTGCCTCTCAGGGTAAAGCAGGGGTCCCCTCCGCCTCCCCCAGACCTGTCTGATAGGAAAGAAAAGAAACCCTAACGCTGCGGAGAGGGAGGGGGCAAAGGCAATGACACCGCAGTCACGCCCAGCGCACCGCCGCCCAGTGTGCCCCGTGCGGCTCCGAGAGGACCGCGGGCAGCCTCCCCGAGGGCAGCAGAGGGAGCCCCGGCCCTCAGCCCAGGCAGCACCTGTGCACGCGGGACCCAGGGCCGGTTCCAGGCAGCCAGGGCCAGAGGCCAGGCCTCCTCCAAGCCGCAGGGCCCTGACCCTCCCTACTCGCCCGGCTGCGCTCCCGGATGGAGGGACAGCGAGGAGCGCGGGCGCCAGCCCCTCCGCACCCAGGCGCACCCGCCTGCCTCCCGCGGGTGTGTTTTATGGTGACAGCAGGGAACGCAGCCGGCGCACTGTCCAGCGCAGTCCCTTCCGAACGGGTGCGGGCTCGGCACTGGGAGTCGCTGCAGGTCCGAGTTCACAGCCCACATTCTCACCCGCAGAGGGCGGTTAGGTGGCCCCCGCCCACACTCTGTCCCTGCTGCTCTGGGGGCATCAGGCACATCTTCAGATGGAGCCCTATGAGGCCCTGCTGCAGGGCAATCCGCTCACTCCCACCCTCTGCAGACAATTCATTCTACCACCCACAGCGCGACCAGGCCCGCTGCGGGGGCGGTGGTTGAAAGGCGACCTATGAACCAGGAGGTCGCAGGTTCATGCCCGGGTTGCCAGCTCCAGCCCCAGTGTGGGGTGAAAAAGACAATTTAAATACTCAGGATAAAAATTATTTGGAGGGACAGGTATTATTAGTAACATCTACACTTCACCAAACAAAAACCTTTACTAAAAGCAAGAGATAAATGATGTTTTATGTCATTTAGATGTGCTTTAAATTTGAGTATTCCTTCCATTCACTTCAATCTTCAAATATTTAAAATAATAATTATAACAAAAAAATAGCCCCCCTCATTAAAGTCTATCTGGAAAGCAGAACAAAAAACAAAAAACAACTCACTCAGCCTTTGCCAACAAATTAAACATTATCTACTATGTTCTTGTCTGAGCCCAGAAATTTCCCTTTATAGAGAGTATTAGAATATTTAAAAAGATCCTTCTACATTTTTCATCTTAGAAGACACTTATTAAAGGTGTATGTGGGCACACCAGTACACACAAAATTTTCAAGTTAATTTAAATGTATGGGGGAAATTCAAGAGATAGTAGGTCAGATGGTCCCAAAAGAGAATAATTAACCATGGCCATAGAGCAGTTTCTCTAGTTTCACACTCCACGCAGATGAGGTGGACGTCCTGGTGATGAGACAATGTGCTTCTCAACCACACCATTTCCTATGCAATCACGTACAATGTGCAGCCAAAGGCCCACTTCCCTATTTTTGAGTCAGAATTTGTTTCTGTCAGAATTGTGTGTTTTTATTAATATCATATATATGTAACCTATAGAAGAGAGTAACAAAATAAATTACCCCTGACTCTTCCCATACGCATTCTCAGTGTTGATTTTACGCTGTAAACCCCACTGGGCCTGAGCACTCTTACAGCCACTGACGGAGGACAAGTACTCATGTCAGACCAAGGCTCCTTGCAGTCTGGTTCACACAGCTTCTTCCAACAGACCCGGCCGAAATGAACGCAGACTCTTGCATTGAACTATAGTCTTTCAATTAATGACACTGCAATCAGATCGATAGAACGTAATAAGTGAAGAGCTTTGCATTTCTATACCTATTAATTCACTGAGTAACTGCAGCAATAAGATGAGACTTGAAAGGCAAAATGCTGGAGGAAAATGAATTCTCTTACATATTGAGTGGTGACTCCCTGACCCAAACATGAGCACAGGAGTGTCTACCTCCCGACCAAGGCCATCAGGGTCGAAGGACAGATTGCTTTCTCAAGAGCAAGCGTATTCTTTCTTCACAAGATTCTCCACAGTGAGCTCACTACAGGTCTAATCAAATTGGTCACTGAAATTTGGTAGCAAACATCCTTGGAATGAAAGTGGGAGTATCAGCTCCAGCAGCCATTGCTCTGGGCTCCTAAGCCAGCCAATCTGCCAAACTTGTCATCTCTGTTTCCTAGGGCCTCTGCATGGAGGAGATGGGTTAGAAAGAGTAGGATAGGGGGGAATGAGAATACCAATGTGCTCGGCCCATCCCAAAACATTGCCTTGGTCTGAGTCAGGGCCAACAGGGAAGGCCTACAGTGCAGCCAGCTTCTTCGTGTCTGCCCCCAAAGACACGCAGAAATGGTAACTAAGGAGGATACCTGCTGTTTTTTAGGGAATAAAAAAAATAATAGCTACCACCTCTGTAATACTTATATTGTGACAGGCAATGTGCTAAGCTTTTTGTGTCCAATAAACACTAATCCTCACAGAACCCTAGGAGATACACACTGTTGTTATCACCACTGACGAATGAAGAAACTAAAGCAAAAATAAGTCAAGTTACCTGCCCAAGATCAAAGAGATAGCACATAGAAAAGCCAGTTTTCACACCCAGGAAATTTAGTGCCTGAGCGCATCCTCTTGACCACGGTACTCAATTGCCTCTCATCTACTTTTTCCTTAGATCCTCATCAATTGTGATTTTTAGAACAAAGTGGGACTGAATGGCCAACAAGCTAAGTCTATTATGAGTAAATTCTGAGAGAAAAAGGGAAAGGACCCAAGTAGAAAGTATAGCTAGAAACAACACATGCTGATGTGAAACAACTGGAAGCCTGCGTTCTTCTCTCTAGTTTAGTTTCCAAGTTCATTTGTGCATTCATTCAGCAAACATTACTGACAGGACAAGTCACTGTCCCATAAATCTTAACAGTCTAGAGCAGTGGTTCTCAATCTTCTGGCCCTTTAAATACAGTTCCTCATGTTGTGACCCAACCATAAAATTATTTTCGTTGCTACTTCATAACTGTAATGTTGCTACTGTTATGAATTGTCATGTAAATATCTGATATGCAGGATGGTCTTAGGCGATCCCTGTGAAAGGGTCGTTCGACCACCGAAGAGGTCACGACCCACAGGTTGAGAACCACTGGGCTAGAGTAAGAGACAGTCATTAAACAAATAATTAACAACACAGGAAGAGAAGTGCTTTATAAGAAAAACTAGAATTGAAAAACCAGAATATTTGTTTTCCATCTGGGGTAACGTTTAGGAGAGCAGGCTCATCTGGATCCAGAAACTTCTCGGAGGGGAACAGATCTCGGTAGTATTTCCGCCGGCTCAGTGCTAACCACAATCCCTCCTACTCTGTCTCTATGTCCTCCAGCCTGTGGTCTGAGACCACCAGGACCTGCCTGCAGTGCGTGTCCTGCTTCTGCAGCAGTCGGCAGACCCAAGTGCTGCAGGGGAGGGAGGGACGGTCCCCTCTGTCTTCCCTAATGCTTAGCAGACACTCAAAACAATTCAAGTGATGCGTTTGCATATAAATGTGTGCGTATATATATACTTTTAAAAAATATATTTTTAATTGATTTCAGAGAGGAAGGGAGAGGGAGAGAGATAGAAACATCAGTGATGAGAGAGAATAGTTGATCAACTGCTTCCTGCACGCCCCACACTGGGGATCGAACCCTCAACCCAGGCATATGCTCTTGCCCGGATTCGAACCTGGGACCTTTCAGCCTGCAGGCCAATACTCTATCCACTGAGCAAACCAGCTAGGGCAAGTAATGTATATTTTAATGTTTATCACTTTTTCTGATTATAACAGTAACACATTTGCTACCAAACTTTAAAAAACATTTAAAGATGAAAAAATTATTCATAATAATAATTAAATATAACCACTTTGAGTATTTTTATATATTGCTCTCTAATTGTTTACATATGTGGGTGTTTACATATTAATATATTTATGTATCTTTACAACATTTGGACCACAATGTAAGTAATTTTTCATCCTACCCTCTTAATTTAACATCATATCAGGAAAATTTTTGGCGTTTAAATATCCTTCAAGAATAGTTAAGACATTGTATAACATTCTATTCAATAGATATGGTATTTCACTATTTTCCCAAATGGCCATTTGCCATGTATTTAAAACTTATCCTATATAATAAAAGCCTAATATGCTAAGTGTCTGGTTGTCCAGTCGGCCGTTCAACCAATCAAAGCGTAATATGCTAATGGTATGCTAAGGCCACTCAGCCACTCATTATGATGTGCACTGAACACCAGGAGACAGATAGTTGACTGGTTGACCAGTCGCTATGATGTGCACTGACCACCAGGGGGCAGATGCTCTGACAGGTAGGTTAGGTTAGCTTGCTGCTGGGGTCTGGCCAATCAAGACTGAGAGAGATGGGCTGGACATGCCCTGGAGCCCTCCCGGAGTCCCTCCCCAGCTGGCCAACCTCCTGTGTCCCTCCCCAGCCCCGATCATGCACTGGTGGGATCCCTCAACCTGGCCTGTGCCTTCTGCAATCTGGGACCCCTCAGGGGATGTTGAAGAGCCTGATCCCACCGGCCAGGCAGAGGGACCCCACTGGTGCATGAATTCGTGCACCAGGCCTCTAGTATTACATAAAAGTTTACAATAGACTGGTTTTTTGCATAACTATCTGACCAATAGTACAGCTTAGGAGTGGAATTATTGGATCATTTTTTTTTATGTCTTATTAAATTACTTTCTAGAAAGTTTTGGCTAATTTACACTTTGGCTTTTGGAGGAAATTCTCATTTTTGCAGTATTGCTAGTTTGGAGTTTTGTTTTATTTATTTTAATCTATACTACTGACTTACCAGTGCTGCTTACTTTGTATTTCTTTGCAATCTAGTAAGATTAAACGGATAATTTATTCTCTTCATTTCATTAATTACCCATTTGTGTTCTTTTTCATTTTCTCTACTGTGTTGCTACAGTTTTTCTTATTCATGTATAAGATGCATACATAAATAAGTATAACTTCCCTTGTCAACTACTAAAAATGTGCTTTCTAAGTTGTTTATTTTTTAGTTTACATAAATTTTATATTCTAAAAATGCAAAATATTGATATTTTCTTTTGTGATGTCATCAGATGCTTTTATATTTTGAAGTACTTTTCACTCAAAATTAAATATTCACTATGTTACCTTGAAGTTATTTTATGTGAAGAAGTTTTGCATGTAATCTACCTGAATTTGTTGGTGCATTTTGTGAAATAAGGATATAACTGGAGGGTTTTGTTTTCCCTTCAATTGACAATATTCCCAGCATCCATCTATATTTTAATTGTGATAAAGTATACATATCCCGGCCTGTACCAGGACCACAGATTCGATTCAGAAGTTTGTATTTAAATTCTTTCCAGTAAATGAGACTGTCAGAGCATTTTCCAGTTTCCTCATCTCTAAAACTGAAAGACTTCTGCTATCAGAGCGCGAGACAAAAATGTCCTATTAAGGATTGGGCCACAGTGTGTTGCTGCTTTGAGGTGTGATAAACAGCTGATAAGAATGGCTGGGTCTTGCCCTGGCCAGTGTGGCTCAGTAGGTTAGTGTCATCCCATGCACTGAAAGGTTGCCAGTTTGATTCCCAGTCAGGGCATCTGCCGGGGTTGCAGGCTCAATCCCCAGTGGAGTGTGCAGGATGCAGCCAATCGATGTTTCACTCTCAAATCAATCTTTTTCTGTTTGTCGCTCTCCCTTTCTCTCTCTCTAAAAATCAATCTAAATATATGAAAGGCTAATATGCTAAGTGTCCAAATGTCTGACCAGTTGCTATGATGTGCACTGAATACCAGGGGGAAGATGCTCAATGCAGGAGCTGCAGTGACATGCACTGGCCATTTACAAAGAAATGGCACCACAGACCTGGTGCCCACAAAGCAACCCTCGGCTTCCCCCAGGTGGGACACAGGCCCTGCCACCACCCCGGGGCAATAGCCCACCAAATCACAGCTGCTGTTGCCAAGACCCCATGGAACAAAATGTGGCCCACAGCCCAGCCCGGCCCAGAGACGGTGGCTGTGGGCGCTGGGTAATGATGTCACAAAGCAATGCCGGGCTTCCTCTCCCTAGCGACTAGCCTCCTTGCCGTTTCTTCAGCCCAGGAACATGACTTGCTTTATAGCTGGGTGAAAACATTTTACTCTTTAAACAAATGTCTATGAAACTTTTTCCCATGCCTCATCTCATTTGATCCTCACAGAAGTGCTGGAGTAGGTAGATAGGAGACTCGGTCGAATTAGCTGGAAAATGAAGATTTAGAAAGCTTAAAAACTTGACCAGCTGAAACGAAGTAAGTAAGAAATAATGGACCTTGAAAATGACTTCAGGTTTTGTCACTGCACAGAATATACTAAAACACTGCTGCAGTTAAATATTTTACCCTTTATTCTCCCTGAGTGATCTACAATAATAATCTGCTTTGTGTTGGCATTTACGGCTGTGTTGCTGACAATTACCTAAAAGAGAAGTTGGGGTGCTTCACTGGCCTGGAAAGAGTTTAGCTAAATCAGAAAGCAGGTCTAATTAAGCAAGTTTATTCTATATCTATAAAAGGCTAAGTTGACTTGCACATGCGTGATACATATAAAGCTCTTGCTGGCTCCAATCGCATGCATGTGTTTTGATCTGTCATTGCCGATCGTGAATTTGGTTGACATTTCTATTATACGGAAAGGGCGAATAATGATATTAAAATATTTCTTCTAATTAATTTCTTTTCAATGTGTACGAATTCGTGCACTAGGCCACTAGTAAAAATATATTTTTAAAAAACTTTCTAAGCCCTGGTCCGTGTGGCTCAGTTGATTGAAAGTTATCCCAACCACCAAAAGGTCTATGATTCAAGGTCAGGGTACATGCTGAGGTTGCAGGTTCAATCTTTGGTAGGGGTGCATATGGTAGGCAACAGATCAATATTTCTCTCTCACATTGATGTTTCTCTCTCTCTCTCTCTCTCTAACTGTCCCTTCCTTTCTCTCTAATAATCAATAAAAACATATTTTTTTAAAAAAATTCTTAGAAAAAAATAAACTTCTTGGGTCTCGGTTTTCTGGTCAAGATGGTGGTGTATGTAAATACAGTACTCGAATCCTTCCTCAACCACATCAAAATTCAACTAAACTACAGAACAACCATCATTCAGAACCACTGGAAATCCAGCTGAAGAAAAATCCTACAACTAAGGATATAAAGAAGAAGCCACATTTAGACTGGTAGGAGGAACAGGTACACTAGTTCCACACCTATGTATGGAGGACAAAAAAATCTGAAGGCATATCTCAACTTTGGAAGTATCCCCTAAGGAGCCAAGGGTCCCAGCCCCACATCAGGCCCCAAGCCCATGGTTCTAGTGTTAGGAAGAGAAGTCTCCATAACTTCGTGCTGTAAAAATCAGCAGGGATTGAGGTTGAAAGAGACTGAGGGCTGTGGGAGTCCCAGGTGTTCCTCTTAAAGGGCCCACACAGACTTATCAGACTCACTCCCTCTGAGCTCCAGTGTTGGGCAGTAGCTTGAAAGGCACCAAGGACATACAGGAAACAAATGAATCGTCTGGCATCGGCAAGAGCTGGAGGGGCAGCTTTCTTGTAGACAGAAGTGCTGGCAGAGGCCATTGTCCTCTCCCTGAGCCCTCCCCCCAGCAGGCATGCTCCATATATGAGTCTTCATAAACCTGCCCATCCCTGTTTGCCCCACTGGTGATTCCCTGAGAACCTGCCTCACCCAACTTGCTGTCCCACCCAAGCTGTTTTCAGTGGTTTTCCCATATGAAAGACCTCTCTTGATCCAAGCTTTGGAATTTCCTAAGATCTCTCAAACAAGCTGTGTCTGGCCTCTGCATACACTGTACATCTTTCAAAGTGGCCCAGGCCTGGCCCAAGGAACAGCCAGCCTCAGTTTGCAGCTTGGTCCCTCACAGGCGCCTCCAAGCCCAGCATAGCAGCAGTCATCTTCAGATCTCTCTGTAGCTCATGACAGCTGGCCTTGGGGAAAGGCTCAGGAGGTGACTGACCTTGGCCTGCATCTCTAGGGAGACTCCAGAGCCAGTACATCTGGTAGACAGCTTCAGACTATGCTGAATTGCAACTCAACCATCTTTATGAGTGACACATTCAAGGGGTGGACTTGTCAGGCACCAAAGACCCACTAAAGCAAGTCCTACTCAGTGGGAGCAGTCTCTGAAAAGCAGTTCATCCTTTGTAGTCATGGTGGTTTTTGTAGCCCATCAACCTGGAGGTCAATCCCTCCAAGTAGTGTCACAATAACAATCAAGGATCAACTACAACAGGAGGGTGCACATGGCTCACATGGGTGTGGGGGGAGCATCCGGGGGCTCACGTGGCTGGAGATGTTGCACCACTAGGTCCCTCAGGACACCCACAGCAGAAGGCCACGCTACAAAGCCTGGCAGATGTCGCATAGAAACAAACACAGGGAAACAACCAAAATGATAAGACTAAAAAGAAATCCCAAATGAAAGAATGGAAGAAATTGCCAGAAACAGACTAACGAAAGGAGGCAAGCAAACTACTCAATACAGAGATCAAAACAATGGTGATAGGATGTGCAATGAACTTAGTGAGAACTTCAACAGCATGAAAAGGAGATGGATCCCTGACTGGTGTGGCTCAGTTGGCTGGGTATCAACCTTTGCACCTGGAGGTTGCTGGATCAATTCCCAGTAAAAGGCACATGCCTGGGTTTCAGGCTTTATCCCTGGTAGTGGGAGTGCAGGAGGTAGCTGATTGATGTTGGGCTCTCACATCAATGATTCTCTCTCTTCCTCTTTATTTCTGTAAAAATCAACAAACTATTCTTTTAAAAATAAAGAGATGGAAGTCATAAAAAATTCAGAAGTGAAGAGTACAGTAACTGAAATAAAAAGTATAGTACAGTAGATGAAGCAGAGGATTAAGTCAGTGATTTAAAAGATAAGGAAGTATAAACCCCAATTAGAACAGCAAAAAGAAAATAGAATCCAAAAAATATATTAGAATACTGTAAGGAGCCTCTGGGGCAAATTCAAACATACCAACATTCATATCATGTGGATGCTGGAAAGAGAAGAGAGAGAGAGAGCAAGAAATTAAAAACCTATTAGAAAAAATAATGACTGAAAACTTCTCCTACCTGGTGAAAGAAACAGACATACAAGTCCAGGAAGTACAGAGAGTCCCAAACAAGATGAACCCAAAGAGGCCCACACCAAGACACAGCATAATTAAAATGCCAAGAGTTAAAGACAGAGAGAAAATATTAAAGTCAGTAAGAGAAAAGCAGTTAGTTATCTATAAGGGAGTGCCCACATGACTATAGGCTGATTTCTCAACAGAAACTTTGCAGGCCAGAAGGGAGTGGCAAGAAATATTCAAAGTGATGAAAAGCAAGGACCTACAACCAAGGTTACTTTACCCAGCAAAGCTATCATTTAGAATTGAGGGTCAGATAAAGAGCTTCCAAGACAATAAAAGCTAAAAGAGTTCATCATCGCCCAAACCAGCATTACATGAAATGTTAAAAGATTTTCTTTACAAAGAAGAAAAACAAAAGATAAAAAATATGAATCATAAAATAGCAATCCTATATAATAAAAGGCTAATATGCAAATTGTCCCCTTGACTGGGAGTTTGACCAGGGAGCAGGGCCAGCCAACCTCCCATGATCCCTCCCCCCAGCTGGCCCCACCCCCAAGCAGTCCCCCCCACCCTAATCAGGGGTGGGGCTGGCCCGCCAACCACCCACGTCCCCTTCCCCTCCTTCCCCGGCTGGCCCAGCCCAATTGGCCCCAATCTGGGGGGGCCAGCCAGACCCCACCCATGTACGAATTCGTCCACCAGGCCTCTAGTAAATACATATTTATCAATAATCACTTGCAAATGGATTAAATGCAAATGGATTAAATGCTCCGATCATAAAACATGGTGACTGAATGGGTAACAAAACATGGCCCTGGGGAGAACCAAGATGGCGGCATAGGTTAACGCCAGAGTTTGCTGCCTCGAACAACCACTTCAAAAATACAACTAAAAGACAGAACAGACATCATCCAGAACCACAGGGAGGCTGGCTGAGTGGAAGTTCTACAACTAGGAGGAAAGAGAATAACATACCGAGACTCAGAGGAGGCGCAGTGCGGAAAATACAAAGGTCCAGAGGTGCACACAGAGTGGGCTGGCGGCTGAGGGCGCGGTTGTCTGTTTCAATCAGGAGGGAGGCTCAGATTCTGAGCTCCAGATCCAAGTGAGTCTCTAGGGACCCAGACTCAAACGGGAGAAGCGGGACTGTCTGGCTTCGGTCAGAACTAGAGGGCAGCTTTCTCTCCGAGGTTTGCAGCAGTTACTGGGACACTGAGAGGCAGAGCCTCTGGGGACAGGACTGAGAGCAGCCATAACTGCTCTCTCAGCCTGCCCTGTTGATCCCCTGGGACACGCACTGCCCAAGCCCTGCACAGAGCCATTTGCTGGATAGCCTCAGGCAAAGGCTAGATTAACACCTCCCCAAAGGACAGAAGTTCTCTCACTGCAGAAACAGCTGATTCTCACAGCCACTTGGCCTGGAGCTCAAATCCCCTCTAGTATTACCTACAACAATCAAGGCTTAACTACAGCAAGACTGCGCACAAAGACCACTAGGGGGTGCACCAAGAAAACAAAAAAATGCGGAGACAAAGAAACAGGACGCAAATGTCAGTAATGGAAGATATAGACCTCAAAACCACACTTTTAAGGTCTTTCAATAATTTTCTAAAAACTGCCGATAAATGTAGTGAGATCCTCAAGAAATCTAATGAGACCCTCGATGTTGTGATAAAGAACCAACTAGAAATTAAGCATACACTGACTGAAATAAAGAATATTATACAGACTCCCAACAGCAGACCAGAGGAGCACAAGAATCAAGTCAAAGATTTGAAATGCGAAGAAGCAATAAACGCCCAACCAGAAAAGCAAAATGAAAAAAGAATCCGAAGAAAATATGAAGAAAGTGTAAGGAGCCTCTGGGACAGCTTCAAGCGTACCAACATCAGAATTATAGGGGTGCCAGAAGATGAGAGAGAGCAAGACATTGAAAAACTATTTGAAGAAATAATAACAGAAAACTTCCCCCACCTGGTGAAAGAAATAGACTTACAGGTCCAAGAAGCGCAGAGAACCCCAAACAAAAGGAATCCAAAGAGGACCACACCAAGACACATCATAATTAAAATGCCAAGAGCAAAAGACAAAGAGAGAATCTTAAAAGCAGCAAGAGAAAGAAACTCAGTTACCTACAAGGGAATACCCATACGACTGTCAGCTGATTTCTCAACAGAAACTTTGCAGGCCAGAAGGGAGTGGCAAGAAATATTCAAAGTGATGAATACCAAGAACCTACAACCAAGATTACTTTATCCAGCAAAGCTATCATTCAGAATTGAAGGTCAGATAAAGAGCTTCACAGATGAGGAAAACCTAAAGGAGTTCATCACCACCAAACGAGTATTATATGAAATGCTGAAAGGTATCCTTTAAGAAGAGGAAGAAGAAGAGAAAGGTAAAGATACAAATTATGAACAACAAATATGCATCTCTCAACAAGTGAATAATCTGATGAACAGAATGAACTGGTGACTATAATAGAATCAGGGACATAGAAAGGGAATGGACTGACTATTCTTGGGGGGGAAGGGGGTGTGGGAGATGCGGGAAGAGACTGGACAAAACTCGTGCACCTATAGATGAGGATAGTGGGTGGGGAGTGAGGGCGGATGGTGGGGTGGGAACTGGGAGGAGGGGAGTTATGGGGGGGAAAAGAGGAACAAATGTAATAATCTGAACAATAAAGATTTAATTAAAAAAAAAAAACATGGCCCTTACATACGCTGTCTACAGAGACTCACTTCAGATAAAAAGACACACACAGACTGAAAGTAAAGGGATGGAAAACAATAGTTCATGAAAAGGGGAACAAGCAGCAAAACAAATCTGGGGTAGCAATACTTATACCAGAGAAAACAGACTTCAAAACAAAGGCTAGGCCAGACCTCTGAGCCCAGAGAGTCGGAGGGAGACCGCGTGGCAGACAGCCGCGTCCCTTGGGACAGGCACAGCCCCTGACGGGGGAAAGGAGAACCGCGGGATTCCTGGCGCTGCCGGGGGAATTGAGAGCTCGGTCTGTGATCACAGAGGACTGAGCCTAAAGGGGGCAGCCTGAAGAGCTGACCAGACCATGCAGTCCCGGTAAGAGAAGAAGCTTACAGAAACCAAGCCTTCCCCGTTTCCGCGGCCGGCGTTTGTTTGTTTGTTTTCACTGAACCCTGTTCATGGGACATTTCGGATACAGACACTCACCTGTGCTGAAGAGAGGGAGAGTGTGCGGAGGAGTGGAATCTGGGGGGAGACTGAGGAGAGAAGGGGGGCCGGGAGAGGTGGCAGCGAATTGAGTGCTGAGACACCCCTGAGCCCACGTCTGAGGCAGCCATTCTCTCCGGAGAGTGAGACTCCTCCCTCCAGCCCCCAGGCAAGGAGCACAGCCACACCCAGATTCCACCCTGTAGGAGATCAAGGATTAAAATAACCTGATCAGTCCCTGGGAGTTAACAGGGTCTGGCCTATAGAGGGATTTTCAATCCCAGCAACAACACAGCACTGGTAACTCTTACGCAGCCAGCTCTGGGCAGTGAACTTCCACTGGACAGAGAGGCCCTGTAGCCTCAGAGGCCAACCCCAGAACACTGCCACCCAGAGGCTGACCCACAAACTGACTCTTTGCTAAACACAAAATAAGGCAGTATGGGAAACAAATGCGGCTTGCTTTAAAATAAGGACTGTGGTTTACAACACAGAGGAACAGTGTATCGCAGGGAAACTCAACACTCTCCTGAATACCGGGCAGGTCTAAGGCGAGCCACACTGAAGAATAGAAGAACCGAAGGACCTTCACTACTGCAATATATTTTTTTTTTCTTTTTTCACCTTTTAACTAAGAAACCAATTTTTTTTCTTTTTTTTTTATTTTTTTTTCTTTTCCTTTTCTTCTTTTTTTTTTTTTTCTTTTTTCCATCACCTGATTTTACCCTTTTAATTACTACCTTCTTATTTTTAACCAGTATTATTACTGCTACCATTTTACCATTTTTTTTAAAGTGCCATTTTATTTTCTCTTTATTTTATTTTGGGATTAGTGTTCTCCATTCTATTTTCATCGTTATATTATTGGTTGTTTCTAGTTTGCATTTATCTCCAGGGAGCTGTTGCTGGAATTTGTTGGGATTAATGGCTGTTCTATAGGAGCATTCTCCTCATATAAAAAGTCTCTTCCCCTCTTCCACTTCATTCTCTCTTTTCGCTCTTTTTTTTTCTTTTCCTTTCTTTTCTCGCTTTTACTTTCCCCCCTCCTTTTTCCCAATTTCATTTTTGCACTCCTTTTTTTGGTCCCTAATTTTCTTTTCTTTTTTCTCTTTCTCTTTTTCTCTTCCTTCTTCCTTATCCCCTAATTCTCTTAATTCAGGTGGTCACCTTTATTTGGGGTTATTAATATCGTGAATATATTTGTGTATAGTGCCTGGTACGTGGTGCCTTGTTGTGTTGTATTTTGTGCCTTTAAATCAACACAGCAGATCCAAGCAACAGCAACCTCCTGAGCACCACACCCTCTGCTGAGGAACAGCAGCTGTACGTGAAACCTCGCCCCACCAGCCAGAAGAACCACCACAGCTGTGAACAGCACCCACCAGAGGAGTTGCTGCCAACTGAAGAGCAGCTGCTACCGCAACCGCCCGAAGAGGAACCGCAGACCAAGGAGTCACTGCCACCAAGGGAGCAGCCACTGAACGACTCAACGTCTAGATATGTCAGTGAGATCAAACATGGGTAGACAAAGAAACCCCCAAAGGAAAGAGAAGGAGGACTCTCCAGAAAAGCAGCTAAGTAATACAGAGGCATGCAACATGACAGAAAAAGAATTCAGAATAAGGGTCCTAGAGTGCATAAACCGGATGGAGGAAAAAATCGACAACCTCAGCAAGAAGCAAGAAGAAACAGATGAAAAAATCGATAACATATGGAAGAAGCTAGAAGAAACAGATGAAAAAATCGATAACATATGGAAGAAGCTAGAAGAAACAGATGAAAAAATCAACAACTTAAGTAAGACCCAAGAAGATATGAAGAGCGATATAGCTGCAATGAAAAACTCCATTGAAAGTATCAACAGTAGACTAGGAGAAGCGGAGGACCGAATTAGTGATTTAGAAGACAAGGAAGCAAAACACACCCAAAATGTACTGCAATTGGAGAAAAAAATGAAAAGACAGGAGGAGAGCCTAAGGGAGCTTTGGGACAACATGAAACGAAACAACATACGAATAATAGGGGTACCAGAACAACAGAAGGATGAACAAGGATTAGAAAACCTATTAGAAGAAATAATATCAGAAAACTTCCCTGAGGTGGGGAAGAAAAAAGTCACACAAGCCCAGAGAGTCCCAAACAAGGTGAACCCAAAAAGACCCACACCAAGACACATCATAATTACCATGGCAAATGTTCAGGACAAAGAGAGAATCTTACAGGCTGCAAGAGAGAGACGGAAAGTTACATACAAGGGATCTCCCATTAGATTGTCAAATGATTTCTCAACAGAAACACATCAGGCCAGAAAAGAATGGACGGAAATTTACAAAGTGATGCAAAGCAAAGGACTGAATCCAAGAATACTCTATCCAGCAAGGCTATCATTCAAACTTGAAGGGGAAATAAGAAGCTTCACAGACAAAAAAAGGCTAAGGGAGTTTATCACCACCAAGCCAGCAATGCAAGGAATGCTAAAGGGACTGGTATAAAAATAAGAAATAAAAAGCTCAGAAAGAAAACAGCCACACAAACACAGAAATGCCTACAAACAACTACCTTTCAATAATAACTTTAAACGTAAACGGACTAAATGCTCCAAACAAAAGACATCGAGTGGCTGAATGGATAAAAAAACATGACCCATACATCTGCTGTCTACAAGAAACCCACCTCATTAGAAGGGACTCACACAGACTGAAAGTGAAAGGATGGAAAAATATCTTTCAGGCAAATGGAAAGGAAAAGAAAGCTGGGGTAGCAATACTTATATCGGACAAAATAGACCTCAAAGTGAAGGCCATAACAAGAGATAAGGAAGGCCACTTCATAATACTAAAGGGATCAATACAACAAGAAGATATAATCCTGGTAAACATATATGCACCCAATGCAGGAGCACCCAAATTCATAAAAAAACTCCTGGAAGATATCAAAGGAGACATCGACAACAATACAATCATAGTAGGGGACTTTAATACACCACTGACAGCACTGGATAAGTCCTCTAGACAAATAATCAGCAAAGATACAGCAATCCTAAATGACTCACTAGATCAGATGGACTTAATAGACATCTTCAGAACACTTCACCCGAAAGCCAGGGAATATACATTCTACTCAAATGCTCATAGGACATATTCAAAAATAGACCATATATTGGGTCACAAGCAAAGTATCCCCAAATTCAAGAAAATTGAAATCATAAAAAGCGTCTTCGCAGACCACGATGGCATAATATTAGAAATAAACTACAATAAAAACAACCCAAAATACTCAAACACCTGGAAGCTGAATAGCATGCTATTAAATATTGATTGGGTTACCAATGAAATCAAAGAAGAAATTCGAAACATCCTGGAAACTAATGACAATGAAAACACAACAATCCAAAACCTATGGGACACAATGAAAGCAGTCCTGAGAGGGAAGTTTATAGCTCTACAGGCCTATCTCAAAAAACAAGAAAAAATGGTAGTAAATCATCTAACTCTACAACTCAAAGAATTAGAAAGAGAGCAACAAGAAAACCCCAGAGTGAGCAGAAGGAAGGAGATAATAAAGATTAGAGCAGAAATAAATGACATAGAGACCAAAAAAACAATACAGAAAATCAATGAAACCAAGAGCTGGTTCTTTGAAAGGATAAACAAAATTGACAAACCTCTAGCCAGACTCACCAAGAAGCAAAGAGAGAGGACCCAAATAAACAAAATCAGAAACGATAGAGGTGAAATAACAACAGACCCCACAGAAATACAAATGATTGTTAAAAAATACTATGGACAGCTCTACTCCAACAAACTAGACAACCTGGAGGAAATGGACAAATTCCTAGTAAAATACAACATTCCAAAACTCAATCAGGAAGAATCTAAAAATCTCAACAGGCCAATAACTATGGAAGAAATTGAAGCAGTCATCAAAAAGCTTCCAGCAAACAAAAGCCCAGGACCAGACGGCTTCACAGGGGAGTTTTACCAAACATTCAAGGAAGAACTAAAACCTATCCTCCTCAGACTACTACAAAAAATTCAAGAGGAAGGAACACTTCCAAGCTCATTCTATGAAGCCAGCATCACCCTAATACCAAAACCAGGTAAAGACAACACAATGAAAGAGAATTACAGGCCAATATCCCTCATGAACATAGATGCCAAAATCCTCAACAAAATCTTAGCAAATCGGATCCAGCAGTACATCAGAAAGATCATACACCATGACCAAGTAGGATTTATCCCAGGGATGCAAGGATGGTACAATATCCGCAAATCAATAAACGTGATACATCACATAAACAAATTGAAAGAAAAAAACCACATGGTCATATCAATTGATGCAGAAAAAGCATTTGACAAAATTCAACACCCATTTTTGATAAAAGCTCTCAGCAAGGTGGGAGTAGAAGGATCATACCTCAACATAATAAAAGCCATATATGACAGGCCCACAGCCAACATCATACTCAATGGACAAAAACTAACACCATTTCCCCTAAGAACAGGAACAAGACAGGGATGCCCCCTCTCACCACTCCTGTTCAACATAGTACTGGAAGTGTTAGCCATTGCAATTCGGCAAGAAGAAGAAATAAAAGGCATCCAAATTGGAAAAGAGGAAGTAAAACTGTCCTTATTTGCAGACGACATGATATTATACATACAAAACCCTAGAGACTCCATCCAAAAGCTACTGGACTTAATACATGAATTTGGCAATGTAGCAGGATACAAAATTAACCCCAAGAAATCCGAGGCATTTCTATACACCAATAGTGAACTTTCAGAAAGAGAGATTATAAAAACAATCCCGTTTACCATCGCACCAAAAAAATTAAGCTACCTAGGAATAAACTTAACTAAAGAGGTAAAAGACCTCTACTCAGAAAACTACAGGACGTTGAAAAAAGATATAGAGGAAGACATAAACAGATGGAAGAACATACCGTGTTCATGGATTGGTAGAATCAACATCATTAAAATGTCCATACTACCCAAAGCAATCTATAAATTCAACGCACTTCCCATTAAAATACCAACGGCATACTTCAGAGATCTAGAACGAACTCTCCAAAAATTCATCTGGAATAAAAAAAGACCTCGAATAGCTGCAGCAATTCTGAAAAAGACCAAAGTAGGTGGGATCTCAATACCAGATATCAAGATGTATTACAAAGCCACTGTTCTCAAAACTGCCTGGTACTGGCACAAGAATAGGCATATAGATCAATGGAATAGAATAGAGAGCCCAGAAATCGGCCCGAACCAATATGCTCAATTAATATTTGACAAAGGAGGCAAGAACATACAATGGAGCCAAAATAGTCTCTTCAATAAATGGTGCTGGGAAAATTGGACAGATATATGCAAGAAAATGAAACTAGACCACCAACTTACACCATACACAAAAATAAACTCAAAATGGATAAAGGACTTAAATGTACGACAGGAAACTATAAAAATTCTAGAAGAATCCAAAGGCAACAAAATCTCAGACATATGCCGAAGCAATTTCTTCACTGATACAGCTCCTAGGGCACTTGAAACTAAAGAGAAAATGAACAAATGGGACTACATCAAAATAAAAAGCTTCTGCACAGCAAAAGAAACCATCAACAAAACAACGAGAAAACCCACTGTGTGGGAAAACATATTTGCCAATGTCATATCCGATAAGGGCCTAATCTCCAAAATTTATAGGGAACTCATACAACTTAACAAAAGGAAGATAAACAATCCAATCAAAAAATGGGCAAAGGACCTAAATAGACACCTTTCAAAAGAGGACATTCAGAAAGCCAAGAGACATATGAAAACATGCTCAAAGTCACTAATCATCCGAGAGATGCAAATCAAAACAACAATGAGGTACCATCTCACACCTGTCAGACTGGCTATCATCAACAAATCAACAAACGACAAGTGCTGGAGAGGATGTGGAGAAAAAGGAACACTTGTGCACTGCTGGTGGGAATGCAGACTGGTGCAGCCACTATGGAAGACAGTATGGAGTTTCCTCAAAAAACTGAAAATGGAACTCCCATTTGACCCTGTGATCCCACTTCTAGGAATATATCCCAAGAAACCAGAAACACCAATCAGAAAGGATATATGCACCCCTATGTTCATAGCAGCACAATTCACCATAGCTAAGATCTGGAAACAGCCTAAGTGCCCATCAGTAGATGAATGGATTAGAAAACTGTGGTACATCTACACGATGGAATACTATGCTGCTCTAAAAAGGAAGGAACTCTTACCATTTGCAACGTCATGGATGGAACTGGAGAGCATTATGCTAAGTGAAATAAGCCAGTCAATGAAGGAAAAATACCACATGATCTCACTCATTCATGGATAATAGAGACCATTATAAACTTTTGAACAATAATAGATACAGAGGCAGAGCTGCCTCAAACAGATTGTCAAACTGCAGCAGGAAGGCCGGGGAGGGTTGCGGGGCAGGAGGTAGGGGGGTAAGAGATCAACTAAAGGACTTGTATGCATGCATAGAAGTATAACCAGTGGACATAAGACATGGGGGGATAGGGGAGGCTAGGGGACTGTCTAGGGCGGGGGGATAAAATGGACACATATGTAATACCCTTTGTAATACTTTAAGCAATAAAAAAAAAAAAAAAAAAAAAAAAAAACCAAAAAGAAAAAAAAGAAAAAAAAAAAAAAAAAAAAAAAAAAAAAAAAAAAAAAAAAAAAAAAAAAAAAAAAAAAAAAAAAAAAAAAAAACAAAGGCTATAACGAGAGACAAAGAAGGACCCAGCAACTCCACCTGTGGGTATTTACCCAAAGAAACTCAAAACACTAAATGAAAAGACAGACACAGCCCCTATGTTCATTGCAACACTATTATTTATTTTCATTCACATCTCTTTTTTTAATCCTCACCTGAGGATATTTTCTCCCATTGATTTTTAGAGAGAGTGGAAGGGAGTGGAGGGGAAGGGAGAAAGAGAGAAAAGAGGAGAGAAGGGGAGGGAGAGAAGGAGAAAGAGTAAGAGTAAGAGAGAGAGAGAGAGAGAGAGAGAGAGAGCATGGATGGGAGAAACACATGCATTGGTTACCTCACACACACACATACCCCGACCTACAGTGGGATCAGACCTACAACCCAGGTACATACCCTTGACCATGAATTGAACCTGTGACCCTCCAGTGCATGGCTACAGCTCTAACCACTGAATAATGCCGGCCAGGGCTACATCTAATTTTTAAATAAAAATTATTCAGACCTTCAGAAAAGGTCTTTGGGTAAATGCCCACAAGTTTCTTTAGTGTTTTGAGCTTTTCCTGCCATCTGGGTAAATATCGTTCAAGTCCTGGTAGCTATGTCTCTGTTGAGGAAGGTTACACTTCTCACCTACCCTTTCTCACACACAGAAAACCTTGGAAGCACATTCACTAATTTAGCAAGGACATCCGCTTCTCTAATACTCTTGCCACAACCTAGGAGTTAAATGGGCAGAGTGCTGTAATTTAGTTCTTGTTATAAATGTTAAGGGCTTCTTGTCTTATAAATTTGGGATGATGATTCAGCTCTTGAGAAGAAATTCTCCACTCATCTACTTTCAAGCTTTGGATTGAGTTTAATTGCAAAGTATGCCGACATTGCATCCTGAGAAAGTTGAAAAAGTTTCCGTTTGCAAACACTAGTCCATGCCAGCCACAATACTCTCAATCCTGCACACTAAAGCAAAAAACAGATAAAGTGATACAAGCTGCATCTTCACCTCATCCCACTTCAAGTGCAAATTCATCAAAGGTCAGCCAGCCAGTGTACGGGCTCAGTGGGTGAGCGTGGACCCTGGAACCAAGAGGTGGGCTAGATTCCCATCAGGGCACATGCCGGGCTGCGGCTCCACCCCCATGAAGGCCATGCAGCCATGGATGATGGGCCTCTCTCATCGATGTTTCTATTTTTCTATTCCTCTCCCTTCTTCTCTCTCTAAAAATAAAAGCATTAAAAAAAGGAAGGAAGAAATCCTATTACCTTTACCTAAAAACAAAAATTTTTTAAGTCAAACTTTTAAGTAATTGCTTCCTCCCTTTTAGCTGAGATCCCGTGTACAATTCAATTTGCAGGAGGAGCTCCGGGTCCCCAAGGCTGAAACCAGTCATCACTCATGAAGGAGACAGCACACGTGCTGTCAGGTGAACTGTTAGACACGGGAGCCACGGAGATACCAAATGCTGGAACCCCTTGAGAAACGCTGCAAGTGGGCGTGTGTGTGGACGGAGGGCGGGGGGTGGGGGAGTGTAAAGAAGACCACAAACCAAACCAGGCCGCCCGCCAGGGGATGTTTCTCACAGCACCTTCCACAGGAACAAAGGTCGCATAGGCCTCGCCCTTTTCCCGCGCAAACCACCGCCAAGGCTCCTCCATTGCAACATTATTTACAGGAGCCAAGATATGGAAGCAACATAAGGGTCCATCATAGATGAATGGAATTGGTGCTGACATACAATGGAGTGTGACTCAGCGTACAAAAGAATGAAATCTTGCATCTGCAACAACATGGTTGGACCTAGCCCATAAGGTGCTTTCAAGTAAGACAAGTTCTACCAATGAACTTGTGTGCATATATGCATAACCTGTGAACACGGACAATGGGTTGGTGAGGGCCTGGAGGTTGGGGGAGGGGACAGGAACAGGCTGGAAGAGTTTAATGGGGGGAAAAGAAGAACCTACGTAATACTTACAACAATAAAGATTTTAAAAATAAAATAAAAGTTAAAACATTTCAAATATTTAAATTTGAATTGTTCAAACACTGAGAAAAAATAGTATGGCAAGTCCTTACATCTTTTTGTTCAACATCATTTCACTATAATGTTGATGAGATGCCTTAGGAACTTAATTCTTGTTCATATCAATTAGCCTATGGGAGAATTATTTTCATTATACATCCTTTTCCTTAAAGTCACAGGACCTAATTGATGACATTAAAGGAGAACTTACCACAAACAATATAGTATTGTTACCTGTACATTAGATCCCAGAATTGATTCATCTCCTAACTGGAAGTTGCTACCCTTTGACCAAAGTCTCCCCATATACCCATCTCCTCCAGCCCTTGGCAACCACCAATCTACTCTCTGTTTCTATGATTTGGCTTTTTAAAAAATATATTTTATTGATTTTTTACAGAGAGGAAGGGAGAGGAATAGAGAGTTAGAAACATCGATGAGAGAGAAACATCGATAAGCTGCCTCCCACACACCCCCTACTGGGGATGGGCCCCCAACCAAGGTACATGCCCTTGACTGGAATTGAACCTGGACTCTTTAGTCTGCAGGCCGACGCTCTATCCACTGAACCAAACCAGTTAGGTCTCTATGATTTGGCTTTTAAGAGATCATACAGTATTGTGGTGAATTTAGACAAATGAGAAGAAGCAGGAGGACAAAGAGAAGGGGTTTTATCATCTGCACTAAAATGTTGGGCTTGTTTCTGGGGAGTAGTGAGGCCAGGATAGCACCCTTTTCAGGGCAGGACATGATAAGAGTGGTGTTGGAGGAAGGTAATTTTGGCAAGAGTGAGAAGAATGGTTGAGAGGAGACACAGGGAGTTGAGAGGAGACACAGGGCGTGTGTTCATGGAAATCCATCAATCATGTAGGCAAAAGCAAATGAGAAGGTAAGCAGTAGAAGATTCAGTGACAGGGTCATATTTAAGAGGAGTAAGTATTTATTCTGTAAAGGATATTGTAAAATCCACAACCATGGAGGACACTTTCTAACTTGTATGACCTTCATTCATTTGACGCTTCCTGAAATTTCTTGACATACTATCTTAAATATCTGGGACCAGACGTGGCTTGGGAGGGAAAGAGCGCCATGATGACCAGTTAGGGTTGTCTGCCACGGGTGTGGCATGGGGAGCTGGTGGCAGGTGTGGTGACTGGTCATCATTTCTGACTGCCAACCACTCTTCTTGGAACAAGATTAACATAAATAAATATGCATAACACAACCTGAGCTGCTTTTAAGAACCCCCCACTCAAGACAAGGAAAGCATGGAGTCTCATAAAAACTCATTCTAGGATCTCACAATTTTGATTAGATAAAAAATTAGCTCTTAAAATTCTCTTTCCTCAGCTCTTTTTCCAAGATGAATCATTCTCATCCATTCAGCCCTTCCTGACATCTGCCCTAGGTGAGTGCTTCTTCTCTAAGCGGGGACACACCTCCCAACCCTACATCTGGTTCCTTCATTCCTTTGCTTCTTCTAAAATCCGGATAACAAGGACCAAGATTTACATTTACAGGGACATAGTATTATATGCAAATTTACCTCAATAATAAAAAGGACTAATGTTCTATCACTACTCGTCCTCCTCAGCATCAGCGGTGAGCCAGCCTGTGGAGGTCCCGCCCTCCCGCCTGGCTGCCTCTGGTCAGTGTGCTGGCCACGCCCACGGGCCCTGCTGTGGTGCCTGCAGACTCCCGCTCCTCTCTGTAAAGTCACACCCTTTTTCAATTTTCAATTCATGTTCAAGACTTATTTTTATGGGAGAGACTTCCCGTTGGGATATCCTGCTCGACACACATGCCTGCACGTGCGTACACACACACACACACACACACACACACACGCGCGCGCGCGCGCGCAAACCACATTACTTTTGGGGTGGAAGATAATGTCATTAATTATTAAAGCCACATTTGTCCACAGTTATTCACAGAACAAAGGACAGAACAGCTTCCTGGTGAAGAACTTGACATCTGAAGCCAGACCGCCCGATCCGTCATTTATTGACCCAGTGATCTAAAATGACCATGAATCAGCTTCCCCAGCTATGTTATGGAGATTGTAATAGTATAGTAGCTACCTCATAGGCTTGTTGTGAAAATTGAGTGAGTTAATATGTGCAGAATGCTTAGAACCGTTCAGGGCGCATGGCAAGCTCTATGTAAATTCTAGCTACTGGTATTAGAGAATAGGGCAGTGAAGAGAAGAATATTGGATCTTTCTGAATCTTTTTTTAATAGGTAGAAAATACCAATTTTAGAAGATTGCATGAGAATGAACTGAGATAATAAGTAAATGTTTTAGCACAAAATAATAAATTACGTATTCTAATATATTATTATTATAACTCAATACTCTCAAGGTACTAAATAAACTTGTACTTATTTTTTTAAATGCCTGACCTGTCAGGAACCTCAGAGACTATTCTTTGAGTCTCCTCATTGAACAGAGGGCCAATAGTAAGTTGACATGACCTGGTAAGGTCGTACATCCATGTAGTGAGTTCGAATCAGAGTGCGCTCTTGCTGGCTCCCAGAGCTGCTTTCCACTGCATCACATTCCCCTCTGCAGGCTGCGCAGTCCCTTCTTACCAGTGCAGCACACCAAGGTCAGGAGCTGCTTCTCTCCTCTTTGAAGCTCTTCTCATGCCCCAGCCCAGATCCCAATCCTCTCACCATCCACTAGAGACAAGCACAGTTCCCAGTGCACAGCATCTGCTCAGCACTGCAAAAGCCCATCTAATGGTTTTAAGTGTGGGTGTTTTTGAAGTCTTGTTATGCAGGTGTGAATATCTATATATATAAAAAGCCAGTGTCTGTGTCGACCATGACGACCAAATGACCGGTCACCATGAGGGTGGGTGGGCAGGACAGCGAACGTGGTGAGCAGCAGCAGGTGGGTGGTGGGGCAGCGAGCCTGGCCAGGTGGCAGGTGGGTGGATGGGGCTGCGGGGGCAGTGGGTGGGCGCAAACCGCTGGCACCCCAAGCCCAGGCCAGCCTCACCCCCCAGCGGGGACCTGCACCCCAATCGGGGCCGTGGCCAGCCTGCAAACCCTCTGTGGCCCCAAGCCCAGGCCTCCTGCCCCTCAGTGGGGACCCCCACCCAAGTTGGGGGCCCCCATCAGGGAAGGCAGGCCAGTCCCCACCCGTGCACTAGGCCGCTATAGAAATATAAAACCTACTCCGCCACCACTCCAACCCAACCTGCCAAAGGTTCCTGAAACCACAAAATTTGATGACTGATTTAGGCCTCATTCACAGGTGAGGAATTCACACCTTTCTCCTTCCCCTTGGACTCCACGTCTCAGAGGAGGCATGCACGGTGTGGACGTGCAAATGAAAGCTCAGAAAGGTCACTCTTTTGGGGTCCTGTGACGCATCCAGGCAGAGATAAATTGATCACCAAATGCCAGGCACCAGACTGTCCCTTCCTCATCCCTCGGCCTCAGCTCCAGACAGGCACTCCCCGTGGCAGGATACAAGGGGAGCCCTCTCAAATCTTCGAAGAGACGGGAATGCTCAGGAGGCCAAGATAATAGAAACCTCAGGACCTAAATGCTTGGGCCCATGCCACCAGGGCCCACTCAGCAGAAGGCCAAGTGGAGCTCGGACCAAGTTCTGGTGCAATTCCTAACCCGGTTGCAATCTGCCATCCTGGGACCACAGAGCACACTGGAGTGTATAATTATTGGGGGCGCTCTGGAGGCAGAGGGCTCAGACCAACCCCTGGGCCCCAGGGGCTCTCTACCTGCACGCCCTTCCCCCAGGCGCCCAGCCCCAGCTGTGCCAGCAAGGCCCCTTTGCTTGGGGGGCAGGGGAGGGATCACAGGGGGAAGGCGGGGGGGGGGGGGGGGGGAGTGGCTGGCCCGTGGCCTCCAATGAGGACACATTTAATTGGCTCTAATTATCCAGGGCTTTCAGTTTGCAGACTCTCCCTGGCCTGGGAGCTGTGACCAGGGTGAATGCACCCACAGAGCCATTGCTCCACCTAATGAGCGCTTTGAGGCCTCTCACTGGGCCGGGAAGCTCTATCCCAGTCCACAGCGCCCTGTGTCCTGTGTCTGTCTCGCCCTGTGCATCCCTCTCCCTGTTCCTTGCTCTCTGATCCTGTTTACTCATTCCTCATGGGCTTTTGTCTCTGTCTCTCATTGGATCTCTGCCTGTGGAGAACACCCCCGCAAAGGAACACACACCAGCAGAATCCACCTTTTCAATAAAAAATGGCAAGTGGGAAACAGAGTGAATTAAAAAGCATTAACTTAAAAACAATCCATGTGTCTGCAAATACGTTCCAAATGGCAGCACTTTGGCAGGGGTGGCTGGGGCGGGGCGTGTTGGCCACATGTTCTGGAGCCTTAGACACAAAGTGCAGGGGGCTCAGCACCTCGATATGGACCCCTCCCACTAGCCACCTGGGATGGCAGGGTCTGGGGAAGGGACTTGATCTATACTCACCCTTGTGGACCCCCGCCTGATTCCGTAGACCCTTTCCCCTGTTCGGGCATCTGCTGGTCGCTCTTACTCCCCCAGTACCTCCAAACCTTCCTATGCTGACCCCAACTCTCCTTCTACACCAGCCCTCCCCCCCCCATACACACAGATTTCACCCTCTCCCTCTCCCACCCCCAGTCTCTACCCCATATTTCTTCCTGCCCTGCCCTGCTCTGCCCCACCTCCACTCTGCCCTCCTGACCCAGACCACCCAGCAGCCTTGGTTCCAGGATAAATGGTTAGCACAGAGCTTCCCTTGGCCAGAAGAGACTCTCCAGGGAGCTGCATGCAGAAAGGCGCTCCCAGTCCTGTACCTGCAACTGCTCTGTCCTGCCAGGTGCCAATCAGAAATTGTGTCTCTGGAGACAGAGAGAGCAGAAGTGGGCTGCCGTCCTTTGAAGCCCCTCCTCAGGAGGAAACTCTCCCCCACAAAAAAGTTCACCCTGCTGCCTCCCTTATCACTTTCAGCAGCCCTCCTTTGCCCCTTTCCCTGGAGGTGGAAGGACTGGAGCACATCCTATGTAATAAAGAGGTAATAAGCAAATTGACCATCATTCCAACACACAAGGTCGCTCCATTGTGGACAAAAGATGGCTGCCCCAAGATGGCCAGCAGAGGAGGGCAGTTAGGGGGGACCCAGGCCTGCAGGGAAGGACAGTTTGGGGGGACCAGGCCTGCAGGGGAGGGCAATGGGGGGACTAGGCCTGCAGGGGAGGGCAGTTGGGGTTGACCAGGCATGCAGGGAAGGGCATTTCATGGGGGGGAACCAGGCCTGCAGGGGAGGGCATTTGGGGGGGACCAGGCTGGCAAGGGAAGGCAGTTAGGGGCAACCAGGCCTGCAGGGAAGGGCAGTTGTAGGCCATCATGGTGTCAAGAGAGGGCAGTTAGGGGAGACCAGGCCTGCAGGGGAGAGCAGTTGGGAGGGACCAGGCCTGCAGGGGAGGGCAGTTGGGGGAGACCAGGCCTGCAGGGGAGGGCAGTTGGGAGGGACAAGGCCTCAGGGTAGGGCAGTTGGGGAGACCAGGCCTGCAGGGGAGGGAAGTTGGGGGGACCAGGCCTGCAGGGGAGGGAAGTTGGGGGGACTAGGCCTGAAGGGGAGGGCAGTTTGGGGCAACTGGGCTGGCAGTGGAGGGCAGTTAGGGGCCACCAGGCTGGAAGGGAGTTCCTTTAGGGGTGACTGGGCCTGCAGGGGAGGGCATTTGGGGGTGATTATGCCTACTGGGGAAGACAGTTAGGAGTGACCACGCCAGCAGGGGAGGGCAGTTAGGGGTTACTAGGCCCTCAGGGGAGGGCAGTTAGAGGCAATTGGGCTGGCATGGGAGCAGTTCGGCATTGATCAGGCTGGCAGGGGGTGGTTAGGGGGTAATTAGACTGGCAGGCAGAAGCAGTTAGAGGTAATCAGGCAGGCAGGCAGTTGGGAGCCAGCAATCCTGGATTGTGAGAGGGTTGTCTGACTGCCCATTTGGCCAAAACAGGCAGCTGGACATCCCTCAAGGGGTCCCAGATTGGCGAGGGTGCAGGCTGGGCTGAGGGACACCTTCCCCATGCACGAATTTTGTGCACCAGGCCTATAGTCTATATATATATAAAAGAGTAATATACAAATAGATGGAACAGCAGAACAACTAGAACGACCGCTCGGCCAGTCGCTATGAGGTACACTGACCACCTCTCAGTCCCTCCCCCTGGCTGGCAGTCTCCGATCCCCCGATGGTGAATGGGGAACCAGGAGTGGGTGGTGGCAGCTGCTGGCAGCCAGGGAAGATGTCCCTGATCCCAGGCCAGGCCTAGGGACTGTACCTGTGCACGAATTTCATGCACCAGGCATCTAGTTTGTAATAAAATTGTGTTTTATCTGTGATGAAAACAATTGCCTTCGCTTTTAGTGTAGCATTTGGTATTCTCTACATTCTGGCTGGTAATTTCCCATGAACTATATACTATTTCTGTCTAATGCCATGGAGGAGGCAAAAACAACAGTTTGGAAAGCAAGCAGAAGTTGGTTTTGTGTCATCTATTTGACCAAAGTCCTTCCCTTTTGCTGCTACAAATTTAGTAGAACCTGCAAAGGTCAATTCCAGTCATGAAATAGTGAGTCCAAACAAACCTAGCAAATTATAGCCCTTGAGGCTAATGAGATCCTCCTTAACCAGAATCTCTATTTCTCCCAGTCCCTCCTATATACCTCAGTGTTATTCAGGGACCACAACCTGAATCCGGATCTAAGTATGTGTTTCATTTTATCCTTCTCTGCTTTTCCCTTTTCCTTCCCTCCCTTCTCTATCATTCCCTCTCATCTTTCTATTTCTTTCTTCGTTCTTTCCTTCTCTTCTACCTCCCTTCACTGTGAAGTTTCCCCCAAGAATACAAAGATTAATATAATTTTCTTACATGTGTATACTTTTCTCGAGTACTTCACACATTTCAAAATATTTCCTTAGTTTTGACTCTTCATCTTTCACATCAGCCCCTTTGAAATAAAGCACCAATTTTTACAACTATTAAAAAGGATACCCAAGGAGGTCACAAAATGAGTTAGTAACAAAGCTAAAGAAAAATACTTATGTCATTCATCCATTTATTAATTTACTCATATTGATATTGCGATGTAAAATTCACATGGACCCTTCCAGGGAGCCAGATTCTGTCCAGATCATACTTCTGCACCACCAGTCCTTACCAGCAGTGGGCGCTCCTATCCCACCAGCTCTGGGAAGTCAGAGAGGCAGGAAGTAGGATTCATGACACTACTAAGAGGCACTAAGAAAATGTCTAAAAACATGCAAATTGCTTCTCAGAAAACAACCTATTTCCCACTTGTATTTTAATTCCTTGGTGAGACCAGTCATAGGAAATGCTAAGCGCCCTCTGATCTCAAGCATCTCTCATCAGGCCAGAGGTCATCTGTTTCTCCCCACTGTGACTACACATATTCCATCACAGAAGGCTCAGGGTGGGGCAAAAGTAGGTGTACAGTTGTTCACATGGAAAAGGCATGCAGGTTGTGATGATTACACTAGCTTTATTAACTCTGCGTTTCAAGTACTCACAACTGTAAGCCTTTTGCCACATCCTGTATAGCACTTCAGTCCATTTACTTGTGTGCATGTTCTTCTTGAACAGCTATACTTTTTATTTTCAATGACAGTTACACTCAATATTATTTTGTACTCATTTCAAGTGTTCAGCATAGTGATTAGATCATTAATCAGATACTGTTCAAAGTGTTCCCTGATGTTTCCAGTACCCGCCTGGCACCATAAACAGCTAGTACAATATTACCGACTATATTCTCTTTGCTATACTTTACATTCACATGACTATTCTGTAAATACCAATCTGTCCTTCTCAATCCCTTCACCCTTTTCACCCAGTCCTCCCAACAACCCCCCCACCCCCCGCAGGGCAATCATCAGTCTGTTCTCTATATCCATGGGTCTGTTCTGATTTATTTGTGCATTTATATTGTTCTTTAGATTCCACACATAAGTGAACCATAGGATTTGTCTAACTTTCACTTAACATAATACACTCTAGGTCCATCCCTGTTGTCAAAAAATGGTAAGATTATATTTTTTAATATTCGAGTAATATCTAATTGTATATATGTACCACAGCTTTTTTATCCACTTGCCTATTGATTGGCACTTGAATTGCATCCATGGATTTGCAATTGTTAATGCTGGAATGAACATGAGGGTGCATATATTCTTTTAAACTAGTGTTTCGGGTTTCTTCTGATGTACACCTAGAAGTGGAATCACTGGTTCATTGGGCAGTTCCATTTAAAAAAATTTTAGGAACCTCCATAATGTTTTCCACAGTGGCTATACCAATGTGCATTTTCACCAACAATGCATGAGGATTCCCTTTTCTCCACCCTTGCCAATGCTTGTTGATTAATGGTGATAGCCATTCTGACAGGTGTAAGGTGATACCTTATTAGGGTTAGAATTTGCATTTCTCTGATGATTAGTGATGTTTTTATATGTCTGTTGGCCATCTGTATGTCCTCTTTAGAGATGTGTCTATTCACATCCTTTGCCCATTTTTTAACTGGCCTGTTTGTTTTTGGTGTTGAGTTGTTTAAGTTCCTTTATACATTTTGGATATTAAACCCTAATTAGATGTGTCATTGGCAAATATGTTCTCACTTTCAGTGGGTTGCCTTTTCATTTGTTGATGGGTTCCTTTGCTGTACAAAAAGTTTATAGTTTGATGAGTTCCATTTGATTTTTTTTGTTTCTTTGTTTCCATTACCCAAGGAGATCTATTAGAAATAATATTACTAAGAAAGATCAGAGATTTTAATGCCTATGTTTTCTTCTAGGAGTTTTATTGTTTTAAATATTACATGTAAATCTCTAAACAATTTTAAGTTTATTCTTGTATATGGTGTAAGAAGGTTGTCTAGTTCCATTTATTTTTTGCATTTATCTGTACAATCTTCCCAGCACTATTTAGTGAATAGATTGTCTTTACCCTACTATATGTTCTTGCCTGTTTTGTTAAATATTAGTGACCACATAGGCATGGATTTATTTTTGGGTTCTCTATTCTGTCCCATTTATCAAAGTGTCTGCTTTTGGGCCAATATCATGCTTTTTTGATAACTATATCTTTGTAGTATAGTTTGATATCAGGTAGCATAATTCCTCCAACTTTTTTTTCTCAAGATATGTTGTGTATATTAGAAGCCTTTTGTGGTTTCATTAAAAAAATTAGATTATTTATTCTAGTTTTGTGAAATATGTTATTGGAATTTTGATAAGAATGGCATTGCATCTAAAGACTGCTTTGGGTAGTATGGATATTTTAAGGATGTTAATTCTTTATTTCCATGAGCACAGTATATGCTCCCATATAGTTGTATCCACTTCAATTTATTTTTTCAATGTCTTATTATTTTCCAAGTACAGGTCATTTACTTCCTGGGGTACATTTATTCCTATATATTTTTATGCAATTGTAAATGTGATTGATTTATTAATTTCCCTTTCTTATAATTATGTATTAGTGTATTTATTTCATATCATGCTTTTTTATTGAATTTATTTCCTCAGTGCTAGTGGTTTTTGGTGAAATCTTTTAGGTTTTTTATACAAAGTATCATGTATCTGCAAATAATGACAGTCTTATTTCTTCCCAATTTGGATGCCTTTTATTTCTCCTTCTTGTCTGATTGCTATAGCTAAGACTTTAGTACTATCTACACTAATAAAATACAAAGATGCTAATTGACTGTACCTTCGCTACACCCATCAGCCAATCAGAAGAGTATGCAAATTAAACCACCAAAGATGGCTGTTAAATATGCATACTGCAGGTGGGCGAGGCAGGGCCGCGCCATCCGCCACCCACCCCAACCCCGGGATTGGGCCTTCCCTGTGCGACCCGGGGAGGCAAGGCAGGCACCGCGGGATCAGGCCTGCCATCTGCCACCCAGGGAGTGGGCCTAAGCCAGGAGGTGGTTATCTCCCGAGGGATCCCAGACTGTGAGAGGGCACAGGTCGGGCTGAGGGAAAACCTCCCCCACACACACCAGTGCACAATCTTTTGTGCACTGGGCCTCTAGTATTCAATAAGAGTGATGAGTAAACATTCCTATCACGTTCCTGATCTTAAAAAAAATGATTTTAGTTTTTTGCCAATTGAGTATGATGATCACTGTGGGTTTGTCATGCATGACCTTTGTTACATTAAGACATGTTTTCTCTATTGTCACTTTGCTGAGATTTTTTTTTTTTTATCATAATGGGTGCTGAATTTTGTCAAAATTTTTGGCTGTATTTATTGATTTGGTCATATGACTTTCATCCATTTTATTTATGTGGTGCTCCACATTAATTGATTTGTGGATATTGTACCAACCTTGCATTTTCAGGAATAAATATAATTTGATCATGGTGTATGATCTTTTAAATATATTGTTGGATCTAGCTTGATAATATTTCATTGAAGATTTTTGAAAATATATTTTATTGATTTTTTTTACAGAGAGGAAGGGAGAGGGATAGAAAGTTAGAAAAATCAATGAGAGAGAAACATCGATCAGCTGCCTCCTGAACACCCCCCCTGGGAATGTGCCCTCAACCAAGGTATATGCTCTTGACTGGAATCGAACTTGGGACCCTTCAGTCTGCAGGCTGACGCTCTATTCACTGAGCCAAACAGGTCAGGGTTCATTGACATTTTTTATACCTATGGTCATCAGGGATATTGGCCTATATATTTTTTTCCCTTTGCAGTGTCTTTATTTGGTTTTGGAATTAGGATAATTTTGGCCTCATAAAATGAGCTTGGGAGTCTTCTCTCCTTGTGAATATTTTTGAATAATTTGAGGATAGGTGTGAGATCTTTCTTGAATGTTTGCTAGAATTCACTTGTGAAACTATCCAGCCCAGGACTTTTGTTTGCTGGAGGTTTTGTGATTACTGGTTCCATTTTATTAATTGTAATTGGTCTGTTCAGATCTTCTGTTTCTTCTTGACTTAGTTTGGGAGATTGTATGTTTCTATGAACTTATCCACTTTTCCCACATTGTTCTATCTGTTAGCATATATTTGTTAGTAATACTTTCTTATAATTACTTTATTTCTGAAGTGTCAATTGTTAATTCACCTCTTTCATTTCTGATTTTATTTATTTGAGTCCTCTCCTTTTTTCTTGATAGGTCAGTTTAAAGATTTATCAAGTTCTTTATATTTTCAAAGAACTACCTCTTGGTTTCACTGACTTTTGTATTGTTTTTTTAGACTCTATTTCATTTATTTCTGCTGTGATGTGCACATAAAGGGAAATTCGCCTCATCAGGATCAGGTGCCTCCCAAGATCTTCCTTTGGATGTGCCACTTGTGGAGCTAATTGGATTCTGCTCTGATTTTTTCTGACGTCTGCCGCTGTGTGTGCTGGTTTTGGGGTCTCTTGAGAGGGACTTCAAGGCAGGCTTCTATCAGATCCTGCCTATGACTGGCACTGGGAAACCTGTTTACACCTACAAAACATTCCAAAGTTTGTGGCTATCTCTGCTGTGCTTGCATGTGCATGGGAAGGGCTCATCAGGGAACCACGGCCAGCTTCAACCAGCACAGAACCAGGAACTGTTCAACAAAAGACACCAGGCACACAAGATACACCTCCCCCAGTGTCCTCCTGCAGCTGCCTATTAGGCTCAGTCAATAGAAGAGCTCCTGCCAATACTCAAGTTGTGTGAGGTAGGTTCTCATTGAGTCAACAGGTGTCCACCAGATTAAAATTTAGATCCCGTGCTGGATTTGAGGTTACTCAACGAAGGTCCCAGGATACATCCAGGCAGCTAAGACACACCAGGTGCCTGCAGATCTTTGTGGTGGGAAGGGTGTCAGGGATTTTCAGCCACAGCACATGGGTATGGGGCCAACTCTTTAACATGTTAACCTTTCCTACCGGTCTCAATGTGTCTTCTTCTGTAAATTATTGATTATAAAACTTCTGTAGAGCTAGTCTTCAGTTAGTTACTCAAGTTGATTATTCTATGATTTAGTTGTAATTCCAGTTTGGTCCTGGGAATCGATGATTGTAACTTCCACCTACTTTGCTGCCATCTTGCTATCTTAAAGAGCTATACTCTTAGCTCTTCAATATTAAGACTTAGTTCAGTATCCCACATACTATGGCCATGCAGACATTGTGTGTTAAATGAGTAAATGGAGGAAGTAATTCATGCGTGATTGTAGTATACCATATTTCCTCCAGGATAAGAGCAGGATCCTGGAAGTAGAAGAAAGGTTACTATGCTGAGTATAGTATTTTCTTTCCTTCTGACCCTGAAGTTCAGATTAAATAAGAGTACCTGATTTTCACCTTCAAACTTAGCAAGGGGCTCTTTGCAGCAATACCAGAGGAGGGCTCAATGTTTGGCCTTTTGCTAATGTGGAAACAAAGAGGCAAAGGGGAATAGATATTATTGGGACATTTAATTATTTAGACTTTGCAAGTATATAATTTATTTCTCAAATATTCCCAAATGCTTCAAAAATGTTCAGAGTGACAGGTTTCCACATATAAGTTAGAAGTTTGACAATGTTTAAGTACATTCTTTGGTCTGAAAGAATTAACATTGCTTCTAAAGGAAATTGACTTCCTCTAAAAGACCATCTTTTTCAGTGGAGGGATCTATCCCCAGTTAGGCCAATGTTTATGAAAATTACCAAGCTAAGAATATCTCTTGGGGGAGAGGAAAGAGGCTTTCCCAATGAATCCTTTGGACCCCTACCATTTCTTCCTACTCTCAATTCAAAAATATTAAAAGGGATGGAAAATGCTTGTGCATATATAGAAAAACATCTCCTATGTGAGCAAGTGCAGCTTCCTTCTACTGTGGGCACAATCATATATCTGATGTACAACAGACACAGGCTGCAGGTCTCAAAGGAAAGAAAGTTGTAACTCCCTGAAACAGTCCTGAAATGGGCAGGAAGCAGGAATGTGAATGCTAGAGAATGCAAATAAAATCGCCTGTGTGTTGAAGCCCAGGAAAATAAAAAGAAATATGAAATATAACATATTTTTGGCCTAATGTGCAAATCACTAATAATGAGGCAGCCCTGAGACATCCCACAAGCTACTAAAGGGGAAAATGTTAAAAAACACACACACACAAAAATAACCCTTTTTTTCCCCATAAACCTGTGAATACTTGATCTTGCTCAATTTCAATCTGTTTCTGTAGAACTTGCTTCTGTAAATACAAACCTGGGAGCTAAGCAGTACATACAAAGGACCCATCTTCCAAGGGCTCAAAGCCCTTCATGTTCCAAACTCAAGTCCAGAAAAACAAAGACTGGAATAATGACCACCTCAATGCAGCTGCTTCCTATCACTGCACTTTATTCCAGGAGGAAAACGCTTTCTCCAAATCCCCAACACCCAGACTGCAAATGGCATCCTTCCTCAAAGAGTCCCAGGAGAGTTAATTAACTTTTATTGAGCCACATTTCAGTTTCAAACTCAGATAAGAAAGGAGACATGAAAGTTTTAGATTCTCCCTGTTTTCTAAAAGATTGTGGTTTTATACATGGACTAGAGGCCCAGTGCATGACATTCTTGCATGGGGGGGAGAGGGTGTCCCTCAGCCCAGCCTGCACCCTCTCTAATCTGGGACTCCTCGGGGGATGTCCAACTGATGGTTTAGGCCTGATCCCAGAGGGATCCCACAGGGATTGGGCCTAAACCAGTAGTCAAACATCCCTCTCACAATCTGGGACTGATTGCTCCCAACCGCTCACCTGCCTGCCAGCTGATCACCCCCTAACCACTCCCCTGCCAGCCTGATCGATGCCTAACTGCTTCCCTGCGGCCCTGATTACCCCCAACTGCCCTCCCCTGCTGGCCCAGTCGCCCACAACTTCCCTCCCTGGAGGCCCAGTCCCCCCCAACTGCCCTCCTCTACTGGCCCAGTTGACTCTAATTGCCTTCCCCTGCATGCCTGGTTCCCCCTAACTGCCCTCCCCTGCAGGCCTGGTCACCCCCAACTTCCCTCTCCTGCTGGCCATCTTGTAGCAGCCATCTTATGACCACATGGGGGCAGACATCTTTGACCACATGGGGGCAGCCACCCTGTGTGAGGGCATGACTGTCAATTTGCATATTACCTCTTTATTATATAGGACTAGAGGCCTGGTGCATGAAAATTCATGCACTGGAGAGGTCCCTCATCCCAGCCTGCTCTCTCTCACAGTCTGGAAGCCCTCATGGGATGTCCTACTGATGGCTTAGGGGGGAGCAGGCCTAAGCCACAGTCTGGCCTCCCTCTGCAGGAGGTGACTGGGCCAATCAGGGAAAGGTGCCACCCCCATCACCCCCGCTGCTGCTGCCACTGTCAGCTGCCATGGCTTCTGGCCCTCCTCGGCTCATGCATCTGCTGCAGCTTTGTCTGGAAGGACGTCTGGTCTATCTGGTCTAATTAGCATATTACCCTTTTATTAGTATAGATAGCTCAGAGATATTGAGGGTTCAGTTTCAAGCCACCACACAAAGTGAATATTGCAACAAAAAAGTCACATGTTTTTTTTTGTTTTGTTTTGTTTTATTAGTTAAGGTATTACAAATTTCCCAGGGCATACAAAAGTTATGTTTACACTATCCTGTAGTTTATTAGAGTGTGCAATAGTATTATACACCAAAAAATGAAGATATCTTGCCCCAGTCTGTGTTGCTAAGTGGTTGGAGCATTGGCCTGCATCCCCAAATGGTCATGGGTTTGATTCCCAGTCAAGGGTATGTACCTGAGTTGCAGATTTGATCCCAGGACCCAGTCCAAGTGTGTGTGGGAGGCAACAATCAGTATGTCTCTCTCACACCTCTCTCTCTCTCTCTTTCTCTCTCTCTCTCTCCCCCCCCCCCTTCTACTTTCTCTAAAAATCAATGGAAAAATATCCTCAAATGAGGATTAACAACAACAACAAAAACCTATCATAGTTGTAATCTTTTTGCTGGTAGAGGATCTTGCCTCAATGTTCATGTATCAGAGTGGTGGTTATTGAAGATTGAAGGGACTATGGCAATTTCTTAAAATAAGACAGTGATATTTGCTGCATTAATTGATTTGTACTTTCACAAACAATTTTTCTGCAGTATTCAATATTGTTTGATAGCATTTTGCCCACAGAACTTTCAAAATTGATGGTAATCTCTCAAACCCTGCTACTGCATTATCAACTAAGCTTATGTAATATTTTAAATATTTTGTTTTAATTTCGATAATTTTCATAGCATCTTCTCCAGGAATAGATTATATCTTTTTTGTTCACCCATAAGAAGCAACACCTCATCTGTTACTTTTATGATGAGATGCAGCAGCTCAGTCCCATCTTCAGGCCCCACTTCTAGCTCTAGTTCTCTTACTGTTTCCACCACATCTGCAGCTAGTTCTTCTCCTGACATCTTGAACCTTCAGAGTCACCATGAAGGCTGGAATCAACTTCTTCCAAACACCTGTTAATATTAATATTTTGACCTCTTTCTATTCTTAATGTCATGTAAAATGCTGAATTCTTTCCAGAAGGTTTTCAATTTACTCTCCTCAATATATCAGAGGAATCACTGCCAAGTCTGCTATAGCCTTACAGAATGTATTTCTTAAATAATAGACTTAGAAGTCAAAGTCCTTGATCCATGAACTGCCAGAATGGATGTTGTGTTGGCAGACATGAAAACAACAGCAATCCCATTGTCCATCTCCATGAGAGCCTTGAGTGATCAAGTGCATTGCCAATGAGCAGTAATATTTTAAAAGCAATCTTTTTGTTTCAGAACAGTAGGTCTCAACTTGGGCTTAAAATATTCAGTAAACTATGTTGTAAACAGATGTGCTATTACCCAGGTTTTGTTTCATTCATAGGACATTCATAGTAGATATATCATAATTCATAGTAGATATATCATAATTCTTAAGAAGGGTCTTGTGATTTTCAGAATGGTAAATAAGTGCTGGCCTCAATCCACGCTCACCAGCGGCATTAGCCCCTAACAAGAAAGTCAGCCTGTCCTTTAAATCACTGACCAATGCATCAACTCCCCTCTCTGGCTATGAAAGTCCCAGATGGCATCTACTTCCAATAGAAGGCTGTTTCATCTTCAATTAAAACCTGTTATTTAGTTTAGTCACCTTTAGTAATTAGTTTGGCTAGATCTTCTAGGTAGCACCCTGCAGTTTCTCTATCAGCATTTGCTGCTTCACCTTGCACTTTTATGTTAAGAAGATGGATTCTTTCCTTAAACCCATGAACCAATCTCTGCTAGCTTCAAACTTTTCTTCTGCAGCTTCCTGACCTCATTCAGCCTTCACAGAATTTAGGAGACTGAGGACTTTCCCCTGGATTAGGCCTTGGTAGCTGGAAATGTGACAGGTTTGATTTTCTACCCAGACCACTAAACTTTCTCCATATCAGCAAAAAGTTAGTTTTGCTTCCTTATTATTTATGAGTTCATGGGAGGAGTACTTTTAATTTATTTCAGGAACTTTTCCTTTGCAGTCACAACTTAGCTAACTGTTTGACCTAAGAGGTCTAGTTTTTGCCTATCACAGCTTTCAACATGCCTTCATTTCAAGCTTTTTATTTTAATTAAAAAACATGTGATTATTCCTTCACTTGACCACTCAAAGGCCATTTTAGGTTTATTAATTGACTAACTTTACTATCACTGTGGCTCAAGGAAGAGGATGCGTAAAGAGAGGGACGGAGATGGGGAAGGACTAGTCAGTGGAGGAATCAGAATGCACACAATATTTATCAAGCTTATTGTCTCATACAGATGCAGTTTGTGGTACTCCCAAGCAATTACTATATTACCATCAAAGATCATTGATCACAAACTGCCATAACTAATATAATAATAAAAACATTTGAAATGTTGCAAGAATTACCAAAATGTGACCTAGACAAATGAAATAAATGCTTTTGGAAAAATTGTGCCAAAAGACTTGCTTGACAAGGGTTGCCCACAAATAATTAATTATTATTTATCACAAGAATTTGTGATATACATACATATATATATATATATATATGTATATATATATATATATATATATATATATATATATACATACATAATCAGGATATTATTCAGCTATGAAAAAAAGAAATTCTACCATTTGTGACAACAAGAATAAACTTCGAAGATATTATGCCAAGTGAAATAAATGAGAGAGAGAAAGATCTCATTTGTGGACTCCAAAAAAACCCACAAACAACTCATAGAAAAGAGGCAAATTTGTGGTTATCAAGGTGAAGGGAGGGGGAAAGGGAATTGGAGGAAGGTGGTAAAAGGTACCAACTTCCAGTTATAAAGTAAATAACTACTAGAGATGTTATGTATGACATGATAATTATAGCTAATCCTGTTGGACAATGTATAGGAAAGTTGTTAGGAGAGCAAATATTAAAAATTCTCATTACAAGTAGAATTTTTCCCCTTATTCTTTTCTTCTTGCTTTTCTTTTTATTATATCTACTAGAGGCTCAGTGCACAAATGTGTGCACGGGTGGGGTCCAGCCTGCAGGCCCTAATCAGGGCAGATTGGAGCTGGGCCTGTCAGGAAGAGGAGATGGTGGGAGGTTGGCCGCCAGATCAGGGTCCCCGATCAGGGTTGGGACAGCTGGAGGAAGGGGCTGTGGGCGATTGGCCAGTGATCCCTGCCCCCGATTGGGGTTAGGGGGCCAATTCGGGGTGAGGCCCACTATGGGGAGGAGCTGTGGGTGGTGGGCTGGCTAGCCCTGGCACCAAATGGGGTGGGTGGGGGTTGCCGATCAGAGGCCAGCAGCCTGGGGGAGGGGCCATGGGTGGTTGGCCAGCTGGTCCTGCCCCTGATTGGGGTGGGGGGGCTGATCTGGTGTGGGGCCAGGTGGGGGGAGGGGCTGCAGCAGATTGGTCAGCTAACCCCTCCCCCTTTGAAGTGGGGGGGCAATCAGGAATGGGGCCAGCCAGGGGGAGGGGCTCTGGGCTGATCAGGATGGGGAGGGCCCATCAGAGGTGTGGCCAGCCAGAGGGGAGGGGCTTTAGGAAATTGGCTGGCCAGCCCCACCCCCCATTGAGGTGGGGTGGCAATCAGGGGCAGGGCTGGCCAGGGGGAGGGGTTGTGTACCCATCAGGGTTGTGGGTCCCATTGGGGGTGTGGCTGGCCAGAGGGGAGGGCCTGCAGGAAGTTGGCTGCCCAGCCCTGCCCCCTACTGGGGTGGGGGGTGTGATCAGGGGTAGGCCAGCCGGTGGGGAGGGGCTGTAGGCCTATTGTGGTGGGGCAGGCTGATGGGGGCATGGCTGGCCGGGGGTGGGGGTAAGGGGGGGGGCATTTGACTGGCAGGCTCTGCTCTTGATTGGGGTGGGAAAGTCCTATCAGGGACAGGCCAGCAGGGGCGAGGGTCCATGAGGTTGGCCGCTGGCCCCACCCCCTGATCGGCCAGTTCGCTGGCTACAGTGGGCATCTTTCTGACCAGTTGTTAGGTCATTATGGCCATTACAGTAGCTGCCTTTATATATATAGATACTGGAAGCCCAATGCGTGAAATTTATGCACTATGGGGCGTCCCTCAGCCCCGCCTGCACCCTCTCGCAGTCCAGGAGCCTTCGGGGGATGTCTGCAAGGAGCAGGCCTAAGCCAGCAGGCTGACATCCCTCTCACAGTCCGGGACCTCTTGCTCCTTACCACCCACCTGCTCACTGCTCCTTACTGCTCGGCTAGCTGCTCCTTCGCGCTGCTGCAGAGGTGGGAGAGGCTCTGCGCTGTGCTCACCAGCCATGAGCCCAGTTTCTGGCTGAGTGGTGCTCCCCCTATGGGAGCACACCGACCACCAGGGGCAGCTCCTGTATTGAGCATCTGCCCCCTGGTGGTCAGTGCACATCATAGCAACCAGTTGTTCTGGTTGTTCCGCCATAATGGTCGCTTCAGCTTTTATTATATAAATGAAAAGATGGATGTTAGCTGAAGCTATTTTGGTAATCACTTTACAATATATGTAAATCCAACCACCGTGCTATATGCATTAAACTTACACAATGATCTGTGTCAATTATTTCTCAATAAAACTGGGGTGGAGAGAGAAATGATCCAAGTCAGCAGACAGCATTCTGCTAAAGTTGTGTTTAAGAGCTAGGTATTGGTGTAATTTTAATAGCCCTCTACAGAGTGAAATTAAGATAAAGTCACTTACTTTGTGATAATTTTAGGCTTATCGTGTACCTTCCCTTAGATAAGCATAGCTTCAAAAGTTCGCACAATGCATTATTCAACACAACCGAACAATGTTACATTTACAGCTATTAATCGTTTATTCTTGATTTCATACAGAATATTGCAAACAGAAAAAGATCCAACAAAACTGTTTTTAAAATAAGTTAATACAAATACTTTTTGTAAATAAATACTCAATTTGTAAATGACACATCTGATAAGGGCTTGATATCCAAAATTTATAAAGAACTTATACATCTCAACACCAAAAAAAAACCCCAATCCAATTAAACGAATGGGCAAAGGATCTGAATAGACTTTTCTCAAAGAAGACCTATAGAGGCCAATAGACATATGAAAAGATGTTCAACATCATTCATCATCAGAGAAACTGCATTAAAACCCCATTGAGATATCACCACACACGTGTCAGAATGGCTATCATCAATAAATCCACAAACAAGTGCTGGCGAAGATGTGGAGAAAAGGGGACCTCATGCATTGTTGTTTGGAATGCAGACTGTTGCAGCCACTGTGGAAAACAGTATGGAGGTTCCTCCAAAAATTAAAAATGCACCTGTGCTAAGACCTAGTGATTCCACTTCTGGGCATATATTTATAGAATTCTAAAACTCTAATTCAAAAGAATATATGCACAACATTCATTGCAGTGTCATTTACAATAGCCAAGATAGGAAAACAACCCAAGTGCCTACAAATAAGTGAGCAGATAAGAAATCATTGGTACATATGTACAGTGGAATATTACTCAGCCGTTAAAAAGAACAAAATCTCACCATTTGTGGCAACATGGATGGATCTAGAGGTTGTTAAGCTAAGTGAAATAAGTCAGTCAGAGAAAGACAAATACTATATGATTTCTCTTATATGTGGAATCTAAAGAACAATAAAATGCACAAAAAAACAGAAACCAACTTATAAATACAGTGAACAGACTGATGGTTTCCAGAGGGGAGGGAAGTTGGGAACTGGGTGACAAAGGTAAAGGGGCTGAGAAGAACAGATTGGTTATAAAATAGTCATGGGGATGTAAAGTACAGCATAGGAGATGCCATCAATAACATTGTACTCTGTATGGTGCCAGGTGGGTACTGGAAATACTAAGGGGAATATTTTATAAAGTGTGTTTTTATCTAATCACTATGCTATATCCCAAACTAATACAAAATAATACTGAATCTGAAAGAAAACTGATGTCTCTTATGCTAAAAAAACATTAATTAAAAGTTCAACAATTATTTGAAATTTCTTTTTTAATCTTATCCATAACAACACTTTTTTATTTTAGTAAAAAAGTCTAAGTATAATTTTATTAATTTGGGGCACACTAATTAAAATTGAATATAATTCAAACAAAACATCTAAACTTGCTTTTATACTGTCAATTCTCTTTTAAAAGTCAATCAGTGCTCTGTCCAGTAGTTTTATGTACTGATTTCTCAAATCCATCGTCAGGTTAATGTTGTTACCTGAAAATAAATGTTTGCCTCACCTTTTTGTTTGTAGTGCAGTGCTGTCTGCGTAACTCGTGGGTGGGTTTCAATTTGATAAACTGTTACATCTCTAGGAGAAATGTCCCTCAGCAGGCAAGAAAAAGAAGCACCAACAACAGAAAGAAGCAACCTATGAAATGAGAGATAATATTTATAAACCACATGGTTGGCAAGAAATTAATATCCAAACCACTCAATAGCAAAATAATAATAATAATAATAATAATAATGTCACAACTAAAAAATGGGCAAAAGCACCTGAACAGTAATTTTTTTTCAAAGAAGACATATGAATGGCCAACTGGGACATGAGGAAAATGAAAATCAAAACTACAGCGAGATATCACCTCATACCTGCTAGAATGGCTGTCACCAACACGATAAGCAGCGTAACGAATGCTAAGGAGGATGTGGCACAAGGGAACTCTTGCACACTGTGGGTGGAAATTAAACTGGTACTGTCACAGTGGAAACCAGAAATTAAAAACAGAACCAGCATATGATCCAGCAATCTCACTTCTAGATATCTGTATATTCAAAGTAAGTGAAACAATCTCAAACAGATATCTACACTCCCATGTTCATTGCAGCATTGTTCATAATAGCCTAGGTATGAAAAGAACACAAGCATCCATCGATGGAGGAATGGATAAAAAAATGTGATCTATTCGTCTTAAAAAAGAAGGAAATCCTGCCATTTGCCACAACACGATGAACCTGGAGGGCATTATGCTAAATGTCATAAGCCAGACATGGAAAGACAAATACTGTATGGTATCATTTATTTATGAAACCAAAAAAAACCAAAACAACCCACATCAAACTCAAAGAAACAGAGTGCAATGGTGGTTACCATATGAGGGGGTTGTGGGGGAAGGAAAACGGGACTGGTTGGTAAAGGGTACAAAATTTCAACTATAGGAGGAATAAAGTCTCAGGATTTGGTGTATATAACACGATGGCTGAGAATACAACCTAAGTGTTCGTACACACAAAAAAAAATAAATATGTGAGATAACAGATACGCTAACTCAATGGTGGGAATCTTCTCACAACATGTACATATATCAAATTATCAGGTTATATATTTTAATGTCTAATTTTATTTGTCAGATATACCTGTTTAAAAAAATAAAGTCAAATAATATCAACAAGAAACATAAAGTCAATTTGGGTTAAAGCAATTTAATAGCACCCACTTACATACAAATAACTGTCAATTTTTTATCTATTCATCAAACGTTATGTAAAACTTCTAAATGGCAAGACTTTGTTAGTTCTCAATATAGCGCAGAGGGCAGCAGGCGGCCCTGTTTGGGGAAGACTGGGTTTTACATTTCTTGGGGCCATTTACTAAATGTGCTAGCTGGGGACCATCACTTGAGCTCCCTGGGCCTCTGATTTCATTGTGAAGGGACACCTTAGTCTATGTTACCCAAAGACCAGAAAAGATTTTGCTGTACTACATACACATCCTTCAGGCTGCAATTTGAAACATATGCTGACCTAAATAATATATCTACTTCCAGTGCTGGGCTGAGGACAAGCAAACCAGCAAACCAAACACGGGGATGATCATGACGGCACTCTTCCTTCTAATTGCGTTTATTTCAGAGGCAATCACTGCTATACAGAATCCAGTGTGTCCTAACAGGCACTGGGTGACAGTTCTTGATGGTTATTACCTCTCTTTGCTATTTGATAACAACTTTCAATTTACATTTGAGAAACTTCCTAGTAACTCAGCTTTATTTGAACAATTCAAGTGAAATTTTATGCTCAAAAATGTCATTTACCAGAGTAAGAGTTAGGTTAAAGCAAGTTTCCTGTGTATACAATAGTACAGGGGGATATTCTTGTTCGAACCAGGAAAATCAATGCCGTAATATTACATACTTCTCAGAGAGGAGTGCCTCTACCTTTAATGAATTATAGTGTAAATTAAGAAAAAAGGATCAGGGGACTCCGAAATTTGAGTCAAAATTGATTTTGAAATCCATTTGCCAATCAGTAACTAAATTTTTTAATTCCATGGCTTTGGGCTAATTACTTAAATTCACTGTGCTTCAACTTCTTTACCTATGAAGTGGGAATAATTCTACCTGATTTCCAATAAAACGTAGGGACTAAATGAGAGAATAGATAACACAGTACTTAGTATATTGTCTGCCACAGTGGAAGTGTTTGTAAATAGTAATTCCCTTTCACACAGAAACCCAGAAGCCCAAAGATTGTAAAAACATTCATCTTTAATTATCAAGAAATTATCCTCAATTAAGTCTCTTTACATAAGGAGAGAGGCCACTTTAGAAAGTTTTTCATTAATATGATCAGAAGAATTAAATATATCCACAAAGCATAAAGACAAGAAAAAAGTTTTCTGAATGTTTCAAACCTGGGTGTTGGTTTCTGTGTCATTCCCTCCACTTAACTGTTGGCTCCCAAGGGAAGGCACAGGTTCTGTCTTTTAATTGAATTTCTTGGGGTGGCATTGGTTTGCAAAACTATACAGGTCAAGTGTACAAGTCAATAAACGTCATCTGCACACTGCATCATACACCCATGCCCAGGCAAAGTCTCCTCTGTCCCCACTTTGCTCACCTCCACCTCCCCCCGCCCCCCCCCCCCCGCACACCTTTTCCCTCTGGCCATCACCACCCTGTACTAAGCCCACAACCTAGGCGTGTGTGTGTGTGTGTGTGTGTGTGTGTGTGTGTGTGTGTGTGTGTTGGCTAATCCCTTCACCTTCTTTCATCCAGACCCCCCTCCCTCCCCTCTGACTGTTTTCAGTCTGTTCCATGTATCCATCAAGCACAGGTTCTTATCTTTGCGAGCCCTGCTGTACCTTGCAGAATCTTTGCATATAATATGTTCTCTGTGATGTTTCTTGACTAAATTTACTTTAGGATTTTCTGTCCCTTTAGACTTAGGTTGTTTCTGGTATTTAGATACAAAAGTAGTCACCTTTCATGCTCCTAGATACATCAGTAGACCAGACACTACATAAGAAAACAATGCTTGAAATATGTGGATTCCAATTAAGATATTAATATTTCTTGGTCTGATCAAAAGACCCTTGTCTATAAATAGAAAAAAAGCTGGTTGTCCAAAGACATGTTGGAGATTTCCTACTTGGTCTCTCCCTGGCCCACAGTGGGCACTTCCTTGCTGATCACTACAGAAGTCTGAGCTGCAAAGCACTGTGGGAAGTCATGGAACCCAAGTCTCCCCTTGGCCTTTCAAGAACCCACTTTCATGGGGAAGAGATTCAACCCTCAGCCAAATAAATACCCTTTTTTTCCAAGTATCATCAGAAGTCATACTACTGAAATTTTGATGATGTTTGAACATCATTCATTGATTCAGTATAGATTTGAGTGACCACTGCATGTCAGGCAATGTTCTAGATGCTGGGGTTATTGTACTATGAACACACACACACACACACACACACACACACACACACACATCATGCCTCTTGTAGTGCACATTCTAGGAGGGAAGGATGAACAGTAAACAAAGAAATTATATATGTGAGCAGAGGGGAAATGAGCTCAGTAAATGGCAAAATTACAGCAAGAATAACAAAAACATTTTACTTCTATACATACATATATACATATATATACTAGTATATAACTTATAGAAAATATTTGATATATATTCAAGTTATACATATAATGTATGTACATATGAATATATATATATATATATATATATATATACCCCCCATGGTGGTTATTATAATAATTATTTCTATCAAAATATTTCCAGAAGATGTAACAATTAAGCTTAGATACAAAAGATAAGCAGATGTTAGACTAATAATAACTAACACTTATTGAACATCAGGCATTCTATCAAAGTTTCATGTAATCACTTTAATCTCCACAAAACTAAGCAGGAGTCCGTGCTTTCTTTTAACCAATATGGGTAAGAAAATAGCACAATGTAGTCATCAGCTGAAAGTCACAAAGTTGACGGCAGAATTAACATCACTGCAAGCCCCAGGTTCTTTTTTAAAATATATTTTTATTGATTTCAGAGATGAAGGGAGAAAGATAGAAACATCAATGATGAGAATCATTGATCAGCTGCCTCCTGCAAGCACCACACTGGGGATCAAGCCTGTAACCCAGGAATCGAACCACGACCTCCTGATTCATAGGTTGATCCTCAACCACTGAGCCATGCTGGCCAGGCAAGCCCCAAGTTTCTGATCACAAACTGTCCTTTGCCCCAAGCCCAATATTGTTATTTGACATATTTAAACAAACAGCATCAAGAAGTTTAAATAATTTCCTATTTATTTGTCCTAAAATAGAGTATTTTTTTATGTTCCTCTTGGGTTGAGATTTACTAAACTGAATCCCATCACTTCCATCTAAATTACAGTAAATTACATGTACATCTTTTTGAGATGAAAGCACATAGTATGCCACAGCTTTGAATTCTTCCTTAACTTTCTCTGTTAAAACAAAACTCACAAACAAATGCTCGTGGATAAAAGGGAATTCTTGTACACTGTTAGTGGGAATGCAGACTGGTCCAGTCACTATGGAAAACACTATGGAGGGTCCTTAAAACATTACAAATGCAACTGACTTATGACGCAGCAATTCCACTACTGAGTATATCTCCGAAGATTCCCAAACACCAATTCAAAGGAATATAAGCCCCCTGCATTCACTGCAGCATCATTTACAACAGCCCAGGTAGGGAAGCAACCCAAGGGCCCATCAATAGACAAGAGTGGATAAGGAAGTAATGGTAAGTATATACAGTGGAATATTACTCAGCCATAAAAAGGGCATGAATTTCGTGCTCCGGGCCTCTAGTAAAACATAACAGTTAATTGGTTTATGTAAAAAGAGTAAAACATCTTAAACGAAAATATAGTCCATGCCAGTTAAATGCTACAGAAAGAATAATTTTTCAGGAAATGATGTAGACAATATCAGACAGATTGAAGCAAAATATCTATATAAAAGCCTAAGCAACCATTACGACCGAATGACTAGAATGACCGGAACAACCAGAATGACCAGTCAACCAGTCGCTATGACACTGACCACCAGGGGCCAGACACTTAATGCAAGAGCTGCCCCCTGGTGGTGAGTGTGCTCCTGCAGCCAACCTCCTGCAGCTGGCCAACCTCCCATGGTCCTGCCCCCTGACCGGTCCCTCCCCCCGGCCATCCAGCCAATCTCCCACTGTCCCTTCCCCCATTGCTCCTTCAGCTGGCAGGCTCCATTGGCCTGACCTCAATGGGCCCGGCCCCAATCAGGACTGGGCGAGTCAGCCCTGATCAGCCCTGATCCTCAACATATTCTCATATATTCTTCTAGAAGAGACTTGCATTTCTTGGTATTTCACATGCAAGTTCTTTAAAGTGGATAATTCAGATACTTACAACAAACATGTTTCAATTATGCACTAAAATAAAGCATAGAACTTATACAATCCCACTACAAGGATGTCTAGAATCTGCTTTCATGTTAATGTATATCATAGGCATACTTCAGACCAGCTAGACAAATAAATTCACTCCCTCAAAAAAACAAACAAATACAATGGGTAGAGAGTCGGCCTGCAGACCCCGGTTCAATTCCAGTCCAGGGCACATGCCTGGGCTGCAGGCTCATTCTCCAGTAGGGAGCATGCAGGAGGCAGCCAATCAACGATTCTCTTTTATTGTTGATGTTTCTATCTCTCCCTCTCCCTTCTCTGAAATCAATAAAAATATTAAAAATAAATAAATTAATTAACAATACCATGATTCCAAGTGTGTAACACAGAAGCTTTCTGCCATCACTGCCAAAATTTAGTCACTAAATTTTATGTTTTGCATTCACTGGTATGACAAACATTTAGAATACTTACCATGAACCAGACACTATTCTATGTCCTTCCCAAATCTTAACTCATTATATTGCTAATAATAACCTTTGAGGTAAATGCTGTTATCACTTCTTATTTTACAGATGAGGACACGGAAGCACTGAGGGCTAATATCTGAGCTCTAAGGGGCAGTGCTGAGATTTCAGTGCAGGCGGTCTGGCTCCAGAGTCAGCTCCTAACCACAGGGCATCGCATCTCTCTCCTGCAGTGACTAAATTAAGGTAGTCATTGTCATGCAACTTTTTAAATGATCATTAGTATTAAATTATTTACTCATAGTAACTTCTAATAATTTTTTTTAGAAACCCAGGAACCGTAGAGAACATAACATGGACAGAACTTGAGTCAAGTATTCGAATATAGAATCAGACAATTTGGGGAGAATGCAACATGCTCAGATACGACTTTTCTCTGGGGCTCACTCAGCAGCCCTAGACCGACCTTTGCCCTCTCCCCCGCCCCCTTCTTTCCAGGCTGCTCTTCTCTCCGTTTCCTGCCAAGGAATTCCTATTCTGAAAACCAGCCACACCATCATTGCCTCTAAGATCTGACCCCACTTGGACTGGAGGTCTTGGTCTCTCCTTCCTCTTCATTTCTGTGGTTTTATTTCTCCATTATTACATATCTTAAAAGACATTGCAGGGGTTCGTTTTCATCCACAGCTCACAGTACAGGAGGGGCTTCTCAGGACAGAAACTGTGTGTCCATCTTAATGGTCACTGGCATCCAGTCAACCGCCTCACTTGGAACAGGGCTTTGTCAAGTATTGTTTTCACTGTACTTGCAGTACCGTGGGGTCACCTGAGTACCTGCGGATATCCGTGCTCTAATATTTTAGAACCTCGATTAGGACTCAGTGTACTATGCTTATCTTCCCATCAGGCGATGCTCCTTTGAGGCAGGGACCATGGTATTTCCTTTTAGCGTCTCTCACAGCACCTGTCAGCACCTGTCATGGTTGACGTTCAAAGCTAAGTAAAACAGTCCCATTCCCCTGCAGATGTGTGGAAATGCCAATGACTAAAGGTTCAGCTGATGGAATGACAGACCACATATTTGTAATATTTTCTCCAAAAACTGAAGTTTTTAGCCCAGGAATGGGCAGCCGTGCCTGTGGAAGGTGATTTGCAGCCATTGCATTGCCTATCTCCTTTGGTCCTGGCTAATGCCCATCAGAACCCCATCAGCTGAGCGGAGGTGGGATACTGCAAGTGGAAGAAGTCTTCTTTTCCTTCATGAGAATACAAGCATTTAAAAGTAAGCATAAACGATTGTTTGGGAGGATGATGGCAACAAAAACTGAATGTGGCCCTGGCTGGTGTTGCTCACTGGTTAAAGCATCAGCCCATGCACCAAAGTGGGGATTCAATTCAGTCAGGGCACATACTCAGGTTGTGGGTTCAATCCTGGTTGGGGCAACCAATCTCTCTCTCTCTCTCTCTCTCTCTCTCTCTCTCTCTCTCTCTCTTTCATCAATCAAAAACATGTCCTTGGGTGAGGATTTAAATAAATAAATAAATAAATAAATAAATAAATCCAAAAACTAAAAGTGAGAAAAGCACTTAAATCGCAACTACTATAGGGCAACCACAATCTACATGGTCAAATCCTAACCACTATCTAAAATCTATAGTCTTGTCATTTCTTGATTAAGTAGATCTAAGCTCAAGATATGGCAAAGCATAAAACACAACGAGAAGGGAAAGATCATAACTCATTCACACTAAGGGTCATCACCAAAGGGAATTGTGAGGTTGAGGAAACTTGTATTAACTCTTTACCTGCTGGTAAACATGGACTTCCCGCATTCCTGAAAAACAAGAGATAATTACTTGATGAAGAGAAAGCCTTGAAAAGAAAGCTTACATTAATTCACATGTGAATTTGACTTTGTGATAAATAATTCTGAATGATTTTAGTTTTTAAAATATTTATTAAAATCTTGTCTCTCTTTAATTATAGACCTGCACTGTCCAATACAGTGGTCACCAGGTATATAAAATGTGGTGACTGGCCTTTGAAATGTAACTAGTCCAAACTGAGATGGGCTGTAAGTATAAAATGCACATTAAAATTCATTGATTTGGTTAACAAAATGTAAAATGTCTCAACACTATTGATATTTGTTACATGTTACAGTGATATGTTGGCTTAAGTAAAATATTTATTAAAGTAATTTCACTTGTTTATTTTTAATGTGACTGCCATGAAATTCAATATTACACATGTGTGATCTACCTTGCATCTCTGTTAGAAAATACTACTATAGACAAGGCAGCAGAAACTCAGTAGGACATAACTTATGCTAGAAATCAAATTGTCTTCCTCTAAGCCTATTGTGGCCACATTAGTTTAGGAGCTGCTTTAAGTATGTATGGTATAATTCACCACAGCAGGAACTCTGAAATTCATGACCAAGTCTAAATGGAACTAAGGTGACATAGGGGATAAGAAGCATGGATAATACAAAAGAATAAAAAGTCCCATGCCCTAGCAGGTTTGGATCAGTGGTTAGAGCATTGGCCTGAGGATTGAAGGGTCATAGGTTTGATTCCCATTAAGGGCATGTACCTGGGTTGCAGGTTTGATCCCCACCCCAGTTGGGGTGCATGCAGGAGGCAACCAATCCATGTGTCTTTCTCACATTGATGTTGCTCTCTCTCTGTCTCTCCCCCTCCCTTCCACACTCTCTAAAAATCAATGGAAAAATACCTCAGGTGAGTATTAACAACAAGAACAAAAGAACAGAAAAAGAAATTCAAAACCATTACTTTTTGAACCTGGAAACTTGAGAAATGAAGTTCATTGGAAACCCATACTCAACACAGACACCACCTGCTTCCAGCTCAGCTCTACCATACTCAGCTCCCCAATGAAGACCCCTGGCCCCCAAGGTATCCTGTCCTCAGGAGACACTCAACAGTACAGAGCTTGATAATGGGAAACAGACCTTCATTCTGCTACTATAAGTGGGTAGTTACTGAAGGTCATTCATATATGATGCAAATGTCAGGTGCCCTGTGTGGAAGAAATGAATAGGTATCATTTATTTCTTATGTTTCCATTAGAAGTACTAGTGGAGAAGCTCCAAGGGGAATAGTAATTACAAAATAAAAAATGACTATCTCTTTCCTTCAACTTCCAAGATGAGGAGGAAAGTTCATTGATGAGTGTGTGTGTGTTTATATATATGCCTAATATGAAAATTGTCCCCTTGGGAGTTCGACCAGGAGTTCGACTGGGAGTTCGCTCGCTCGCTGTGACGTGCGCTGACCACCAGGGGGCAGCACAGAACGAAGGAAGACCTTGGCCAGCAGCCAGAAGGAAGGCCCCAGTTGGAAGCTGGAAGGCCCAGATCATCGCTGATCACCAGCCAGGCAGGCCTAGGGACCCTACCCATGCACAGATTTCATGCATTGGGCCTCTAGTTAGCTAATGATGAAAGAGTACTAAAAAAATAAAAATGTATCTGAGAGGCACAACACTCTCTTGATTGCGAAAAATACAGAGTAAAGAGAAAGGGCTGTTTCTAAAATGTCTTGTGCAATTGTCCATCTCTCATGAGCCTTTCAGATCCCTTCCCTTCTCCCCACTTGATAACAACTTGTCTTCATGGCCATAGCAAGAACACATTCTTTGTTTGGTTACATAAGCTTATAAAAATAGCAATCTATCACGGAAATGCTAAATGACCCTTGAAGATGGTGCTTTGATGGGCTATGAAGTTATTGCAGCATCTATTTTCTGTTATATAATTAAAGATAAAAATCATTTTTAATGATTTTCATACGTTAAGAGTATGTAAGTTTTGTGCTTTGGACATTTTTATCTTAAAAAATCTGAAGAAAGGCCTTCCATGGTCAAAGAAGTTTACCACAGACATAGAGATGAATTTTCTCCTCATTATTGAGTTCTATCTAATAAAAAAGAGAGGCTAATTCAAAATGTAATTTATTTTTCTGTCTGTGTAGGTTGATTTAATAAATAAATTCAAAGTAAAAGAATCAGAAAAATTATCTGGCAGAATATTTAAAAAAACTTAATAATAGCACTTCTCATTTCTGAAATCTAGAACGGTAAAACAGAAGGAGCCCCAAGCATGCTCTAATTGGTGTCTCCCTGGGACCAGAGGGTGAAGTCGTTTGCCAGAGTTACACAGCAGGGCAGCTTGCTGTCCTCATTATCCACGGTACCAAGTGAAGGATGAGTCAGTGAGTGAATAAAAGAAGAGACTTAAACAGAACTTGAGTGCTCTTGGGTGTACAGCAAGCCAAGCTGTTCAGGCTGCAAAGGCAGATAAGCAGGGGGAAATCAGGGCAGACTTCCTTCACAAAGCTCACCAATGGCCAAGGCTATAGAGTTGGGATGGTTCCCTGACAGTCAACTTATTCAGGTGGGTTTTCCCCATAGTATTTTTTTTAACCAAAGGACAATGCACATAAAATAAACAAGTTTAAAGTGAAAAATTCAGTTACATAATTTAGTACATTCACAGTGCTGTGCAACTGTTGCCCCTTTCTAATTCTAAAACATTTTTATCCCCAAAGAGAGCTCCATGCCCATTCCACAGTCACTCCATGTCCCTTCTCCCCAGCCTCTGACAACCACCAATTTTCTTTCTGTTCCTGTGAGTTCACCTGTTCTGTACATCAATATATATAAAACTCTAATATGCAAATAGACCGAACAGCTGAACAACCGGTTACTATGATGTGCGCTGACCACCAGGGGGTGTGCACAGAACATGTTGGGTGTTGGCAGCAGTCAGCAGAGCATGGAACATGGCGGGTGTTGGCTGCAGTGGGATGGTGGAGCAGGTGAGCAGGGGCGCTAGACCAAGGAAGGGCGCCAGTCGCTGTCATCGGTGCGAGCCTCTGGTGGTTACTGAAAATTCTTTGCTCCTGTGCACCGCATTCCTGCCTGGTGCTTGCACCTGCTGCCAGCATCTGGCACTGACCCCGATTGCCCCTGAGGGCTTCTCTACCTCCCCATGCTCCTGAGGGGCCATCGGCACAGCAGCCACCTCTTGCACCTGCAGCCGGCACTGGAGCCACTGCTCACACCCACTGCTGGCCCCTGGCACCGGTCCTGATCTCTCGTCACCATCAGCAGGTGTGAGCAGCAACGACAGGCCCCGATCGTCCCTGAGCGCTTCTTCACCTCCCCCTGCTCCTGAGGGACAATCGGGGCAGCAGCTGCAGCTCCCACCCACTGCTGGCACCAGCCATATTGTTCTGTGCCGTCAACAGGTGCGAGTGGGGCTGGTGTCATCGGAGCAGCAGCAGCAGCGGGAGTGGGGCTGCCAGCAGACAGGGGACCAAGGGCTGTGGCGGGAGGGGCCAGGCAGGGGCACGGAGGATGGGCCGAGACCCACGCCTGTGCCCACCAAGCCTCGTGGCCTACAGTTCCTTTCAAGGTGCACAAATTCGTGCACTGGACCCCTAGTTTCACATAAATGAAATCATACAATGGTGATGTTTTGTGACTTGCTTCTTTCACTGAGCATAATGTTTTGAAGTTCATCCACATGTAGCATGTGTCCTTTTTTAAGGCTGCATAATATTGCAGTGTATTATATACCACAGTTTAGTCAACTCCTTCCCTGTGCAAACAGTACTTGAGGGAATGTCTGATCTTCCGGCCTCACTGAACTCTCACATCAGTGAACACACTTCTGAGAGTCCTCACTCAGGAGCCAGCTGCTGCTGTTCACAAAACGGAAAGCGGTCCAGCTCTGCGCCCAGTGAAGCAGCTCTCTGACAGCCATGGAGCGTTTGCACCCTGAGCCGTGAGGACTGTTATCATGGTCTCTGTTTTTAGGGATAGAACCCGAGACAGACAGAGCTGAGGTCGCTGCCCAGTGTCCCCGCTGGTACTGGTAGAGCCGGTGCTGGATTCCTTCCCTTCCGCCCAACCACAACCGCATCCCTCCAGCCACCCCCACGACCCCGTCACAGCCCACAGCATCAATTATATTTCTAAAAATTAAAGTTTAAGGGGAGGTTTTCACATTCAGGACAAGAAAAGTCTCAAGTGATAACTAGGGTTAGCTCTAAATGTCCGTTTGTAAGTCAGTCCTTAGAACTCATAAAGCAATTTCCCGAATGAACAATCGTGTAAGTGGTTGGTGGACTTCCATACCAGCTCCCAACCCAAGCCTACCGTGCAGCAGAACTGTGTTATTGCTACACTGGCAGACTTAAGGCGTGTGTGTTCCCGTGTTTTTATTAGAAAACACGTTGCCGTTTGAGAATGGAGATGTGTGCTGCCCAGCGCTGGGCCCGCAGGCTGCTCTCTGCACACTGCCCCCCACCTCTCCCTCAACTCCTCACCCCACCCACTTTGCTTGAACAGCACGGGGGCCCGAGAGCAGGGGGCGGAGGCCTCCTGATGAGGGGGCTCCGAGAGGTGTCCAGGTGAACCCGAGAGGAGCAGGGGGCAGAGGCGAGGGTTGAGCAAGGCTCTGAGCCAAGTGGCAGGCTACTTAGAAAGTGTGAGAGCGGGGCAGAGCAGGGACCAGGTTGTGTTTGAAGTTTAGTGGTGAGCTGCAGGTTCATTTCAAAGCATAGCCGTAAATAAATTCTAGTGTTAGAGACCTTCCGGGACATGCTGCCGTTATGATGGCATAGATGTGTGAGATAGCACCAATTTCACCTACATTTAAAGTATGGACTAACAATAACAGGACACATACTTCCTGTGCGGTGCTTTAGAGTTTACAAACACCTCGCCACCCATTGTCTTGTCCTCACACCAGGCCTGTGTGTGAGGATCGATGACACACCTGTTTCACTGACGCAGAGCTTGATCACGGCAGTGACATGCTGTGGCCACACAGCTGAGTTGAGGAAGCAGGGCTCCATGTACGCTTTTTAAACCGTGGGTCCTGAGCTCTCTCTGCTCACTGTGCCAGCTGAGGCTGAGGATCCCAGAGGAGGAAGGCACCAGTAGCCTAAGTTCCTCTGCAAACGGGGAAGGAGCAGAGAAATAAACATTGCTCCAGGCAGGAGGGACAGCCACACAGCCCACACGCTGTTCACGGACAGTGAGCGTCACTTCCTCCTCAGCGCTTCTTAGTTGGTAGCGTATTCATCCTGCTCAGAATCCTGAAGTGAAGTCACCTCGGGATCATGGGAGTCCAGTCTGCCAGATGGAAAGGAAGAGTTTCCGCTTCCTTCCAAAGTCCTGATTATTTCAAACCAACATAACTTGAGTTATTCCAAGGATATTCACAATTGCTTTTTAAAAATATATTTTTATTGATTTCAGAGAGGAAGGGAGCCGGAAAAACAGAAACATCAATGATGAGAGAATCATCAATCAGCTGCCTCCTGCACGCCCCCCACTGGGGATGGAGCCCGCACCCAGGCATGTGCCCTGCCCAGGAATCATAGGTTAGGCCCTGGTTCACAGGCTGATGCTCAACCACTGAGCCACACCACCTGGGTCACAGTTGCATTTTATTCATATACACGAATGTTTTTATTTATTTACACTACTACCCTGTCTTTTTCAATCATAAGCACTGTTAGGGTTGCCGAAGGAGGAACATATGAGGCTAAAAGGGGTGAAGAATCATGAATTTATTAGGTCATCTGGATACCCAAATGGGCTGAGCCCCAAAATCGCGCCAGCCCCCAAAGACAGGGAGTCGGGGTTTTAAAGGACTCTAGGCGGCTTTTTCTGGGCGGAGAATTGTCTGTGTGCGTCTGGATTCTGGGAAACTCCCGAGGGAAGAGAGAATGGTCTTAGCAATGGAATGTGGTCTGAGCACATGGAATATCCATTGTGAAGTGGCCTAGAGGTCAGTTCCCAGGGGAGGGGTGTCCCAGGACAGCCTTTCCATGACACTGCCATGCTGTCCTCACGTCTTGGACACCTGGCTGCCCGCCCCCCCCCCACCTCCTGGCCCCAGGCGTCCCCCTTCCCCTGCTGTGTGCATGGAACTGCCCTCCAGCTGACTCACGCTGGGACCTCCCCTTAGGCTCTGAGGTTCTTTCAGGCACCAAGAGGGGCACTGGGTCCTTCTGTCTGGCCCTTGTGAGAGATGAGTGTGCTGCTCATCCCCAGGGCTACGTGGTTCCAGGGAGACAAGGTCCCACCCACCCCCCATCACTGCCACCTCGTTCTCCTGCTAACAGCACCATGCTGTGGAAAAGGGAGCGTTTCTTAGAGTGCCTGCACTTTACAGACAGGAACTCCGTTAGCCAGACTCACAACTAAGTGCTATTCTGACACCCAGCGTCCTAATGATGGCCACACATACGGAGTGCTGACTGATTTCATTCCTGGGGAAGTGTGATGGAGACTGTCTGTGCATTGGGGTGGGCTGGCAGCTGGGAGGAGGGAGACAGCAGTCACAGTGGATGCTGTACCTTCTTCCGAGGCTCATTGTACCTCCCGTGAGTGACCTTAGGCACCAGCCTATGACGGACGGAAAGCTTAGAAGGCTGCATATTTGCTTCACGAGTGTCCGTCTAAGTGGTTGGGCAAATTCTGACTCTCTTGCCTCATACTCGTCAGCTTCTGCTGCTCAGGGGGTGATCTGGGTAGGAGATGGCGGCCCTGCTCTCCTGGGCATCACGTAATCCAGCCAGGGCTGTAACCAGAAGCCGGAGTGGAATTGTGTCCTCGCTACTCGTTAGCCATGTGACCTCAGCAGGCAGCAGGCTGGCTAATGGAGCCAGCATTTCTTCCCGTGTACTGAGAAGCATCACATTGTTACAGAAATGAAATAAACTAACATCGACAAAAGGTGAAAACTTTAAAGTGCTCTTCAAATATGATTCATCTACTGACTTCGCTGTGAGTCATGTACACAGGAAAGCAAACTGCACCCTTCCTGGCGACGGCTTACAGCCGAATTTCCTAAGATGTAAAGTATTTTCACCAAAAAAAAAAGTGAACATCCAAATCGTTTTCTAGTAAATCCAAACCACAAAAGGGGCAGCGGGCATGGTGTCCGCGCAGGGAGAGGGGAGGTGATGGGGGGGGGGGGGGGAGGGTGGTCTGATTTCCATGTCCCTGGCTCACTGGAAACGCAGTCCAGCTCGGAGCCTGGCCGTGAGTGCCCTGGGGTTGGAGACCCCACGGAAGGAAGGGAATCGGACTGCCCTGGCCGCCTCCTGCTCGTGTGTGTGTGTGTGTGTGTGTGTGGGGGGGGGGGGGGTCCATCGTTTCATGAAAAAGGAGAAGGTCTGCCACAGGCTGCTCAGCCTGGCAGCTGGCGCTTCTGTTCAAACACTGTTCCCTCGCTTTCCCGCCCCGGGCCGGCTGGAGCTCCTGCCTCTGCACCCAGCTGGCTTCCCTCCCCCCGCAGGTGAGCTCCCCTCCTCGTGCGCAGAACTGCCCCAGAGCTCCCAGCGGCCTATTCCTCACACCGGACACCTGCCCCCCTCCCCCCGCGGTCCTCCATCGGTGCCCACACCTGGACCGAGATGGCACCCAGGAGGGCCGCTCCCCACACGGTGCCCTGACTGCTGCTGTGCGAGTGTTTGTGAAAAAATCAGGTTCAGATGCAGATGCCGATGCTGGGCCCGGGGGGCAAATCTGTCCCAGGAAACCAGGAAACGCTCTGCGGCTGCGGTCCAAGCGGGGCCCATCCAGACAGTTCACTGGAGACGGAACCCCACAGGGCTGAGCTGGGGGGGGGCGGGGATGGAGGGGGTGGTTTACAGCCTGGCTCCTGGCTCCCGGCTCCTGGCTCCTGGCTCCCGGCTCCCGGCTCCCGCTCAGACCGTGGACTTGCCCTGCAGACAGCGGAGGGGCCCTGAGCGCCGCGCCTGGACGCCGGACCCGGGAGGCACTCCGGCCTATGCTTTGCCTCCCCTCCCCGGGCCGGGTTATGAGGCTTTTATTTCCCTTGAGACCCAGCGTTTTTCCCACTGAAGATCGTTCACAAGGTGGTGCCTGACAAACCACTAACCCCGTAGAAATGGAAGGTCGAGCAAAGCGGGGCGGGGGGGGGGGGGGGGGGGGGGGGCGGGTCAGCAGGGCCCCAGGGCCTCCACCAGCCATGCCACGGGCCTCCCTCAGTCCAGGCACCACTGCTCCCGCCCAAAGCTGATTTTATAGTCTCTTTTTTTAACTTCCAAAAGCTGCATTTATTGACTTTTATTCTCTTTTCGTCCTCAGTTTGAACCTAATCTTCTTCCTCATACGCAGTAGAATTTCAGTAATGAAACAAATACTTCCATTAGTAGTCACTTGCAAATTACCAAATATGCAGTTTTTAAAATATTCTCCTTTTTTTCATTTTTAATTGTGATAAACGATGCAGACCATAGCATTTACCATCGAAACGTTTTAAAATATGCAGTTCAGTCGGTTAAATACATTCACATGCTCACCACCATTCCTCTCCCAGACCGAGCTCTGTACCAATTAAACAATAACTCCTCACTTCCCTCCCCAGCCCCTGGCACCACCCTTCTCTGTCTCTATAAATCCGACTACGCTAAGCACCTCCTACTGGACTCGCAGTGTCTTTTTGTGACTGACACATGTTACTTAGCATAATGCCCTTAAGGCTGTAGCGTGTGTCAGAATTCCCGTCTTTTTTAAGGCGGAGCGATATTTCCTCGCATGTGTACACCGTGTTTTATCCATCATTCGTCTGTCAGTAACCACGTGGGTGCTTCCACCCTTCAGCTGCTGTGGATAATGCTGCTGTGAACTATACAATTATCTGCTGGAGACCCAGTTCTCAATTCTTTTGAGTATCGACCGGAAGTGGGATTTCTGGATCATACATACTTCTATATTTAACTCTTTGAAGAATTGCCAGGCTATTTCCATAGCAGCTTTACTATGGTAAGTTTCACAGTCAACTCTTCCTTTATTTTCTTTTAACCTCTGTGGTGCTTCTCCCAGGGAGTCTGAGGGATATGTGTGCATGCCAACAACTTGCTTAGTGCCCTGCCGTGTCCCTTTCTCATTGCATGCCCGAAGGCCTTTGGGTCAACCAAGTTCTGCCCTGGCTATAATTCCTACTAGTTTCTCTGTCTTTTCCAATCTTTCACTCATTCAGGAAATGTAAAATTAATTTTGGCAATTAAGGAGTTTGCAAGGAATGCATTTTGCCCAGCTCATTTAATCATGTCTCCTTCCATCTAAGTAAGTAAAGGAGAAAGCCTTTTCTGACCAGAAAAAGGTGAAAGCACTAGAACTCTGAGATACCAGCCAGGCGGAAAAGAGCAGCAATAGGCAGACAAAGTCTTCTAAAGTCACTTTCACATTTGATCATCCTATTTGAGAAAATTCTAGTGACACTCCAATTTTCCGATGTAAAAACTAAGACACTGTGAAGTAAAATAATTTATTCAAAGTCACATAGCTAGAAAAGTTCAGGTCAGGCCCCAAACTCTAGCCATTTCACTCCAAATTTTGTTTTTAAATGACAGACAACTACGTAACAATTTCTGAGGTCTTCACTCTGAAGCTGCAAAACTTTTAAGGGCCTGTTAGTGGGGGCAACCGATAACTTGTGTTTGTTGTTAAAATGGAGTGGTCTCCAGCGGCAGTGTGCAAAGCTAACTGAGCACTGACTCTCCAGGGAGCCTGATTTGCTCGACTCTGGACAATACATGTCGACGGATCCAGAATTAGGGAAGACATCGGTATCTTAGGTACCTCTCCTCAGGCAACTTGCAGAAATACGGCTCAGTGGCCAAGAGTCTATCCAAACGTGGTCCTCTTCATCTGCTGCACACGCTTCTTGGAGGACTTCCTACTCACATGGCATCACATTCCCTGTTAATGAGCCCTCCCACCTCAGCGGCCACACACCTTCCCTTTCAGAACAGCTTTCCTCCCCTTTAAACCTCCCTGGAACATTGTGAACTTTGAAGAAGCTAATGTTGGGAAAGCATAACATTTCATGTTGGGTACAGAATAGACATTCAATAAAACAACATCCACCCACAATACCCACCACCACCTTCCCTTCTGAGCATAGACAAGAGGCTACACGTTGTGGCAGGACATCTGAAAAGAGGTCACTGAGCTCTAAAAAATGTAAAAATAGACACTTAAGATTCCGACTCATCGTCATCGTGAATCCACGCCACACTCTGCATGACCCCACTCACCTTGTCAGTCTGCACTCACGTCCTCCATGTCCTTATCTGCCCCATTCATTCCGTAAGACCAGTGGTTCTCAACCTTCCTAATGCCGTGACCCTTTAATACAGTTCCTCATGTTGTGGTGACCCCCAACCATAACATTATTTTCGTTGCTACTTCATAACTGTCATTTTGCTACTTTTATGAATCGTAATGTAAATATCTGATATGCAGGATGTATTTTCATTGTTACAAATTGAACATAATTAAAGCATAGTGATTAATCAAAAAACAATATGTAATTATATGTGTGTTTTAAGATGGTCTTAGGCGGCCCCTGTGAAAGGGTCGTTCGACCCCCAAAGGGGTCACGACCCACAGGTTGAGAACCGCTGCGTTAGACGGAGGGAAGCAGCCCTGCCCTTTGTTTGATTGGCAGCCCTGTGACTGAGCACTTACATGGTTCTCTACACAGAGAATACTCAATTATAAGCCACTGGCTTTATCAGAAGTGGGCCCTTAGGCTTTCTTCTCTCTAAAGAGCTCTTTATAACATAATGCAATGGGTAAGCCTAGCTACTCCATCAGCCCAGCAGCTCAGTCAGTGCTGGTCAGAAGGGCCAAGAAATACAAAAATTTGGACAATTCTGTAGCTCATTTGTACATGTCTCTTCACTTGGTTTTCAATACCCAATGGGTGAATGAGCCTAGATAACCTCTGCCTGTCATTCTTCCCTTCACAGAGATGTCTCCTATCTAATGAGTTGGTCGGAAGCATGGGAAGCCCACCAACAGTAACGAGATTTGATTCACCTGCTCATCTCAGACCCATCAGGCTGGGCACCTTTGCAGCCTCCATGGCTGAGTCTTTGTATTTTCAATAAATAGACAAAGGTGCTACTCATCCGATGATGGGCCTCATCAACACAACCACCGAAGTTCTGGGAGCTGAGCTAAGAGCCTTTGGTGTTCACAGTGAGGATGTCAAGCCCTCACCGTGGATGATAAAGCACACAAACAGGCACCACTCAAAACACTGGCGGGTTTCCTCTGTGCAAAGCACCATGCTCATATTTTATGTGCATCGTCTTGCATAATCCTCACAGCAGCCCTATGGCAGGTATCCCCATTCTACATACAAGGGAAGAGTCGCAGAGAAACCCAGCAAGATCCATGTGCTTTGTCACAAAGCATTCAGTGCATGGTTTAGGGTTCGGCAGATAGGGTTCAAGGCCAGCTCCACAGCTCCCTCAGTCTGACTGTGGGTGAAGTGAGTAACTTTTCTACCTGAGTTTTCTTTTTCATAATGAGACTGACGGCCTGTGGCTTAGTCACACTCTTTGCCTTCCTGAATTATGGAACGTCTCTTTGTATTCTCTCTGCCTCAGCATCTGGAGGTGCCCACATAGATGCAGGATGGTCTAGAATCCCAAGTCCTGAGGTAGGTAACCTGAACCCCCTTCCAGCCTCTATCTGACCATAGGCAACAAGTCATTTAATCTTTCAATTTCATCATTTGTCAAATGAAAATATTGACATTGGTCCAATCTACTTTAATGCGTAGTGTTAAAGTTAAAATTAAAAGGGAAGGTGTGAAGGTTCCCTTAAAGATTTCAAGTATTTCTCAAATTTAAGCAACCATTAGAGTAACAGATTCAGTGCGAGAATTTTGTACAAAGTAACTGCTATTGTCCAAAGCATCCCAGTGAATGGAGAGCCTGAGCCCAAGATGCTGATCATTCCTGTTCCGGTGGAGGAGAGTCTTGGACTGGAGCTGGAGAGCTCTGTGTGCGAGTCCTAACTCGGTCACAGTCTTGGACAAACACTGGACTTCACTACAAAATAGGTATAATACACACCTTCTCTAAGCCCAATGAATTGGGTGTGGGTAGGATACAAAAATACTCAGGAAAGTTGAGACAAGTAAACTTCCAGGGAGCCAGTTCTATGCATTTTAAAATGTGATGACAGACTTTTTCTTCTCCCTTCCCTTGTCCCAATCCCAGTTTTACCCAGATGTGAATGTGAGGAGGCCTGCCTCTTTTACCTTTTGGCATATGCTTTTGCTTTTTCATGTGTATGCCTCAAAAAGTTTCAGGGCTATTCTTCAAAACACAGGTCATAAAGGGGAACAAGGTTGGCGATGGCTCCAATCTTGGATAGGAACGAAGAGGCAGAGCAGAGTTACAGGATGCCCCAGATGGCTGCCCCCTCTCTGTCCACACAGATGGAGCCAAGATGGGGGAAAGGGCCCTGACTTCAGACAGATGCCCTCAGCCACGCAAAGCCCTCCAAGTGGTACTGCCATGGACCCCAGACACACACACACACACACACACACACACACACACACACACATACACATGCACACACATACACACACATGCGCGCGCGCGCACACACACACACACACACACACACACACACACACCTCTTCATGGGGAACTGTGCTCTCCTGTCCCAGAAAGGACGTGTTGTTTCCATTAAACTCATCAAGGTCACTGTCACATGTTTGGGAAGAAAGGGAAAACCAACACAAGACTAAATTACCTCCTCGGGGGTCGAACTATAGCAAACAAACCGCCATGATGCATCAGAGCTTTTGCTTATGAAAAACAGAGGTCAGTGCAGAGTCGCCGCTACATCAAAGCCTGGGGCCGGAGGAAGCAGATTCGGGTGCAGCCATTTAGATCCTTCCCTCTGTCTAAGCCATGGGATGGGCAGGTCTCAGCCCTGCTTGTCTGGGCTATTCTTCCCCTCTCCCTGAAGCCCCCACTTGGCTCATCGCTTCAGATGCCCAGGAAAACGGTGGGCACAAGTGAAAGAACATCAGCTCATCCGCTGAGTCTTGTTTTACACCCTGATCACCACTGCCGGCCCTTTCTGGGGTGGGAAGACGGAAAGGGAAGGGCCAGGTGCTGCTGCACTGGGGTCCGTATGGAACAAGGGCATTTCATTTACATCCCCTGAACAGCTGGCCAGTCTGACTTACACATCAATAATATGTGATGCTTTGTATTCCAGCAAATATATAAGCCCTGTATGATCAATAATATTTGCATAGGAGTCTGCTTTCACTACTCTTATTCAGCATAGTACTGGAAGTCCTTTAGCCACAGCAATCAGATAAGAAGCATAAATAAAAGTCATCCACATTGTAAAGGAAGAAGTAAAGTTGTCATTATATATATAGCAGATAACATTCTATTATATATACAGAACCCTAAAGATTTCACCAAAAAAAACCACAAAAAAACAACTACTAAAACTGATAGATTAATTCAATAAAGTATCAAGATACAAAATAAAATAAATACTAGGTGTGCCAGTTAATAATGAGGATTTTTTTCAATAGATGGAGTTACACATATGTTGATATATATGCGATTCGATATGTATGCTATTTTGTTGTATTGACAACAAGCTTCAAAACTTCATATGTCAATTTTTCTGAAGGTGTTAACATCATAGATATTTTTATGCTTAAAAATGTTGAATTTCGCCGAAACCGGTTTGGCTCAGTGGATAGAGCGTCGGCTTGTGGACTGAAAGGTCCCAGGTTCGATTCCGGTCAAGGGCATGTACCTGGGTTGCGGGCACATCCCCAGTAGGAGATGTGCAGGAGGCAGCTGATCGATGTTTCTCTCTCATCGATGTTTCTAACTCTCTATCTCTCTCCCTTCCTCTCTGTAAAAAATCAATAAAATATATTTTTTAAAAAATGTTGAATTTCATGCCAAAATAAAAAGAGCATTTGCAAGAAATTTCAATTCATTATTTTGAAGAAAAGTGCAACTGAAAGTTATCATATACTTTGGGAAGCTTATGGTGAACAGGCTCCATCTCAGGATACTTGTGGTCGCTGGTTTAAATGCTTTAAAAGTGATTATTTCAGTGTGAAAGACAAAGAACGTCCAGGTCAACTGAAAAAGTTTGAAGACCAGCAATTACAAGCATTATTGGATGAAGATGCGTGTCAAACTCAAAAACAACTTGCAGAAAGATTAAACGTTGCTCAGCAAACAATTTCCGATTGTTTACAAGCAATGGGAAAGATTTTAAAGGAAGGAAAATGGGTGCCACATCAAATGAATGAAAGATAAATGGAAAACCGAAAAGTCATCAGTAAAATGTTGCTTCAACGTCACGAAAGAAAGCCTTTTTTGCATAGAATTGTGACTGGCAATGAAAAGTGGATTTATTTTGAGAATCCCAAATGCACAAAATCATGGGTTGATCCATCTCAACCATCAACATCGACTGCAAGGCCAAATCGCTTCGGAAAGAAGACAATGCTCTGCGTTTGGTGGGATCAGGAAGGTGTGGTGTATTGTGAGCTTCTAAAACCAGGTGAAACCGTTAGTACTGATCACTACCAACAACAATCTATTTTAACCACGCTTTGATTGTAAAACGACCAGAATGGGCCAGAAGACACAGCAAAGCAATTTTGCTTCATGATGACGCACCATCACACACTTCAAAACCAGTTAAAGACACGTTAAAAGATCCTGCCTGAGAAGTATTAACCCACCCGCTGTATTCACCAGACCTTGCTGCTTCAGATGACCACTTATTCTGATTGATGGCACACGCACTTGCTGAGCAGCACTTCAAAATGTACGAAGAATGGAAAATTGGGTCTCTGAATGGTTTGCCTCAAAACAAGGAAAGTTCTATTGGGACTGTATCCACTAATTACCTGGAAGATGGGGGAAATGTCTAGCTAGCAATGGACATTACTTTGAATAAAGCACTTTTGATATTTCTCTTGAAATTATCATGTTTTGATTACAAAATCCGCATTATTAACCAGTACACCTAGCATACAGAAATCAATTTTAGTTTTATCCACCAATAATGAACTATCAGAAAGAAAAATTAGCCAGTGTTGCCCCATGGTTAAGCATCAACTTATGAACCAGGAGGTCACAGTACGATTCCCAGTCAGGGCACCTGCTTAGGTTGTGGGTTCAATCCCCAGGGGGCAGCTGATCAATGATTCTTTCTCACTATTGATGTTTCTCTTTCTCCCTTTCCCTTCCTCTCTCTGAAATCAATAAAAACATATATTTTTAAAAAGAACGGAAAAGTAAAAAAGCAATTCCATTCACAATTGTTTCAGAAAGTTTAAAATTCCTAAGGGTAAATTTACCAAGAATGTAAAAGACGTAAAATTATAAGACACTGAAGAAACAAACTGAGGAAGACACAAGTAAGTGGAAGCATATACTCTATTAATAAATAAGAAGGATTAACATCATTAAAATGTCCATACTACCCCAAACAATCTACAGATTCAATGCAATTCCTACCAAGATTCCAGTAAACTATGTCATAGAACTAAAATGCATGCTTCAAAATTTTGTATGGAACACAAAAAACCTGAATAGCAACAATGATTATGAGAAAGAAGAACAAAGTTGGAGGAATCATGAAACTGGACTACCTTCTTACATTGCACACAAGAATAAACTCAAAATAGATGAAAGACTTAATGTTAGACTTGAAGCCATAAAAATTCTAAGAGAAAACATAGACAGTAAAATCTCAAATATTTTTCGTAACAATATTTTTTCTGATACAGCTCCTGGGGCAAGGGGGAAAAAAAGACAAAATAAAGAAAGAAGAGTACATCAGATAAAGAGTTTTTGTAAAGTAAAAGAAAATACAAACAAAATGAAAAGACAACCCACTGAATGAGGGGACATATTTGCCCATGATACATCTGATAAGGGGTCAATATCCAAAAAATATGAAGAACTTATAAAATTCAATACCAAATAAAAGCAAATAAGCCAATTTAAAGATAGGCTAACAACCTGAATGGACACTTCTTCAAAGAGGACATACAGATGGCCAGTAGACATATGAGAGAATGCTCAATGGCACTTACCATCTGAGGAATGAGAATTAAAACCCAAAGGAGTTATCACCTCACACCTGTAAGAATTGCAGTCATCAATAAATCTACAAACAACAAGCACTGGCAGGATGTAGAGGAAGGGAACCCTGGAGCACTGTTGGTGGGATTGCATCTTGGTGCAGTCACTGTGGAAAGCAGTTATGCAGTTACCTCAAAAGATTATTGAAAATGGAACTGCCTTATGACCCAGTGAATCCTCTTCTGGGAACTCATCTGAAGTAACCTGCACTTCTAATTCCAACAAATATGTGTACTACTATGTTTATTGCAGTGTCGTTTAAAAGAGCCAAGATCTGAAAACAGCCCAAGTATCCATGAGTAGATAGATGAGTGGATAAAAAAGCTGTGGTACATTTAGGCAGTGAAATACTACTCTGCTGTGAAAAGGAAGAAAGTGTTACTCTTTGCAAAAAGCATGGATGGGCTAAGTGAAATAAGCCAGTCAGAGAAAGACAGGTACCATGTGATTTCACTCATATGTGGAATTTAATGAACAAAATGAACTACCAAGCAAAATAGAGACAAACTCATAGTAGAGAGCAGGCAGACAAGTCTGAGGGTGGGTGTGAGAGGTGGAAGGATTGAGCAAAAAAGCAAAAAAAAAAAGGAGAGAGAGAGAGAGAGAGAGAGAACTCATAGTCATGGACAACAGTGTGGTGATTGCATGGAGTGGAGGGGAATGGGTGGTGGCAAAAGATGGTGTAGAGAGGATATATGGTGAAGGAGAAAATAAAATACATTTTTAAAAATTTTTAAATAAAGAAATAAAAAGATAGATTAAGGGACCGTTGGGAAAACATGAAGCTTAGTAATATATGCATCATAGGAGTATCAGAAGTAAAAGAGAACAAGAAATACAGAAACTATTTGAAGAAATAATGACTGTCAATTCCCTGTCCTGGCGAAGGAAAAGGACACTGAAGCCCAGAAAATCCCACACAAGATGAGCCCAGAAGGCCCCCACCAACAGACATCGTAATTACAACGGCAACGGTTAGCCCTGGCCCGTGCTGCTCAGTGCTTAGAGGGCCGGCCCGTGCAGCAGTGGGTCACAGATTCCATTCCTGGTCCTGGGCATGTACCTGAGTTGCAGGCCTGATCCTGGCTGGGTTAAAGGCATGTGCAGGAGGCAACCCATCGATGTATCTCTCTCACATAGATGTTCCCCTCTCTCTCTCCCCTCCCTCTCTTCCACTCTCCCTAAACTCAGTGGGATCCAATTAGGGAACACCAGAATATATAAAGCAACTATTAATAGAACTAAAGAGAGAAACTGACAAAAACACAATCATTACTAGGAGACCCAAACACTCAGTTTTTTTTTTATTTTTCAATTACAGTTTACTTTCAATTTTATTTTGTGTTGGTTTCAGGTATACAGCAGAGCAATTTTTATCTTTCTAAATCACATATGATTAAAACAAATTGGTGTTTCAAAATCTTCATTGCCTACCTATTTTCTATAGGACACAAGCCAAATTCCTTAGCTTGATGCTTAGGGCCTTTCACATACATGAACTACTGCTAATTCCATCTCTCACTATGCCCTGGACATACAAAGCCCTTCATATCTACGTACTAAACTGTTTGACTCTATGATGACTGTATCACCATGGCCTCTCAATTCCTAGACCTGCTCTTCTCACCTCAGCCCCTCAGTCCAATGACAAATTCTTGACCTTGTCATTACTAATAACGGTGACCTCTCCATATGTTAAGCATCTCACTCAAAGCTCACCATATAACGTCTTATCCTTCCTGCCCACTCGCTCTAGTGATCAAACCCCAGCAATTATTCAAACTTCCAGGTACCTATAGTTTGTTAATTCTTTTTTCTCTCCTCACCTCAATTTTTCTCCCTGCTAAACTTAAAGATGTGAACAGCCATCAGAGTTATTATTATACACACCCTCAATTTTTTATCCTCTCTCATACCATCATAGTTACCAAGTGGAGTGGATGCTGTGCTGCACTGGGCATAGTTCTTTAGTTCCAAAGGTCCCAAGTACAATGTCCAAGCCAGGGTACTAGCTGCTGACAGCTCATGCAGAATTTCAGTGGAGGTTAAATTCTCAGCCCCAGGAAGCTGCAATTCTATGGTTAGGACCCTGATTAGAAAGAAATGAGACCTTGATACCAGGAATGGGGGCAACTGTATTGATGCACATTTAGGCCGTCAGCAACTGCGGGATGACCCATTCCTAACAGCTGCTATTTCTGCCTTTTTTCCCAAGACAATCCAGAGGCCTTGACTTTATAAAAGAATATGTGCTTCTTGTAGGACCTACAGGCAGCCATGGAAATTATTAATAAAAGATGGCTTATTAATCACAAGGGGAAAAAGATGGCCGCCAACAAAGAAGTTGCTTAATTCATAGAACCAAAAGAAATTAAGTGTTGATGGTGAATAAAAAGTCAAAATCCTGAGGCTTCCTCTCCTGATGGTGGAGTGGGTAATAAACACTGTGCTCACCTTCTTCCATGACCACATCAAAATTACAATTGAAATCTAGCTGAACAAAACTCCCATAACTAAGGATAGAAAACAGATGCCATGTGAGACTGGTAGAGGGGGTACAGACACACAACGAGCTGATCCCACGTCCACCTGTGGTGGCCAAGAGTTGGGAGGCATATGTCGGCTGTGAAGGTCCCCCTGAGGAGCTAGGAGACTCCCCAGCCTGAAGCACCAGGACTCAAAAGAGGAGTTCCCATGAGAGTTGGCTGTAAAAATCAGCAGGAATTCAGTCTGTGTTTGTTGGAGGGCTGCTAGAGGCAGGCATCCTCTTAAAGGGCCTGGGCACAGACTTACTTGCTCACAAACACTCCTTCTCAGCTCCAGATAAGAGACAGAATACAAGGACGTCAGAGGAAGAAATTAATTTCCTGCCTTCAGGTGAGGGCTGGAGGGGCAGCTCCCTCTGGACCAAAGTGCTGGTAGGTGCCATTGTTTCCTTGTGCCCACACCCCACACAGCCTGTGGCACAGGAAGATACCAAATTTCAGTTTCCATGAACCTGGCGAACATTACTGTCACCCACCACGATGATTCTGAGACCTTTTCCCATCTAAATCACGTGTCCAGACTGAATCTCTTTCAGAGGCTAATCCACACAAGCAACTGTCCCAAGCGAATGCTGCAAACTTCCCTACAATCTCTGAAAGGTCCACAGACTCCGAACTAGCAGCATCGTCCTTGGCATGCCCTGTGCCTCTTACCACGTGGCCCCACACCCAGTGCTAGTAGCAGCCCTTGACTGACTGCATAACCTCTAACTGCAGCACAGGCAGCTACTGAATGCAGAACACTAATAGCTCCTATCAGGAGGCCGCAGGCCCAACACAGACAGCAGCTAAACTTATCCTTCACTGGACTCCTCCCAGAGCCAACATGCCTAATGGCTGTCATCAGAGCACCATCCATTAGCACCACAGATGACACACTCAAGGGTGGACACAGCAGGCACCAAAGTGCATCTACAGTAAATCCTTCTCTGTGGAGTCAGCCACACACACAACAGCTTATCCACTGTCGTTACAGGCAGTCCTCACAGGCAGTCAGTCTGAGAGTCAATCTCAACCACTCATATGCCAAAGCTCAACTAAGAGAACCCTAAAGAAAGGGGAAAAAAACACCACCGACTAGGAAGGGCTTGTAGAGGCTAACTGGGCTCAAATAAAAAAAGCAGAACCTAACGGCCACTTCTCCATGGGGGTCTTTCATACAAATTGCACTTCACAGAGAAACCTCTGTGCTAAACTGCCTGCTTCTGCCCTTAACGACCTGCCTGCCCTGTGTTTCTGTCCTCTATGCTAGCCCTTATAAAGGCATTCCTGGAATCAGCCAATAGGACTGAGGCTTTCTCCAGTCAAATAAAGCTGCACAGGTCAGACCAATCAGAACAGCTCTATTCTGACCAATTAGGACACTGCCTTTTGGACCAATCAAACTGTGAGGATTTGGAGTCCTCATTTGCATGAGGGCAGGCCAATCGGGGACTAGGGGTGGAACCATCTGTTCATATAAGCCAGTGTGAGCACACTTTTCACCAAAGCCTGAAGACTGCATTTCTCTAGTTAAAGCTGGAACTCCAAAGACATCTCACTAAAGCCGAGCCATAGAAGAGAGGGGCAGAGCAGAGCTGTGCAGCCAGGGGGCCTGGCCCCACGGCACCTGCCCCAGACTTGTCCCACGGGGCGCTGTGACACTAGGGAGCTGGTCCACAGCAGTGCTCTTTTTTTAAGCTTTATTAACTTTTCTTTTTTTATGTCAATGTTTTTATTTATTTTTATTTTTTTTAATTTTGTTTTATTGCTTAAAGTATTACAAAGAGTATTACATATGTCTCCTCTTTTTTTCTCCCCTTGACCTTCCCCTGGCCTCCCCTACCCCCCAGTGTCTTGTGTACAGCGGGAAGTCCAGGGAGGGGGTGCAGGGTAAGAGATCAACCAAAGGACTACTATAGTTGTTGTTCTTGCCATGTTTACACCATAGAAAACAATATTTGCTCATCTGAAATTGAGTTTCACACTTCCATGTTACACCTTACAAAGAACTCTATGTTGGCCCTCTTCCATATTTTCTTAAAACTAAAATTGTTCGATGCCATCATACCACTCTTAGTATAATTTGGGAGTCTCATAAATCTCCTTTAATAGCCTACAAATGAAAACAACCGCCCCAGTCCCAGGAAGGAGCAGCAAGGTCCCAGGTGCCTGGAGGGAGAGGGATCCATGGAGAGAGGATGTGGGAGAAGAGACTGGGAGCTGCAGAGCAGATTCTGTTGATGTCGCTGCCTTCCCATCTCTGTCTCAAAGGGTTCTTTGTGGGACAGCCTGGTGCTTACTGAGATTCCCATTTCCCCCATGAGCGTCCCATCCTGCCCCATCCCTGGCAGTTATTCTGGGCTTTGGAAACCAAGTCCTTCACTGGCTTTTGACCCCTGTCCCCTCAATAATATTAGACCATTAACTTGCTCAGCACAGAGGAGTTGCCATGACAACACATCCATATTTCTGTAAAATGCCAGCACTGAGATCCCCGGGCTCAGGCACATGGCAGAGGGACAGCTTGGGGAACCTGGAGGGGGCTGGCTGCGGATTCTCTTCCTGCCTAATTACCCAGACACATGGCACAATGGCTCATTTAACTCTGCCTTGGCTGGAAATGGAGACAGGTTCTCATTCCAGTTGGAACGAATTCCAGCCCGGCCCTTGCTTCCATTTCAGGGACGAGCAGGAGGAAAGTGAGTTATTGAAATGCACAGACATGTCTTCTTAATTGTTTTGCACTCACCACAGTTCCTCCCTATCCCAAGTCAGGAGCATTGTTCACCAAAGGCTCAGCTGTGGGCTACTGGCAAATGCGGCTTCAGTGTTGGGAGCAACTGTTTCCCACGCCCAGTGAGGCAATAGAGTATCATTCTTTCTCAGGACGGATCCGGCAACCAGAGGGTGGGATGGCTTATTCATCCTCAGGATGCAGGATTCAGAGGGTCACCCTCCCGGCTTCCTCACACTGTCCCGAGAACCCCAGAGTGCATCCAGGCTCCCCCTGTGGGATCTCGCTGACGGAGAAGCAGTCCTGCGAGGACCGGGCTGTAAGGTGAGCCCAGGAAGAAGAGAGGATGGAGATGGAGGCAAAGGAGGTGTTCCCTCTGCAGGCAGCAGTCTCGGGACGAGGCCATTCCTCCACAGGGTGAGCTCACAGCTCGCCAGAAGCCCTTTTTAGTCATCAAAGGCAGTGGCTGAGCAAGTGAGGCTATTGCCTTCTAGGAATTAGGAAAACGAGTGCTTTTCAGAGATTTGTGCCACTGGTTTTCTGCTGGATTCTCTGCCATGGAGGCCACATACCTGGGGCAATTGATTACTAAGATGGCATCCAAGTCAACTGGGTAACAGTGCCTTAGCCATCTGCTCTGTCCTGATCCTTATCACTGTTCTTTCTATGTGATTTACTGTTTATTATCCAATTCAGGTCATCACAGGCAGAGGGTCAAAGGCTTTCCCACTATCTTCCTGGCTCAGCAAAGCCCAGGGTGCCCATCTGTGCTCCCGCTGCTTCGTCCACCTTGGCACTGAGCACACTCGGAAGTGGGCTTTGGGAACCCATCAATCTGGGAGGACCCAGGGCACTGTCTCCTCAGTAAGTTGGTCAGACACACTCTGGCAAGGGCCCCTGGCATCTGAGAAGGTCAGGGAGGCCTGCCCTCTGGAGAAGAGGACTGATAGAGAACACAGCCATGGGATCAAACTCCTTCGTCCAAGTGGGGTGTTAAATGGGGTCAAGAGGAAGATGAGACGCTGCTGCGGCTCCAGCCTGCCTTGCACCCCAGCCCAGGCCCAGGGGCAGGATCGCCCACCAGGATGGTTAGAGTACCGCTCTGTGAACAGGGAGGAAAGCCATGTCTTCTGCAGCAGAAAATTGCTATTTGAAAAGAAACCCATTGGCAAAGGGAAGGCAATGAGATACTGTTGGAAAGGACAAGGGACTCGGGGTCTGGGCCATTCTTACTAAATGCTATTCCTGCTAAACGTTAAAGTGTAGCCCAGCATTTTGTAGACCAGCTGTAAATAGTATGGCTTGACAGAAACAACATGAATGAATGTAGCCAACTGCAAAGAAGAAATCCATGTGGGATCACCATACAGGGTCTACTAGTATAAGCAACCCCACACCTCCCTTCAGGGACACAGAGTTTTGGATATGGATCCCATCTCCTTCACTTGCTGCAAGTAAATAAAACGACCTTGTGACAACCACATCTTACTCGTGGATAGAGCACCTGAAGCAGTAAGTCTCTTGACTTTGGTAATAGCTACTGACTATGTGACCGGGGCTGCACATCAAAAGCCGGGTGTTATTTGATCACCTGCTTCATAAGATCAGGTGGGTGAGGACAAATTCCTGGGCAACGGAAATTCTGCATCAAGTCTGGAGCTCCAGGAGGCACAAGTAAATGACATGAGCAAGTAGCCAGACTCCCTGCACCCTCCCCTGTTGCTCACTCAGCTCACACCTACGAAGAAGGAGGAATGGCTGTAACCGAGCTTTAAAATGGGGCTACACGTATTTGGTGCTCGCAGTCCTGGGCTGCTGACTCATTACTGCCTCTCTCATGAGTGACAATATGCGTTAAGGAAAGTTCTCCCAGAGGTCAGAACTTTAAGCAAGATATGGAGCCATTTACTTCATCAGGAGGAAGGCCTGAGGTCTAGATTTATACTGAAACTCCTGAGAAGTGGCAAATTACTTGGCTGAAAAAAGTAAGTCTGAATATGTGTATATTCATTTCCTGTAGCTGCTATAGCAGATTACCACAACTGAAAACAACAGGCATTTATTCTCTCACAGTTCTAGAGACCTTAAATCTAAAATCAGAATCACCAGGTTGAAAGCAAGGTGTCAGAGGCTTGAAGAGACAATCCATTCCTTGCCTTTCCAGTTTCTGATGGCTGCTAGCATTGCTTGGCTTGTGGCCCCATCACTTCAATCTCTGTCTCCATTTCACATTGCATTCTCCTCAGGTTTTGTCAAATGTCCCTCTGCCTTTCTCTTATAAAGACACTTGTGGTTTTATTTAGGGCCTACTCAGGTAATCCTGGATAATCACCTAATCTCAAGATTCCTAATTTATTCATATCCACAAAGATCACTTTTTCCAAATAAAATTTAAAGTTTCCAGGAATTGCAACAGGATTCCTTTAGAGGCCTTTATCAGTCTACCACAACTTGGGACTAGTAGAACTTGGAAAGAGATTTCTGGGTGAACCTATGGAAATGAGTACAAAAAGTGTGAGGATTTTTGTATCCCATGTTCCTACCCAATGAAGTGCATTCTCCTCAGAGGCCTCTATCCTCAGGGAGGCAGCATGACTTCCTGTCGATGTCAGTGAGCGCTCATTTGGCCTAGTACTGGCTGAGTCCCTGAGTTGAGTGGCTATGTGGCAAAGATAGAGTATCCTGTGGTCACAGCAAAACAGGTTCCCTCTGACAAGCTCTTGATGCTGCCAACCTGCCAGCAGCAGAGACTGACCCTAACCACTGGATATGCTACCACACCTTCAGGACAGTGCCTCCCCATCCATTGGTTATGAGTCACCAGGTTTGTTTTTAACTTTTAAACACTATAGAAAATATTTTTAAGTAATACGATAAATTGCTAGAAAATTATCACATGATTGGATGCTACAACAATGTCAAATTGCTTGCAGAAACAAAAAGTTTCTAGACCCTACTCTCAATTTCTGTATTTATCACAAATTGTTAACATAGCAGCATAGGCCCAAGGACCGTGTTTTGAGAAAGAAAGCCCTACAAAATTACCCAGCCCCTGCGGCAGGTCAGTCACATCAGATCCTTTTCATTTATCTAAGGTTACAGTTATTCAGAAAATGGGTTTTCCTTCCCTGCCCCTGCCCATCTTGCTTCCCCCAGTACCACAATACAAATGCCTAATGTATTGACATGGTAAAACACTCAGTGCTGCCTCAGACCAAGGAAATATTACAGCCACGGTGGTGCGACATTAGACATATGACCATGGGACCCACTCGGTTGCCCCATCGAACATAGATAATCAGCCAAACAACATGATGGAAGGGTCCATGTTACCAAAAGCTGGGGTATATGACTCAGTAGTAAAACTGTCTCACTCCCAGTGACCTACTTGGGAACTTCATGCTTCTCCTTCTCCCATCACTAGATTCTACCAGGTTAAAGGGCCTGGCTCTTTGGAAAGAATGCTTTCATCGGGAGTTTTACTGAACTGAAAGCAGCAATAGCCAGCCAAACACCTTTTACCCCTCATCTCCATGGACAAAAAGTCAAAGAATAGAATTATTGTCCTGGCGGTCATTGAACTTGATTACCATGAAAAGTTGGGATTGCTGCTCTACAATAAGAGCAGGGAGTGCGGGGGTTCCCTGGAAACCAACGATGTCTGAGCTACAGTTCCTGGTGATAAGAGAGAAAGAGCAACTGCAGCAACCCTAACTCAAAGGGTCAAGACAAGTTAGACTGGAAACCCTGGTATAGAATCGATATTTCTCCACCAGGTGAGGAACTCAGGTGAGCTAAACTGTTGGCTGATGGAAAGGAAAATTTACAATGAGTGGAAAGAGAGGAGCGAAGATGGTTATCAAAGATGGCCTTGGGACCAGCTGTTGTGGGTTTTCATAATCTTCTTGCTGTATGTTGTATCCCATATTGCTGCTGGACACTTGAATGTGTACCTCCCCTATCAGAAAATAAGTCAGAGCATTTTGTTCTCAAAAAAATGGAGGCATTGCCCTGGCCAGTGTGGCCCAGTTGGTTGAGAATCACCCTGTGCACCAAAAGATCTCTGGTTTGATTCCTGGTCAGGGGCATACACCCAGGTTGTGGATTACATCCACAGTCAGGGAGGTTGCAGAGGCAATTGATCAATGTGTCACTCTCACATCAATGTTTCTCTCTCTCTCTTCCTCTCCCTTCCTCTCTCTCAAAAAAAAAAAAAAAACAACACATTGTTTTTAATGGAGGTATCATGTTTTAATAGTGAGCCAGATATTTAAAAAAGAACCCAAATGAAATTTAATGATGCAAGTGTTACTGTTAGGTATTTATTTCATGATACCTCAGATCTCAGCTTCCTAGGTTTTGGGACTGCTTATTCCAGTCTTCTGCAAAAGGAACCTGATTCCTTATCAGTCCCATGAGCACAAATCAGGAACAAAGGCAGGTAAACACATTCAAGAATAAGAGAATCAGAAGAGACATTTGAATTTTTTTTCATCAGAGTATTTTGTTTCCTCTGAATAAAACACAGCTGCTACAGCACTCTGACCTACCAAAGGACAGGAGTGCTTTTACCTCAATCTCCAATCTGGTGGTGAAAATTGTTTACTCAAATTATAGAAACACATCTCCTGGACCGCAGTGAAAATGAAGTAATGAACCTCAATCTCCAATCTGATGGTGAAAATTGTTTACTCAGATCATAGAAATGCATCCCCTGGACCACAGTGAAAACAAAGAGGTAATAAAAATATCTGAGCTCCAGGCTTCACTCTGTGAAAAGCTTACACAGATCTTTTCCTCATGACGTGATTGTGTTGAAGCCTGCACAGTTGAGAGTCCCAAGTCATTTAAATGAATGTCTGTAATTCAGGGAAGGCGGGCAGAAGAGGGACTTTCAACAAAATTTACCACTCACTGCTTCAGAAAAGTAAACCAGAGAAATCCAGCCCTTCTTGGCATTAAACAGATGTCAATTTTACATCGGCGAATGGCCTCCCTGACAGACTGGAGTTGCGAGGCAGATAACCCCTAAAACTGTTAGAGATCAAAAGGCTATTTGTGTCAACTCCCTGCTCCAGCCAGCACTGCACCTACTCATCAGAACAGGTGATTGGCCAGTCCCTTTTCATGTCTTTTAAATAAAGACCTACAATCTCCCCAGCACACTTCTCCAACCCTTTCTTGCTCTAGAATTATACTTTCTAAAACATAAGGATATATTTGTTCTGTTCTTTGCACATGGCAAATACTCAACATCTTCATAGTAACAGTGGTCACAGTATCTCACAAAGTATATTTCTGAAAAGGCATGAATTCTGCAATAAAAACATATTTACATTCAGTCAGAGTCCAAGCAAGTCTCAAAGTGATAGTAGAATTCTTATATTTACTCCTTTCTCATTGAAGCAAGCAAGAAATTCTTCCCCACATCTTCAACAGAGCTCCTGTTTCTACTCTTCTCCTTTTCTGTTTATTCTTGTTCTCCTGATTTAGGTTTATTTCACACCTGATACCTAGGTGGACGTTACAGCCTCCTGGCTAGAATTCCTGTCTCTAACCTTTCCCTACGTGCATCCTGTATATGCCGCTGATCTTCTCAAAATCCTATTTGTCCCTCAATATCTATAATAATAAAAGGGTAATATGCAAATCAACCAAATGACCGAACAGCAGAACGACCTTCCGTACAACCTTCCGGACGACCTTCGGGACGACCATGCTATGACACCCACTGGCTGCAGGCCAGCCAAGGCGGGTGCGATGTGATTGGTCAGGGGCCCAGCCATGGCCCCATGATCACCCTGCAGAGGGAGGCCCCGGCCACCAGCCAGTGGGACAATCAATTGGAAGGCTCCACGATTGCCCCAAAGAGGAAGGCCCAGGTCACCGACCAGCGAGCTGTGGCAGGTGGGTGGGGCCTCCCTCTGTGGGGGCCATGCATTGCAGAGCCCCAGCCAGCGGGCAGGGCCTACCTCTTTGGCACGATCAATCACAGGGCCCCCAGACTGTGAGAGGGCACAGGCTGGGCTGAAGGAAGCCTCCCCCACCCCGCCCCGCCAAGTGCACGAATTTCGTGCTTTGGGTCTCTAGTGCTTTTATAAGTAAAGATAAGAAACATAACAAGACATGAACACAGCTTCATGACCAGGGTATAGGCACAAATTTTAAAAACCAAAAAGAAAAATAATGGATAATTGAGCTACCTTGAAATTGAGAATGTATGTTCATCAAAAGAAGTATCAAGAAAATAAAAAGCCAAGTAACAAAGTGGCTTATACACACAACAAAAATGTTGATAGAGGAGTAATATACAGAATACATTAAAAAATCTTCAATAGCCCTAACCAGTTTGGCTCAGTGGATAGAGCATCGGCCTGTGGACTCAAGGGTCCCAGGTTCAATTCTGGTCAAGGGCATGTACCTTGGTTGCGGGCACATCCCCACTGAGGAGTGTGCAGGAGGCAGCTGATCGATGTTTCTCTCTCATCGATGTTTCTAACTTTATCCCTCTCCCTTCCTCTCTGTAAAAAAAATCAATAAAATATATATTTTTTAAAAATCTTCAATATTATGTTAAGTGAAATAAGTCAGACATAGGGGGAAATAAGTGCCTGATCTTACTTATAAGTGGAACCTAAAAATTTGAATACATAGAAGCAGAGAGTAGAATAGGGACAAGGCAGTAGGTAAATGTTGGTCAAAGGGTACAAAGTTGCAGTTTTGTAGAATGAATAGATCTCAAAATCTACTGAACAAGGGGATAGGTCTCAGGGGTCCTCAACACACACACACACACACACACACACACACACACACACACACACACACAATGGTAACTATGTGAGGAGACATATTAATTAGATTGGCTCAAGTAATCCCACTGTGTGTATGTATATCAAATCATGTTGCACACATTATATATGTACAATTTTAAATATATGTATATTCCCAGGTGATAGCAGTGTGGTCAAAGTTGAGAATCATTGTATAATGGGTCATTACATGGAGTTTATGAAATACTACTCTGCTGAAATTCTAATAGAATTTGTAGGTTAGTTAATATTATTGTGTCCATGTTAATTCTTTAGTATTAATTATTCTATTACTATTATGTGATATTAATATTAGAAGAAACTAAATAAATATTATACGAGAACCCTACTATTTTTGAATTTTTTAAACTTTTATTAATTTTATTGATTTTAGAGAGGAAGGGAGATAGAGAGATAAAACATCAATGATGAGAATCATTGATCAGCTGCCTCCTGCATGCCCCACACTGAGGATTGAGCCTGCAACCCGGGCATGTGCCCTGACTGAGAATCAAACTGTGACCTCCTGGTTCATAGGTCAATGCTCAACCCCTGAGCCAGGCCAGTTGGGCAGAACTCTACTATTTTTGAAAACTCTATTGGTTCAAAATTATTACAAAACAAAAATGCTTTAAAAATAATTTCTCAAATCAATAAAGAAGTAATTTAGATGTTTGTCAGAAAATGGACAAAAACTGTCCACCTCCCCAACACCATCAGGTCACTAGGAAGCTGACCCATGGTGCCCCACCATGTTTATCTCTCCCAGCTGAGTGCTGCCCTTTGCTTTATAGATACAAAAATACCGAAGTATTGAGTTTATTTGGCTTTCAGTAATTTACCAGGCGCAAGGGAAGGTAGTGACAACGCACCACTCTGAACTGTGACATTCTCTACTGTAAAATGTGAAGAGGGCTGACGTAAGAACTACCCTCCCGCCAGTCATCACCATGGCTGCCGTGGGTTCACGAAGGATCTAAATTCACAGCTAGTTTTTAAATTATGACAATAAGATTGTGCTGAAACCGGCTTGGCTCAGTGGATAGAGCGTCAGACTGCGGACTGGAAAGTCCCGGGTTCGATTCTGGTCGGGGGCATGTACCTGGGTTGCAGGCACATCCCCAGTGGGAGATGGGCAGGAGGCAGCTGATCAATGTTTCTCTCTCATCAATGTTTCTAACTCTCTATCTCTCTCCCTTCCTCTCTGTAAAAAAGCAATAAAATATAAAAAAAAGAAAGAAAAGAAGATTGTGAGATTATAAATAAATGAACAAATACATAGGCATTTCTTGAAGGAGAATATACAAATGACCAATAAGTATACAAAAACGATAAAATCACAATGAACTACTATTGCACACCCTACAAGAAAGGCTAAATAAAAAAGACAGATATACCAACTAATGGGGCAGAACTGGAACAGCTATAACTCTAAATTTTACTGATGGGCAACCATTATACAATGATTCTTAACTTAGACTACACATTGTTAAAACCAGGGCAACCATTTGTCACATCAAATAAAGTTGCACATAATATATACCCTATGACCTGAGAATTCTACCCCTAAGTATACATCTAACAGGAATGTTTATATATTCAATAAAATGCATATTCAAGAATTTTAATTCATTTGGCATTATTTGTAATAGCCAACAGCTGAAAACAACCCAGATATCTGTCAAGAATACAGTGGATAAATACATTTTTGTGTATTCGTGCTATAGATGCAACAACATGAATGGACTTCAAAAAATAATGATATTGGAAAGCTTGGCTAAATAGAACTGCATTCTTCAAAATTCAATTCACATAAAGTATAAAAGCAGAACTAACCTTTAATACTTGGATTCAGGAGAGTGGCTTCCCTTATAAGGGATATTGACTGGTCAGGGTTGGGAGAGGGACTTCTGGGGTGTTGGTAATTTCTGTTTCTTATTCTGGGTGATGATTGCATGGTTATATCCCCTTGGTGAAAATTCATTAGACTCTACACTTACGATTTGTATCTTTTTCTATATAAATTTTACTTCATTGAAAAGTTTAAACAAAACAAAGTACATGTTCTTCTATGAATTAATTGAATAATTGATATATCTGTGACCTACCAAACCAAGGCTAATTTTCATATACACACACACACACACACACACACACACACACACAGCCTATGCCTCCCTTTGCATCTTTACAGTACTCTGTCAGTTTCCCCTTATTGAAATACCTTTCATCCTCCACATGCCTGGTCTGGTATATCATACCTCATTTACATAGAGTGATGATATACCCCTATTTATATATGACAGTCTTGACTTAAAGTTGTTTTTCTGGAGTAATTATTAAAAGTACTAGAGGCCCAGTGCATGAAATTTGTGCACTGGGGCGGGGGGGGGGTCCCTCAGCCCAGCCTGCACCCTCTCCAATCTGGGACCCCTCGAGGGATGTCCAAACCAGCAGTCAGACATCCCTCTCTTATTCCAGAACTGCTGGCTCCCAACCACTCACCTGCATGCCTGCCTGATTGCCCCTAACAGCTTCTGCCTGCCAGCCTGATCACCCCCTAACTACTCCCCTGCCAAGCTGATCAATGCCTAACTTCTCCCCTGCCAGCCCGATTGCCCCCAACTGCCCTCCCCTGCCAGCCTGGTCACCCCTAACTGCCCTCCCCTGCTGGCCTGATCACCCACAACTGCCCTCCCCTGCCTGCCACCTTGTGGTTGTGGGCACCACCATCTTTGAGAGTCGAACAGTCAACTAGCATATTCCCTCCTTATTGGCTATGGGCACCTCCATCTTTGTGATGGCATGAGGGTCAATTAGCATATTCCCTCTTTATTAGATAGGATCATTCTAGATATTTAGGACATTTCCATTACCTTTTACAGATGTCTTTACCATACTTAATTCAAGAGCAAGTATCTAGTGACTCTATTTTCCCATGTGTTTTCAAAGCATTCAACTTAGTTTATAGAGAAACATTGTAATATGTAATATATATGATAATAGTAAAAATGGCAGAAACAGGCTTGGGAACAAACAACTGATAGAGAAGTAAGCTGGTTTCACTGTTAGATCGGCATTAATATGACATGGAATGTGTTACAGAGAGAAAGTGCAGCCTTAGTTAATCCACCTAGTCAGTGAATTGAAGGTTGGATAAGAGAGTTTCTACTATGTAACTATTTGTTATGAAAACTACCAAGCCAGGGTCCGTAACATCCAAAAGGAACAAATCGATGACCAAACACCGCAAGTATGTCCTTCAGACAGTGCTGGGTCGCCACTGACTGCCGCCACTGCGGGCGCCGCAACCCATCACTGACTGCCGAGGGGGCTGTGGATCAGACCTGGAGAGAGGCCTGGATGGAGAAGCAGGGTCTAATCCTCAGCCTCCATGGCAGCTGTTGATCAACCCTTGCCTCTCTCTCTCTCTCTCTCTCTCTCTCCTGGCCTTACCAGCAGCTGTGCCTCTCTGATCAGGCCTGGAGATAGGCCCAGAGATGCTGACTGGCATAGAAACTAACCAATCAGAAGCCAATGGCTGCACAGGAGGCAGAGCTTTTGACACTGACTGGCATAGAAATCGACCAATCAAAACCAAATCTGGGTGAACTGCAAGGAGCCAGTGGCTGCCTAGAAGATGAAGCTTTTGATGCTGACTGACATAGAAACAGACCAATCAGAACCTAATCTGGGTGAACTGCAAGGCAGAACCTAAGGTGGGGGCTGAGGAGGGGTTTTAAGAGCAACACCTATTGGGTATAAGTTGTAAGGAAGTTGTTCAATTTTTTAATAACCGGTTTGGCAGTATAGTGCATATGGCTGGCTATCAGTCCAGACATAGGGATTATGTGCTTTTGTCTGCCAAGAGCATTTCCTCCTGCTGAAAAAGCCTTTCCCCCACCCCATTTAAGCAATCCTATCCTATATAATCTATCTATACTAATAAAAGGGTAATATGCTAATTAGACCAGTTGACCAGCCATCTTCTGGACATCCGACTTCCTTCCAGACAAAGCCATGGTGGTGGGGTCAAGGCAGAGGCAGTTAGGGGTGATCAGGCAAGCAGGCAGGTGAGCACTTAGGAGCTAGCGGTCCCAGATTGCAAGAGGGATGTCCCACAGGAATCGGGCCTAAACCAGCAGTTGGACATCCCCCAAGGGGTCCCTGATTGGAGAGGGTGCAGGCTGGGCTGAGGGAACCCCAACCCCATGCATGAATTTCGTGCACCAGGCCACTAGTCAGGTATAAAAGTAAAGATACCAAATCAACATGGGAAACAGCAAATTTTGTCTGATTTGGCCTACAGTCAGACTCTTGTCATCTTTCAAACTGAGTATGGATGTAATCAAATGAATGAAAAGGATCAGGTTAAACTACATTATTCTCTTGGAGAACCAAAAAGTCAGCATTTTTCTTCCTTTATGCAACCAGATTCTTGGTCCAAAGCCAGCAAGGAAAATATATCATTAGCACAGACTCAACCTGGTGGCACCAAGGTGCCCTCCTGCATGCCACCCTCAGTGCATTCAGAGTTGGCACAACCACAGAAATCTGACACCTGATTGTTAGCCAGTCCCTTGATGGAGGTGTAGAGAAAAGGAAGAAAACCTAATCTACACTAATAAAAGAGAAACATGCAAATTAATCATCACTCCATCACTCTGCCACTCAGCTACACCCACCAGTCAATCAGAAGCGAGTATGCAAATTAACCCAACTAAGATGGCGGTGACCATGGAGCTGGAGCAAGCAGGAGGCTTGGGTTGCCCCCAGCGATGGAGGAAGCCAAGCTTCCTGCCTTCCCTGGCCGGCTGTGGCCTCCACTCAAGGCTACAATGTTTCAATTATAGAAGATAAATAAATCCCAGATACCTGCTTCCAGCCCACCCTGGCCTCTGCTCAAGGAGGTGCTAAAAAAAAAAAAAAAAAAAAAAAAAAGCACAAAAGGAGAGGCTGGGAGCTTAGGTCACCGGGGGCATGGCCAGCCTGAAAACGGCCATCAGCCCCTCACCCAGGCTGGCCACACCCCCATGGGTGAGGGTCCCCACTGAGGGGCTTGACCAGCCTGAAAACGACCTTCAGCCCCTCACCCAGGTTGGCCAGGCACCCCTGCAGGACTGCCACCCTGATCCGGGACACTCTTCATGGCAAACCAGCTGGCCCGCATCCCTGCACCAGGCCTCTAAACTAATAAAAGGGTAATATGCTAATAAGACTGGAAGACCTTCCAGGAGACCTTCCAGATGTTCTTCTGGACAAAGCCATGGTGCTGGGGCCGAAGTAGAGGCGGTTAGAGTCTAAGAGGGCAGGGGCAGGGCAGTTGTGGGTAATCAGGCTGATGGAGGGAGGGGCTGTTGGGGGTAAGCAGACCAGCAGGGGGGCCAGTGGGGGCGAGCAGGCCATCAGTGGGGGTCAGTTGAAAGTGATCAGGACAGCGGGGGGAGGGGGGGCGGTGCAATTTGGAGTGAACAGGCCAGCAGGGGGGCAGTTGGGGGTGATCAGGCTGGTGGGGGAGGGCATTTGGGGGCTAGCAGGCTGGCAGGCAGAGCAGTTAGGGGCAGAGTGGAGAGGGTGCAGGCCAGGCTGTGGGGCATCCCCTCCCCATGCACAAATTTCATGCACCGGGCCACTAGTGGGGTCAGAAAAGTGATAGAGTGGACTGAGCCAAACTGGTCAGGGCCACCCCACTATCTTGATGTGAATGCCCTAAGCCCTTAAGGTGTAAACACCCTGCTCCTAGCATAAGGCACACCGTCTGGCCCACACTGATAAGACACAAGTTGTTTACCACCAGCTATATAAGCATCAGATTTTCTTCAGTGGACGTCTCCTGCTTGATGAGAGGAGGACTCCACCTCACTCTGTGAGACAAGCCCCTGATTGACTGCTCTGCTGTGTGAGCCCGAACCAGCTGCAGCTGCCTATCTGTCTCCATCTTCCTCGTCCGTCTTTCGGTGTGCATTCCTGGTGACCTTTGCCGGAGCCTAGGACCCGCTAGGAATAGGTAAATAAACCTTGTGTGATTGCATACTAATTCTGCCTGTGTGTTCATGTGTTCCGGTTCGGCTCAGCTGTCTAGACATTGAAGTACCAGGAGACAGGCCATTATTGATGACTCCTGGTCACCTGCTTTTGTCCCACTAAGTCTAGACGGATAATTAATTAATTGGGGCATAATTGGGACAATGTGGCCTTTTTTTTTTTTTTATCTACAGTGGGAATTCCTTTCATAGAAGAAGGCACTTTTGAAGACTAGGAGAGGGATATTGATTGGTGGAAAGAGGGAAAGGCACCCCATGGGCATTTCACGGAAGCTCTCCCCTTTAATGAAGAGCGAATGCAGGTCACCCTGGTGGCTGCACAGGGGCTGCCAGGACCTGACAGTGGCCTCTCTTCTGTGTTTGCCTTTTCTCTCCATGTCTGTGTGTCAGGTTCTGGGGGGAGTGGGCTAGGCTGTGGGGGGGGGGAGGGTTGTTTGTTTGTTTGTTTTGTAACTATAGTGCTTAACACAGAGGTGTCTGTGATAAATCAATGAATTAATGCTCTCCAAGGAAAGCCAGAGCATATGAAACTGTAGGGCAAACCCCTTGCCTTTCGTAGAAACTTCACCTGAGGCATTTTTACAATCCACTGATGTTGTTTTTTGTTTTTAATTTTCACCCAAGGATATTTTTTCCATTGAGTTTTAGAAAGAGTGGGAGGGAGGAAGGGAGGGAGAGAAAGAGAGAAACATCAATGTGAGAGAGACACATCGATCAGGTGCCTCCCACATGCACCCAAACAGGGGCCAGGGATTGACCCTGCAACTCAGGTGCGTGCCCTTGACCAGGAACCGAACCCGTGACGCTTTGGTGCCCAGCTGGACACTCTAACCACTGAGCAACACCGGCCAGGGCTTAGTCTATTGATTTTTTTAGAAAGAGAAAGGGAGAGAGAGAGATTTGCTGCTCCACTTATTGATTCATTCATTGGTTGATTCCTGAATGTACGACTGGGATCGCACTTGCAAATGTGATGTGTCAGAAGGGTGCTCTAACCAACTGAGCCCCTGCCCAGGAGTGCCCTGAGGCACTTTCAGAAGAGGCATTCTTCCCAGATCCAGAGGAGTGCCCGGCCTGTCTGAGCTGCGGGCACCTCATGCCTAAGTTTCCCTTTGCAAGAGAGAGAAAGGGTTGCAGAGTGGCTGCTGACCAGCCCGGGTTATACGCAAGCTGTGCACACCCCCACTCAGGGCTCCCCTCTCTCTTAGGCCTGCCCATGCCCGCACCTTCGCTTCCATTACTCTGTCCTTTCACCCACAAGAGGCCTGAAATGGGGCAGGGCACCTGTACACGTTCTACCATTTCACAAGCCCGGGGCAAGTTCTCGACCTCAGGTCCCTGGGGCTTCCTAAGTCCATTTTTCTCTTTTCCTATCTCACTAGCCGAGTGTGGCTACAAATATCCGCAAACCACCGGAGTAAACCCGTCTTCGTCTCTCCAGATGGTGTCCCTGATACATTCATGGGCACACACGCGCATGCACATGCACGCACACACGCACATGCACACACCGAAATGATGCCGCTTCTGGGAGGTGTCTCTGAAGGGGAGGGCCTGCAGGAGGAGGCTCTCCACAATAAGAGCCTTTTCTGTGCAAGACTCAAAGCTGCTGCCATGGCAACCCCTCAACCTGGCTGAGATCCAAGCCCCTGGAAAAAGCACGCCCCTCAGGGAGGAGAGACCAAATGGAAGAGAACTGCGGCCACCCCAGCGGGAGGCGGCTTGGGGGGAGCTTCGTGGGGCAGAGAGAGAGCTGCAGGGGTGCCGACCCACCTCCCAGCAGCGCGCCTCCCTGGGATGTGAGCCTCCCCCTGCCCCCTGCCCCCGCCTCCTCCAAACCAGAGGGTCTCCAGTTAAGCACAGAGTGGCGCGCCTTTGAAAATATCTTTGGGTCCTAGGTGATAATGGGGAAAACTAATGGCAGCCCACGGCACAGTGAAATAAGCGTCGGCATTTGTCTTTAAACTGACAAGCCCCCTCCTCCCCTCCACTCCTACCCCCTCCTCAACCAGTGCGCCAGCCCCGCCCCTCCCCACCCTCCCCCAACACCAACTCTTTCATTATCAGTTGAATCATGTCCTGTGCCAAGCCAAGGGTCATTTCAGGTCAGCTGTGCATGAAGGGACAGAGGAATGTGTGCAAAGGTGCTGACATTGGCAGGACAAAATGAGAGGGAGAGAGAGAGAGAGAGAGAGAGAGAGAGAGAGAGAGAGAGAGAGAGAGAGAGAGAGACTCGAGAAGGAGCAAAATGTGAGAAGCCCCACTGTCCTAACAAGGACATAGTCATGCCTGAAAGACACAGGAATGTTTCAGAGCATGACAAGTGCTACTTAATCCGTAACTAGTTTCTTATAAAATAAGAATTCGGCCTCTAGCGAGCTGCCTGGAGACTGATTAAAGTGTTGAATGGTCCTCCCTCGGGACCTCATGTTGGACCACTGCTCAGAGAGCAACGCTGCCCCTTGCAGAGCCCATGCCCCGGGACCAGCCCTCAGTCAGTCAGGAGCGGTCTCGGGGGCAATGGTCAGCCTGGCAGAGGGTCGGGACTCAGAGCCCCAGGCGGTGGGGAGGAGGCTGGTGGCGGCCTTGCCCTTCTCAGAGATGTTTGGACCACCAAGATGCCTGGCCAATATATTTGCCTTGGTTCAGTATCAAGCACAGATCTCTTTGTTTGGAGATAACATGTTTTTTTCTGCAATATTTGCTGGGTAGTCATAGACTGGGTTGGTTGTTTTTGTTGTTAAGCAAGTAACTATGTTGTGTATTTACCAGCAACTTGAGGCAGACATTGATACTATTGTAATCAACTAGTTATTATTAATAATAGAAAAGGAACAAGGGGGAGGCCAGACTCTACAGGCATGTCATCTCCGCAGCTTCACCTTGAAGCTGCAACTTTGCACCCCCAAGGGCTCCAACCAAGGCAAGACATATGCCCGCCCACTAAAGTTAGGGAAAATAGGGAAGTTGCCTGTCAATCACACCAGGGACAGAAATCATTCACCAGAATGGGCGTGGCCACTGAAGGCATGCGAACTCTTAGGAACATATAATCCCCTAAACCAGCGGTTCTCAACCTGTGGGTCACGACCCTTTTCACAGGGGTCGCCTAAGACCATCGGAAAACACATATATAATTACATATTGTTTTTGTGATTAATCACTATGCTTTAATTATGTTCAATTTGTAACAATGAAAATACATCCTGCATATCAGATATTTACATTATGATTCGTAACAGTAGCAAAATGACAGTTTTGAAGTAGCAACGAAAATAATTTTATGGTTGGGGGTCACCACAACATGAGGAACTGTATTAAAGGGTCGCGGCATTAGGAAGGTTGAGAGCCACTGTCCTAAACAAAGGGGTTCGCTCTCTTGGCACTTTCAGGACCCTTGCTGCTTGAGTGCTGCTGGCTCGCCCTGGCTTTCTTCTATTTGTTGTGGCCCCCGGCCATGCAAACCCCACATACAGCAGGTTAATGGACTGCAACTCCGTGGTGTGACACTGGACGATGGAAATGCAGAAAGGAAACTGGACACTGGCTCTGGTTTTAGTGTTCCTAAAACCCCAGCTACACTTTTTCTTTGACTGGACCATGGAAAATGGGACTATGAAAATCCAGGGGTGCATGCCATGAAAACAAACCTTTTTACTCCATTTCACCCTCTCACGAGGGAGGGCCTCTGCAATGCTTATTTCAGCAGCACCCCAAGCACCCCACTTCCATGAACAGCTGAGGGAGATGGGACCCTCCCCTGCCCTGTCACAACATGAATAAACAGAATGAAAAACATTTCAATGTACCCAAGGTCCAGTAAAAATACTATGGTACTATATAGCATAAACAACTGCTCAGTAACACTTCATTTATTTTATTTTTAGTAATACAATTTTTCTACCTCACACATGATTGAATACATATTTGGTTTTAAAATTAACAGTCACAGTTGAAGAAACAATTGTCTATTTTTCTAAAAATGATTAAGCTATTGAATCTCAAGGCCTCAACAAATGTGGCATCTTACTATTTTCATTGAACCTTCTATTATGATTATTCCTGGTAAACACCAATGTTGCTTCTCACTGGCTTTCACTTACCAAATAGTCATGACAAATGGTCGCCATGGTGGCCACCACTTCCAGGGGATTCTGCCATATGGGTCCCCTTTCCAGCACAACAGCCACTGGCAATCTCTCATGCAAAGTCCAGCCATAGGGACTGCTCTGTCGCTGTTGGCCAGGGGGGCCCGCTTCGGTGGCCAGAGCTTCATTCTGCTGAATATGACATCTTGAACCCTCACATCACTTTTAAATATTTCTGTAAGCGATGTTCTGAACAGGTGGTCTCTTCAGGTTTTACATCTCTTGTTGTGAAGTCTTTTTTTTTCCTTTTAATCTTTATTGTTGAAAGTATTACATGGGTCCTCCTTTTTCCCCATTAACCTCTTCCAGCTGCTCCCATCCCCCCCAAAGCCCTCACTACCCCTTTGTGTCCATGGGTTATGCATATATGCACACAAGTTCATTGATTGATCTCTTCCCTCCCACCCTCCCCTCATTCCAACATAACATACAAAATTTTTCCAATCTCTAAAAGACAGAAAAGGTTATGTTGGCACATATAGAGAGAGACTGTTCATGAGAGGGCATCACTACAAAGTCCCACAGGCCCAGAGAAAAATGTTTGAGACCGTCTTGTGGAGGATGACAAATAATTACCCGCTAGGTCTGCCTATAAACTAAGACCTCAGGAGTGACGTTGGTTTGTTGGATGTTCCAAAGACACCAAATGTGAAAGATGAGGTGTTCCCAGAACCTACTCTCATTCTAGCTTTTTACAATAAGTCTAAGACCCTTTCTAAATACTACCACCAAATTTATCATTTTCAATTGATTTGGCCATGTTAGGTAAAGGGCATTTGTTTATTAAACAAATATTAATTGAATACCTACTAGGTGCTAGGCAAGGTGTTATAAGTTGGGGATACATCATGTTCAGTTGACTAGATAGTGCTACTATTCACTAGATAGGGAACATCAGATGAGGAGAAGGAAAGAAGGCAGATAAGGAGGTTGAAATGGACTTGGTGAAGAAGTTAATGAAGAAAGATTTGGCAGACTAAACTGAGTCTGAAGTGCCTGAATACAGGGAAGCATGAGACTTGGTTGGAAAGCTTGTAGGGTGGATATTCCAAGAAAAGGAAAGTGTGTGGAAGGCCGTCTGCCCTGTTTATCAGAATTCCGACTTAGGGGAGACTTAGAGGAGTGTCGAAGGCAGCGCCCCTAATTATCCCTTGACCTTTCCAAATAAGTCTGTGCATGTGTAGACCCCCAGGTGCTTACTGAAATCCTATGCTTAATCCCTGGATGCCCTTGCCTATAGGACAATGTAAACACATGTGTCTTCCCAAGATTACTCACCCTACTGATTGTATCTAAAAGATAAACTTTATCTCGAACTGCTGCTAAATAAAAGGTTAACGAAGCAGGAAATCAAGGCTGCCTGGTTGCTATCACCAGGGTGTCCCTTAGCCCTCTCTTTCACAACAAACATGTCGGAGTAATCCATTCATCCATCGTTCAGGGTCTACTGGTCAGTCCTGGCACCTGAAGGAATACCCACCAGAAAAGCCTAGTAAAGTAGTTGAAATTAAGGGTTTTGCTCTAAGTAGACAAATCTAGACTAAAAACTATATACTTGAGAGTGAAAACTATATACTTGACATATGGCAGATGGTAACTGAAGACCTGGTGGTAACTGGATCATCCAGAGAAACAGGGTAAAGTGAGAAGAAAGGGACTTAGATAAACAGAATTCTGGTGAGCATTATGTTTAAGAGACATTTGTGATCATTTGGAATTTTTCCTAATTTCATATGTAGCAAATAGGCACCCTCTTATTCATTCAGTCATTCATTCAACAGGCACTTACTGACTGCTTACTATGGGTGAGGTACAAATGAATGAGGTATGATCCCTTGCCTTGAGGAATGTTATAATGGATTTACAGACCAAGAGCTGCCTATATTCTTTCTGGAGGAGAAGGAAAGAAATGGATGTGACAGAGGTTCATAGTGGAACTGAGGTTTAACCTGGACCTTGCATAAATAGAGTGGAAAATAGCAGAAAAAATCCAACTTCTGTACCTTTGTGCAATATAGCTACTTAAATACTAGTATTGGGATAGACCAAAAATATGCTGAGATGAATATAATAGAAAAGCAAACTTGGGAACAGTGGAATGCACTGTTGGGGAACATCGAGGAAATCCGTAAAAGAAGGGGAAGAAAGCTAAAGGGGGAAGGACTCTCCGCATTACTGGGGGAAAGGGTTTTCTAAACCAATAACAGAACTGGGAAGAGCAGCATCCAATTTGGGAAACCAGAAAAAACATATTCTCCAAAGCTCTTCAATTGCAACCGGTGAAAAGAAATTGGAGGCACCTTAAGGAAAAAGTAGGGTCAGCAGTCTTTGTTAAATGAATGATGCGGTATTAATAGAATTACACAAACGGGACAGAGCTGGGCCTCAGGAAGGGATTGGAAATATGAGCTGGCAACCTGTTAAGGAACTCGGTTAGATGTCACGTCTCTATTCCTCTGTTTCCTGCCCGTATGCTGCAGACTTCTTCCTTGGCTAACCACCTTCATCTGCTTTTCAGGCATGTGAGTGCACAGCAATCGACACACTGGGCTATGTGCTCCACACAGTCTTGAACACATTGTTTGTTAAACTAGATTCCAAATTAGGTGAGAAGATGGTGCAGAACCACTGAATCAGTTGTCCACCAGAGGCACCATCACTCCGGTGGGAGACATGGCCCGTGCAGGGAGACCTGGGACAGAGCATGGCTTATTAACTGGACATATAACCTCAGAGTCCAGAAGACTCTGTATTTGAGGCTTTGACCTGAAGCCAGGTTTGTGCATGAAACCTATCATGACAGACATCATTTCCTTTAAGAACAGAAAACTAAGAAACAATAGGACTACAGGGTTCAGTCAGCTGACAGTAGAAAGAGAAACAACCATGTATTAAATTCAGCAAAGTTGGCCCCTGAAATCACGGTCGGTACCTATAACTGTCCACCATAGCTGCTCACCCTGGGAAGACTCGCTAATTGTGATCTAAGCAGCAGGGCCAGGACGAGGGTTCAGTGAGTTAGGCAGGCCATGCAAGTAAATGATCTTATCCTATTTTTATTTAAAAAATCTGGGTATTTTGTTCACTGTTGACATTTGTGTTAATATTTATTTTAAAATATTATATCAAGATAGTTTTTATCGTAATCACTGATATTCGTGTACGTCTTACACTTTGCACCTCAGGCAGGGGCCACATTCACTCACCCTAGTTCCCTATTCTGCTGAACAGCGGAAAAGCACGTGAGGATTTGAATGACACCTTGCATGAAGGAAATCTTGAAAAAACTTAGAAAAGTCAACCTCACGGATGTCAGTCAACATTAGAACCAACTGAAACAATTTAAAGGGGGAAAACCCTTTAATCCCATGGCAGATGCACAAGAGCAATGGTTAACCCAATGGAATTTTGTTTGGTGTTTTGTCAAAAGGAAACAGTTTTAGCATCTATACAGAAAACAGAAAAATAATCTCCAAAAATAGTAGAACTAATAAGTAAATTTAGTAAGATTTCAGGATATACAGTGTTGTGGGTTGGATTGTGTCTCTTAAAAAATATGTTCCTGCCGAGACCGGTTTGGCTCAGTGGATAGAGCGTCGGCCTGCGGACTGAAAGGTCCCAGGTTCGATTCCGGTCAAGGGCATGTACCTGGGTTGCGGGCACATCCCCAGTAGGAGATGTGCAGGAGGCAGCTGGTTGATGTTTCTCTCTCATCGATGTTTCTAACTCTATCTCTCTCCCTTCCTCTCTGTAAAATATCAATAAAATATATTAAAAAAATATATATGTTCCATACCTGGGAGCATGATCTCATTTGGAAATGGGGTCTTTTTGGGTGTGATCGAGCTCTGATGAGGCTGCCCAAGCTTAGGGTGAGCCCTACGTCCAGTGACTGGTGTCCTTACAAGAAGGGCAATTTGAACACATTACAATTTTCCTCTGTGGCTCAGCAGCTTGAAGCATCATTCCATGCACCAAAAGGTTATGGGTTCGTTTCCCAGTCAGGGCACATACCTACATTGTGGGTTCAATACCCAATCAGGGCATGTATAGGAGACAATGGATTAATGTTTCTCTTTCACATCACTGTCTCTCTACTTCTCTTTTTTCTCGCTTTAAAATTATTTTATTAAAAAAATAAACATATCCTCAGAGGAGGATTTTTTAAAAGTACATTGTGGGGAGTAGATGAAGCAGAGGATAAATTCAGCATTGTTAGGATTCTCACCTTCAAGCATACCAACATGCACATCATGGAGGTGTCACAAGGAGGACAGAAAACAAGAAATTGAAATCATATTAAAAAACAAAAGACAGAAAACTTCCCTAACCTGGTGAAGAAAATAGACATACAAGTCCAGGAAGCACAGAGAGTCACAAACAAGATGACCCCCAAAAGGCCCACACTAAGACACATTATAACTAAAATGTCAAGGGTTAAAGACAAAGAGAGAATCTTAAAAGCATCAAAAGAAAAGCAGTTAGTTACCTACAAGGGAGTGCCCATACAACTATCAGCTGATTCCTCACCAGAAATGTTGCTGGCCAGAAAGAATTAACACAATATATTAAAAGTGATGAAAAGCAAGGACTTACAACCAATATTACTCTACCCAGCAAAATGATCATTTAGAATTTAAGGACAGATAAAGAGCTTCTTGGGCAAGAAAAAGCTAAAGGAGTTCATCACCATTAAACCAGTATTATAAGAAATGTTATAGGGTTTTCTGTAAGAAAAAAAATAAAAATATGAATAATGAAATGGTAATAAATGCATATTTATTAACAATTATTTTAAAAGCAAATGAATTAAATGTTTCAATCAAAAGATTCAGTTTAGTCAACTGAATAGTGACTAAATAGATGAAAAACAGGACCATGACATATGGTGTCTACAAGAGATCCATCTCAGAACAAAAGACACATGCAGTCTAAAAGTAAAGTAATAAAAAACATATACTTCATGAAAATGGAATGAAAAAAGTGGGGTAGTAATACTTATATGCGACAAAATAGACTTTAAAACAAAAGCTATTACAAAAGACAAAGAAGGACCCAGCAATTCCAGTTCTGGGTATTTATCTGAAGAAACACAAAACAATAAATTGATCAAACTTATACATTCATACATGAATTCCAGCATTATTTATAACTAGAGGCCCGGTGCACAAATTTGTGCATAGGTGGGGTCCCTCAGGGTGGTCTGCAGGGATCGGGCCCCAGCTAGCACCCTGAGCTCGCAGCCCCACCTGGCACCCCGCCATGGCCTGGCACTGCCCCCTCACCTGCTCCACCATCCCGCCTGCAGGGCGATTGATCAGGGCCGGGCCCCCTGCCCAGTCTCAGCACCTTGGAGCCGGATGGCAGTCCCATCCCCCACTGCCGCTGCTGGTTGCCATCTGCAGGGCGATCAGCAGGGCAATCGGGCCCCCGCTCACACCTGCCTTGGTCTGGCACCGCCCCGCTGACCTGCTCCACCATCCCACCATGGTCCCACTCTCATTGGGGCCCACTGGGGCCAGCAGCACCTCCAGTGCCACCCACTGCCAGTACCACATCATCAACGCCTGCCATGTTTCACACCACCCCCTGGTGGCCAGTGCACATCATAACAAGTGGTTGAACCCCCAGTCAAATACCCGAGGGGACAATTTGCATATTAGGCTTTTAGTATATAGGATAGCGAAGATATGGAAGCAACATAACTGATCATCACTAGATTAAAGATAAAAAGGAAGTGATGTGTATGTGTGTGTGTGTGTGTGTGTGTGTGTGTGTGTATACATATATATATATATACATATACATATATATGTATATATATATATGTATAATGGAATATGATTCAGCCATAGGAAAAAAAAATGAAATCTTGCCATATGGGATTTATTCCAGGGATGCAAGGCTGGTACAATATTTGCAAATCAATATTCATCTTTATTTTTGTTGTGTGTTTTTTTAATAAAATATCAATACATAATACCAGGTACCTAGATATAAATTGAGTAACAAGAGCAAATCCAGTAATTGGTCTGGAGTACAAAGCAGAGTTAAGTTTCTTACATCAATTGTCCACAAGGAACAGGTGCCCTCCTGTGAGTACTGACAAAGCTGCCCCCCAGTGCTCCTCACGGGTACTTCCCATGACTTGGTTTCCCTTGAGGAGCTGGTGTGAAACCTGAGCTGGCTTCTTTCATATGGTCCTAAAGCCCTTTTTATTTCCAAACTGCTTTGCACTTGTTCTTTCTTAGAAAGCCCTTCACAATGAACCCTTGAGGTGCTGTGTGGGGCAAGCCCAGTGCAGGAGGTTGTGGTTGGCAGAGCTGGGATAACACCATAGAAAGTATGTCTACGCTTTTAGGGTACTCTATTCAAAATATTTTATTAACAAAATTCAAAGATGTCTAAGAGAGCAGCAAGCTTGTCTTTGCTGATCTGGACTTAGAATAGGGTTGCCAGATAAAATACAGGATGTCAAGTTAAATTTGAATTTCAGATAAACAGTGAATAATTATGTTAGTACTAGAGGCCTGGTGCACGAAATTCGTGCAAGAGTAGGCCCTCGCAGCCCCAGCTTCATCCTGAAGGTCATCTGGATGGGCATCTGGATGGTCGTTCTGCTGTTCGGTTGTAAAGTCTAATTAGCATATTAGCTCTTTATTATATAGGACCAGTGGCCCAGTGCACAAAATTCGTGCACATTAAAAGAGAATTAATGAGAAGAAATATTTTAATATTGCTATTTGCCCTTTCTCTATAATAGAAGTGTCAGAGATGAAAGAAAATTAGTAAAATGTATATAAAATCTCCTTCCTGTCAGAGTCCGGGGTAAGCCACAGGACCTAGAGTCAAGTTCCCACCCACCACCCTCAAAGGCTTCAAAAATGCAAGAGACACAGACCCGGCCAGACCACCCCCATTGGGTGAGACCTAGACCCGGCCGGCCCCACCTCTGTCAACCCCTCCAGGTGGGGGCACAGCCTCAGGTCCCCCGGCCCAGCGCCAGGGCAGGGGGTGCGGCCTGAGGTCCCCCATCAAACCCCGCCAGGCGAGGGGCATGGCCTGAGGTCCCCATCAAGCCCAACTGGGGTGGGGGATACATCTGAGGTCTCCCAGCCCAGAGCTGGGGTAGGGGACGCAGCCTAAGATCCCCCGTCAAGACCCACTGCGGGCACAGCCTGATATCTCCCAGCCCTGAGCCAGGGTGGGGGTCCCCCGTCAAGTCCTGCCAGGTGAGGGGAATGGCCTGAGTTCCCCCGTCAAGCCCTGCAGGCGGGGAGCACAGTCTGAGGTCTCCTGGCCCAGAGCCCGGGCAGGGGGCAGGGCTTTAGGTCCCCAGTCAAGCCCAGCCTTGTCCCCTGCCCTCTGCATAGTCATACTGGTGCTGAACGGGGGACGCACACAGGCAGTGTGACGTTACCATTGGGGGCGGGAGTCCCTGGCCCTGGCCCTGGCCCTGCCCACAGACTGGTCATGACTGGGACACCATAATGGACAAATTAGCATATTACCTCTTTATTATGTAGATAAACATATCCCATTAATGCCAGGGGTCCTGGACTTTTGTTTGCTAAGTCTGAGAGCCCTAACGGAGCAAGACATTTTCACCCCTGAGCTGTATCAACCTGGGTAAAGAAACAATATTTCTGGGTTGGAATTTCTCATCTCTGAAAAACATAGGGGTGCGTGCATATATCCTTCCTGATAGGTGTTTCTAGTTTCTTGGGATGTATTCCTAGAAGTGAGATCACTGGGTCAAATGGAAGTTCCATTTTTAGTTTTTTTAGGAAGTCTTAGGTGATAGAAAGACATTGTCTCATCAACAGAAGTCACTTCAGGGGATAATTACAGTGTGTGGAAAGGGCTACCTTTGGAATAAAGAGACGTAAGTTTGAATCCCCTGGTATCACTAACTATATGGTCTTAGGCAAATCCATCCTTATAGTCTTAGAGTAGTTATACACAAATGATCACTCTTTAGAAAGTTACTCAACTTCTACCAGAAATTACTCTCAACCAAAGTTGAAATAAATTATTATCAAAACTATACAGCCCCAGACTCTGTTCCCTACATGATTCAAGTTCTCAAGCCTGGATACATTCTCAGAAGGTGCCCGCAGGCAGTTGTGTTACCATCTTTGCTCTTTGTATTTCAAGAGACAAATGTTGGCTTAATCTTTTCAGATAATAAATGATCAAAATAATACCACCGCAAGCATATATTATGAGAACCAAGTAAGAAAACATATCTACAAAGGCCTGGGACAGAGCTTCTCACTGGAAATTCCAGCTCCTCCCCTTCTTGCTGCTCCTCTCCAAGGCCTCAGCTGAAACCTGGCCCTGGGCGGGCCCATCGGTGTGTGAGGTGTGTGGGTGTGTTTCGGGAACAGGCCTCAGTTTCCACTTTCCTCCTTTACCTGGCAGCTCTGCTGTCCCAGCCCAGCAGGAATAGCTGGGCTGCTCCAGTCTCCAGACATCTGCCAGGATGGAGCTGAGATGCCCGACTCCGGGAGTGTCCTCCAACCTCCATGGCCCCACAGGACGGTAAAACCTTCCCGAAGCGCCACCAGACTCACACTAGAGCACGCAGAGAAAAGTCGGCCTGACCCAAAGGGGCAGCCAGTCTCCCCACCGGACACAGGGTGTTGAAGCCAGGCGACAAACACACAATTCCCGCCTCCATGACTGCATAGACTGCTGGCACCAGGCGCGTCCGCCGCTCTCCCTCTCGCCTCGGACACGGCTATTTCTCAGCCACATTGCTCAGTTCACCAGGACAGTCATCGACTGGGACAGAAAGGTGTCTGCACTAGGGAATTTCCGACCTGGCAGTGGATGTTGGATCCACCCTTTGCATAAGCCACCTTGGCAAGGATGGTGTGTGTGGTGCAGCAGTGACCCCCAGCGGCGGCGCCTTTCTGGCTGAGCCAGGAGGACAAAATGCCTGCAGGGGGCTCCCTCGGGACACCCTGCCCTTCCAGGAGGCTGGCATTCAGGAGAACAGGTTCCTCTGGGAACCACTTTCCAGAAAATCTACACGCAGCTGCACGGCATCTAAAACAGCAAAGGAGCCCCAGCGTTGTGCACATTGTATTGGCGCATGTCCCACGTCACTACCGCTTACGGGCCTTACGGCAATGGCACCTGCATTGACCACAGGACAAGCTGCGAGCCGTTCAGCCAGGGGGCTTCAGGGCCTGTCATTTCCTACAGCTTCCCCATCCCTTCACACACACCAGGCTTCTTTCTAGGCCCTGCGGGGCCTGTGCTATTTCCTCTCCTTTAATCATCCTCGTCAGGTGTCTGCCTGATAAAAACCTTTTTCTTTTGGAGGGTTTTATTTCGTGAATTGTCATCTTGGGGACACCTTCAGTATTGTCTTCCAACCACTGGCAAATTATGTTTTCAAAACATAAATAGGAGCGAACGCAGACTTCTTTGTCTCTCTGGGAAACAATGAGAGGACACGGTCCAGCCCTTGTGCGTGGGGGTTTGGGATAAGCAGGTTCTGGCCTCGGAACACCCACACACGAGCATAAGTAACGGCCACAGACTGCGGTAAGGCGCTGCGTGCACGGTACACACTGGGCTTAAGAACGTCCCTGCTTCAGCCTGCGAAGCAGAGACCCCGCCTGATGGTGAAAGGCTTAGAGCGGGTCTCGAAGCAAGAGTAGGAGTTAGCCAGGCAGAGGAGAGGATTTGAAAAGGAAATCAATGATTAAAGCATGTGAGGCAGGAAGTAACTTACACGGGAGCATGGGTTCCGTGACGCACAGCAGATGGAAAGAAGGCTAAAATCAGGCTGGAATCAGAAGACAGAAATGAGGGTTTTAAATATTTGCTGTCGCAATGAGAGTCACTGAAGATTCTTTTTGTATTATTTTTTTTATAATCCTCACCTGACTTTCCAGAGAGTGGGGGAGGGAGGGTGAGAGGGAGACAGAGAGAAGCATCGATGTGAGAGGGACACATGAACTGGATGCCTCCCACATGCGGCCCCCACAGGGGGCTGGGGGAGCGAAACAGCAACCCTGTATGTGCCCTTGATCAGGAATCACACCCACCACGCTTCGGTGCACAGGCCGACGCTCTAATCACTGAGCAACACCAGCCAGGGCTCATTGAAGGTTCTTGAATGAAAGCAATATTTGGGGGAAAAAATAAACTGACACAAAAGCTAGCCATAGCATACAGGAGAAGCAGCGGGAGATCAAAATCAGGGTTTTGCTGATTATTGATACCAGAGACACTGCGTGTGTCAGTCAAATTGAGTCTAAGAGGCTAAGGCATTGAGTGAGTAGGTATCCAGGCAGATGGGGCACAAGACAGCAAAGGGAAGACTTTAAAACACCAGGCAGTCGGCTGAAGTGTAGCCTAGAATAGGAGCAGGTGTCAAGGCTTCAGAGAGTGGGACGTGCACGTGGAACCACGGGGAAGCCGGCTTCCTCTGGGGAACTGCGCTTGCTGATTCTGTTTGCTTGACAGGGCTGGGCTTGAATGGCAAGTGGAGGATCTGGAAGCTGCTTTAGAGGTCAGTTCTGAGAACCTGAGGGGCTGCCTGAGGGGCAGTGAAGCTCCACTTCTGGTTCAGATGTGTGCGAACCAGCCCAGGCGGGCAGGGGCCTGCGCCTCCCTCCAGCTGACACTGACCGCTGCAACAGGTATCCCTTCTGATCCCTTCGTCACCAAGGGGAGCAGATAGCTGCCCCTGGACAGACAGAGCAGCAACCAACTGGGGACTGGAATGGGAGAGAGTGAACCCAGGGACTGCGCATCTGTGCACTTCACACCTGTGATTCCCAGAGAGGCGGCTCCCTCGCAGATGAAGGCGCACAGCCGGTCTAGAGCAGGGCCTCTCCAGGGAAAGACGGTGGACATGATGAAGACAGAGGAGGCTACAGTCTCCATCAGGTCCCCCTAGCCAGCTCCTCCTTCCCCTGACACAGCACAGCATGGAGGGCCTGCTGCCGCTTATCCTCATGGCCCATCACTAAGCTCCTGGAGGTAACAGACGCGTCCTCCTCGGCGAGCACAGGGCCGGGCAGTCAGCGCCCGAAGAGCACGGGCCTGGAATAGAGGCTAAGTCGGCAGCCCCGGCGTGTGGCATCGGTGGGGGCGGCCCAGACCTCTGTGGGGAGGGCTGAAGCACCAGCAGGTCCTGCATTTCCTCATTTGTCCTTCATCCTTTTACAAATATTACTCACATGAACCTTAGAAAGAATATGACATAAAGAGATAAAAATGATTTTAAATTTAGGCTGTGCCACTTTATTTGCTTGGCAATTTACTCAAATTGTCTAAGACTTAATTTCTCCACCTAAAATTCAAAGAGAATACTACTCCTGCCATCCTCATGCGGTGAAGCAAGCAGTAGCCTCCAGAACCTGACAGCCACCGTGAGCACAGCCTGGTGCGTCCTCGTGAGGGGCTGTGCACCGTCACCTGCCCAGACGCCGTGGACAGTCTTATCCAACAAGTAACTGCCACAAGACTTGCGCACTGGAGAGGCCTGGAGACATCCGGATGCTTGTGTCCCTTGTGTCCATGATTCTTGGTTGGAACGGACACATGTGCTTTGCGAGGTGCGATTGACAGTAACGGGCTTTTTGATGGTGAAGTATGTCGGTATGGAGCTACGACGCTGTCAGTCTGTTGTCCCCACAGTCAGAGGTGCTGAGCTGTGAATCCTCAGGACAGAGAAGCAGCCATGGGGCTCACACAGTATTTTGACATCCAAGACAAAGCAAAGCCCTGCCGTCTGGCTCTCAGAGTGTTCTTATAGAGGAGAGCGAGAGGCGTGGGGGTGGGGGTACATCGCTTCATGGCGGAGGCTCAGGTAGCTTGAAGTTCAATACCTGAAGGATCAGAGCGACCACCTCAGACCAGTCACTGTCAGGTAGCGACACTGAAACCCTCGGGGGCACATTTCTCACACACGCGGTAACTCTGCTGGGTTCAGTGTGTGGCTTCAGAAAGGGGAGTTACATCCAAGTCCAAATCCCCTGAGGCAAAGGGCCACACTAATTCATTGGTTTCAGCCAAATGGCTGATCAGGACACAGGCCTGCCCCTGTGGGCTCGGACAGTCCAGGTCTAAGGCCCTGGAGTCGGTGTGAGGGATCAGAGACCAAAGGACGGATTTTTCCCTCAACTGTCCTCTGGGTATGATGGCGCGAAGCCATCTCACTCACCATGCAATGATAACTCTAACATGTGAATCTCTATCCCAGACCTCCCTTCTAAAGTCCAGACCCTATTTAGTGACAAAAATAGGCAAAGAGTGAAGCATGACAAGGCACCATACGCACTGAGGTGATCCCGCATGAAGGAGCTGCGGGACTCAGGCAGGAAGAGCCCCCTCCAGGGGACGGTCCAGGCATGGCACCTGATGGTGATGCTGCTCTGGTGGAATCCTGCTCAGGAGAACCAGGCATCCAGGGTGGGAGGGAGACAGGAACAAACAGCCAGAAAGACAAGCAGCTGAGGACGGGACTTGAAAGGACGGCCAGACATCTTGGTTGTGACGTTACAGATTTTGAACCTTATCTGGAGATCATGGGAGCTCATGAATATCCTAAAGCATAACAGTGATGTAGGAAAATTTGAATTTCCGAAGTGTTATTGGGCTGCCGTCTGGAAGACTGATGGGAGGGGCGGAGTTTTATTTAGAGGCTAGTGCGGTAATCCAGGCCCTGGACATTGGTCAGCCATGAAACCGGAGGTGAAGAGATAAATGTTACAAAGAAATCAATAAAACTGCTGATGTGGGCGGTGTCATTTCCTGGCAGAAGGAATTTGAGGGAAGATGAGATCGGGGTGAAAAGTTCAGTTTCAAGTATCTGTGGAACATCTAAGAAGTGATATTGGGCATCTGGACTTGGAATTAAGGAGAGAGGTCCACAATACACATCATTTTTGAGTCATCATGAAGTGACGGCAGCCGTCTGAAGGGGAGTCACAGAGGAGTCGGAAAGGCCCTGAGGAAATCTGACATTTAGGATTTTTCAGACAAATAAAGCAAAGGTCATGGAGGGCATTGAGGTATAATCATCAGAAATATTGGAAGAAAAACCTTAGGAGATAAATATCACTGGAGCCAAAGGAGACAGCAACCACGAAGGAAGAACTGGCAGGAGCCACCATGCAGGCAAGGAGGGCGACAGGTGGCCGCTGTGCAGAGCCTCCGCCTGGCCTGCCTGGGCACCCAGCATGTGCAGCCCCTCGCTACCCGCCTCCCAGCCTTGATAGTCACTTTCTGTTACCCGGTGCTACTTTCCGCACCACATAAGTTTTAGCTGGAAATACCTTGTTTATTTCTGTCTCCGTAGTCTGCATCCCACTGTAGAATATAAGCCATGGAGGTAGGAATTTCATACATCTTGTCACCATTGTCTCCCTTTGGACGTCACAAAACCAGACCCTGAAACTGGGATTTGAATGCAAGTTTATCTGAGAATTTATCAAAGGAAACATGAGTGAAGGAGTGAGGAAGGAAGGCAATAAAAAGCAAGTGTAACCCAGTTTCCACTGTAGGCAACGGGTGTGTGTGCCTACCAGGAACCCCCATCTGTCAGTGTGGAAGACACTACACCAACTCCCACCAAGGGGACAGGGGCCTGGGGTGGCTATCCACCTACTCCTGCCTCCAACTGCCCCCTACTGGCCTAGTCGCCCCCAACTGCCTCCCTGCCAGCCTGGTCGCCCCTCACTGCTCCCCTCTGCTGGCCTGGTTGCCCCCAACTGCCCCCCCCCCCGCCAGCCTGCTCGCCCCTCACTGTCCCCCTCTCCCAGCCTGTTTGCCCCTCACTGCCCCCCTGCTGGCCTGGTCTCCCCACGCAGCCTGCTGCTCTGTCGTTTGGTTGTCTCTCACTAACCCCGCTGCTGGCCTTGTCACCCCACTCAACCTGTTCAGTTGTCCGTTCGGTTGTTTCAGATGTGACGGCCCCTGGCTCTTTATATAGAGAGATAGCCATGGAAGCAGCCCAGTACTCATCAGTAGATGAGTAGGCAAGAAGCTGTGGTACATTTATACCATGGAATACTACTTGGCCATTAAAAAGGAAATTCTACTTTTTGTGATAGCATGGATGGACCTGGAGAGCATTATGTTAAGTGAAATAAGCCAGCCAGAGAAACACAAATACCATATGATTTCACTTACATGTGAAATCTAATGAACAAAATAAACCAACAAAGAAAATAGAAATTGACTCATAGATACAGAAAACAGACTTATAGGTGTCAGGAGGGGAGGGAGAAGAATGAGGACTGGATAAAAAAACTAAAGGGATTAAACTAAAAACCTAAGGAATTAAACTAAAAAAAAAATAACACCCATAGACACAGACAACAGTATGGAAATTACCAGAGGAAAGAAGGGCAGTGGGAGGTAGAAGAGGGTAAAGGGAGGATAAATGGTGATGGAGGGAACTTGACGTGGTTGGTGAACACACAATACAATATACATGGGATGTATTATAGAAATGTACACCTGAAACCTGTATAATTTTATTAATTAATATCACCCCAATAAATTTAATAAAAATTTTTATATTTTTTTATTGTTGAAAGAATTAGTGATGTCCCCCTATTTTCCCCATTGACTTCCTTCTCCCACTCTTGCCCTCTCCAGGCCTTCACCACACTATTCTATGTATCCAAAGAATTTAATGCATATATAAATTTAAAATTTTTTAAGTAATAAATGCTTTTAAAAGCCTAAAACAGACAAAAGAGAACATTTCAAAATAATAAAGGAATCAATTCAACAAAAGGATAGAACCCTTGTAAACATTTACACACCAAACATAAGAGCACCTAAATATATAAAGCAAATAATGATAGGCATAAAGATAGATATTTACAGTAAGACAGTACAGTAGGGGGCTTTAACACCCCATTGACATTAATGGATAAATCTTTCAGGCAGGAAATCAAAAAGGAAATAGTAGCCTTAAATGACACACTAGATCAGATGGATTTAATTAATAAATCTTAGAGCATTTCATCCCAAAGCAATAGAATATATATTATTTTTAAGTGCACATAACACATTTTTTGGAATAAACCATATGTGAGGCCACAAAACAAATTTCACTAATTTAAGAAAATTGAAATCATATCAAGCATCTTCTCTGATCACATTGATATAATGCTGTAAATGAATTACAAAAAGAAAACTGAAAAACACAAACACATGAGGCTAAATAACATGACAAACCAAGAAAAAAAAAACACGTTGAAAATGAGATCAAGAAAGAAATCAAAAAATACCTTGAGAAAAATAAATATTAAAACATAACCTCAAGTCTATGGAACACAGCAAAAGCAGCCTTCAGGCAGAAATTCATAATAATTCAGGCTTACCTCAAGAAACAAAAATAATCTCAAATAAACAATCTAACCTACACATAAAGGAATAAGAAAAAGAATAACATAAAAAGCACAAAGTGGGTAGAGAGAAGGAAATAGTAAATCAGAGGAGGAATAAACAAAATAGAGTCTAAAAAAGAGACAAGAAAAATCAATGAAACCAAGACCTGGTTCTTTGAAAAGATCAGCAAAATTGACAAGTCTATAAGCAGACTCGTGAAGAAAAAGAGAGGACCAAATAAATAAAATAAAAAAATAAAAGCAATGACAGCTAACTCCACAGAAATACAAAGAAAATAAAATACTATTGCCCTAGCCAGTTTGGCTCAGTGGATAGAGCGTCGGCCTGCGGATGGAAGGGTCCCAGGTTCGATTCCAGTCAACGGCACGTGCCTGGGTTGCTGGCTCAGTCTAATGTGCAGGAGGCAGCCAATCAATGATTCCCTCCCATCATTGATGTTTCTACCTCTCTCTTCCTCTCCCTTCCTCTCTGAAATCAATAAAAATATATTTTTAAAATAAATAAATAAAATAAAATACTGTGAATGGTTATATGCCAACAAATTAGACAACCTGGAAAAAAAATAAGTAAATTTCTAGACACATACAATCTTCCAAGAATGAATCAAGCAAAGAGAAACTGAGCAGACCATTAACTACTAACGAAATCAAATCAGTAATCAAAATCTCCCAACAAACATAATCACTGGACCAGATGGCTTCACACATGAATTTTACCAAATATTCAAAGAAATTAATGCCTATCCTTCTCAAACTATTCCAAAAAATACAAAAGTAAAAAAGGCTCCCAACCTCATTCTACAAGACAAACATTACCTGGATTTCAAAACCAGACAAAGTCAATACAAAAAAAAAATTACAGAGCAATATTCCTGATGAACATAGATGCAAATATCCTCAACAAAATATTAGCAAAACGAATTTAGCAATATGTTAAAAAGATCATACACCATGATCAGGTGGGATTTATTCCTGGAATGCATCAAAGTATCACCCCTATGCTCACAGCAGCACTATTTACAATAACTAAGATCTGGAAACAGAACACATGCCTATCAGTAGATGACTGGATTAAAAAACTGTGGTACATTTTACGCAATGGGATTCTTATACAATTACTAGAGGCTGGTGCACGAAATTTGTGCACTGGGGGGGGGGGTTCCTTCAGTCCAGCCTGTGCCCTCAGGGGATGTGTGACTGACAGCTTAGGCCCGCTCACAGCAGGCCTAAGCCATCAGTCAGATATCCTTAGTGCTGCCACAGAGGTGGGAGAGGCTCCTGCCACCGCGGCTCAGCTCGCCAGCCATGAGCCTGGCTTCTGGCTGAGCAGCACTCGCCCTGTGGGAGCACACTGACCACCAGGGGGCAGCTCCTGCATTGAGTGTCTGTCCCCTGGTGGTCAGTTCGTGTTATAGCAACCGGTCGTTCTGCCATCGGGCCAAAACCAGCTTTCTGACATCCCCCAAGGGGTCCCAGATTGCGAGAGGGTGCAGGCCAGGCTGAGAGACCCCACCAGTGCATGATTGCGGCTGGGGAGGGACACAGGAGGTTGGCCAGCTGGGAGGGACCACGTGAGGGCTCCAGGCCATGTCCGGCCCATCTCCTCAGTCCCGATTGGCTGGACCCCAGCAGCAAGCTAACCTACCGGTTGGAGCATCTGCCCCCTGGTGGTCAGTGCACATCATAGCGACTGGTCAATTGGTCAACTGTCTACCTCCTGGTGGTCAGTGCACATCACAGAGAGCAATTGAGTGGCCTTAGCATATCATTAGCATGTTACTCTTTGATTGAACAGATGATCAGATGACCAGTCACTTAGCATATTGGGCTGTTATTATATACGATTTAGCCATCAATTTCTCAGCTTCTTTTGGCCTTGGGAAGTCCTAATGGTTCCACATATCTTATAAATTCATCCTAAAGCTTATCAAAGGTCCTAGGACCCATATGGAGTTCTTTATACTTTCCTAACTTGCCATTTAATAAAAGACTTCCATGGGTTAAAAGTAGTGGACCATTGAACCCAGAAATGGTTTGAATTTACTTCCATCTTTGGAAATCCTTCAGTCATTAGGGTCGAGCAGAAACACACTGCATCCTTCAAACACTGCTTCTCTCTCTGCCTGGCATTGTGAACCGCTAGGCAAGGGGACCGTCATTTTCTTACTAATTAATTTAGGTCTAATTGGTTTCAGCCCACCCAGCAGTGCAGGTTGTAAGTGAGGCCAAGAGCCGGCATCTTCCACTAACAGCACCTGCGGGCAGCAAAGCCGCCACCACTGAGCAATTCACTGCAGGCGGAGGAGCTCCTAAGGGTAAACAAAGGGAACTAACCCTCCCCCCAGTGAACTTCAGAGAAAAATATCAGCCTGTTCAGAACTCTGCCAGGGCACCAGGTGGCCTTTTATCTTGCTGTCGCCACTCTAGCATAACACAGTCTAAAGGACACCGACACCGACCAGCCTGTGTGCTGTCGGGACATTTTCAAGTTCTCCAAATGACTGTTATCTCCGCAGGTGCCATTCCCAGGACCAGCTTTATCATCTGATCCCCGGAGAACAACACAGTGCATATGGATGTGCACCATTAATATTTGTTACACAAACGAAGGACTGAGTAAAGACGGAGAGGAAGGAAGGCGGGAGAAAGAAGGGAGGACGAGAAGGAGGGCTGACTTGTGGAGTTACTCCAAAAGTCACGGTGAAATAGCATCATCTTGAAAGCCAGTGCGCCAGCCCCTCACCCACAGCTGTGACCACAAACAAGCTACTTAATGTCTCCGAAGCATCACTTCTCCTCTTACTGGGAATAACATCTGCACCACATACTTTAACAAGTTCTGATGAAGCTGAATTTATGAATTTGAAAGCATTTTTTAAACAGAAAAAGATAGATGTTGCTATTATGATTGGAAATCCAATTTTATTTTTATTTGTTTTTATTTTATTTTTCAATTAGAGTTACATCCAATATTTTATTAGTTTCAAGGGTTGGATAATCATATAATTTACAAAGTGGTCCCCCCGATATTTAAGTTCCTACCTGGCACCATATGTAGTTATCACAACATTTTTTACTGTATTCCTTATGCTGTACATAACATACCCCAAACGACTTAGTGACTACCAATTTGTAGTTCTTAATCTCTGCACCTTTTGCACCCAGTCCCTCAAACCCTCTTCCCTCTGGCAACCATTAGTCTGTTCTCTGTATCTATGAGTCTGTTTCTATATTTTTGTTCAGTTATTTTGCTCTTTTGATTTCACTCATAAGTGAAATTATATGGTATTTGTCTTTGTCTGACTTATTTCACTTAGTGTAATACCCCTCAGGGTTCACCTATGCTGTGGCAAATGGTAAGATCCCATTCTTTTTATGATCAAGTAATATTCCAGGGGATATGTGCACCACCACTTCTTACCCACTCACCTAGTGATGGCACTGGGGTTGTTTCCATATCTTGGCTATTGTACTACACCGCAATGAACATAGGGGTGCTTATATTCTTTCCAAGTAGTGCTTGGGGTTTCTTCTGCTTTATACCCAAAAGTGGGATTGCTGAGTCATAGAGCAGTTCTATTTTTAATTTTTTGAGGAACCTTCCTACTGTTTTTATAGTGACTGAACCAGTCCGCATTCCCACCAGCAGTGCACGAGGGAACCCAACTTTGCATTGTTCTCCGTCTGCCTGTAGTGAGGTCAGACTCATGTGTCCTATGGTGACGTTTGAGTCCCGCTGAGCTGCGTGCGACAAGGCTGTCGCCAGCAGCTTGTGCCCGAGGGGACGAGGAGGAATGCACCCCAGCTGCTGCCTTGCGGAGCCCACTGTTGGTGAGAAGGCCCCATGGGAGTGGAAACCACAAGGTGGGGAGTGTGAACACGCAGTCAAGACCTGTCACTGCGGCTGGAGGCCTGAGGAGGAGGACGGCCTCCAGAGCAGGTCCCGGCGGGAGGGGGCGCCTGGCGCAGGCTCAGCAGGGCTCCCAGCAGAGGCGGAGTGGACGCTGTGGGAGTTTCAGCAACACCCCTGCCCTGTGTATGTTTCAACTTTCTTTTCATTCGACGTCATGTTTTCCACATTCCCCGGGGACACACAGTGTCTATGAGTTTTGGACTCTTCCTATGTTGGGAAAATTCCATGATTAAAATTTATTTTTTTCAGAAAACGAAGGACGGTGCCCGGCTGGGGGAAGGACGGAGGGGCTGAGAGGGGGTTCGGTCCCTCTGGCCCAGGTTGCGGAAGACACTGCGCGTTGGAATGAATATTTTGAGTTTGTTGTTTGAACAAAAGGGAATCAAGATTCGATTATTAAACAGGATTGAAACGATGGTTGCTGCCGCGGGGGCCAGGCAGCTCTGCGCAGGGCGGCCGAAGCTGGCCGCTCCCCCTTCGCTTGCTGTTTCCTTGAATGGTGTCTGCGGACTCCGTGTGAACCCCGAAACCAGGAGCATCCACTCAGGGACTAGGGGTGCATTGATACCTTTAAGCAGCCACGCGCTTCCAAGGCCCGCGCTCAAGGAGCAGCCCCCCTTCACCTCAGCACCAGAGGAGCAGCAGCCCCGCCTTCCACCCTCCTGTGCGCTCCTCTCCCTGAGGCTCCAGAACCACCTGTGCGCTCCTCTCCCTGAGGCTCCGGGACCCCCTGTGCGCTCCTCTCCCTGGGGCTCCAGGAACCCCCTGTGCGCTCCTCTCCCTGAGGCTCCGAGAACCCCTGTGCGCTCCTCTCCCTGGGGCTCCGGGACCCCCTGTGCGCTCCTCTCCCTGGGGCTCCGGGACCCCCTGTGCGCTCCTCTCCCTGGGGCTCCGGGACCCCCTGTGCGCTCCTCTCCCTGGGCTCCGGGACCCCCTGTGCGCTCCTCTCCCTGGGGCTCCGGGACCCCCTGTGCGCTCCTCTCCCTGGGGCTCCGGGACCCCCTGTGCGCTCCTCTCCCTGGGGCTCCGGGACCCCCTGTGCGCTCCTCTCCCTGGGGCTCCGGGACCCCCTGTGCGCTCCTCTCCCTGGGGCTCCGGGACCCCCTGTGCGCTCCTCTCCCTGGCCCCGGGACCCCCTGTGCGCCCCTCTCCCTGGGGCTCCGGGACCCCCTGTGCGCTCCTCTCCCTGGGGCTCCGGGACCCCCTGTGCGCTCCTCTCCCTGGGGCTCCGGGACCCCCTGTGCGCTCCTCTCCCTGGGGCTCCGGGACCCCCTGTGCGCTCCTCTCCCTGGGGCTCCGGGACCCCCTGTGCGCTCCTCTCCCTGAGGCTCCGGGACCCCCTGTGCGCTCCTCTCCCTGGCCCCGGGACCCCCTGTGCGCCCCTCTCCCTGGGGCTCCGGGACCCCCTCTGCGCTCCTCTCCCTGGGGCTCCGGGACCCCCTGTGCGCTCCTCTCCCTGGGGCTCCGGGACCCCCTGTGCGCTCCTCTCCCTGGGGCTCCGGGACCCCCTGTGCGCCCCTCTCCCCGCCCCCGCCGGGATTGCAGGTCAGGCTGTGTGTCTGACAGCAAGTGTGTGAACGGGACACAGAGAAGTGACAGCTGGAGACAAGCCGTCATTAAGGACCATCATGTCCTCCCTCTGCTAGGACAGTGGATGTCACCTTCTCTCAGGAAGGAGGACGCATAGCGAAACACCCGGCAAAAACCTGCCTAGACAAAGGCAGGGGCGGGCGGCTGAGTGCAGAACGGAACACGGGGTTCTGATGGGTGGCAGCCCCACTCCCACAGGCTCGGATGCAAGTCAGGTCTGCAAAGAACCTCAGAGGCCCCAGTCTGACAAACTGCAATAAAACAAGAAACTGGGGGGTGAGGGAGGGGGGAGGGGGGAATCTGCCGAAGTGCAGGAAGGAAGCAGAGCTGAGCTCAGGATGGCTCTAGGGTAGCCATCAGCCTGGACCCTGCGGGAAGCGGCCAGGCTGCCAGCTGAGCAGCCAGAGGTCACTGCGGAGGCATCCCAGGCCCAGATAAACAATGGCACACTCTTCCTGGCTATGCTTCTTCAGCCTGCCCCCCCCCCCCTCCCAGCCCACAGCCTCTTCCCCCTCCCAGCCCACAGCCTCTTCCCCCTCCCAGCCCACAGCCTGCCCCCCCTCCCAGCCCACAGCCTGCCCCCCCTCCCAGCTCACAGCCTGCTCCACCCTCCCAGCCCACAGCCTGCTCCCCCCTCCCAGCCCACAGCCTCTTCCCCCTCCCAGCCCACAGCCTGCCCCTTCCCTCCCAGCCCACAGCCTGCTCCCCCTCCCAGCCCACAGCCTGCCCCCCCTCCCAGCTCACAGCCTGCTCCACCCTCCCAGCCCACAGCCTGCTCCCCCCACCCAGCCCACAGCCTCTTCCCCCTCCCAGCCCACAGCCTGCCCCTTCCCTCCCAGCCCACAGCCTGCTCCCCCCTCCCAGCCCACAGCCTCTTCCCCCTCCCAGCCCACAGCCTGCCCCTTCCCTCCCAGCCCACAGCCTCTTCCCCCTCCCAGCCCACAGCCTCTTCCCCCCTCCCAGCCCACAGCCTCTTCCCCCCTCCCAGCTCACAGCCTGCTCCCCCTTCCCAGCCCACAGCCTGCTCCCCCCTCCCATCCCACAGCCTGCTCCCCCCTCCCAGCCCACAGCCTGCTCCCCCCTCCCATCCCACAGCCTGCCCCCCCTCCCAGCCCACAGCCTGCTCCCCCCTCCCAGCCCACAGCCTCTTCCCGCTCCCAGCCCACAGCCTGCCCCTTCCCTCCCAGCCCACAGCCTCTTCCCCCCTCCCAGCTCACAGCCTGCTCCCCCCTCCCAGCCCACAGCCTGCTCCCCCCTCTCAGCCCACAGCCTGCCCCTTCCCTCCCAGCCCACAGCCTCTTCCCCCTCCCAGCTCACAGCCTGCTCCCCCCTCCCAGCCCACAGCCTGCTCCCCCCTCCCAGCCCACAGCCTGCCCCCACTCCCAGCCCACAGCCTCTTCCCCCCTCCCAGCCCACAGCCTGCCCCCCCTCCCAGCCCACAGCCTGCTCCCCCCTCCCAGCCCACAGCCTACAGCACAAGCCCACAGCCTTCTCCAGTCCAACTATCAATCAACCATCCCCTCACCTCCTTCATCCAAAGGGAAATCTGTAAAATGCAGAATCAATCCTTCTGGGCTCCCCTCCTTCTTCCTCTTTAATGGAGGGCGGGGTCCAGGGGTGCACAGCAGGGCCAGCTCTGGAATCCTGGGCATCTGGCTTCTATTCAGACCCAGTCACTGACCTCCGAAGCATCTTGAAAGTATTTGCCTGTCTCAACAATCTAAAATGAGCTATTGACTTCAGGCTCCCAGCAGCCCAAACGTATGCTTCCATTTGGAAACAATTGGAAGTAAGACAGCGTTTCTGTCTTTTTCTTTTTTTTCTTCTTTTTTTTTTTTAGGAGGAAGGTGGAAATAACACAGGACTTTGAGTCAGAAGACTAGCCTCCATTCCAACCCCTGCTTAGACACTTGCCTGAGACCACTGTGTGGTTGTATTTGGTTACCTTAATCTCTCTGCAATTTTGGTTTCTCAAATGTCAAATCATGTTTAATTTCCTCTCTCAAGAAGAACGCCTGGTAAGAGCCTGGTATAGTGCCTGGCTTCCAGTCGCTTCCTTTGTCAAAGGCTCTGCTGTAGATGATAACCTGGGCCTGCTCTGTCTGCCTCACAGTGCTGTGTGATCATGCAGACAAAGCATGTCCAAGTGTCAGGTGACTTTAAAGGACTCTGCAGATATAAGGGATTATAGTTGGGATCAATATTTTACCAATAATGTGTAATAATATTTCAAAGCCAAATGCCCGGATTCCTAAGATCAGTTCAGGGAAACTTGGGAATGAGAAGTTCCTGGACAATCACTGGAGGTTTGTCTGGCTGGGCTGATGACGCACCGTCTGGGCATGAGTCCAGCCACAGGCACAAAGTTATCCGATTCTCAGCTTCTTCCTAAAAACTGCCCTTCCCCATCCCTAGGCTCTGCTTTCCTGACCCCCACTGAGAAGCGTCCTGGAAATGCCCGCTAAAGTGCAAAGTATGCACTTTATCCCAGGTCTGGTGGGGACTGCTTCCACCTCTACACCCCTGCGTTGAGTCCATCCCCACAGGTTTTGCAAATGCGAGGCACCGTACCTTTAGCCAAGTGGTGGAGCCCAATGTATGGGTATGAGCTTGGCATCACTGAGAACATTTCTAAGTCATCAAGCCTCACTTCTCTGATCTCAGAGACTAAGAATTTCTAAGCCCTAGAAATAGGGGCAATTTATCTAGCATTCATTCTCGCTGTATAACTCACTAAGGTCCTCCCATCCTCACGATCACCAGTAACGCTGTGCACTATGGCAGGTGAGGAAACCCGCAGGTGGCCGAGTGGCACTGCAGGGCTCCTTGCTCAAAATCCCCTGCTTCATATCACAGCTGCCACCACGCTGGCAGGTCTGTCTCTGTGTGTGCAGGGGTGGGCATGAGAGAATCCCAGGGTAGGAAAGCAACAGGAGGAGCCAGCACCAGTCCTCAGGAACCCAGAGGAGCCCTGGGAACAGAAGGATTCCATGAAGACCCCACACAGCCTCAACCAGCCCCACAAAATACCCCCCGACTGAGGATTTGGGCCAGGTGAAATGAATTCCCATTCTCATCTCTTCTGAAACTTTTCCTGAAGAAGACATATACTCAGCCTAAAAAAAGAGGGTTTATACTTACCCTTCTTCCTAACTCCTTCGTAACACTTGTTGCTGTTGGGAATCGTTTTGTTCGCATTGTTTAGCTGTTTATTGTATCTCTGTAGGAAAAACATCAGCAAAATAAACAGCAAGGGAAACCAGCAACTCTACAGAGCCACTCTACAGGGACCAGAAGCAGATGTGACAAAACGGGGAGGAGAAAGGTGAAAAGATATTTAACTAGAAGGTCCAAGAAAAGGAGATAACAAATGAAGCAGAATGCTTTGGCAGAAAGAACACTTCCTCCAAGAATCCGTCTATGATTCTCCAACTCTGAACTAGATTCTTCTCTTAACATGCTTCCACTGTGATAACCTAATGAGGCTGGACCCCAGCAGTGAAGTCTGGAGTCATGGAATATTTTCTTATGTCCTGCATGCAGCATGGCTATAGGAGGTCAATGTTCCCAAAAGGACAAACTCAGGGAGACTCGGGGGGCCACCCAGCCATGACTGGCAGCCATTGACCAGAATGGCACCCCAGTGCTTTAATACTGGTGATCTTTGGGCCTTTGTTCCATTCCCACTATAATAGCAGGGCTTATCCTGAAGGAATCTGAACATGGAGGTGAATCTGTACTTGCTGCCTTTTAATATGCCCTTACGCTCTCTCCCCATTGGCCAATCTGCCAGAAGCCAGTCCATCCTTGCTGCTTGACACAGTCGCTGCAGGAAAGAAACATCTGCACAGCATATGTTTCAAGGGACCTGGCGTATATAGCATACTGTTCTTAATATGTTTGCTCCCCTGAGCGCTGTGTGTTTTAACCAAGGTCACCTCTCCGAAAAAGGTTGTTTCCCCAGGTAGGAATTTTTCCCTGAAGTCAGGGAGGGGATAAAACTCCTTAACTAAGTGCCAGGCGGGTAGTTAATCACTTTAACTACAAACAATCATGCTTAAGCTACATAATCTTTACTCCCTGGAATGGAGATAAGAAACGCCCTAACCTTTGTAATAGAAATTGACAGGATTAAAATCAACTGGTATAAATACGGATGTAACAAGACAATAAAAAGCAGAACCTCTCTGGAGATCCAGACCAGAACTTGGCTGGAGATCCTGGCTGGAGATCCTGGCTAGGCAGCTGATCAACTGAACACTGTCTCCGTGTCCTTCCTTCTTCGCCGACTCCGTCTACGCCTTTGGGAACCCCTGGACCTGCTGGGGTTGGACCCCGGCACCAATCCCCTCAGGTTGTGCTCCAGCTACTCTGCTGATCTCATTATCTAGTAGCTCATTATAAATAAACTAGAGCCCTGGTGCACAAAATTTGTGCACTTGAGGGGGTCCCTCAGCCCAGCCTGTGCACTCTTGCAGTCAGGAGCCCTCAGGGGATGTAAGCTGGCAGTCAGACATCCTTAGCACTGCTGCAGAAAATGAGAGAAGTTCCCACCACTGCCGCTGCATTTGCCAGCCATAAGCCCGGCTTCTGGCTGAGCAGCACTCCCCCTGTGGGAGCACACTGACCACCAGGGGACAGCTCCTGCATTGAGCATCTGGCCCCTGGTGGTCAGTGTGCATCATAGCAACCGGCCATTCCACCATTTGGTTGATCTGCATATTAGCCTTTTATTATATAGGATAGAGGCCCGATGCACAAAATTCGTGCAAGAGTAGGCCTTCGCAGCCCTGGCTTTGTCCAGAAGGTCATCCAAACAGCCGTTCCACTGTTCAGCCATTCAATCGATTTGCATATTATGCTTTTATTATTATAGATAAGAACACAGCAGAGTGGTAAACAACAGATGTCCTGACTCTTCCCTTTTAAGGCTTACAACCCATGCTAGACACCCCATAGCTATAGTACCACACAATGCAATATCTTGCCAATGTGCAACAGTATGGTGAATTAATTGACATTATTTTTGAGTCTTGAGCAACTTTACCAAGTGGTTCCTCTCTCTTGTCCTTTAGGTCTATCAGCAGGTTTCACACACCCTACCTACCCTGATTCAGGTCTCTGCCTATAAATATTAAATACATACCAAAAGCAGCACCCCTAGAAGTTCCTAAGACCCTTAGCATCCTAAGGTTTTTTAGTCTTTCTCCAAACTACCTCTCCAGGTTCATCTACCACCCACTTGATGTGTGGGGCACACACTCACACCACAATTTAGCCAGGCCCAGTAGCTTCCTTTTCTGAGTGTGCCACAGTCAATTACACTTTTGCGCTGCTACACACACTATTCCCTCTACTGCGAATGTCTGCCTGTTGACCTTGCCCTTCACTTGATAACACTAACTAAAGCTTCAAGATCTACCTCAAATGTCATATTTTCCCTGACTGAGAAGAAGATAAAACTCGCTACTCACAGGCTCAGAGCACTCAGTGAGCACACTCTGGTCTAGAGCACACGATTTCACAGGACTTGGCTTATCTGCCCTGTGACTAACTCATCCGCTCCCAAACTAAGGATTGTGTCCTGCACACCTTGTATTCCCAGCATATTACAGTATTCCCAGCATGTCACATAAGTACCTGATAAATATTGCCTGTATAGATGAATGGAAATAAAACAACTAGGTAGCCAGAAAGTAACAGTGATTAAATTATCAGATACAGAATTAATTTGGGCAAGATGCTCAAATTCTACCTTATCTTACTGTATAGCCAAATACACGTTTAATTTTTAGTTTTTTATCTAGCAATGCGATTCCCAAGCTTTGTTCTAATGGAAAAAAAATTACATGCATTTAGACGTAACATAGATTCATTTCAAGAAAATAACTACAAAATAAATCAAAGTATTTCTTAAGCTTTTTCTCATTCAGACTGCAACTCTTCAGAATCCATCCAAATGCTGATATCTGTACTTGTTTACACTTTTGTCTCATACACCATTAATGCCATTAGTCATAAAACGCCTCTTAAAATAACTAAAGAAATAACTTATAAAATGTATATGTAGAACAGTCTACTTCCCATAATGATGGTGTGAAGAAGGTGGGGGATTCCCTTAGGAGAAAACAAGCATAAAACTAGACAAAATGAGAAAATCAACCATTTCAACTCATTGAAAACATCACAAGGCAGGCAACAACTTGAGAAGTATTTACTCGTGAAAAGTTATTAAGCATCTAGCGAGGATGCATGCCTGTGGCCTGTTGCCAATGAATGCTCCTACTGTCCCCAGATCAGGCGGGATCCGCCCATAGCTGTGGTGTGCATCTGACCCGATGGATACGCAGCAGAAAGATTTCAGGAGCCAGAGAGCCATAGGAGAGCGGCATAACCAACTCCCCACTCATCCCTGCTGCTGCTAAACTACACAGGTTGCTGAAACCCCAGAGAACTCAGCAAAAAGTGCAAGCAAAGTTTTAAATGGGCTGTGCCTTTTAATGTTCTGCTCAAACAGCTCCTGCAGCAATGAACTTACTGTTTTTCTGTCTCATTGGCTCACCTGAAACTATACGGGTACAGGGGGGATGAAAGATCTAGAACGTCACGCTAAAAAAATATGAGCAGACAACTACACACCACAGAAGAGAGAGCCTATGCAGTTTGAGTCCGAGCAGGTTAATTGATTTTTAAGCACTTAACACAAATTTAAAAATAACTGTCAGTACAGAAAAGAATTCAGACTCACTAAAACCTATAATTTACAATGTCCTGTTTATAAAAAGCAACAATAGAAAATGTATAAAACATGGAAAGAACAGGGAAGTATGCCCCACACTTAAGGAAAATGTATAGTGTCGAAACTGACCCTGTGTAGGCCCATGTACTGGCTCCAGGATATAAAGGTGTTAGCCCTGACCAGTTTGGCTCAATGGATAGACTGCAACTGAAGGGTCGACCTGCGGACTGAAGGGTCCCAGGTTTGATTCCAGTCAAGGGCATGTGCCTTGGTTGCGGGCACATCCCCAGTAGGAGGTGTGCAGGAGGCAGCTGATCAATGTTTCTAATTCTCTATCCCTCTCCCTTCCTCTCTGTAAAGAATCAATAAAATATATTTTAAAATAAATAAAGAAACAAACAAACAAATAGAGACACAATCTTGAAAGGAAAAACTCATATAACAATTATAACTAATAACTGATTTTTCATTAGGTAAAAAAGTAAGCTTAATGACATTGTATGAATACATTCAAAGTTCAGAGAAAAAAAATAAAAAAGAGCTATTGACCAAGAATCCACATCCAATAAAACTGTCCTTCAAACAGAAAGGTAAAATATAGACATTTCCATGTAACAATGGAGAGAATTCACTAATAACAGATCTATGCTACATGAAATTCTGATGGAAATCCTTTGAAGGGAAATGTTTCCTGAGGTTAACTCAGATTATATATATACTAGTAGCCCGGTGCACGATATTTGTGCACATTAAAAGGGAATTAATTAGCGGAAATATTTTAATATTTCTATTTTCCCTTTCTCTATAATAGAAGTGTGAGAGATGAAAGGAAATTAGTAAAATGTATATGAAAATAATACATAAATTTATTAATAAACAGTAACAAAAGGATATAACAACAGAGGCATGATATAAAAACGACAAAAACATGATATGAAAACAACAAAAACATGATCTAAAAACAACAAAAACATGACATAAAAACAACAGTGATGCAAACAATGATGGATAAAGTGATTAAACTTATTCTAATAGCTCCCTGTACACCACATTAAGAGTGAAAACACTTTCAGAGTGCTTGACTAATTTCCCTTGTGCTGAAGTATTTAGAACTTTAACTTTAATGTCACATGCTCTTTGAACTCAAGAGAAAGCAACATATAACTGACCATGTGTGAAAACAAGTTCAGGTAGGAATATGCCTACTCTGTGTAGAGTTTGTCCTTGTGATTTATTAATAGTCATCACAAATGCTGGCATCACGGGCAACTGTCATTGAATCAATTTAAATAGGAGGCCAGTGTCATATGGGGACAAATCAGTTCTTGGAATCAGAACAACCTCTCCCTCTGCAGATCCTGTTAATACTTCAGCTTCGATAATGTTAGGTCTTAATCTTTTGATAATAAATCTGGTACCATTACAAAGACCCCATTTACTATTAAGATTTCTCAAAAGCATGATGATTGCACTCACTTTCAATTTTAATTTATGACATGGCATTCCCAAAGGAGTAATACTATTAAGAAATTCTATGGGAAAATTTTCCTTTTCAGTATCATCTGTGGAATCAATGGAATCATCACTCAAATATATGTGAAAATCTCCATCGAGTATATCCAAAATTTCTTCATTTAATTTTTGAATGTGCTCATCTTTTGGACAAAGAATTGTACATTTAGATATATTTTTAATATTATCTATAGATATAGTATTTCCAAAGGTAGCTTCAATAATAGATCCATTACAAATCATTTCACAGGGGATTTCAGTAATATCCATTCCTAAATGAAAACTGCTATCAAGTTTGCCATCTCCAAGTTTTACTAACCATCTACACCAGTGATGGCGAACCTTTTGAGCTTGGCGTGTCAGCATTTTGAAAAACCCTAACTTAACTCTGGTGCTGTGTCACATATAGAAATTTTTTGATATTTACAGCCATAGTAAAACAAAGACTTAGATTTTTGATATTTATTTTATATATTTAAATGCCATTTAACAAAGAAAAAAAATGAGATCGCGTTTCACCTCTGACACGTGTATCATAGGTTCGCCATCACTGATCTACATTAATAAAATACAAACATGCAAATTGACCATACCTTCACTACACCTTAAGCCACGCCCACCAGCCAATCAGAGCTACTATATGCAAATTAACCCAACCAAGATGGCAGCCTGCAGCCACGGAGCTGGAGCGAGCAGGAGGCTTGGTTGCCCAGTGATAGAGGAAGCCAAGCTTCCCGCCTGCCACGGCTGGCTATGAACTCTACTCAAGGCAACAAAGTTTCAATTATAGAAGATAAATAAACCCCAAATACCTGCTTTCAGCCAGCCGTGGCCACGGAGCTGGAGCGAGCAGGAGGCTTGGGTTGTCCCTGGCGATGAAGAAAACCAAACTTCCTGCCCGTCCGCCCTGGCTGGCACTGAGCTCCACTCAAGGCTACAAAGTTTCAATTATAGAAGGTGAATAAATCCCAGAATTAAAAGAAAAAAAGGAGAGGCTGGGAGCTTCCGTCACCGGGGGGCTTGGCCAGCCTGAAAATGGCCCTCAGCCCCTCATCCAGACTGGCCAGGCACCCCAGTGGGGACCCCCGCCCACCCTAAAGGGGGTGTGGCCAGCCTGAAAACAGCCATCAGCCCCTCACCCAAGCTGGCCAAACCTCCATGGGGTGAGGGTCCCCACTGGAGGGGGCTTGACCAGCTTGCAAACAGCCATCAGCCCCTCACCCAGGCTGGCCAGGCACCCAAGCGGGACCCCCACCCTGATCCAGGACACCCTTCAGGGCAAACCAGCCAGGCCCCACCTGTGCACCAGGCCTCTATCCTATATAATAAAAGGGTAATATGCAAATTGACCCTAACAGCAGAAGGACTGGGAATGACTGGTCACTATGACACGCTGCCAGCACAGCGGTGGTGACGGGAGCCTCTCCTGCCTCCTCAGCAGCACTAAGAATGTCCGACTGCAGCTTAGGTCTGCTCCCTGCTGGTAAGTGGACATACCCTGAGGGCTGCCGGGCTGCCAGAGGGATTTCTGACTGCCAGCTTGGGCCCAATTCCCCAGGGAGCGGGCCTAAGCCAGCAGGTGGACATCCTTCAAGGAGTCCCAGACTGCAAGAGGTCATAGGCCAGCTGAGGGCTATTTTCAGGCTGGCCAAGCCCCCCGGCAACGGAAACTCCCAGCCTCTCCTTTTTTTCTTTCTTTTTTTAATTCTGGGATTTATTTACCTTCTATAATTGAAACTTTGATTTCTTGTAAGAGACAACTTTCTGAAACATCCCCAAACATTGCAGTACTTTAAACTCGTTTGTACATAGCATGCAGTACAATACTGAGACATTGTCAAAAATCCCCTCCAAGAAGGGAGAACTTTCCCACCAAATACAACATTCAAATTTCTCTTAGTAATCTGTCTATGGCATTTATAGCATGACTGGATGCCATGGGGTCTCAGATTGCAAGAGGGCACAGGCCAGGCAGAGGGACCCCACTGGTGCACGATCAGGGACCAGGGAGGAATGCGAGAGGTTGGCCAGTACAGAGGGACCGCAAAAGGGCTCCAGGGTATGTCCAGCCCAGCCAGACCCCAGCAGCAAGGTAACCTACCAGTCAGAGCATCTGCCCCTTGGTGGTCGGTGCATTTCATAGCAACTGGTATCCCCCCTGGTGGTCAGTGCACATCATAGCAAGTGGTAGAGCAGCCTTAGCATATCATTAGAACATTACGCTTTGATTGGCTGAATGGCCAACTGGACTACTGGACACTTAGCATATTAGGATTTTATTATATAGGACTAGAGGCCTGCACCCTGTCCAATCCAGGACCTCTCAGGGGATGTCCAACTGCAGGCAATTGGACATCCCGGGACGCAATCCGGGACTGTTGGCTCCTAACTGCTCGCCTGCCTGCCTGTTTGCCCCTAACCACTTCTGCCGACCTGATTGACACCTAACTGCTCCCCTGCAGGTTTGATCGCCCATTTTTTAATTGGATTGTTTATCTTCCTTTTGTTAAGTTGTATGAGTTCTCTATAAATTTTGAAGATTAACACCTTATCAGATGTATCAGTGGCAAATATGGTCTCACGTGCAGTGGGCTCTCTTGTTATTATGCTGATGGTTTCTTTTGCTGTGCAGGGGCTTTTTATTTTAATGTTGTCCCATTTGCTTATTTTCTTCTTAGTTTCCATTGTCCTAAGAGAGGTATCCATAGACATATTGCTATAAGAGATGTCTGAGATTTTGCTGCCTATGGTTTTTTCTAGGATTTGTATGGTTTCATGACTTACATTTAAGTTTTTTTTTTTTGTTATCCATTTTGAGTTTATTCTTATGTATGGGGTAAGTTGGTGATCTAGTTTCATTTTTTTGGATATATCTGTCCAATTTTCCTGACACCATTTATTGAAGAGACTGTCTCGACTCCATTGTATGCTCTTGACTCCTTTGTTAAATATTAATTGAGCGTAATGGCTTGAATTGATTTCTGGGTTCTCTGTTCTGCTCCATTGGTCTATATGCCTGTACTTGTGCCTTAGTGCCAGGCTGTTTTGTTTACAGGCTGTTTGTAATATAGTTTGATATCTGGTATTGTGATCCCTCCAACTTCATTCTTCGTTCTCAAGATTATTGAGACTATTCAGAGTCTTTTTGATTCCATATAAGTTTTTGGAATATTTTTTCTAGATCTGTGAAGTATGCATTGTTATTTTTATGGGAATCAGGCTGAATCTATAGATTGATTTAGGTAGTATGGAAATTTTAATGATGTTAATTCTTCCAATCCATGAACATGGCATATGCTTCCACTTATTTGTACCTTCCTCAACTTCTTTCTTTAGTTTGTCCTATAGTTTGTCCTATAGCCTCCCCAGGAGAGTCTGGAAGCCCAGCTCTGCGCAGCTCCAAGGCGTCCCTCACCGCCAAGCCCAGAGAGGAGGCCGAACGTCAGCCCTGAGCGACACTCCGATCTCTGCCGCTGGTCTCAGCAGGGCGGACCAAAAGTGCGGCTTCCAGTGCCTTCAGACCCTTCAACCCAGCAGCTGGGCCCAGCACCTCCGGCCTGCGCCAGGCCCCTGCTCCTCCCAGCCAGCAAGATGGGGCGCACCAAGGGGTTCCACAGGCGGGCAGGGCGCTGACTGCGCTTTGGTGGGTGAGACCGCTTCTCTGCCCAAGCCACACAGTGTAGGCACTGCCTGAGGTTCCGGCCAAGCCTTTCTGCAGAGAAGAGGGCCCCTCCCAGTCCCTGCTAGGGTGACCCGCAGACCCCTCCGAGGGCGCTGTGATGGCTGCAGTGGAGTGAGGAGCAGACTCTCCAGCTGCTGCTGCAACAGCAGGAGTGCTCCTTCCCTGGACGGTGTGGCCCTGCCTCCGGGTAAACAGATCCCCGCCCACTGCCCCGTGCTCCACGGGCTCCTCCTCCGGGCTCAACAGAGTTGGACGGCTGCGTGGTGTTGAGCACCCTCCCCTCCCTCCCTCACCCCCACCCCCGCGCTCCTGGGGGAGGGAGTTTTGCAGCCGGGACGTTTCTCTGGCGCCTCCGCTGGCCCTGTGCGAAGGGGCTCTCCCTCCTCTCCCCTGGCCTCCCAGCCTCCACGTGCTTCTCCGGGGCGCCGGCTGTCTCAGCCTGCAGGCTCAGTTTGGACGCGCTGCAGCGCCCACTCCTGTGGCAGTGTGGTTGCTCCGTAGCTGAGCGGAAAGCCCTTGTATGTTTGGCCCCTTTGTGGAAAGTCGGCTGCTCATGTGTGCAGGTTTATTTCTGCGCGCTCAATTCCTCGCCATCGGTCTGCGTGTTCATTTTTTTGCCAATACCCTCCTGTTTTGATTATTGTAGCTTTGCAGTATTGAAAGGACAGAACAGGACTGATAGCTGTGTCCTTAACCCCTCTTCCAAGAAAAAGCCGCAGAATGTATCAGTTACTCAGCCTGCCCTTATCTCAGCCAATGGGAAAGCGGGGGAAACTAGCCCAAGGCCAAAAGTATGCTAGCCACCCCCCTGTCTTTGTGTAACCAGACCCTAGCTGCACCCTGCCCTTGCGTCACTAGCCCTCCCCCCCCCACTCAACCAACCAGAATCGGCCAAATCAGTGGTCAGAGTGTGCCCCCACCCCCGACCCCAAGCCCTATAAATTCTTTGTTCTTCCAAGACTCCGGGCTCTCTTGCATCCAGTAATGGAGGCAGAGAGACCAAGCTGGCTTAAATAAAAGACTCTATGCTTTTGCATCAGACTCCGCGCTCCCTGGTGGTTCTGTGGGGGGTTCTGGGCATAACAGTATAATTTTAACTGAGGGAGTGTGATACCTCTGGCTTTGTGTGTTTTTCTATGTTTGCTTTTGTTGTTTGGGGTCTTTTGAGGTTCCATGCAAATTTGAGGATTTTTTTGTTCTATTTCTTTCAAAAATGACACTGGGATTTTGAAGGGGATTGCATTAAATCTGTATATTGCTTTATATAACCTGGCCATTTTAACAACGTTAATTCTTCCAACCCACGAACAGACAATATCTTTCGCTTCTTTGTGTCTTCTTCAATTTCCTTCAACAACATCTTACAGTTTTCAGTGCAAGGTCTTTCACTTCCTTTTTTGAGTTTATTCCTAGGCACTTCATCTCTTTTGTTGTCATTGCAAATAGGATTGTTTTCTTCTTTTCCTTTCCCCGTATTTTATTATTAATTTATAGGAACACAACAGATTTTTTAATATCCTGCAACTTTATTTGTTTATTATTTCTAATAGTTCCTTGGTGTGGTCTTTAGGGTTTTCTATGTATAGGTTTGTGTCACCTATATATAGAAAACTGTCACTCAAACTCTTCCAAAACACTGAAAAGAAGACAATAGTTCCTAACTCATTTTACAAGGCTAACATTACCCTAACACCAAATCCACGTAATGACAATACTCTCTATATGCATGACAATTTTGTTTCTTCATCCCCAATTTAGATGCATTTTATTTATTTCTCTTACCTGATTGCTCCGACTGGGACTTCTAGTACTATGTTGCATAAGAGTGGCATGAGTGGGCATCTTTGTCTTGTTACAGATCTTAGAAGGAAAGCTTTCAATAGGTCACCATCATTTGCTAAGGATTTGTACTATCATTCTATGCTTATTTTACTGCGTGTTTTAATTATGAATGGGTGTTGGATTTTGTCAAATGCTTGCTCTGCATCTATTAATAGAACTATATAATTTTATCTTATTTTATTAATGTGATAGATCACAACAATTGATTGGCAGATGTGAGCCAGACTTTCATTCCTGGAATGAACCCCACTGATTGTGGTGCGTTATCTTTTTCATGTATTCATATTTGATTAGCTAGCACTTGTTGAAGATATTTGCATCTGTGTTTATCAGAAATATTGGCCTGCAGTTTCCTTTTGTATTGTCATTACATGGATTTGGTATAAGGGTAATGTTGGCCTTGTAAATGAGTTGGGAAATATTCCCTCTTCTTCAGGTCTTACGAAATGTTTGAGAAGGGTAGGTATTAAATCTTTTTCAATGTTTGATAGAATTCACCAGTAAAAATACCTGGTCCTGCACTTTTATTTTTGGAAGGTTTTTTTTTAATCACTATTTCAATATCTTTATTGCTAATCAGTCTATTTAAGTTTTCTAATTCTTCATGTTTATTCTAGGAAGGTTATACACTTCTAAGAATTTGTTCATTTCTTCTAAGTTATCAACGTGGTGCATATCCCCTTCCTAGTGTCCTTGTATAACCCTTTCGTTCCTGTGTGTCCATTGCAGTGTCTCCTCTTGCACTTCTGATCTTACTTAAGTGAGTCTCTCTCTGTCTTCTTGGGAGAGTCAGGCCAGAGGTTTCTCCACCATATTTACCCTTTCAAAGATGCAGCTCTTTGTTTTCTACTGTCTCTTTGTTCTATTTTATTTAATTCTGTTCTAATTTTTATTATTTTCTTCTTTCTACTGACTCTGGGCTTTGTACACTCTTTACATTGTTGTTCTTGAAGGTAGTGTTAGATTGTTTATTTGAGCTTTCTCTTGTTTCTTGAGGTAGGCCTGTAATGCTATAACCTGCCCTCTTAGTACATACATTTCTGCTTGCCTCCCGCAAGGTTTGATATGTCTTATTATAATTTTTATTTGTGTATGTGTATCTTTTTTACCTCTTCTTTTATTTCTTCTTTGACCCACTAGTTCAGTAGCATGTGGTTTAATGTCTACATATTTGTGATTTCTCCAGATTCCTTCTTGTAGTTAACTTTCAGTTTCATATTATTGTGGCCAAAAAAAAATATGCTTAGTATGATTACCATCTTATATTTATTAAGACTATTTTGAAGAAACCAAGATGGCGGCATAGGTAAACACCGGAGATTGCTGCCTCACACAACCACTTCAAAAATACAACTAAAAGACAGAACGGACATCACCCGGAACCACAGGAAGGCTGGCTGAGGGGAAATTCTACAACTAGAAGGAAAGAGAAAAGCATACCGAGACTCAGAGGAGGCGCGGTGCGGAAGTAAAATACTAAGGTGCGGAGGTGCATGCGGAGCGGGCTGGCGGCTGAGGGTGCAGTTGTCTGTTTCAATCGGGAGGGAGTCTCAGGCTCTGAGCTCCAGTTCCGGGTGAGTCTCTGGGGACCCAGACTCAAACGGGAGAAGCAGGACTGTCTGACATTGGTTGGAACTCGAGGGCAGCTTTCTCTCCGAGGTACTTGCAGCGGTTGCTGGGACACTGAGAGGCAGAGCCTCTGGGGACAGGACTGAGAGCAGCCATAACTGCTCACTTCGCCCGCCCTGTTGATCCCCTGGGACCCGCCCTGCCCAAGCCTTGCACAGAGGCATTTGCTGGATAGCCTCAGGCAAATACTAGATTAGCACCTCCCTAGAGGACAGAAGTTCTCCCACTGCAGACACAGCTGATTCTCAAAGCCAGTTGGCCTGAGGGTCAAATACCCCCCAGTGTTACCTACAACAATCAAGGCTTAACTACAACAAGACTGCGCACAAAGACCACTAGGGGGTGCACCAAGAAAGCATAAAAAATGCGGAGACAAAGAAACAGGACACAAATGACAGAAATGGAGGAAAGCAAAATGCTGGATATAGAGTTCAAAACCACACTTTTAAGGTCTCTCAAGAACTGTCTAGAAGCCGCCGATAAATTTAGTAAGGCCCTCGAAAAGACTGGTGAGACCGCCAATAAATATTGTGAGATCCTCAAGAAATCTAATGAGACCCTTGATGTTGTGATAAAGGACCAACTAGAAATTAAGCATACACTGACAGAAATAACGAATATTATACAGACTCCAACAGCAGACCAGAGGAGTGCAAGAATCAAGGCAAAGATTTGAAATGCGAAGAAGCAAAAAACACCCAACCAGAAAAGCAAAATGAAAAAAGAATCCGAAAATACGAAGATAGTGTAAGGAGCCTCTGGGAGAGCTTCAAGCATACCAACATCCGAATTACAGGGGTGCTGTTATGGATTGGCTCAACGAGATAGACCACCGACTCAGAATTTAAATTTAAGAGCCTTTATTAAGCTGGCCAGCTGACCACAACACCTATCTCCCCCTCTGGGAACTTCGGAGCATGTGGCAGAGACCAAGGGTGCAGTATGATCCTTTATAGCAAAACCGTGTTAGAAAAAAAATACAAAGCATTTCATTCGCTGTTCCTTAGAAGTTCACAAAAAGTTCATAAGTACAAAAGGGGGGGTAAACAGAGTCACACCTGGCTGGAGCGTATCATAACACATTGTTTTTCTAAGACAATCTAGCAATTTTTCTTCCATGGTTCCTAACCCTGACACATTCCTTCTCCATATCCTGACACAGTCCCTCTCCATACATCAGTCCCCCCTCCCAGCACATTCAGTTTCTCATGTTTCATTTCCTCCCCTTAGCACATTCTGTAACATTCTGTAACCCTTCCATGGCTCAGTCCCACACCCTGTAACAGTGGCAGAAGATGGGAGAGAGCAAGATATTGAAAACCTATTTGAAGAAATAATGACAGAAAACTTCCCCTACCTGGTGAAAGAAATAGACTTACAAGTCCAGGAAGCGCAGAGAACCCCAAACAAAAGGAATCCAAAGAGGACCACACCAAGACACATCATAATTAAAATGCCAAGAGCAAAAGACAAAGAGAGAATCTTAAAAGCAGCAAGAGAAAGAAACTCAGTTACCTACAAGGGAATACCCATACGACTGTCAGCTGATTTCTCAACAGACACTTTGCAGGCCAGAAGGGAGTGGCAAGAAATATTCAAATGATGAATACCAAGAACCTACAACCAAGATTACTTTATCCAGCAAAGCTATCATTCAGAACTGAAGGTCAGATAAAGAGCTTCACAGATAAGGAAAAGCTAAAGGAGTTCATCACCACCAAACCAGTATTATATGAAATGCTGAAAGGTATCCTTTAAGAAGAGGAAGAAGAAGAAAAAGGTAAAGATGCAAATTATGAACAACAAATACTCATCTATCAACAAGTGAATCTAAGAATCAAGTGAATAAATAATCTGATGAACAGAATGAACTGTTGATTATAATAGAATCAGGGACATAGAAAGGGAATGGACTGACTATTCTTGGGGGGGAAAGGGGCGTGGGGGATGCGGGAAGAGACTGGACAAAAATCGTGCACCTATGGATGAGGACAGTGGGTGGGGAGTGAGGGCGGAGGGTGGGGTGGGAACTGGGAGGAGGGGAGTTATGGGGGAAAAAAAGAGGAACAAATGTAATAATCTGAACAATAAAGATTTAATTTTAAATAAAGAAAGCGAAAACAAAACAAAAACAAAAATAAATAAAATAGCTCCCCAAATATTATGTATGTATGAGAAAAAAAATAAAAATAAAAAAAGACTATTTTGTGCCCCAACATATGGTCTATCCTTCAGAATGTTCCATGTGCACTTGGAAAAATATATACTCTATTGTTTGGGGATGTGAGTTTTGTAAATATCAATTATGCCCATTTGGTCTAATGTGCCCAGTAAGGCCAATATTTCCTTATTGGCTTTGTTTTGTTTATTCATCCATTGCTATCAATGGGGTATTTATGCCCTATTACAATTGTATTTCTGTAAGTTTCTTCTTTTAGGTCTGTTAGTAGTTGCTTTATATATTTTGGTGCTTCCAGGTTGGGTGTATATGCATATTGATAAGTGTTATATCTTCTTAATGGATTGTCCCCTTTATCATATAAAATGTCCATCTTTAGCCCAACCAGTGCAACTCAGGTGGTTGAGTGTTGTCCTGTGCACCAAGAGGTCACCAGTTTGATTCCCAGTTGGGGCACATGCCCCGGTTGTGGGCTCGGTCCCTGGCAGGGAGTATGTAGAGGCAGCCAATTCATGTTTCTCTCTCATCGATGTTTCTGTCTCCCTTTCCCTCTCCTTTGCTCTCTCTCTCTCTCTAAAATCAATGAAAACATACTTTTTCAAAATGTCAATCTTTGTTCCTTTTTATCTTGAAATCTATTTTGCCTGACATAGCATGACTACACCCATTTTTCTCTGGATGCCATTATCTTGGGATATCATCTCCCATTCCTTCACTTTGAATTTCCGTTTGTCTCTGTCACTGAGATTGACCTCCTGAAGGCTTCTGATAGTCGGGTCTTATTTCTTTATCCATCCCACTGCTCAGTGTCTTTTCATTGGTGAGCTCAGTACATTTATATATAGAATGATTTTTTTATATATGAGGATTCATCTCAATTCTTTCTTTGCCTATGTATCTCTGTCTACTATTTTAGTTTGGTTTCATTCTTTTTCTCAATATTTTTATTGATTTCTAGAGAGAGGAAGGGAGAGAAAGAGAGAAAGAGAAACATCAATGTGAGCGCAGAGCACTGATCGGCACCTCCCACACACACCCACTGGGGACAGAGCCTACACCTGGGCATGTGCCCCAGCTGGGAATAGAACTGGCAACCTTTTGGTGCGTGAGACAACGCCCAAGCAACTGAGACACACCAGCCAGGGCTTGGTTGTATTCTTGAAGCTTTACTCCATTTGTCTTATTGTGTGGTATCTGTCTCCATTCCAGAGTTTGTTTTTTAGTTACCATTACATTTATGGGGGAAACAATTTTTTTACATATTATTGTATACTAGAGACCCGGCGCATGAAATTCGTGTGTGGGTACATCCCTAGTCCTGGCCTGCAGCCACCTTCTCTGGCTGCCTGATGCTGGCCCCACCCTTGGTTCCCCTTTCACCATCAGGCGATCAGAGCCTAATGGCTGGAGAAAGGGACGGAGAAGTCAGCTGTTCCCTCCTGCTCACTGGCCCTGCCCCCACCATGGGTTGCCCTCTGTGTGTGGGGCAACTGGCAGGGTGGGGGCCTTGGCTTGGCGCCAACCACATCCCTTGCCACCCATCCTTGTTTCCCTGTTCATCATCGGCAATCAGAGTCTGACGGATGGGAAAAAACTGAGAGGTGGTCAGTGCACCTCATAGTGACTGGTCGAGTGGTCATTCTGGTCATTCCACCATTAGACTCATTTTGCATATTACCCTTTTATTAAATAGGCTAGAGGCCTGGTGCATGGGTGGGGGCCAGCCAGCCTGCCCTGATGGGGGCCCCGGATCAGGGTGGAGGTCCCCACTGGAGGCCACAGGTGTTTTACAGGCTGGCCACTCCCCCGATCGGGGTGGGGGGACCCCGCTGGGGGGCAGGGCCATCAGCAGCTAGAGGCCAAGGGCAGTTTGCAGGTTGGCCATGCCCCAGATCATGGTGGGAGGTCCCCACTGGGTAACAGGAGCGAGGGGTTGTGGGCAGTTTTCAGGCTGGCCACACCCCCAATTAGAGTGGCAGTCCCCGCTGAGGGTCGAGGCCAGCCGGGGCAAGTGGCTGCAGGTGTTCTGGTCTCTGGTCATTCTGGTTGTTCTGCCATTTTGGTCGCTGGGCTTTTATTATATAGGATATTTTTTTAATCTGCATCTTATTTCCATTCACCTGTGCAATTTCAGTCCTTTTTCCCCTCCCACTTTATGTTTTTCTTGTCACAAATGATCCCTTATTATCCCTTATTATGGTGTTTGTTCATTTCCATATTGCAGAATTATAGTCTTTTTATTGCTTTTATGCCCTTTAACCTTTATGTTATATTTACCCGTTTCACACCTTATTCCAAACAAGAGTTGTGATTTTCCTGCTTCTGTCTGTCTGTCTGTCTGTCTGTCATGTTACCCACAGTTTTGTATCCTTTTGTCTTTTTCTTTCAGGTAGAAGATCTCCTTTCAGCACTTCTTGTAATGCAAGTCTTGTGGTAAATTCCTTCAGCTTTTGTTTATCTGAAGTAAAATACTTTACTTTGAGGAGTAAAATATTTTACTTCTCCCTCAGATCTAAAGGATAACATTGCTAGATATATTTTTTTAAATAACTTTTTAAAAAAAATTTCAGAGAGTAAGGGAGAGGGAGAGAGAGATAGAAGCATCAATGATGAGAGAGAATCATCAATCAGCTGCCTCCTACATGCCCCCACTGGGAATTGAGCCCACAACATGTGCACTGACTGGGAATCAAACTGTGATTTCCTGGTTCATAGGTCGATGCTTAACCACTGAGCCATGCTGGCAGGGAACTAAATACATTATTTTTGAATGGTGATTTTTCTCTTTCAATTTTGATTTACTCTCTCCTAGCTTTTTAAGGCTTCTGCTTAAAAACCCAATATAATGGTCTTGGAGGTGTTTTGCATTGAGATAATTAGGTGTACTGTTAGCTTCTAGACACAGGCTCAGCTCTTTGCATAGTTTGGGGAGTTCTCACAAGTTACTTGTCTAAGTGGGCTCTCTGCTTTCTTCTCCATCTCTTTTCCTTCTGATATACCCATTTTGCTATATTCCTTTTTTAAAAAAAAAAAAGAATCAGATATTTCTCATAGAGTTCTCTCCTTTTCTTACTCTGAATTCTCTCTCTCTTCTATCTTAGTCATATCTAGATTTCTATCTTCAAGATCAATAATTATATCCTCCATCTGGTCTGCTCTGTTTCCTAAGCTCTCCAATTCATTCTTCATCTCATTTATTGAGTTCTTCATCTCCAGCATTTCTATTTGGCTCTTTTTTATAGTTTCAAATTCTTTGGCAAAGTACTCTTTTTGTTGGTTGATTTTATTCCTGAGTGCAATGAACTGCCTTTCTGTGTTTACTTGTATATCATTTTTTTTAGAATGCAATTTTGAATTTTCTGTCATTTATATCACAGTCTCCCATTTCTTTGACTTTATATTCTGGAGACTTTTTTTTCTGAACTACCTTGATATCTTGGCATTCATGCTACTTGATAAATATTTCATTGCCTGGGCATTGGAAGGATTGAAATCTTTTTTAAGTACTGTGTTTTGCTTTTAACAATTTAGCAGTTTGGTAAGCAGAGGCCTTTCTTTGTTTTCCAGTATCTGGTGCTATATTCAAGTTTCTGTTTTCTCTTACTTGCACTCTTGGGACTTCTGGGTACTCAGAGGGGCTGTTGTAGATGCCCTGCATCCCCTGAGGAGGTAGACATCCCCATTACTACCCAGTTGCCTCAGTCTCAGGGCGCAATGTGACTCCAGGTCTGCCTGTTCCCTGGCACTGCTTTCCTGCAACCAGAAGCTGCCAGCTGACCTGCAGTCAGAGAAGCCTCAGCTGCCTCTGCTGGGTTGGCATGGTGGGTGGAGGGGGTATGTGTTGGGCAGTCAGTTCATGTATCGGCAGCTTTGTTTTTTCACTTGGGTTAGCTGCAGTGTGCAGCAGTCACTCGGGCTGAGCTGTTGCTTCTGCCCCCTCACGACCTGCCAAGTGATGGCCATAATCCCTGGCATCTGCTTGAACAGGGAAGGCATGGGGATGCGGTGGGGACCTTAGTGCATCTGTGGCTTTGTTTTTTCTCTCCTAGTGATGGCCACTGATCCCCCAGGGCAGCCACGCCTTTGAACTGCATCTCCCCGCCTATCGCTCAGCCCTGCCTCAATATGTACCAGCCCCTCAGGCCAGGAGGCTGCCTCTGCCCCTCTGGTGCTCACTGGTTGTCCATTGGATGCCACAATATGATGCTCTACTGCTACCAGTGACTGCCCTGCAGGGGCGAGAATGTGTCTGGAGCACTCAGTTCCACCATCCCCTTCCCTTCCTCCCCTGCTCACCCTGATAGGCCCACTTCTGATGTCTCCGTGCCTGGGTCTCCCAGGCCTGTTTGTGTGTGAATTGTAGTTGTCAGGCTTGTAACTTTCGGGAGAGGGACCAGGAGGTCTTCTCACACCTGTGCTGATGTCACTCCTATTTACTCTTTTCCTATGCATTTTGTCAACCTTCCTATGAAATCATAAAATGTTGGGTGCACAATAAACTTCGTTGTGTTTTTCTCATTTAAAAAAAATCACCAAAATAAATGCATGTTCTCTCTGCGGACTGTCTGTTCTGTGTCATTACTGTATTTTGTCATCAGTGCCACACTGTTTCAGTGTAGTGTTGTTAGATGTTCTACTACCTGCTGGGGACTTTGCTTTCTTGTTCCCCTTACTAGTCTCCTGTTTCTCCTTGTAGGTAAAATTCAGGAGTGCAAAGTAATTGCTTTGTGATTTTGATTACATGTTAATTTTGGAAATATAGCCATTCAGACAATATCTGGGAGTGATGTAAGCAAGATGGTGGAATGAGGAGACTCCTTTGTTTCTCCTCTTAAATTTACAACAATTCAAACAACTACAACTCAACAAAGGCTCCCGTACTGAACAAGCAAGCATGCCTGGGAGTTTCACTCATTGGTTTAACTTAAGATGGGCATATTGAAACCAGGAGGGGAGGCAGGATGGGAGGAGACACGGGGGCAGTGGCCAGGGGTGCAGAGTGGCGCTCTGTGCGGCCACTGGATGCAGTCATGGTTGAGAAGTTGGTCGCTGCCCTCACTCTGCGCTGCCTGGGGTGGAAGAGGTGAAGAAGTGTGTCCCTCCGGGTAAGGCTGCTCCCTTCCCCCTCCGCAGGGCAGCATCCCAGTAGAGGCAGCTGAGATGCCTTGAGCATCACAGTAGAAATGACAGCCCTTGCTGTCAAGAAGGCAGAGTTGCAAAATATTGTACTTACCTGCATCGCCCAACCATCCCAGATCTGTAGCTGAGAGGCCTCAAACAATACAGCAGGACCAGCAGCCATTAGTAACCAGGGGGCAGTGCTGGGAGCTTGCAGATCTGCCACATTCCCTGAGCCGTGGGGGAGGTGCCCTGGGCCTGAGTTGAGCTCCTTGGCGGGGACACCTCCCACTGCAGAGGGCATATAGCATTTACCTTAACAGCCTCACTACCATTCCAGGCCTTCACAGAGGTGTCAGTGGTGGGAAGAGAAAACAAAAACTTGCTCTATAGCACCATCTACTGGAAAACAGATGAAAGGACCCTATTTACAACTTGCTTAATTAAGAGCGAAACAGTGCCTACTAGCAAATAAGAAAAGTATTCACTACCTCAAATACATAAGCAGAGAAGCAATTCATCGATACCATAAACAAACAATGTAAAATGGGAACACAGGAAGAAAATGAAAAGTCTCCAGAAACCAAACTCACTTCATGGAAGATTGCAATTTAAATGACAGATAACTCAAGACCGCAGTTATAAAGTAACACAATGAGATACGAGAAAAATCAGAACGGCACGTCAATGAGTCATAATAAAATTAATGAACAAAAAGAGTACTTTACTGAAGAGAACTTCAGTACTTTACTAAAAAGCACCAAACAGAAATTCTGGACCTGAGGAATTTATAAAGGAAGTAATGAAAGCTATAGGGAACAATGGAAATAGGAGAACAAATGGAAGAGAGCTCAAAGTTAAAAATCAAAAATGATTTTTTCCCAGGAGGAAGAAGAAAAATAAGAATTAAGAAAGAAATGAACTTGGCTGGGTGGCTAAGTGGTTGAGCATTGACCTATGAACCAGGAGTTCACAGTTCTATTCCTGGTCAGGGCACACATCCGGGTTGTGGATTCGATCCCCTGTTGAGGATGTGCAGGAGGCAGCCAATCAATGATTCTCTCTCATCATTGATGTTTGTATCTCTCTGTGTCTCCCTTCATCTCTGAAATCAATAGAAATGTATTTTTTAAAAAAGAAATTAAAGAATTCTATGATTAACTACTTGATTCCATTAGAAAGAGCAGCATAAGGAGAATGGATATACCAGAAGGAGAAAGGAACCAAGAGCCCATTCAAAGAAATAATTAATAGAACTTCCCCAACTATACAAAGAAATGGACCCTGGAATTCAGGAAATTAACAGAGTACCTAATTATCTCAATATCTTCTCCAAGACACATTATATGAAAATTGTCAAAGGTAATTCTCAAGGCAGCTGGAAGGGGAATGTAACCTACACAGGAAACCCTGTAGGTCACCATCAGATTTTTCAGTAGCAACATTACAAGCCAGGAGTGAAAGAAAATATTCAAATTTTTGAAAGAGGAAAACCATCAGCCAAAGATAATATTTCTAGAAAAGTTATCCTTAAGATGTGAAGGAAAAATAAAGGCTTTTAGAGACTTTATTACCACAAGATCTGCATTATAAGAAATGTTAATAGCTCTTTTACCAGAAACGCAAAAACAAAAGTGTTACTGGCAAAATGGCACCAGTATGTTACCAGCAATTGGACCTTAGTTCACCAATCTCGGTACTTGTGTTCTGGCTAAGAATTTACAGCCAAGACATAAATATAAGTAAAGTTTATTTAGAAAGTCAGAGAGGTAGAAGAATTGAGCCATGGAAGAAGTGAGCCAGTGAGGCTACGTGGGCTCAGGAAACAAGTTTCAGAGGAAAGGGGGCCCTTGGAACTTAGAAGAAAGAAAGCAAGGATATACACACCTAAGAGAAGGACGGGGGGAAACTCAAGCATGCTTCAGAGAAAGCGTGTGCTGTGGGGAAAAGGAGGGTAGGTGCAGGAGAGAGAGAGAGAGAGAGAGAGAGAGAGAGAGAGAGAGAGAGAGAGAGAGAGAGAGAGATGCATTGGGCCCTTCACCCTGAGGGGTTTTATCCCCTTTCTAAAGGTGGGGATTTTAGGGGAGGTCCCAGGGGAGGATCTCAATAGAATATGCATCAGCTTTTCCAGACATGTTATTTCAGGATTGTGGTCTCCACTGATTGGCCAGCAGTCAGGGAAGAGTATCATTAGTCATCCCAGCTAGTTATGATGTCAGCTGGAGCAGCACCCTGCCTGGCCTTGCTGTTTTTCTGGGCCCAGAGCTGAAACACAGCTAAGGCCTAAATGTCATCTCTAGTTTGACCAAAACTCTGTCTCTGTGGTCAACAGACCTAAGATTTTGTTCCTCAGATTATTTGCTGTGGATCAGACCCTCATTGTCCTGAGAGCCCAGTGCTTAAGGGAGTGGTCCTGCGAGGGCTTGTATGGGGGTCATAGGAGGCTGTTCTCCTCTAAGCCCCTTGTTCCTCCTCTAAGGGGGGTCTAAAGCCACATGACTAATGACATGATAGGGGAGGAGAGTCCAAACTGCATGACCAGCAATATGAAAGATCATGGGGTCTAAATCTCATGGCCATTGATATGCTTGGGGACTGAAGCTCACCCTGAAGGTGAGGTCCTTGTTTTCCCAGTTTTTCCCATTGCTAGGCACCAGGAGCTTTCTGCCCTGGCGACCTTCTGTACGTGGCCCACCATCCTTGCTCTGCTCATATCTGTCTGACTGCCACCATAGAAGTTTATACAACTTTGAGTAGATGACAGAAGCAGGAAATTTAAACTCTACTTCAGAATAGGATATTTAAACAATTATAACATAACTAGAGGCCCGGTGCACAAAAATTTGTGCACTCGGGAGGGAAGGGGGGGTCCCTCAGCCTGGCCTGTGCCCTCTCGCAGTCTGGGACCCCTCGGGAGATAATGCCCTGCTGGCTTAGGCCTGCTCCCAGGTGGCAGAGGGCAGGCCCAATCCCTAGGTGCAGCCCCTGGTCGGGCTCAGAGCAGGGCCGATTGGGGAGTTGGGGCACTGGCCCCTGTCACGCACAGAGCAGGGCCCATCAGGGGGTTGAGGAGCTCCCCCCTGTCACTCACAGAGTAGGTCCAATAGGGGAGTTGGGGCACCGCTCCCTGTCACCCACAGAGCAGGGCATATCAGGGGGTTGGGGCACCGCCCTCTATCACCCACAGAGCAGGGCCGATCAGGGGGTTGGGATGCCACCACTCTCACACTCAGGGCAGGGCCAATGGGGAGGTTATGGCTCTACTGTCACACACAGAGCAGGGCCCGTGGGAGTTGGGGAGGTTGGGGCACCGCACCCTGTCACACACAGAGCCGCAGGGCAATCAGGAGGTTGGGGAGCTCCCCCGTATCAGGCACAGAGCAGGGCTGATCAGGAGGTTGGGGCGCCTTCCCCTGTCACGAACAGAGCAGGGCGGATAGGGAGGTTGTGGCCCCGCCCCCTGTCACACACAGAGCCACAGGGTGATCAGGGGGTTTGGGCGCTGCCCCCAGTAACGCTGATCCCGGTGCAGGGAGGCCTCTCGGCTCTGCTGATCCCGGTGCTGGGAGGCATATTACCCTTTTACTATATAGGATAGAGGCCTGGTGCATGGGTGGGGCTGGCTGGTTTGCCCTGAATGGTGTCCTGGACCAGGGTGGGGGTCCCCACTGGGGTGCCTGGCCAGCCTGGGTGAGGGGATGATGGCTGTTTGCAGCTGATCACACACACTTCAGGGTGGGGGTCCCCACTGGGGTTCCTGGCCAGCCTGGATGAGGGGATGATGGCTGTTTGCAGCTGGTCACACACCCTTCAGGGTGGGGGTCCCCACTGGGGTGCCTGGCCACTCTGGGTGAGGGGCTGAGGGCTGTTTTCAGGCTTGCGGGTGACTGAAGCTACCAACTGCTCCTTTTTTTCTTTTTTTTTTTTTTTATTCTGGGCCAGCTTTAGCTCTGGCTCCAGCTCTGAGGCCTCTGCTGCTGAAAACAGGTATCTGGTTTGTTTGGGTTCTATAATTGAAACAATGTATAACTCCAGCTCTGAGATCCCGGCTCGCTGAAAGCAGGTTTCTGGGGTTTTGTTTAGCTTCTATATTTATTACAATGTTTCAAACTGCAGGCTCAGAGGCTGGCAAGGCAGGCGGGGAACGTTGGTTTCCTCTGTCACTGAAGCAAGCAAGCCTCATACTAGTTTCAAGCTGCCTGGCTGCCGGCCGCCATCTTGGCTGGTAGTTAATTTGCATATCGCCCTGATTAGCCAATGGGAAGGGTAGCAGTCATACGCTAATTACCATGTTTCTCTTTTATTAGATAGGATAGTTAAGGGGAAAATGACAGTATTAACATACTCCAGAGAGAAACCAAGATGGCAGCATAGGTAATCACCTATACTGGCTGCCTCTCATAACCACATCAAAATTACAGGACACATTAGATGAAATGGTCTCAATTGATATTTATAAAATTTTCCATCCCAAAACGATAGACTGCACATTGTTCCCAGTGCACACAAAACATTCTCAAGGATAGAGCATACAATGGTAAACAAATCTACTCTCAATAAATATAAAAAAATTGAAGTTATACTAACCATGATTTCTGACCACAACAATATGAAATTGAAAATCAACTACAAGAAGAAAGATGGAAAAACCACAAATGTGTGGAATTTAAACAACATGCTACTGAACTGGGTCAAAGAAGAAATTTTTAATAGAGATCAAAATATACATAGCCAAAAATAAAAAATGACCATGTGACATAACAAAATTTGGGTGATGCAGCAATGGTGATACTAAGAGGGAAGTATATAGCATTATAGGCCTTTCTCAAGAAACAAGTAAAATCTCAAGTTAATGAGCTAACATTTCACTTTAAAGAACAAAATAAAAGAAGAACAAACAAAACCTGGAGTCAATAGGATGAAAATAATGAAAATCAGAAGAGAAAAAATAAAATAGAAAACAAAAAGACTAGAAAAAAAAACTTAAAAACAAACAGCTGGGTCTTTGAGACCCCACCCAGGATCCTACAGCCACTCGAGCCAAAGACCTGCCACCTCAGCTGCAGAACCATGGACACCAGGACTCCAGTCTCTTTGGCTACAGCCTCCTGTGAGGCCCAGAGCGCATTACCCACCCACCAACATGCCACAGGCCCTGCTAGTCCTGGCGCCTAGGCCCTCCAGTGACTTGGGGTGCACAAGCCTCCTGCCAACCCACCGCTTTGGCCATGGGCCCTGTGCATCCCAGCACCTGAGCCCTCCAGTGACTCCCAGGGTGTGTGAACCTCCTGCCAAGCCCTCTGCATCAGCGACTTGGAGCCTGGACCCTTCGGTAAGAGCAAAACTGGGGTCACAAAAAAACAACCCCACTAGGAAAGAAAAGGCGGCATCTCCAGAAAAGGAACTAAATGAAATAGAGGCATGCAATATGTCAGAAAAATTCAGAGTAAGGATCATACAGTTCATAAACCAGATGGATGAGAAAAATCAACAACTTATGTAAGAATCAAGAGGAAATAAAACATGATATAACTATAATAAAAAACACAATGGACGGTTTCAACAATAGACTAGAAGAAGTGTAATACCGAATTAGCAAGTTAGAAAACAGGGCAGAGAGACACACCCAATCTGAACAGCAACTGGAGAAAAAAATTAGAAAACAGGAGGAGAGCCTAAGGGAGCTTTGGGACAACATAATACAAAGTAACATACGTATAATAGGGGTGGCAGAAGGACAAGAAGAAGAACAAAAATTAGAAAACCTAGACAAAAAAAATAGCAAAGAAACAGCAATCCTAAATGTCTCACTAGATGACATGGACTTAATAGACATCTTCAGAACATTTCATGCCAAAGCTACAGAATATACATTCTTCTCAAGTGCACGTGGGACATTTTCAAAGATAGATCACATATTGGGACACAGGCAAAGTCTCTTCAAATTCAAGAAGATTGAAATCATATGAAGCATCTTCTCAGATCACAATGGCATAATATTAGAAATAAACTAGAATAAAAACAACCAAAAGAAATTCTAACACTTGGAGGCTAAATAGCATGTTATTAAATAATGAGATCAAAGAAGAAATAAAAAAAAAAAACAACCTGGAAACAAATTACAATGAAAACACAAAAATCCAAAATCTATGGGACACAGTGAAAGCAGTCCTGAGAGGGAAGTTCATAGCATTACAGGCCTACCTAAAAACAAAAAACAAAACAAAACAAAAAACTGATAATAAATTATATAACTCTACAACTTAAAGAATTAGAGAGAAACAAGAAAAGCCCAGAATGAGCAGAAGGAAGGAAATACTAAAGATCAGAGTGAAAATAAATGACATGGAGACCAAAAAACAATACAAAAGATCAATAAAACCAAGAGCTAGTTCTTTGAAAGGATAAACAAGATTGATGAACTTCTAGCCAGGCTCACCAAGAAGCAAAGAGAGAGGACCCAAATAAACAAAATCAGAAATGAAAGAGGGGAAATAACAAACCCCACAGAAATAGAAATGATTGTAAAATATCATTGAACAACTCTAATCCAAGAAACTGGTCAACTGAGAATAAATGGACATATTCCTAGAAAAATATGACCTTCCAAAACTCAATCAGGAAGAATAAAAAATCTGAATAGGCTGATAACTATGGAGGAAATTGAAGCAGTCAGCAAAAAACTCCCAGCAAACAAAAGCCATGGGCCAGATGGCTTCACAGGGGACTTTGACCAAACATTCAAAGAAGAACTAAAATCTATCCTCTTCAGACTATTTCAAAAAACTCAAGAGGAAGGAACACTTCAAAGCTCTTTCTATGAAACCAGTATAACCCTAATCCCCAAACTAAATAAAGACACTACAAAGAAAGAGAATTCCAGGCCAATATCTCTCATGATATTGCTAAAATCCTCAACAAAATTTTAGCAAATCAGATCCAGCATTACATTAGCAAGATCATACACCATGGCCAAGTGGGATTTATTCCAGGGATGCAAGGCTGGTACAATATCCACAAATCAATAAATGTGATACATCACATGAATAGAGAGATAAAGATCACGTAATCATATCAATTGATGCAGAAAAAGCATTTGACAAAATCCAATGCCCTTTCTTGATAAAAACTCTCAGAAAAGTGGGAATAGAGGGATCATCTCTGAACATAATAAAAGCCTTATATGACAAACTTACAGCCGATATCATACTCAAACACTAAAACCATTTCCCCTAAGAATAGGAATAAGACAGGATGCCCACTCTCACCACTCCTGTTTGACATAGTGCTAGAAGTGTTAGCCATAGCTATCAGACAAGAAGAAGAGATAAAAAGCATCCAAATAGGAAAAGAAGAAGCAAAACTGTCATTATTCTCAGATGACATAATATTGTACACAGAAAACCCTAAATACTCCATGAAAAACTACTAGGTTTAATAAATGATTTTGGCAATGTAACAGAATACAAAATTAACACTCAGAAATCTATGGCTTTTTTATCGGTCAATAATGAATTCACAGAAAGAGAAACAACAACAACAAAAGCAATTCCATTTACCATTGCAACAAAAAATACCTAGGAATAAACTTAATCAGGAGGTAAAAGACCTATATTTGGAAAACTACAGGACATTGAAAAAAAGAGATAGAGGAAGACATAAACAAATGGAAGAATACACTGAGCTCATGAATTGGAAGTATTAACATCATTAAAATGTCCATATTACCTAAATCAATCTATAGATTCAACCTAATTCCCATAAAAAATAACAATGCATACTTCACAGATCTAGAAAAAATATTCCAAAAATTTATATGGCATCAAAAAGACCCTGAATATCTTCAGCAATCTTGAGAAAGAAGAACGAAGTTGGAGGGATCACAATACCAGATATCAAACTATATTACAAAGCCATTGTAAACAAAACAGCCTGGCAATGATGTACCAAAACAGGCATATAGATCAATGGAACAGAACAGAGAACCCAGAAATTGACAGAAGCCATTATGCTTAAATAATATTGGACAAAGGAGGCAAGAGCATACAATGGAGTCAAGACAGTCTCTTCAATAAATGGTGTTTGGAAAATTGGACAGACACATCCAAAAAAATGATACCACACCACCAACTTACACCATACACAAAAATAAACTCAAAATGGATAAAGGACTTAAACTTAATATGGTAAACCATAAATATCTTAGAAGAATTCATAGGTAGTAAAATATCAGACATATGTTATAACAATATCTTTACAAATATAGCTCCTAGGGCAATGGAAACTAAGGAGGAAATAAACAAATGGGAGTATCCTAATATATAAAAACCCTGGATCCATCAGTACCGGAGGCTTGATTAACAGGAAGTCAGTCCTGCAGTCAGCGCTGGGTTGCCGAGACCCAGAGAGAAGCCTGAAGAGAAAAGCAGGATCTGATCTGTAGCCTGTGTGGCAGCTGTTGATCAGCACTTGCCTCTCTCTTTCCCTCTAGGCCAGGCCAGCAGCCATGCCTCCATTTCTCTCCAGGCCTCCCAGGCTGCTGATCAGCCCTGCCTTTCTGATCAGACCCCGTTGATAGGCCCAGAGATGCTGACTGGCATAGAAGCTGACCAATCATAACCAAATCTGGGTCAACTGTGAGGAGCCAATGGCTGCCTAGATGGCGGAGCTTTAGACACTGACTGGCATAGAAACCAACCAATCAGAACCAAATTGGCCAGCAGAGAAGGGCAGTTGGGGAGTGAGATCAGGCCAGCAGGGGAGTGCAGTTAGGGGTGATCAGGCTAGCAGGGAAGGGCAGTTGGGGGCAACCAGGCTGGCAGGGACAGGCAATTGGTGGCAAGATCAGGCTGGTAGGGGAGGGTCATTGGGGATGAGATCAGGCCAGCAGGGGAGGGTTGTTGGAAGCAAACAGGTCTGCAGGGGAGGGCCGTTGGGTGCAAGGTCAGGCTGGCAGGGGAGGGCCATTGGGGCGAGATCAGGTCAGCAGGGGCGGGTCATTGGGGGTGAGATATGGTCAGCAGGGGAGGGCAGTTAGAGGCGATCAGGCAGACAGGCAGAGGCAGTTAGGGGCAATCAGGCAGGCAGGCAGGTGAGCAGTTAGGAGCCAGTGGTCCCATATTGCAAGAGGGATGTCTGACTGCCGGTTTAGGATCGGGCCTAAACCAGCAATTGGACATTCCCCAAAGGGTCTCCAATTGGAGAGGGTTCAGGCTGGGCTGAGGGAACCCCGCCCCCCCAGAAAGGCCACTAGTCTATATTATAAAAGACCTGTGGTCATGATGCCGGCGTCACAACCAAACAAGCAGCAGCTCTCGCAGCAGGTGGGGCAGGGCACAAGCTACTAGTGGCTGAGAGCTACTAGCTGCGGAGAGCTATGAGTGGCAATGGGTGAGGCGGCCAGCTGAGACAAGTGGAAACGAGCTACTCACACATGATTCCATGCACGCTGGGCCTCTAGTATCAAAATAAAAAGCTTCTGCGCAGCAAAAGAAACCATCAACGAAACAACAAGAAAGCCCACTGCATAGGAGAACATATTCGCCAATGTTATATCCGATAAGGACCTAATCTCCAAAATTTATAGGGAACTTATATAACTTAACAAAAGGAAGATAAAAACCCAATTAAAAAATGGGCAAAGGACTTAAATAGACACTTTTCAAAAATAGACATACAGGAGACCAAGAGACATATGAAAACGTGCTCAGAGTCAATAATCATCCAAGAGATGCAAATCAAAATGACAATGAGGTATCATCTCACACCTGTCAAAATGGCTATCATGAACAAATCAACAAATGACAAGTGCTGGAGAGGATGCAGAATAAAAGGAACCCTCATGCACTGCTGGTGGGAATGCAGACTGGTGCAGCCACTGTGGAAAACAGTATGGAGTATCCTCAAAAAATTAAAAATAGAACTCCCATTTGATCCAGTAATCCCATTTCCAGGAATACATACTAAGAAATCAGAAACACCAATCAGAAAGGTCATATGCACCCCTATGTTCATAGCAGCACAATTTACAATAGCTAAGATTCGGAAACAGCCTAAATGCCCATCTGCAGATGAATGGATTAAAAAACTGTGGTACATCTACACGATGGAATACTATGCTGCTGTAAAAAAGAAAGAACTCTTACCATTCACAACAGCATGGATGAAACTGGAGAGCATTATGCTAAGCAAAATAAGTCAGTCGGAGAAAGATAAATATTACATAATCTCACTCATTTGTGGAATATAATGAACAGCATTAACTGATGAACAAAAATAGATCCAGAGACAGAGAAGTATCGAACAGACCGTCAAACTTCAGAGGGAAGGCAGGAGAGGGTGAGGGGAGGGTAAGAGATCAACCAAAGGACTCGTATGCATGCATATAAGCATGACCAATGGACATGGACAGTAGGGGGGTGAGGGCATGTGTTTTGGGGGATGGGGGTGTCTAGGGAGAGGTCAATGAGGGGAAAGGGAGACATATATAATACTATATGTAATGCTTTCAACAATAAAGAATTTTTTTAAAATTAAAAATATAAAAACACCCCCCCCCCAAAAAAAAAAAAAGCTGGGTCTTTGAAAAGATAAACAAAATTGACAAAGTTCTGGCTAGACTCACAAAGGAAAAAAGAAGGAAGACTCATATAAACAAAATAAAAAATGAAAGTGAAGTTATAACAAATACCACAGAAATACAAAGGGTTATACAAGAATACTATGAAAAAGAATATGTCATCAAATTTGATAATCTAAAAAAAATGGGCAAATTCTTAGAAATATATAAACTCCCTAAGCTATAATATGAATAATTGGAAAACCTAAATGGGCTAATAACCAATGGTAAGGAACTTGAAAAAGTAATCAAAAGCTCCCCAAAACAAAAGTCCAGGACCAGATGGTTTCACAGGTGAATTCTGTCAAATAGTCCAAGAAGATTTAATACCAACCTTTTTTAACCTCTTCCAAAAAAATGATGAGGAGGAATACTTCCTAATTTTACAAGGCCAAAACTACCCTGAGATCAAAACCAGGCAAGGACATCACACAAAAAATTGAAAATTGTAAGCCAATACTAGTATCTGATGCACACAGATGTAGAAATCCTAAAGAAAATACTAGCAAATTAAGTACAACAATATGTTAAAAGGATCATAGATCACAATCAAGTAGGGTTTATTGATTGCAGGAATGCAAAGATGGTTCACATCTTCAAATCAATCACTATAATACACAACATTAACACAACATAAGGTAGAAATCATATTATTATATCAATAGGTGCCAAAAAGACATGACGCTATCCAACACCCATTTATGATTAAAAAACTCAATAAATGGATATGAAAGGTTAGCATTGCATCATAATAAAGGACACGTGACAAACCCTCAGGAACATACTACTCAGTGCTGATAAATTGAAAGATATTCCCGTAAGATCAGGAAAAAGACCAGACAAGGATGCCCACTTTCACCACTGTTATTCACCATAGTGCTGGAAGCCATAGTCAAAGTATTGGGGGTGGGGGAGATACTCAAATAGGAATATAGAAGTAAAAGTGTCACTACTTGCAGATAAAATGATTCTATCTATAAAGAAAATCCTAAAGACTCCATCAACAGTCTATTAGAAACAATAAACAAATACAGTAAATTAACAGGATACAAAATTAATATATAAAAATCTATTACATTTCTATATACTCTCAATGAAATATGAGAAAAAATTAAGAAAACAATCCCATTTACAATCACAACAGCAACAACAAAAATAATTAGGAATAACATAACAAAAGAGGTGCAGGATCTATATGCTGAAAACTACAAGACATTGCTGGAAGAAACTGAAGAAGACAAAAATAAATGGAAAGATATTGATTGATCATGGATTGAAAGAATAACAACATTGTTAAAATGACTATGTTATGTAAAGCAATATACAGATTTAATGTGATCCCCACCAAAATCCCAATGGTTTTTTCAAATAAATGGAATGAAAACATTCTCAAATTTGTATAGAAACACAAAAATCCTCAAATAACCAAAGCAATCCTGAAAAAACACACAAAGCCAAAAGTATCACAATCCCTCACTTAAAATTATACTACAAAGCTATAATAATTGAAGCAATATGGTATTGACAGAAAAATACATACAGAGCCCAATGGAACAGAACTGAGAACACAGAAATAAACACACATGTATATGAGCAACTGATTTTTCACAAAGGGACCAAGATATACAATGGATAAAGGAAACCCTCTTTAATACATGATGTTGAGAAACTGGAAAGCCATATGCAAAAGACTGAGAATAGACTGCTCTGTCACCGCACACAGAAATTAAGTCAAAATGGTTTAAAAACTTGAATATGAGACATAAAATACATTAAATAAAACATGCATTAAACTTTGCACCTTGATCTCAGTGGGGTTTTTGTGAACATGACCCCAAAGGCAAAGAAATAAAAGCAAAAATAAATGAACAGGACTACATCAAACTAAGAAGTTCTGCATAGCAAAAGAAACCACCAAGAAAACAAAAAGGCAGCCAACCCAGAGAAGACATTTGCAAATGATAACTCTGATAAGGGGTTAATACCCATCTACACTAATAAAAGAGAAAGATGCAAATTGACCATACCTTTGCGATGCCCACCAGCCAATCAGGAGTGAGTATGCAAATTAACCCAACAAAGATGGTGGGTTAATTTGCGTATTTGGGTGCCAAGCTGATGGGGGCTGGGCAGGATGCTTGTATCATTGCCATGGTGATGACACAGGGGTTCAGCTCCACCCCAACCGCTCCAGGCCTCTGGGCAGCGTGGGAAGGCAGAAAGGCAGCTCTGGCCGGAGCAAAGGCAGTCCCGGCAGTCAGGGGAAGGAAGGCCCATTCTTACAGGAATCTTCGTGCATCAGGCCTCTAGTAATATATAAAGAACTCACACAACTCAACAACAACAATTCGATTTAAAAATGGGCAGAGGACCTGAATTTTCTCAGGAAGACATACAAATGGCCAACAGATATATGAAAAGATGCTCAATATAGCTTGTTATTAGGGAAATGTAAATAAAAACCACAATGAAATACTGCCTCACACCTGCTAGAATGGCTATTATCAATGAGACAAGAGAATAACAAGTGCGGTGAGGACGTGGAGAAAGGGACCTTGTGCACTGCTGGTGGAAATGTGAACTGGTGCAGCCACAGCGGAAAACAGTGTGGAGGTTCCTCAGAAAATTAAGACTATGACCCAGCAATCCCTCTTCTGGGTATCTACCCCCCAAAGATAATTGAACACACTTATTTATAAATATATGCCACCCTTGTGTTCATTGCAGCATTATTTGCAATAATCAAGACCTAGAAACAACATAAATGCCCTTTGACAGACAACGGGGTAAAGAAGCTGTGCTTACATATATACAATGGAATACTACACAGCCATGAGAAAAGATGAAATAGTGCCATTTGCAACAACATGTACGGATCTTCAGAGTATTGTGCTACATGAATTAAATCAGACAGAAAAGGACAAGAACCATGTGATTTCACTCATATTTGGGACATAAAACAATGAGGGAAAGGAGACATATGTAATACTTTCAACAATAAAGATAAATTAAATAAATAAATATTTGTTTAAAAAAGGCTGTCTTTTTTTTTTTTCTGAGAAAACCCTTTCTGGGAATTACCATCCTTTAAAAGTAAGATGATGGTAGCAATGGATGCGAGATTTAAATATATACATATTACTTGCAAAATAAAACATTTACCACCATACATTGGTTTTATTTGTTTATTTGGGATTTCTGTAGGCTTTTTTGGTGGGTGGGGGTTGATCCTTATTTTTCCTTGAAAAATGCCAGTTCGTTCAAAGGCATCTATAATAATAAAAGCATAATATGCTAATTAGACTGGATGACATTCAGAACAAAGCCGGGGCTGTGACCCAAGCCCGGGTCCTGCAGAGGGAAGCTGGTGCCTGCAGCCAAGGAAGGAAGGCCTACTCTTGCACAAATATTGTGCATTGGCCTCTAGTTTCGTTATAACATTGATGAGATGCCACAGTGACAACTTTTTTTCACGTCCATTGGCCTCCATTGAAGTGGGTTTCTGTGTATTCTGGGGCCCCCAGGGCTCTCCACGCGGCTATTGCCTGCAGGTGCCCCGCTGGCCACCAGATGGCAGGGCAGCTCCACGCTCGCCCCGACTCAGCGCCCCTTTTGTCCTGGATGACAATCATTCCAGAAAAGTCTTTCCAAAAACGTCTCATTTCCTCTCTTTATATATTCTGCTCTCTATTAAATAATTTTTAAAAGCATCCATTAGGTCACTAATCGGTTAATTAAATCATCATTGCTCTTTTATACATGTTTTTATAATGAAGTGTCATTAAAAAACAAACAAACAAAAAAAAAGCTGTCACTAGGTCAACTTTTGCAATTTAGCAAGAAAACCCAGGGAGCCAGAGCCCTGGGCCTGCCGGCACTGAGCCCTGTCTCGGGGTCGTGCTCACTGGGTGTTCATCTCCCTGGCAGCAAACCCGCCACTCTTGGCTCAAATCCATCTTAGAACAAGTGCCCAGGACTAGAGACCTTCTTTAGGTCCCTTTCATGAAGATCAGAAGGAAAGATTTTATTTATTTTAAGTATATTTTTATTGATTTCAGAGAAGAAGGGGAGAGAGAGAGAGAGAGAGAGAGAGAGAGAGAGAGAGAGAGAGAGAAACATCAATGATGAGAGAATCATGGATCAGCTACCTCCTGCAGGCCCACACTGGGATTGAGCCCGCAACCCAGGTATGTGCCCTGACGGGGAATAGAACCATGACCTCCTGGTTCATTGGTTGATTCTCAACCACGGAGCTACACAGGCTGGGCCAGAAAGATTTTCAATTTGTTTCAAGTAGTTTCACTAGTTCCATCTAAAATCTGTTCCCATCACAGCACCCTGTTGTGGGTCCCACTGGCCAGTCCAAGGCTCAGCAGCATCTTCCTGCTTTGGAGTAGTGTCAGGCACCACAGGTGGCACAGCCTCGGTCCATGTTCAGTCCTGTCTCGCTGCTCTGAGTCGGGCTGATTCAGAGAAAGACTCCGTCCTGCGTGGCACTCAGCGCAGGTTCCTCCTGCCACAGGCTGGGCTCCTCCCGCCGCTGCCCCGTGCTGGCCACGCCTCGCCGGGAGCCACGCTCCCCGCCGCGAGCCACGCTCCCCGCCGCGAGCCACGCTCCCCGCCGCAGGGCACTACACGACGCTCTCTGGCACACGCGTGTGCCCTCTCTTTAACTTCGCCTGCTGCGTGTGCTCCTTCCCTTTTGTTTTCGCTTCTGAGCACAGCTGTGTGATGTAGTCCATGCAGCGCTTAGGACGGGGAGCTGGGAGAAAGACATGTGGGAGGTGAGCATTTATCCTGGACAGCACCGCACCCTTTATTTGAAACACTGCACGTGGTATGTTTAGGTCCAGATGTTAATGTCTTAAAAATTGAATCTGAAATGCACACATGCAGATAAATGATCTGAATGTATTGTTATCGTCTAACTTTTAAAAGGTCTTGTTAAATAAAAATGATACAATTGAAATACAATATATGGACATTTCTGCTACAAAATAACGTGTTGCTGGGGAAAATGCATTGTCTTCGGCAGAATTTCATACTGTAAGTAGCAGGGCAGTCTGGACGCAGACGGACATGCAGCCAGAGCTGGGCATGCGTGTCAGGGAGGACGCAGCAACGGCTCCTGGACTCACCAGCTACATGAACTTAACTGCCAAGTTTCCTCTTTTTTAAAAAACTACTTTTCATTTTTCAGGATGCACTTCCTTAAGTTCTACAAGATGATTCTGGAAGTCGACTTTCTAGTCCTAAAAATCAAATTTTTATTTTTGAGCTCCCCCTTAAGCACAACAAATCAATGAGCCTCATTTTTCAAACCTCCGGTCACATGGTTGACTTACTTTGGCCATATTTCTCCTGGGATGATGTTTCTTCATGATTTGACCTCGATTTGTAACTTTCTAGAGTGTATTCTGAAATTTCATTTTCTGCAAGAAAAGAAACCAAATTATTAATTTCAGGCGCCACAGGCATCATCTACATGAGAAACGTATGTTGAATAACATGATGCCTCTGTTTCTGTACAGCAGTGGAGTTATCATTCCTCTCCCAGACCTCATGTCCTCATTCATTCAGCCAATCATTTTCATTGTTTGCTCTGAGTCCCACAGGTATGTGGGCGGTGGTATAAGAATTGCAGAAGTCGCATGACGGCAGCTGGGGCTCAAATGTTATCCTTTGGGAAAGAACAATCAATAGCCCTTAAAAACTGGGAATGAGGCGTCCGTGGGAGATTCTGAAACAATAGGATGGCACTTCCTGTTGTGCAGGTACACAGAGCAGCCAGCCCCTGCTTCTATGTCTACTCGTGGGATTTTTGCCTGGCAATACAATGAGTCCTCTGTCCAATAGCAGAATAGCACCAGTCTCACATGTAATTTCAAGCTTCCCAGTAGCCATGCTCAAAGAGTACAATGAAGCAGGTGAAACTGAGTTAATAATAATTTTATTTAGCTAGTAGACCCAATATATTATTATTAGACATGTGGTATTCTTGTGTGCGTGTGTGTGCGTGTATGTGTGTGCTGAGCCTTCAGAATGGGGTCTGTGTGTTCCTTGCAGCATACCTCAGGAGGGACTAGCCACAGCTCAAGCTCTCAACAGCCATGTTGTGGCTACTGTGCTAAATGGCACAGGGCTAAGAAACTGCTCAGAATTAAAGAGGGGATTTAGTCCAGACACACATTTATGGAATGAATTGAATCGATGGGTTATTCTGGATAATTTCTAAGGTCCCTTCTTGCTCTGATAGATGTTGAGTCCATGTATTTTAACAGGTATTTTTCTATACTAGTTATCTATCTAATAATAGACAAACATGGTAATTGACCATACCTCTGCTATGCTTCCCATTGGCTAATCAGCAGGATATGCAAATTAACCCAACCAAGATGGCGGCTGCAGCCACCCAGCTGAAGCAAGCAGGAGTCTTGCTTGCTCCAGTGATTGAGGAAGCCAAGCTTCCTCCCTGCTGCGGCCGGGCTCTGAGCTCCACTCTAAGCAACAAAGTTGCAATTATAGAAGCTAAACAAACCCCAGATACCTGCTTTCAGCAGGCCCTGGCCTCGAGCTGGAGCGGCAACAAAGTTTCAATTATAGAAGGTAAATAAATCCCAGAATTAAAAAAGAAAAAAAGAAAAAAAGGAGAGACTGGGAGCTTCTGTCGCCAGCTTGGCCAGCCTGAAAACAGCCCTCAGCCCCTCATCCAGACTGGCCAGGCACCCCAGTGGGGACCCCCACCCTGAAGGGGGTGTGACCAGCTGCAAACAGCCATCAGCCCCTCACCCAGGCTGGCCAGGCAGCCAAGCAGGACCCCCACCCTGATCCAGGAAACACTTCAGGGCAAACCAGCTGGCCCCCACCAGGCCTCTATCCTATATAATAAAAGGGTAATATGCAAACAGACCCTAACAGCAGAAAGACTGGGAATGACTGGTCACTATGACACACACTGACCACCAGGGGGCAGACGCTCAATGCAGGAGCTGCCCTCTGGTGGTCAGTGAGCTCCCACATGGGAGGAGCTCTGCTCAGCCACAAGCCAGGCTGATGGCTGCCAGTACAGCAGTGGTGGTGGGAGCCTCTCCTGCCTCCTCAGCAGCACTAAGGATGTCCGACTGCAGCTTAGGTCTGCTCCCCGCTGGCAAGTGGACATCCCCCGAGGACTGCCGGGCTGCCAGAGGGATGTCTGATTGCCAGCTTAGGCCCAATCACCGAACTGCAAGAGGGCACAGGCTGGGCTGAGGGACCACCCCCCCCCCCAAGTGCACAAATTTTTGTGCACCGGGCCTCTAGTATATATATAAAAGGCTAATATGCTACGTGTCCATCCGAACAGTGGCTATGATGCACACTGACCACCCAGGGGCAGATGTTCAACACAGGAGCTGCTGAGCTGCAGTGACTTGGCAGCAGCAGTTCTCGGTTCTCGTGTGACACACCTTGAAACCAGAGAGGAGGAAGCCTGATTCCTTGTGGGGCCGCGTGATTCCACCTTCAGCCATGAGTTATTTTGTTGCTGGGGCACTGTCAACCCTGAATCTGGTTACTGCACATTTGCCTTTGTGTTCCACACCCTGTACATCAGCAACTTTGCAAAGTGCCCTCTTGCACTCCGGGACCCCTCAGGGGGTGTTGGAGAGCCAGTTTTAGAACAATCCCCACAGGTCAGGCTGAGGGACCCCACCTGCCAAAAGGACCCCAGTCACTCTGCTGATGCCCTTTGAGCCATGACGCCACCCCAGGTGGGGCCAGCTGGGGAGGGACCACAGGAGGTTGGCTCCAGGGCATATTCGGCCCGTCTAGCCCAGTCCTGCCCTGCCAGCCACCTTCTAATTAATTTCCTTTCAAAGTGCACGAATCTGTGCACCAGGTCACTAGTATAATATATTTTTTGTTTCCAATAACTTTTTAATCAGAATGCTTAGGAAAAAAAAAAAACTTACTAACATATGGTTGAGGGAAGTTGAGTGCATTCTTTCAAAATGGAACTAAAGCTTTGATTGCCCTTTCCTGGAAGAAGAACTCTGTGAGAGCAGGGCCTGGTCTGTCCTGTTGACGGATGTATCCCCATTGCATGGCACACAGTAGCTGCTCAGTGAGTGCTTATTGCATGGATGGACCGACGGATGGATGGATGGATGGACGGATGGATGAATGAGCTCTCTTTTTTTGTATCCTTTTGTGAATAGACGCTTTTATAACATAACTCCAGTTCCTGGAGCTGCTCTAGTTTCTCTTGGTTTTGCACTCTTTCACTATAGTTCCTGGAGATTCAAATTCTCTGCTTACTCTAAGGCAGTGGTTCTCAACCTTGGCTGCACATTAGAATCACCTGGGAATCTTTTTAAAATCCTGATTTCTGGGCCTCATCCTCCAGAAATTGTTTCTTTGTTATGGGGTAGGGCCACAACATTAGTAACAAAGAAACAAAATTTCCAGAGGATGAGGCCCAGAAATCAGGATTTTAAAAAGATTCCCAGGTGATTCTAATGTGCAGCTAAGGTTGAGAACCACTGCCTAAGGCAAAGAGTTACTTACTAGTATTTAAGTGATAACACATCAAATAACAGAAAAGCTCTAATTGACAGAATTCTCCTGTTCGCAACCAATTGTTTCAGCATCTTGTGCTTCCACCTGGTTCTCGGTGGCTCACCTTTCTTCCAGATCACGTGTGCTTTCCGAAGCTTCATTAGGAAAAGCTGGACGATGATGAAGAGAATGAAAATGAGGAAGGACACGAGCGTGAGCAGCAGTATGCCGCTTTTCCTCCTCACCAGCCCGTCGTACTGAGGATGTGCACCTATGAGGAAGATGAACGGCTTTTGGATGGTTTGAGGGGTTTTGTTCACTGGGGAGTACACACAACCCTTCCAAAAGATAGGGTTGGTAGGATAATAGGCAGCTCAGATGAAGAGATAAAGAGCTTTACGCTGAAGGTAAAAAGATTCATACTATTTACTCTCTGAAAGCAAGAATATAAACGAAGTAATTTTGTGGGATAATTTGGAAAATGTTTTTAAGTTTTTAAGGTATTGAACTAGTTATTTTTCATTTCTTGGGAAAACGTGATTATATTGACTTAAATGATAGTCAGGATTCAAATTAGCTGTAAGGAATAATTTTTTTTTTAGCAAAGTGTGGTTTAGCAAGAGAGATTGTTAATTTTAAAAAAACTATGCAAATAAAATGAATATTTATTGATCTTGACTAGGTTGAATGTGGTCTTATATGAAGGCATTTGGAAATAAACTTGATGAGCCCGTAAAGGTCTTTCCTAAACCTAGAATTCTGATTCCATGGGCTCTAGCTTTGCTCAATGTCCTGGCCCCCTCAGCCCAACCAACAAGCAATAAGAAGTGTGGGCTCTGTGCAGAATGCCATGCCTGGGCTGCAGCAGGCACACCCCTATCGTTCACGGATAGTTCTCCATGTGTGTAAACAAATCTATCTATAAAACCCTAATTGCAAATTGACCAAATGGTGGAATGACTGATCGCTATGATGTGCACTGACCACCAGGGGGCAGATGCTCAACACAGGAGCTGCCCCAGCCTGCACACCCCAATCAGCGGTGGGAGGTGGGGCCAGTGAGCGGGTAGCACAAGGCTAGCCAAGACAGGTGTGAATGAGTGCCGGCCAGGTCTGGGAACCCTACCTGTGCACGAATTTCATGCACCAGGCCTCTAGTAGATTAATAAAAACAAAAAGAAGTAAGCCATCTATGCCAAAACGTAGACCCACACGTGTCACTATTATACTGTGTTCAGGGGTTCAGTCAGGAAAATTCCAATGAAGAAATTTACATTGAAAAGGGGTCAGGAGAGGAGTGGAGAGGTCTTTCCTTTCAGCAGGGCAAGTGAGGATAAGCGAGGGCAGGGCAATCTAAGTGAGATGTTTTCAGAAAAACGTATTCTTGTCGGGACTTTACAGAGACAGAACTGCAGAGGGCAGAGGCAGAGTGCACTCCATGGAGGGGGAGGTTTAAGGCTCACGCTCAGGAGCCGCAGAGGTTTCCTGAACACAGGTGTGAAAAGTGCGACGGGATGTTTGGATGGTAAGGTGCTCACAATGGATGACAGAGGAAAGCTGAAGTTATAATACTGCATGCAGGAGATGATGAGGGTCAGGATCAAAATACCTGAAAGAAATGACTCAAAAGGCCCTGGTTTCATATGGATGTGTATATACGCACATGCATACACACGCACACACGTGGATATATATGCACACACATGCATACACACGCACACACACATACACACGCAGAGACAGTCATGAAGGAGGACACCGTAGTTTGGGCCTGAGCTGATTTTGTGGGAACATAGGTTGCTCAGTGGTTAGCAATGTTGAATTTGAGGAGTTGGCAGGAAATTCCACTTGAGAAATGTAGGAACTGGGATGAAACAGGGACTAATGCTCAGGAGAATGTTCTGGAAATACAAGTACAAAATCTCCTGCCCGGTGGCATCAGGGACAGTCTTGGGAAGGGGTCAACTCTTTACGTATTAAAGAAAGAACCAAGGATGGGGAAGTAAAATCAGAAACACGTCTACGTACAGGAAGTGATCGGAGGGAGGGCAGTCAGCTAATGGGCACAGGAGTGGCAGCAAACGCACGGACCAGGGAGGCAGGAGGTAGCTAAGTCAGGGAGCAGTGATGTGAACAACAGAAAAGTCAAGAGAAAAAAACATTGGGCTTACTGGTTAAGAGGTTGAAATGTCAAGTGTTTACTCTAAAGGTGGTGGGGGACACGTACCAGCGGTCAAGTCGGGGTCTTGAGTGGTTTGTTCCTCCTCTTCCTTGTCCGTCGCTGATGTACTAAAACCTTCCATCACTGCAACTAAGGTGAGAGCAACACAGGACGTATGCCTCCGACTGTGCATAGAGTGTATCCACACAAGGTCATCCAGAAGCAGCAAACAGCTTTGGCGACCAAGTTTAGTGATGCTCACTAAGAACAATGAGGTCACTTCTGAACGACAGATGTCTTCCCCAAATAAAGGTGAATGGTCTGGCTTGCTTTGCCTTATTTTCTGAAGGTTAATGTGTTTTGAACGTTTGCTTTGTACCAGGCCTTAGACTGAGCGTGTTACTTCTGACCACAGCTCTGGGGCAGCAGAGTTTTAGAAAATGTAAATAAGTCAGCTAAAGTCCTGCAGCAAAGCAGTGGCGGAGCCAACACTGAAAGTCAGAGCCCAGCATAAAACCGTTATGTGCCCTTCCTTCCTGAACCAGGTCTATCGGTGAGGCCGTAGGATGCCTCCGGAGACACCTGGACAGTGAAGGAGGCGTCCGAGCTCTACGGATGGGAAGCCTGAGCCTGAAATGCACAAAGCAATGCCTTGATGTTAGAAGTGGGCTCGGCTGTCATTCAAACCTGTGTGCGTCCCCACCCCCAGGGGAGGGATGTACCAGGTGCCTTTGCTAGGGGAGACAGTTTGTAAAAGTCACAACAATCTTTTCCTGATTTTGTTGTTTCTCCTCCCTAGGTTTTTCCCGTTGTAGTCTCTGGCTTTTTAGCCCGTTACACAAGGGAGTGAAACCACCTGTTCTCCTACTGAAATGGCTATTGTTAACAGTAAGTAAAATTGTAAAAATTGAAAACTGAAAGGAGTTTTAGAAACCACATTTTTAAACTCTTATATATGAAAAGGCAGAGCAAAAAATTGAGTTGTTAAAAAATTGAGTGTCAGCCAATTTAAAGACAACTAGATTCTAAACATTTATAAAAATATTGGCTTATGAAGCAAATGATGTGGCTATTCTACTTCATATTTTCAATTTCCATTGTTCTTCAAAACCTTTATGGCACACAGTGTATTTACCAGTTTAAAACCCCCAAACATTTACTTTTAAATATGATTCAAGATAAGCAATTTTTAAGTGTGATCTGATACTCAGAAGTGTGCACGTGATGATGCTATGAGAGCATTTATCCCACCAATCGCACTGTTACAGATGCCTCTGAAAAGCAAGAGTCGGACTTGCAGCCTCTCTGGGTGAGGCTCACGGTGGCGCTCACCGCACCACGGCCACCTGCATCCTGCCCCCAGTGGCTGCTACTGCACTTTCTCAGCACTGGCTGTTACCAGATGCTAAGCTGAGTGAGATAAAACGTAACTGACATATGTGATCATTGTCCAGAGTTCAGCAGCGAGTGGGCTCACTGTCTACAAATTATAATGTAGGCTTTCTGCATTCTTCTGCATTTATAGTTCAATTTTGTCATTAAAACTATCTGAGTTTTTGACAACCAAGTAAGTGACAAACTTTCAAAGGTGACTTTGTTACTTGATGATAAGAAACATCAAATCTCCAGGTCCTGCTCCTTTTCTCTTTGTTTTTGGTCTATTCTAGATGGAAAAGCAAAGAAACGAGTCTCCACAGTGGACATGCAAATGTCACAAGGTGAGAGAGAGAGAGAGAGAGAGAAAGCTTACAAGGTGTTAGCTACTCTGAACCCTCAATGGTTAACTATGGCACTTCTCCAGTCACCACAAAGCTGGAGGGAGTCCTGAATGGTCTTGTTACAAAACAAAACAAAACAAAACAAGAAACCACTTTCTTATAACTTATTATTGGAAAACTGAGTTCCCAAAGAGGCAGGATTTTTAAAGTTGGAATGATTTCGACACTCACCAGTGCTAGCGGCCTGCAGGGCGTCTTGTGAGGATGGAGAGCTTTTCCCCGGGGCATCTGAGGCCACCTCTTGACCGGTAACTAGAAAAGGGAAAAACAAAATTCTGCCACGATGAAGACCAAGCCTGCCCACAGCGTGCTCACTGCACAGGGTGGAGGATGTATTCACCTGCTACCTGCTCGCGGAGGTTCTGCAGACGCCTCAGAACTGCTGCTCTGTAGCTCATGGCTGGTGTGTGGCCCTGTGGCCCCCGGCTGCCCAGCTCCCTGGCTTCGGGGTGCAGCCTGTGACCTCTGGGGAGGAGCGTCTGGCACCCGGGGGCAAAGTGCCTCCGCCTTCTCCACTCGTCTCTCCCTGCCCACCCCCTGCTGTCCATCATCTACCCACTCACACACCTAGCCACTCCCTCTTAGGTGGCTTTGGATCAGGCTCAGACGGGGTTGGGTTCCAATGCTTTACTTGCTTGATGCTGAGTGAATCTGAGTAAGATGCCTAATGTTTTGAATGCTCAGTTTCTTAATACTTACAATATGAAGATACTAAGTGCATTTACCTCTTGGCGTTTTCTGTGAGAATTAATTCATACCACATGTTTAGCACTATGCCGGCTATTTGTTAAGCACAGTGCTTACTAAATGGTAATTGTATAATATAAAACAGTGTCTAGAAATGTTTCTAGAGGTCCGCTTAGCACAGCTCTGAGCTGTGAATAGGCCTGCACCCAAGGAGCGTATAAAAAGGTTTCTGGCCGAAACCGGTTTGGCTCAGTGGATAGAGCATCAGCCTGCGGACTGAAAGGTCCCAGGTTCGATTCCGGTCAAGGGCATGTATCTGGGTTGCGGGCACATCCCCAGTGGGAGATGTGCAGGAGGCAGCTGATCGATGTTTCTCTCTCATCGATGTTTCTAACTCTCTATCTCTCGCCCTTCCTCTCTGTAAAAAATCAATAAAATATATTTTAAAAAAAAAAGTTTCCGTCAATTTGCAAATACTGATAGGCGACAAGGGGCGTGTCCCTATGAAATCTATGAGAACTTCATTTAATCAAAGGGTTCCCTGATTTTAGTGTCTTCTTGTTTTAATTAAACACTAACATTTTTTGAAAACTGTTTAAAAAAAGCCTGAATTGCACACAAGAGCGCCAAGAAAAGGAAGACGAACCACTAAGGAAACACTAGAGAAATAGTGACATGGACTGAAGGTAAAACGAACTCGGTGACCACAAAGACACCAGAGAAAATCGAAGAAACGGGAGAGTTACTGGCAAGGAAAAGAGGAAAATGCTTGAAAGTGAGACAACTAGAAGCACTAGAAGAAAATGACAAGAAGAGCAACATATGAGAAATATTGGGGACACATAGGATAAAATTTATCCATGTTAAGGTCTTCTAGAGTAATGTATAGTATACTATGTAAAATTAGATAATTATATGTTTATGTACAAAACAGGGTATGTATATGTATATATACACATTATATATCTTGTTGGATATATAATAATACATATATATAAAAACCATATATACATACACAGGCAATATTTCTATATTTTCTATGTTGCATGCATCTATATCCATAGAAGCTGTTTTATGCATGAATCTATATGAACTGGAGTCCATAGATATTAAGCTGGATTTATCCTCGCAGTTGGCAAGCTGCTGGGCAAACCGCTTTAGAGGTTGATGGCGGGACTGGAGACTTGTCGTTCTGGTTGATCAGATGCCACAGCCCTCGGCTAGTCCATGCAGCACCACCAGGTGCTACGACTATTTAAATTCAAATTTAAAAAGATTAAATGCTGTTAAAAAGTTAGTTCCACAGTTGCTCAACTTTCTGTTTTTATCCCATCGTCAGATAAGCGGTAGGAAATCAGGACTCCGCCTTTGGGGGCCGCGGAGATGAAGTCGGTCCCTGGGGCGGTCAGAGCCGCTGCTGCTGTGCGGTCTGGCAGGTGAGGCTCCGAGCTGCGGGCTGCCTGCGGGTGCTCTGGTTCAGAATCGCGGGAATCCTTTCAGGAGCATCAGCTACATCCAGTCTCCTTCTCCTCGTGACCTCCCGTGGCCCCGCCTGCCCTGTGCTCCCTCCACCCGTGGGCGATGGGCAATGGGCGATGGGCGATGGGCGCGGAGGCCGAGTATTTGCGTCAGGTCACAGCCCCGCCGCCGGCTGTGGGTCCGAGTCTCCCAAAGGCAGCCGCCGCAAGGAGCGCTTGCGGTTTGATGGAAGCCACGGTGGGCGCGGTGGCAGCGAGGGATGCGGGGAGCCAGGGGCAGCTCCCAGGTCCGGTCCGGGAGCAGGGGCCTTTCAGGCACTGGCTCACGCGGACCACAGAGGACGCTCCGGCAGCCGCACAGGCTCCTGCTTCGCGGGCGCAGGGAGCGGTTCCAGGCGCTGCCCCTGAGAGAGGCCTGACGCGCCGTGCGCGCTGGCACCACGCGGGACTCGGAGCTTCTTGCTCAAAAGGTTCTCTCGCGTAAAAAGTGTTTCTTCCCCTTACGGCCAAGGAGTCGGAGACTAGAGATTCTGAAAATGGAAGCCACTCCTCTTCGCCTTGAATACTTGATGTTTTGTTGATTTTTACTGTCTTGTGTTTGATCAGAATATTAACGATTAAACTAAAATCTTCCAAAACAGTTTAACATCTACAGAATGATCATGACAATGTCCCCAAGTGAGTGCCTCGTGTTCACATCAAATGATATCGACACGCTAGATGGATTTCAGTTCGTATGACCTCCTTTGGGGTCAAATAAAAAGGCGCGGTGCGGTTCATATGGTCTCCCCGAAACATGACTGCGCTGCAATGAGGCACGTCCCTGACCTGGTCGTCAGGGTCAGGAAGCCAGCATGGCACTGTGCGCATGTGACGTCACAATCAGAAAGCAGGCGTGACGCGTGAGCATGTGACGTCACGATCAGAAAGCAGGCGTGACGCGTGAGCGTGTGACGTCACGATCAGAAAGCAGGCGTGACGCGTGAGCATGTGACGTCACGATCAGAAAGCAGGCGTGACGCGTGAGCGTGTAACGTCACAATCAGAAAGCCAGCTGACACTGAGCGTGTGACACGGACGCGGCTCCCAGGCAGCGGGGCGGGGTGGGGGCGAGGAGTGCGGGAAAAGCTGCCACCGGCTGCCCAGCTGGAGAAGCTTCCATCATTAAGAGAACTTGCTAAGGGGAGCTTCCTTCCATTGGGTTTGGTAGTATAACACTGAGGAAAGTGAAAATGATGACAGACGTCATCAGTTCTTACCCAAATCTTCAAACCGGAAGGAGACCACCAGCCGCCCTCCGCGGAGGCCCCTGTGGCGCACCACGCAGTCCACCGCGGAGCCCCGGCGCGCGGGGACCCTGAGCGCGCTGCTGCTGTTCCAGGCCCTGCAGTCGCTGTCAAAGGCGTGCGAGGTGTTCCCTGCGGGCAACAGGCGCTGCGTGAGGCCAGGTGCGTGAGGCCAGGCCGGGCTGCCGGCGGTTCCTGGCGGTGCGGCTCTCGGAAACCAGGCCTGGCCCTCTTGCCAGCCTGTGAGCCTCCTACCCTCACTCTGACCACAGACCGCTGCCTGCGTGTGCTTGGCCTCCACAGAGGGCAGCGGTGACCACAGCGGAGAGGCTCCTATCAACCCTCCCCTCCTGACAGCCCCCAGGCGTGCCTGCTGGGCGAAGACAGCTGGCCTCCGGCAGGACCCGGAGGCGCGAGCCTTCCACTGAATAAACAAGAGGCGCTGGAGCAGCCGGGCCAGCTGCGCGGGGCTCACTGGCCTCGGTTTCCCCGCCAGAAAGGGTCCTTCAGCTCTAAGAACCAAGATGATGTCAAACCACGTGTAACGCTGCTGAAATAGAAACAAGCTCAAACCGTTTCTATGTGTGACAGTTACCCGCTTCCATCAGCAGCTTGAAGCTTAGATTCTGTTACATAATTACTTACTGTCATCGAGGGTATGACACTGTTCTGCCCCATATAAGAAAGGCCATGTAGCATGTTAAATGTGCTTTCAATGTTATGCCTAGTAAGAAGTTTATGCTCACAGGTAATAGCTCCATTTTGTCTTTTATTTTATAAAATGTTGTCAAATTTTAAGATGGTATTATAAATATCACATTTTAGATTTCTACCTTGCTTTGCACAAAACATCTACACTAATAAAAGAGAAACATGGTAATTGGCGTACGACCGCTACCCTTTTCATTGGCTAATCAGCAAGATATGCAAATTAACTATCAGCCAAGATGGCTGCGGGCAGCCAGGCAGCTTGAAACTAACATGAGGCTTGGTTGCCTCAGTGACGGAGGAAACCAACGTTCCCCGCCTGCACTGCAGGCCTCTGAGTGGGCAGTTTAAGAAACTCTGTAACAAATACCGCCGGACTTCAGCCAGCAGATTCGCAACATTGTAAGCAAAGGCCAGAAACCTACTTTCAGCCACAGAGGCCTAAGAGCTGGAGCCAAGCCTCAAGCTAAAGCTGGCCCAGAATAAAAAAAAAAAAAAGAAAAAAAGGAGCAGTTGGGAGCTTCAGTCACCCCCAGCCTGAAAACAGCCCTCAGCCCCTTACCCAGACTGGCCAGGCACCCCAGTGGGGACCCCCACCCTGAAGGATGTGTGACCAGCTGCAAACAGCCATCATCCCCTCACCCAGGCTGGCCAGGCACCCCAGTGGGGACCCCCACCCTGATCCGGGACACCCTTCAGGGCAAACCAGCCGGCCCCACCCTTGCACCAGGCCTCTACCCTATATAGTAAAAGGGTAATATGCCTCCCAGCACCAGGATCAGCAGAGCTGAGAGGCCTCCCGGCACCGGGATAAGCGTGACAGGGCAGTGCCCAAACCCCCTGATCACCCTGTGGCTCTGTGTGTGACAGGGGGTGGGGCCACAACCCCCCTATCCACCCTGCTCTGTTCGTGACAGGGGAAGGTGCCCCAACCCCCTGATCAGCCCTGCTCTGTGCCTGATAGGAGGGAGCTCCCCAACTCCCCACCCCCACGGGCCCTGCTCTGTGTGTGACAGGGTAGAGCCATAACCTCCCCATTGGCCCTGCCCTGAGTGTGAGAGTGGCGGCGCCCCAACCCCCTGATCGGCCCTGCTCTGTGGGTGTTTGAGGGCGGTGCCCCAACCCCCTGATGGGTCCTGCTCTGTGTGTGACGGGGGCAGCGCCCCAACCCCCTGATTGGCCCTGCTCTGTGCGTGGCAGGGTACAGAGCCCCATCCCCCCTGATGGGCCCTGCTCTGTGAGTGACAGGGGGCAGTGCCCCAACCCCCTGATTGGCCCTACCCTGATCGTGACTGAGGGTGGCATCACAACCTCCCAATCTCCCTGCTCTGTGCATGACAGGGGGCGGTGCCCCAACTCCCCAATCGGCCCTGCTCTGAGCCCGACCAGGGGCTGCACCTAGAGATTGGGCCTGCCCTCTGCCACCCAGGAGCAGGCCTAAGCCAGCAGGTCGTTATCTCCTGAGGGGTCCCAGACTGCAAGAGGGCACAGGCCAGGCTGAGGGACCCCCCTCCCCCCCAAGTGCACAAATTTTTGTGCGCCAGGCCTCTAGTCTACACTAATAAAAGACAAACATGCAAATTGACTGTACCTTTGCTATGCCTTATGCCATGCCCACCAGCCAATCAGAGCAACTATATGCAAATTAACCCAACCAAGATGGCGGCCAGTAGCCACGGAGCTGGAGCAAGCAGGAGGCTTGGTTGCCCCAATGATGGAGGAAGCCAAGCTTCCCGCCTGCCACGGCCCAGCTTGAGCTCCACTCAAAGCAACAAAGTTTCAATTATAGAAGGTAAATAAATCCCAGAATAAAAAAAGAAAAAAGAAAAAAAAAAGAGGTTGGGAGCTTCCGTCACTGGGCGGGGGTGGGGGTGAGGGGGGGGCTTTGCCAGTCTGAAAACAGCCCTCAGTCCCTCACCCAGGCTGGCCAGGCACCCCAGTGGGGACCCCCACCCTGAAGGGGGTGTGACCAGCTGCAAACAGCCATCAGCCCCTCACCCAGGCTGGCCAGGCACTCCAGCAGGGACCCCCACCCTGATCCAGGACACCCTTCAGGGCAAACCAGCCAGCCCCATCCCATGCACCAGGCCTCTATCCTATATAATAAAAGGGAAATATGCAAACTGACCCTAACAGCAGAATGACTGGGAATGACTGGTCACTGTGACACACACTGACCACAGGGGCAGATGTTCAATGCAGGAGCTGCCCCCTGGTGGTCATTGTGCTCCCACAGGGGGAGCTCTGCTCAGTCACAAGCCAGGCTGACGGTTGCCAGTACAGTGGTGGTGGGAGCCTCTCCCGTTTCCTCAGCAGTGCTAAGGATGTCCGACTGCAGCTTAGGCCTGCTCCCCGCTGGCAAGTGGACATCCCTCGAGGGTTGCTGGGCTGCCAGAGGGATGTCTGACTGCCAGCTTAGGCCCAACCCCCCAGAGAGCAGGCCTAAGCCAGCAGGTGGACATCCTCCGAGGGGTCCCAGATTGCAAGAGGGCATAGGCCGGGCTGAGGGACCTCCTCCCCCTCCAAGTGCACAAATTTTTGTGCACCAGGCCTCTAGTGTTATAACGTTATTTGTGATTAGCCTTCCAAGATTAAAATGTAACAGCAATTGGTTATAAAGAACAGAAAATTATTGAATGGTGATTTCTGACACCTCCTGCCACCGGGGGGCGCCAAACCATTCACAGAATTGTTCAGACATTTAGGAGGTAAACCAGGAGGGAGGCCAAGAGCCTGCACTCACCTGGGAGCTCCGTGTGGTTCCCCAGCTGCCAGGTTATCTGTGGCGGGGGCCTGCTCCTCACTGTGGAGCACATAAGTGCCACCTGCTCTTCCCTGTTTTGCATTCTGATAACGGAGGCTTCCAGGGTTGACTTGAGAGGAGTTGCTAGAAAAAAACACGAGTTTTCTGTGCTGAGTTAGCTGGTCTGCATATCTCAGGAAGCCCAGAGCCTGCTCACACAGCGGTCACTGTGGGCCTGGGCTGAGTCAAGGCGTATCTCCACCTGACCGCTCCCAGAACAGAGTTAGGAGTTTGCTGTGCCTGCGTAGCTACTTGGCGAGAGTCAGATGGTTGCTGCCCAGCATGTGATTAGTCCCTGGGAATCCTCCAACTGACTCTCTTACAAAAGCAATGCTTCACCTTTGATATAGGACTGTGTTGATTGGTTGAGCACTAGGTGAGGAATAGAGTCCTGAATTCTCACTCCACCTTTGTCACCAACTAGTTGTAAGAACTTGGGTTAGTCATCTGATGTTTTGGTTTATCAATTTCCTGGTCTGTGACATGAAGACATTGGGTTATAAGTTGGCTGTTTAAGCCCTAAACTCCCTGAGTCTATGACTCACTTCACCACAAGTTGCTTCTCTCTTCCAACATCAAAGACCATGTGTCTTACAAAGGGCTCCTGTATCTCTTTCTTCCTGCTCCTGCCTTGGACATACTCTGAGGTCAGTCTCTTGCTCTTCCCATTCTACTTCACACATTGGTCCTGACCTGCGCTCTTCACATTCATTTACTCATCTACCTGCCATCCAGGCGTTGGGAAGCCAGCGCCAAGTGTGGTTCAATGTGTTAGATGCCGAACTAGTAGTTTAGTGACAGACTCCACCCAAAACTGTTCATGAAAAGATCACGTGGGGAAAAGGCTCATGTGTGACAGTGCAATGACGGAGGTGTTCACGGCTGCTCTGATTGCCAGGAGGACACACAGACAGCCGAGCGGAGTGCTGTGCGGTGGCCAGCGAGGGGGACAGAAGGCCCTGGGCTGAGCACATGGGTCTGCCCCAGGAGCCACCCCTTTCCTGACACTTTGTCACCATGCCATTACTTTACGGACGGCACCGCACATACTAACTCAGTAAGAGAAGCGTGAGTTCATTGGTATGACATGGGGAATTACGTTGTTGATTCAGCTGTTCTGCCACAGAGAAAGCCGGCAGGTAAAGATAGTGGACGTGAGCCTGCCAAAAGTGACACCCAGAGCTGAGCCAGGTCGCTGGGTCAGGAGGCTGTCACTCCTCCTCCAGTCCCGCCACCCCACCCCCACCCCCTGCAAGAGAGAGGAAATGGTTTGGGCAGAGGATGTGAGCTGATTTTCCAGTGCAGTCACATCTGACTTCATTGCTGTCATAATGCTCTACTTTCTTTACACACGCTTTGCCCTCCGGAACGAGTGTGCGAGGGCCTTGTGAGCAGAGGTGGTGCCCAGTTCACCTCTGGTCCCCTGGAGCCTAGTCACAGGTCATCAAATATTAATTCTCTTTTTTAGTTCCCGGGAGAGAAAACTTAGTTGAGTCCAAAGACAACTTTCATAAATTCACATTTTAATTTAAGGCAGTGGTTCTCGACCTTCTGGCCCTTTAAATACAGTTCCTCATGTTGTGACCCAGCCATTAAATTATTTTTGTTGCTACTTCATAACTGTAATGTTGCTACTGTCATGAATAATAATGTAAATATCTGATATGCAGGATGGTTTTAGGTGACCCCTGTAAAAGGGTCGTTCGACTGCCAAAGGAGTCACGACCCACAGGTTGAGAACCACTGATCTAAGGGCTTGCAGTCAAAGTGTTCCCTTCTGTTTCCTTCCAACAAAAGATGGCAGAGGTGCCCAGGTCATAGCTAGAGGGAACCTTTTAAAACTAAAATGTTAAGGTTAGAAATGACATGTAATGTTCCTGTGCGCCCCGCTCCCTCCTGGTGCCCCACTCCCTCCTGGCACCTTGCTGTGAGGCACTCACCCAGCACCACCACTTTCACTGCCTTTGTTTTCCTCACGGAGCGGCTGTAATGTAAACACGTGTACACGCCTTCGTCGTGCGGAGTCACATTGGCCACGCGGATGGAGAGCTCATTGGGGGAGTGATGAAGAAGCTGGTATTTGGTATTTTTTAAAGCTGTATGGGGGGAGAGGGGGAGAGCATGTTATGAGGAAAAGTACCAGATGAATATAGATTCTTGGTGGATGGATTATTCGCAGGAATAGCTCTTGATTTCCATACTTTAAAGGAACAAATATCACACCTTGGATTGAGTTGACTTACAAACTCTAGTGTTACCAGCTGGATGCCTCTCCTAAGCTTGAAATGAGAGTAGGAAATAAAATATGTTGGTCCTGGTATCTGTGAAATAAGCATTTGCTTTATTTCTGTCTGTAGGAAATTAAGAACACTATGCCGGTGGACGGCTCGGGTGGCAGGGGAATTTTACAGAATTTGGGGCGTTACATTGTGAAAAACGCCCCACTAGCCCTGGCTGGTGTGACTTGGCTGGTTGGGCATTGTCCCATGAACCCAAAGGTTGCTGGTTGGATTCCCGGTTGGGGCACATGCTGGGTTTTGGCCCAGCCCCAGGCGAGCACGCAGGAGGCACTCTCACATCCATGTCTCTCTCTCTCTCTCTCTCTCTCTCTCTCTCTCTCTCTCTCTCTCTCTCTCTAAAAGAAAATAAAAAAAACTGTGTTCTTTTTTTAAAGGATGTGTTTGCTTAAAAAAAAATGCCCCACTATGATTTACCTTTTGAAATCTGATTCACTTGATGTTGTCTTGTCAGAATGAGTGTGAAGAATGTAAAATAAATGCATTGGTATTCATTGTCCAGCTGGGTGCTTCTTATTTTTAAGAGTTCATTATTATTTGAAGTTCCCCCCAAATTATGACTTAGTCCTTCCAGGTGTTTGTTCCTCTCGGTTCTATGGGGAGGCCCATCGCAGTCTGAGGCCCTCAGCTAACCAGTCCTCTCTTCCTCCCTCCCTCCCTCCCTTCCTCCCCCTCACTCATTCCCTCCCTCCCTCCCTCCTTCCCTCCCTCCCTCCCCCTCACTCATTCCCTCCCTCCTTCCCTCCCTCCCTCCCTCCCCCCTCACTCATTCCCTCCCTCCCTCCCTCCTTCCCTCCCTCCCTCCCCCTCCCTCCTTCCCTCCCTCCTTCCCTCCTTCCCTTCCTCCGTCCCCCTCACTCATTCCCTCCCTCCCTTATTCCCTTCCTCCCTTCCTCCCTCCCCCTCACTCATTCCCTCCCTCCCTCCCTCCCTCCCTCCCTTCCTCCCCTTCACTCATTCCCTCCCTCCCTCCCTTTCTTTTTTTTTTTTCTGTTGAGATTTATAATATGAACAAGCCTAGACCTGTTAAACCAAGAATGGCTGAGCAAGGAAAGCTATTTCTCACCCAGAACCACACTGTGTCCCTCCGATGTCGGATGAACTAGAAGCAGGACTTCACCTCAGCACTATCGACTTTTGAGTCCCTGATTCCTTGTCGTGGGAGCTGTTCTGTGCACTGTACGGAGTTTAAATGCATCCCTGACCCCTGATCCCAGCCTCTCTGCATACTACATGCCAGGGTCCCCCTGCCCCCTTTCCCCATTTACAGCAACAATGTCCAGGGGCAAGGGGAACCACCCAGCTAGATCCAGGCCTCCTGGGGAGACATCTGGTCATGCCATCACCTTAAAAAGCCCAAAACAAAACATTCAAAGGCATTATGTAACAGCATTGTCTATATATATAAAAGCCAAGCAACTGGAATGAAGGAATGATTGAAATGACCAAAACGACCAGTCGCTATGATGCACACTGAGGCCCCAATCACCCGCAGCCCCTCCCCCTGGCTGGCCCCACCCTCGATTGCCCCCCCCTGATTGGGGGTGGGTCCAGCCGGCCAACCTCCTGAGTTCCCTACCCCCCCGCTGGCCAGGCCCCATCAGCACCCATTGGGGCGGGCCTGCCAGACCCCACCTGTGCATGAATCTGTGCCCTGGGCCTCTAGTCTCTACATAAAGTTTCTCAGTCAGAACTTTTAACAATAGTATTGGGATCTAGCCTTCAGGGTTCATTTAGCTTGAAATAAGTACACTCAGTTATTCCACACCTACCATATCAATGCGTCATGGTTTCAGAGCCTGTTACATTGTCAGAGGCTCTGCTTTTCAAAGGCAGAATGAAGTTTGCTGTTTTAAAGACGTTCCAAGCATGTGGCCTTGGAAATGTTGAGTGGGCATATATAATGACCTCAGTATGAAGAGGAGGGTTAGAATCCTGCTCTAGAGATGAATGAAATAGATGTTTAAGAATCCTGCAGGCAACAACAATGTAACTACGTGAGGGGACACATGCTAATCAGACTTATTGAATATATACTCATGTCAATCATTATGTTGTACACCTGAAACCCATATGTCAATAATCTATACATATAAAAGGCTAATATGCTAAGTATCTGACTGTTCAACCACTCAACCGGCAGCTACAGTGCACACTGACCACCAGGAGGCAGATTCTCAATGCACAGGCATGGAAACATGGAACAGACTGATGAATCTCAGAAGGAAGTGGGGGCAAGGGCAGGAAGAGATTAACCAAAGATCTCATATGCATGCTAAAGGCCCAGTGTGTGCACGGTGGGGTTCCTCGGCCTGGCCTGAGCCCTCTCCTCTGGGACCCCCCAGGGGATGTCGGAGGCCTGGTGCAGGTTTCGGCCAATCCCCGCAGGCCAGGCCGAGGGACCCCACCCCTGCATGGATCCATGCACCGGGCCCCTAGTCTCTCAATAAAACGGAAAACGACTGCCTTTGCATGCAGGCTGGGCCCCATGAGGAGTTTGTGCAGAGACTGAGGGAGGGCAGGGGCAGTGGAGGGCACAGGGCGCAGCGGCCGCAGGTGTGGGACCGGGCATCTGTGCTGTTGCCCATCCATGGTCACGGAGACTGGCACCGTGATGTGGGTGAGGGGCGAGGCCGGGCAGGAAAAGGGCTTCTGCTGTGAGCTCCTTGCCCAGCCACTGGGAGGTTCCTGTGCAGAGGCCCCTGCGGCCACGTGTGGCACAGCTGGCGGGGCTCCGCCCTCTGCGGTCCTACCGGCCCCCCGGGCTTCCGGCGCCGTGTCTGTCCAAGACGCCCGGGGGAGCAGGGGGCCATCCATGTTCTTCCACTCACCGCGATGCTGGTTTAAGAAGATGGTGAACCCCGAGGGTGCCAGCCACTGCAGGGGGCCGCGCTCCGCGGGGGGCGCCACGCAGCTCAGGGTCACCGGCTGGCCCTCCTCCACCTCCACCGTCTCCGCGGGGCCCAGGGAGGCCGCTGCGAGTGTGAGAATAGACAGTCATCTTTCCTGTCCAACAGCTGCCATTTCCACCCGCATGACCTGCAGCCCCCTGGGGCCCCATCAGGAAACCACAAAGACCAGCCCCTCCCTTTGAATTAGCCAATCGGGAAAGACTGTGCGCCTGAGCTCCAATCAGGAGTGAGGGACGGGTCACGTGCGTCAGGATTTACCTGAGGGACCAGCTCAGGGCAGGTCCTCCCAGGCCCTGTGCCTCCTGCGGAGGGAAGCTGTGCCCGCGGCCTGGCCCTGGGGCTCTGCGCGCACCGGGGCCCCTGGATTCAGGGCGCTCTGCGCGCACCGGGACCCCTGGATTCAGGGCGCTCTGTGTGCACCGGGACCCCTGGATTCAGGGCGCTCTGCGCGCACCGGGACCCCTGGATTCGGGGCGCCTTATTTCTAACACAAGGGAGAGAAGGGGTGTGATCAGCTGGCTCCAGAACCCACTACCACCCGCAGGGACTCAGCCTCAACCCACCTCCCCAATTATTCCAGTAGTTATACACATTTCATCCAGAAACAGGACCTCAGCCGGCACCAACATGCGAGGGAAGGAGGGCTGAAAGGGGTGGGGGGTCTGGATGGGAAAGGGGACAGTTGGACATCTACTGGCACTTGCTCTGTCCTACGTCATTTCCTCTTAACTGCATTTATTTATTTATGATATATTTAATATGTTTTTATTGACCATTAGAGAGAGAGGAAGGGAGAGGGATAGAGAGAAACATGGATGAGAGAGAAGCATCATCCCTCGGCTGCCTCCTGCATGCCCCTGCTGGGGGTAGAGCCCGCAACTGGGCATGTGCCCTTGATCGGAATTGAACCAGCGACCTCCTGGCTGAGCCACACCAACCACTGAGCCACACCGCCAGGCTTACCTGCATCTAATTTAACTTTCAAACTAACCCTCGAAGGAAGAATTATGCGGCCCCCTCTACAGATGAGGGAACAGAGGCTCAAGGTCGCACAGGCCTGGGAGTGGGTTGCACCCAGGTCTGCACGCTGCAGAGTCTGCAGCCCTGGAACTCCACCGACTGAGTGAGGAGCCCCAGGCCCCGGCCTCCTGGCCTTGCTTATGAAGGAGCACCTTTTGCAGGCATCCAGGATAGAGCGGAGGATGGGGCTCCCCGCCCCCGTCACAGCCCCGGGGAACAGCAAACAACTGATGTGAAGCAGCTGTAAGTTTATCCCCCAAAAAGGACAGGGATGGGAAAAATAAGTTGGCACCTTTGTTGCTGTTTGTTATTTCTTCAAGTTTTAAATTTAAAAAATACTTTTTCTGAGGATGACAATTCTTATCAATGAGAGTACAAAACACACCCAGAAGCATAAGAATATTGTGGGGTTAGAAAATATGAACATGAAATATAATGAGTCTTACTGCATTAGTTTAAATTTAAAAAAAAAAAGAAAGAAAGAAGAAGGGAGTTATTTGCTTGTGATAAATTTCAAGTATTAGGAAAAGTACTTTGGAGAGCTCTGGGAATTCACTGTTCCATTCCAGAATTGTTCCAGAATTCTGCTTAGGGTGCGTCCTTGGTAATATTCTAATCTTTAGAATCAACCCACAATTGAATAATAAGGATATTAGTAGAGAGGCTTTGAGTGACAACAGAATTTTTTAAGGTTAAACAGCTTCTGAGCCAAGAGTCGGAACCTAGAACTAACCCCATTGTCTCCATAGCCATGACATCAAGATTCTTGCTTTGCTCTCTAGTTCTTGTGCATTATCTCGCTTCCCACAAACCGATGGAACTTTCTGGAGGGCAGTGAGTATGCCTTTCATTTCTCCAAAATTCATTACTTACAGGAACGATCACTGTGAGCTTAAGACAGGGTTTAACGCCAGCTCTCGTGCTGGCACTGCAGTGCAGGCAGCACTGCTGCTCTCTCCTTGCTAATAAGAACACAGACAGGAGGGAAGTGGCTACACTGAATCCATGACAGAGTAAAATCTAGTGTTAACCAGCAGCCCTGATTTCACCCTTGAGGCCCAAGGTTTATACTTAGAAATGTTGCCAATGTGCTTCCCTTTGGTAAAATGATTGTGGAGACGAAGCCGGCATCTGGGAGATGGGAGTGGCAAGCTTTATCAGCGGCCTGCCTATGAATGAACTAGAGGCCTGATGCACGAAATCGTGCAAGGGGCTCGGCTCTCGGCTTGCCTCGGCCCTAGCAGCCCCGGCTTTGTCCGGAAGGTCGTCCCAAGGCCATTGGGCTGTTTGGTCTAATGAGCATATTATGCTTTTATTATTAGAGATGTCTCTCATTTTAAGGATCATGGTCTTTTGCTTGGGATACATGCCTAGGAATTAAATTGTCTGGCTTTGTGTCTCCTAAGGTTAGTGTTTGCTCCTGTAATTCAGGATCAGGCACTGACCAGGCTGACCACGACTGGAGATGCCTGCACTTAGATGGAAAGAGGCTGTGTTTCGGGCATAGAAAATGCGTTGTTCTCTTTGCTCTTTGCTCCAAGCCTTGCTGTTGGCTGCACAGGCTTCTTTGTCTTTCAGGTTGTCCTGTAGACCCTGGGCTTGATTTAGAGGCAGGAAGTCACTGTAGGCAGGAGAGCAGCCTGTGCGGGGGGGGGGGGGGGGGACGGGAGAGGGGGGCAGAGAGCTGACCTAGGTGCAGGACACCTCTTCTAAGTAACCGTTCCCCATGATCCTCTCACTGACGCTGAAAACTGAACTGGAGCTCCTCCGTTCAACTGCACCTAAGTCTGGAGTCAGAGCTTCACCTTCTGCATCAGAGGGCTGGGGTGTGGGGTCTTCTCTGCTCACCACTTCCTCCCTGCAGGATCTAGAAATGCGCACCCTTTCTCTGGGGCCTGAGCGCCTGTCCTCCTGCCCGGCGTTCCCTGTCTGAGCTCCAGAGTTCCACGGGGCTCGGACACGCTCACCGGCAGGGCTCGGCGGGGAGGGCTGAGGTCTCCCTGGGTGTGACCACTCGCATTGGCAGGCCAGGCTCATGGAGTGGACTGTGGGCTCTGGGCTTGGTTGTTACTGTGGTGGCTGGAGTCGTCCCTCCGTGCCCAGCTTGTGCTATGAGGCTCCTTGCTGAGCCAGGCTGTGAGGGCTCTTCACCGGGACTGGTTTGTGTACAGAACTGGAACCTGTGACCTTCCCCATCCCCACTTCCAACCCCATCAACTAACTGTGCAGACAGGGGGTTGGCTCCACGCCAAAGCACGTGACCACCCTTCAGCAGAAGGGCAAGCAGCCTCACGGCCACCTGCACAGCACACGCAAGTACATGTGCCCTTCTAGCACCCTCAGTGCCCGCCCCGGGGGGATTGCAGTGCGTGGTCTCCACCTCCACTTGGGGTCATCACAGTAGACTGCAGAGAGAACGAAGGATTCTTCCTTTTTCTCACTTCGTCGGGTAGATTTGCGTGTGATAATAATAAAAGCTCCAGAACAGAGTCTGTCCTGCAGGGACCCTCAATGGACGTGTCCAACTGGAACGCATTATTCCTACTGCTCCCCAGGCCACACATACACCTCCCACAGCCTTGCCACCTCCTCCTTCCGGTGCTTCCTAGTCGTCATTAACGTCAGCGCCAGCATTGCATACCAGGGATTTGAGAGGCTCTCTCTCTTCCCAAAACATAGCTTTAATCAATTATTCCTCGCTCTCTCTATTTGTTTGCTTTTTGCTACTATTACTGCTCTAGCTGAGGCTTCCCTCATTTCTTTCTTTGCCCCTGCAATCACTTCCTGCTGGTCTCTGCCCTTCGAGTTTATCATCCTCATCTGCTTCTAGAATTACATTTTTAAAAACATAAATTTGATCACATGTGTTCCTTTCCTAGACTTCTTGTACAGCTCCATTGCTTGTAAGAATCAGACCAAAATTCCAGAAGGTTCCTGCCTTCTCCTCACACCACTGGCTGAGGCTCCTTTTCAAATGCCCCATGCAGAGGCCATTGCTGCTCTCAGGGAGGCCCAGGCTCCGGACACACTGGGCTCCGGTCCCAACTGTTCTCTGGGCCTTGAATACCTTTCTTCTCTCTTTCAAGACTCAACTCAAATTACACCGCTTTTGTCCAACCTGCCAACAGCCGTTAGGTCCACCCTGCCCACAAGGACTGGCTGACACTCCTCCAGGCCCCACAGGCTCAGACTAGACTTCTCTCCAGCACTAGCACAGCCCTTTGCACAGAGTGGTTACAAGCCTGTCCCCGGGGCGAGGTTACAATCTCCTTGGAGAAACTGTTTGCCATTCCTGCATTTCATACGACCAGGTCCTAGCACAGAGTAAGGCTGTAAGTATCAGTTGAATGAATGACTAAAAATGAGTAAATGCATAATGTATATATGCAGTAATAAGATGCTGACTCTGTAATTATTATGTTGAATAATAAAGATTAGAGCTGAGTTAAAACCAGACACATGCAACGAGGTCATTCTCAAACCAGAGCTTATTCCGTGAATGATGAGTTAGGAGGCAAGCTCTGCTCCCTCAGTGCATTACGAGGAGGGGCAATTCTACTTTGTAGATAGAATAAATACATGGCATAACAAGTGAAACAATTAGTCTGTCAGAATCGAATTACTTTCAATACAACTTTAAATAAAATGTCTCAAATACGTGTCAGTGCACATAAGGCTTTTCCTGGTCCAAAGACGGGTCAGCAGGACCCACTCACCCTGCAGCTGTGCTGTGGTCTCCTGTGTCCGACCTCCACCAGGTAGCCAGAGTGGAGGCCCCAGGGTGGGATTTCATCGTCCACAGTATAGGGCAATGGGATTCATGGACACATTCTTCATTCTTATTGTTTTAACCATCCTAGCACCTATTTATGCCAATGACACCCTTGACAAGAGGGTCGGCTCCAAGATTATGGGACTTCTCTGGTCTATAAATTTTTCGCAGCCTTAGAAGTTGTACACTAGAAGGTAGCGTGATGTTCCCATAATACAATCAGCTAAACACAGCTGACATTTATAGCGGTGCCAAAATGGATTTGCCGCCTCTTTACCAACAAAGCAACATGGTCAGCTCCTTCCTTGTCTGGGACTCTGGTGGGCCTGAGCAAGGTCAGGCCAGAGAGGCAGCCGGCAGGCAGCCCTCAGTGAGGCAGGTGCCCTCTGGGGCCTTAGATGAGTTTTCACACTGGGGTTTCTCAAAAATGGATGTCCCAACTGTGTGGTCAGTGGCTGTCAAACTTTTGATCCACATTAAGAAACACATTTTCTGTCACAACCCAGTACACACACACACACACACACACACACACACACACATAAGCATACACACACACACACGCACACACGCACACACACGCACACACACACATATAAGCATACACACACACATGCACATATAAGCATACACACACATACATGTACACAGATTGGTTCACGAGAAAATACTTTTACTACGTGCTTTGTAGGCTGCTACTTACATTATCATTAACTAGTTGTGAAAACTTGGGCAGGTTACCTAACTTCTTTTAACCTCAAATTTTATCATATGTAAATTAGGGATGTTAATACCTATCTCAGTATCTTTGCTAAAATTAAACGTAATTAACAAAAATTACCCAGTACTGTGCATTGCACAATAAACATATTTCTCTCTCCTCTTTATGAATAATATTTGAGTATATTTCTAAATGACTTGTGTCAGGTTTACCTAGGTTATAAAACATAGTCATTGCTGTTTTTATTTAAAATTTTATTTTTGTGAGGCAGTTTCACATGACAATAACTTGAATCCTGAAAAAGGTAACGGTCAGTTAAGGGCGTTAAACTTCAGACTAATTTAAAGCATTGTAATTGTAGCTGTCTAAATGTGTGTTTTTCTGAATGTAAGTAGCTATTCTTTAAGTCAGTTATTAAAGGAACTGATATTATTTATTAACGAAATTGAATACTTATCAAGTGCCTTAGGGTACAGGGATCAAACAAGAAGGCACAAATTGAAGTGTATAAAATAAAATACTACGTAAAGGAGGAACTCTAGTTGTTAAATAGAGCCTTTCCGATGCAATTCTATGGTGAGTCAGACTTAGGATAATAACTGCATTTGTGAAACATACCTCCAGGCCCAGGGTCCGAACACACACACACACACACACACACACACACACCAGCAAGCAGCACTTTCATGTGTGGTTTCCTCTGCCAGAATTTGATACAAGTTGCAACCAATCAGGGACCCCACTTGGGCAGGAATAATGTTACCTGTGCTCAAAAGGTGACTGAGTCTTTAATTTGCATAATGCTTCATTGGAATAAAAAAACAAAAATAAAATTTGAAAATTATAATACAATGTAAAGTATAACTGGCTCTTAGGACATAAGCACTACGGTTCGCTGTGCTCATTATTATCTCTGACCTCAGGAAGAGTCCTGTAGCACTTGGCTATGTTCAAAGTGCTTTCACATTTGAAATTTGAATCTTCTAACAATCCAGGGAGTTTGGTAGATCAAACATTGTAATCAACTTCATTTCAAGATACAGACATTGCATGTCAGAACAGTTATATTATTTGGCTAAGACTTCTACAGCAAGGAAATTTTAAATCCAAAGCTGATGCTCTTTTAGCTGGTACACTTGTTACATTTTGCCATCCAAGGTCCCCCAGAGACACACGCTGCAGTAATCCTTGCCATCTGTCCCCATTACCCTTAAATAAACGCACTAGCTCCCCTCAGATGTGCCCTGGGGCATCTGAGCACATTTACCTGGGTCACCTTCTAGAGTAGTTCCTCTGAGGATGCAGCTGGTTGACTGGAAGGTTTGGCAAAACATTAAGTCAAATGAGCATCAGAGAACATTAGCTCTAAGGCTTACCTGGAAGAGACCACCACACCAGCCAGCTGCAAACTCTCCACCACATGCTGCTGGGTGCTGTCGCCCTGGCTTCCTTCAGAGCCTGCAGGCGAGGGCAGAGCGGTTTCTTTTGAAGGGGAGCAGCCGCGGCTCTGTGACCTCATGGGTCGCCCGCCTCCCAGGCTTGGAAGCCCCCACTTAGCTGGCTGCCCCCAACACCTCCTGCTGGAACATGCACAGGCCGCACGTGTCACCTTGACTGTGGAGAGAGGAGTGATGTGTTGGTGGCACAAATGACTCTACTCCACGTGGGTAGTGCTGCTGCGTCAACTAGCTGCAAGGCCTGGGAGGTGGGGGGTGGAGGTGTGGGAGAGATATCAAAAAGTCCCTGTGTGGTAATGTCACCCTATTGTCACAGTGCTTGTCTAGTTTATTAAACAATTATAATTAAATAAGTTGGGGATATTTTATATTTCTAATTCTGGCAACAATTTATAATGGTTATTAGGATCAGAGTTCATTCATTCGCATATTTGCTCATTTAAAAAATCTACCCATCCATCATCCGTCCATCCATCCATCATCCGTCCATCCATCCATCATCCGTCCATCCATCCATCCATCATCCATCTATCCATTCATCCTTCCATCCCTTCATCTATTCAGCCACCTAGTATGCGTTGTTTTACGATATAATCAGATATGACAGATAAATCCTTGTTTTTAGGATATTGTGATCTAGTGGAGGTGACAATATATAAATGAATAATTTTGATATTTAATCCTCAATAATTGGACAAATTGAGATAGACTCAATTTCATTCTTCCAGGGACACACAGCAACATACTAATAGATTTTATGTTTAGAAAATAGAGGCTAATCTGTAATATTTGAAAAATTATAAAGGAAATATTTTCTGGTTCTAATTGACATGAGTGTTAATAGTCTGTAAATGTGTCAAGAGCTTGGGTAGGAAAAATTCTATCCATCAAAAATGTCTTTCAAATGTGTTACCCATTCAACAGGTAGAAAGAATAAAAAGAGGAGAGAGAATCGACCTTCCTTAAGAAGTTTAGCACAAATCTAATATGTCTCAAGCAGTATGGCGACATGAATGCCTAGGGCCATCAGCTGAAATGCAGATGGATAGGGTCAGCCCAGCTTGATTAATCAGACTCCCACTTGAATGAGGAGCCTCCTGTGTCTGCCAAGCTCTCCAGGCGTGTCCGGGAGTCTGGCAGCGCTGAGTGTGAGAGTGGAGCAGAAACCCAGGGAGTGGGCGCTGCTATCAGCCGGTGGGTGGGGCCGTAGAAGGTTCTCCTGTTGGTTGACTATATTGAAATATATTGACTTCCTTCTGGAAGCAGGGAGCATTGCATTGTACCATTTTAAAGAATAAAGAATTAAGGCCATGCTGGTGTGGCTCAGTGGCTGAGTGTCAACCTATGAACCGAGAGATCACTGGTTTGATTCCTGGTCAGGGCACACGCCTGGTTGTGGGCTGGGTCCCCGGTAGGGGGCATGCAGGAGAGAGCCGATCAATGATTCTCTCTCATCATTGATGTCTGTCTGTCTCTCCCTCTCCCTCCCTCTCTCTCTAAAAATAATTTAAAAAGTTCTAAATAAAGAATTAAGGAGTTTGCCTGAGGTGACACAGTGAGTCAGTAGCAGAACTGAGACACTTTTGAGTCTTTGGTCTGATAATTATTTTTCCTCATAAGGTTCCCTCCATGGACTCCAGTTTCTATAGTTCAGGCTCCATGGGCATCTAAGCATTTGACTTTCCTGCTGATGCCCTTGCTTTCGAGTGAGGCTTTATTGTGATACCCTGTCGCCTCCCCTCTTACGAAAGCCCCAGAAAAGTACACGTGAGGTTCATGGCGGTGAGAACCGACCAGGGCCAGTGCCCAGCTTCTCACACTCCCCCTAGGAGTGCTGCTCGGTGTCGGGTGTTCGGACTTTCCCAGGCAAAGCCCAGGCGGGCCACCGCGGCGTGTCGGTGTCCGGGACGTCCTGGACTCAGCAGCACACGCCGCGGCTGATTTTTCAGACCTTGAGCTTATCATGTAACTTGAGTCTATGAGGAGGTAAAAAATCACTTTTACATGAAACAAAGTTAAAATGCCATCATAGGACTTTTCATTAAAACCTGTGAGGGGGCGGGGGGTGGAGTAGGTGGAGTTGCACCAATTTTGAACTAAATTCAGGCAAGGGGCTTGCAAAAGGTTCACTTCATTTCTCTATTGTCCAATTGTGGTTTTCTGTTGAGTGAAAAAATGTACAGAAACATAGGTGAAAACAAGGAATACAGGACTCAGGTGACCAGAGAATGAAATAGTCTGAGATTGAAACTTAAATGTACAGTGTAATCCATCCCAAATGTATTGATTTAATATAGTTTCAGTGCAATACCTGTGAATGGACTCACAGGACATTTACCAGGTGTTCATCTAACTGCAAACAGGTGGACTTTCTCTTCGCCTTCCGTTCTAAAGCTCCATTTTGATATTCTTCTTCTAGTCCAATCTCCCAGTGGTTTTCTTTTGCATGAAGGACATAGTCCAAACTCTCTAGCCCAGTGATGGCGAACCTTTTGAGCTCGGCGTGTAACTCTGGTGCCATGTTGCATATAGAAATTTTTTGATATTTGCAACCATAGTAAAACAACGACATATTTTTGATATTTATTTTATATATTTAAATGCCATTTAACAAAGAAAAATCACCCCAAAAAAATGAGTTCGCGTGTCACCTCTGACTCACCATCACTGCTCTAGCCAATCATTCAAGGCCATCAGCCCTGGCCACAATCTCCCTGCAGTCCCTTTTCTGCACTCCCCAGTGTACACCCATAGGAAACTCGTGCTATATTTCAAGCATAGTTGTAGGCACACTGGGTCATAATTCCCACTGTCCTCTCTGCCAAGAGCGGCCTCTCTTCTGGGGAGACTATTCACCCTCCCAGCCCAGGTCAAGCGGGGCGCTTCTCAGAGTGCAGTGTGACCAGTGGCTAAGAACACGATTCCTAACCACAGCTTAGCTTTCTCACCTGGGAAACGGGCGTCATGGCAGCACCCAGACATGGCTGTGGGGAGAACTGAGGATGTTAATATACTCTAGTGCCCAGCACATAGTAAACACTGCATGAGTTAGCACTGACGCTCCTCTCTACTCCCAGAAAAATGCTCTACTTTTCTTTGCCCTGTGCTCGTTTCTCTCTTGATATCATACCAGTTTTATTTTGATTTGCATTAGATTTAGTTGAATGCACATCTGTCTCCCTGGCTAGACTCTGAGCTCCCTGGAAGCAGAGTTTGCTTCTTACTCACCTGAGTGTCCCTGAGGCCTGGCATGTCCCTTCCATAAGATATCTGTTTTTAAAATGCTTGTATTGACATATAACTGACATAATGGACTGTCCATACTTGAATTGTACAATTGGGTAAGTTTTGACATACACATACACCTATCAAGAGCCCCCCCCCCTGCCTTTTTAATCCTCCCTGGCCCTCCCCACATCCCCTCTTAAAACAATCACCATCTGCTTTCTGAACTAAGGCTGGCTTTAATTCTGTAGGTGTTGTGTGGACGGACTCCCACAGTGAGCATCCCTGGCCTGGCTCCCTCGCTCAGCGTCACTATTCCAAGGCTCATCTATGAGGAGCATGTGCAGGTCCCTCTTTACTGCTGGGTCAGGGCTCGGTGTGTGAATACACCCCAGTTTATTCACCCTTCGCCTGTAGGTGGGCTTCTAGGCTGTTTGCCATAGTACAGTTTTTAATTCTTGCCTATTGCATTGAAGCAATTGTAGGAAGACTTTAGATAAAGGAAAACTGTATTCTCCCACATTAGCTTTTCATAACAATCCCTTAATTCAGAGGGAAAGTTCAAGGAGAGCAGGAGTAGTTAAATCAGGTGACGCATGGTCCCTTGTTGGCACTTGGGGTGTACACTCGATGTGCCACCCAGACTGTCTCTTGATCTCCTGGTGGCTGGGCAGGTGAGACATGCCAGCTGGGCTCCTCTCTGAAAATTGCGTTCATTGGGAAAGAGCCATCTCACACAGGTGTCCCCTCCAGGGGCGTCGGGGATGGAGCTGAAGGCCCGCTCCTGGCCCCGAGGAGGGGCAGCACAGGGAGGGCTCCCACTCAGAGCTCCCGCCACGGTTTGGTGAGGCTGTTGGGACTGCATTTCAGCTCAGCTCCTCCCAGCCTGGTGTCGCTCGCTCCCTTCATGGATATTGCCCCCGGAGCACTCTCCATACCCCTGCACCCCTCCCTGCAGCCTCGGACCCAGGCACCTGACCCGGGCACTGGGAACAGCGCTCTCCAGACCCCTGCACCCCTCCCTGCAGCCTCGGACCCAGGCACCTGACCCGGGCACTGGGAACAGAGCGCGTGAGGGAGCGCATGAAGAAGCTTCCCATGGGAGAGAGGGACACTGCTCGCTATGCTCTGAAACCTGAATGGGTGTTTGGCTTATCCTTCTTCCCAAGCATCACAGGGAATCTCACCACAGCCTTCCCTGGGCAAGGAGAAGTGTGTCTTTTCACCCATGGCAGTGATGTTCAGCTTGTCAGAAAACTTGACAAATACCACAAGAGTTCACTGGACTCAGAGAATAAAAGTGGTTCGCGGGGGAAACGCTGCGAGCTGGGCTGTGAATGACGCGCACTGTGGTTTCACGGTCCCTCCCACTCTCTCAGACCCACTCTTCAGCCACAGCGGCCGTGGGTGCTGCCTCGCAGGGTGGAGGGAAAGATGGGGGGCACAGTGGCCAACCAGTGACCTTTTCCTTCTTCCTGATGGGAAAATGTCTGCTGGCCACCTTGTATGGGGGAGGCCTGGCAGCTGACGGCATTTGTCATGTTGGTCCCTGTGGCCTGAAGTTCACATGCCATGTTTCAGTGCTAATAGGGAGTTAACACTTGGTGGGGTGGTGTCGTGGGGACAGATTTTAGACAAACAAAAAAAGTTCCTTTCTATTTCCCATCATCACCTTGGTCAACGTAGATTATCTTGAGAAGAAACAAACAGGAAAAGGAGACATTTATTAAGCAGGTGAAAGTTGGACTGTTTCAGGGGCCACAAAAAACAGGGGATTTCCCCTGGGTGGAAGTTACTGGGTTTCTGTTGCAATTACGAGAGAGGCCTGAACTTTCTTTTTGCCCTTTCATGGCTTCTGTCACAAGCGTGTGGCCTTCCCCCGGGCCTGGGCGGGAGGGGCTCGCCTGCACTTACCAGCAGGGGCTGCGAGGGTGAGTTCCCCCAGTGCTGGGACTTGGGGGGCTATTATAGACTTACACAAAGTGCCACTGGAGTCTCTAAGCTGGAGCAGCAGCCTTTGTAGTTGGTTATTGATTGAGAAAAGCCTCCCAAGGATCAGCAGAACTTCAGTGGGATGAGTAGGCGGGAAGGAAGCAGAGAGAACTAGACTTGTCACCTGGCCCCTGCCACTAGCAGCCGTGTAGCCCCGAGCAAACGGCTTCCTCTTGGTCTCTGTTTCCGCAGTCATAAAACGGGGAGAATAACTGCGGTACAAGATGACCTGGAGGAATGAATAAACACGGTACCCAACGTGCCTGCTCAGTGGCACATGGACCCTGCATTCATTTTTAGACCCCAAAGGCCCGGGGCTGCCCTCATCCCCACAGAGCCCTGCAGGCCAGATGTGCCTGGAGAAGGGTGGGACCTGAGCTCCTGTTCCAAGGCTCTGCTAGGACTTGGTCTAATTAAACAGAACCCACGTGAAGGCTGGTGTCAGGAGGACGTTGTGGTTTGGGAGAAGGTACACAGGACAGCAGGCACCGGCTTCGAGTCTCGGCTCACAGGTCTCTCTCCGGACAGGTGACTTCCCTCCATGTCTTCATCCACAAATGAGGGATTAGATGAGAGCAGTGCTTTCCAAGCTGTGTCCCTCAGGGGCCACAAGGTTCTGCAATATTTTCTTTAAAATGTATTTATGAAAATATTTTAAACTATTAATTCAGGCTCTACAACCAGGCTGACATGGCTCGAATCTGCCATGTGACTCACCAGCCATGTGACTTTGGGCAAAGTGTTGAATCCTTCTAAGACTCAGCTTCGACTTCGGTAAATTGGGACTAATCATAGTATCTGCTAAATAAGTCGTGGAGGAAATGGAAGAGGTTTACACGGGTAAAGTACTTAGAAAGTGCTGGCTGTCACTTTGCCGGCCAGTGGACACCACCAATCTATTCATTTGTTATGCCAGGCAAACCTGGGTCTGCGTCAGACTCTGTGGGCTGAGAACGAATTCCCAGTGCTTCATCCTGGTCTACACAGAGGCCAACACATTTTTTCTGTAAAGAGCCAAGGTTTGTAGGCCCTATGGCTTTGACTGCTAACTTCCGCCGTTGTATCCTGGAAGTAGTCATAGCCAGTATGCCAATATGAAGATGAATGAGTGTGGTTGTGTATTAATAAGGTTTTATTTAAAGACACTGGAATTTGGATGTCATATGATTATCATGGTTCATAAAATAATATTCTTCTTTTGATGCTTTTCAACCATTATAATTGTGGGTCATACAAACACAGGCCGTAAAAACATTCTTGCTTGTGGGATGTACACATACCAGTTGTGGGCCAGACTCTGCTTGTAGGCAACTGGATTCCTGGTGTACAGGACCCCGTGTCTTCGGGACTGCCTACTTCTGCAACCTCACTTCCCCCACTTTGTGCCATCCCCCTAAGCTTTAATGTCCTAACTCTCGTATTCTACCCCAGCCAGCTCCTTTCTTCAGGAAGTTTCTGCACTTCCTGTCTTCCTGGAGCCTCCTCATTTGGCTCTTCACCATGACCCACTTCTGTTCAGCCTTACCTGTCAGTGTAAGTGCCACCTGCTTGGGGACAACAGACCTGACCATCTTATCTAAAGTAGTACCCCCTGTCCCACAAACCCCCCAAAGCTACCATATGACCCAGATTTTTTTCCTAAACAGCATTATTGGTCAACAGCTGTAATTATGTACCTTGTCTATTTACCTGTTCATTGTCCACCTGTCCACTACATGAGAACAGGAACACTGCTTTCTTACTTACTATGGTAGCCCAGCCTGCCACCCTGCTAGGAACATAGTGTTCAATCAGTATTGTAGAAGGATGAATGAATCAACAACCTAAGATCCTAGTTTTATACAGTGAGTTAATAATACTTGATATCCTCACTTGTAAAATGGTGATGAGAATCAAATGAGAATGTGTTCTTAAGACTACGCAGAGTTATATGAAGGGAAGATGGTAAGTCATTATGACAGTTCCGTAGACAGACCACAGAAGTCAACCGCCCACTTTTCCCATCCTCTTCTATTACAGAAGCTAACTAATGGGGAGAATAGTAAAGTAATATCAGTATGAATGAGGACATTTTCCTTCCTGGTCCCTGATATTCCCCACAGACAGGAAAGTGGCTATATGTATAATTTTATGTTGGCTGCAGCAAAAGCAATTATTTATTTCTTAACATGTAGTATTGCTATCAGTGGAAGTGGGGCTCTTGGGGTACAGCTGGAATAAGAATTTCTGGAGACCCCCACAGGAGAATGAGACCTACAGAAAGCTTTATTTCTGTGGAACCAAACCCCTGAGTTTCCAAGGCCCCTCTACCACCTTCCTGCCAAGAAGAATTCCCATTTTGCTTCCAGCAGAGAAGAAGCCAGTGTTCCAGAATCTCTGTTCCATGTGAGGGCACCATCCAATCCAGCATCAGACAAGCTGAGAGTGTGCATCCTGCTGCAGGAAGTCCACCATCCACTGTGTGTGGGGTCTGCATGGCCGTGGGTCATGTGCTACGGAGGGAACACAGGGGAGTGCAAAGTCCAAGGACCTGGAGAACCAAGAGTGAGCAAGAGCAGGAACTCCTTTGTTTGGGGGGATATATATTCCCAGACTTTGGTGGGTTTGCAATGGCCCTGTCCACTCTAGCCAACCCATGGCTTCCCAGGCTTCACTGATAGGCAACTATCTTCCCCAGTCACCCTGATTCACTGCGCAGGCACCATCTCCCCTTAGGTGGACCCCTCCCCCAGGGACCTGCTGGGAATGGGCAAGTGGTTCCCTGGGGAGTGAAACTGCAGCTTCCTGGAGAAGCTGCCCAAATGGCCATGCTTATAATGTTTAGCCTCCCTTTTGCTCCTTTCCTATTATTAATAACTAGCTAATTGCAATGGTATCAGCCCCTCACCCCCCTCTAAAGAGAAACTAGCTTCTTTGTAATCTTACAAATGGTGAATAGATGAAGGTCTCTATCTTCTTGTAATGGTTTCATGCTGTCAATGGGCATAGGCCTGCCTATCCCAAGGCTCAGAGGCTCTCCTGTGACTGACAGAGGAACAAGGGCAATTGGGCTGAAACTGGCTCTCTGACATCTCCCAAAGGGCCCTGGATTGCGAGAGAGTGCAGGCCAGGCCGAGGACCCCACCAGTGCACGAATCTGTGCATTGGGCCTCTAGTAAATATATAAGTTCTTTGGTTTATCACTTCTTGTCCTCCCCACAATAAAAGAGTCATGGCAACACATTTCTTTGCATAAGTTCAATAAGACCAGTTTTAAACTACGTGGTCTTATTAACCAAGATTTTGACTGAAATGGCATGTCTGAGAAAGACATGTATGGACTACGGATGTCACCAGAAAGCCTTAAGGAATTAAGGTTGACTTTCAAAGCCAATCAAAGTCCATTGCAAAAATGGCCTGATGCCTTGTCTGGTCACATGGCTCATGGCAATCTTTCCAGGTAAGGAATGAAGGTTATTTTCCTGAAAGATGGCAAGAAAGGAACCTCAAGGCATTCGGGGGATCTCGAGGACTTGAGGAATCAACCAAAACCTACAGGTATCACAGGCAAAGCCTATGGCAACTGTGGCTTGGTTTCTTTGCCCTGAGGTGCTGACTACAGCTCAGTCTAAAGATTGCTTATGAAAAATTCCAGCAAAGCAAATTTGAAAGCACCTGTGTGATTGATTTGATCAGTTGCTATTCTTGTGTTTATGTAAATAATCAGGCCAAATTAGAACTGGACTTATTACAGTCTCTTTGAAAATAAGGGTAATCTTAGAGAGGAAAAATTGTGTCTCAATGAAAATCACAATATTCACTGGTGGCTATTGTACTCCAGTGTCGTTAACTGTCTTCAATGTTTTTCTTTTAAGGCTGTGTCTGTGTGTGCCATTGAGGCCTCAGCACCTGATGACATCAACAGAGATGTTCTCACTACAGAGGACCCCTCAGAATGTCACTGCTTGCTTTCATTCCAGCAACAGCCTTACACCTGGACGTCTAATAAATTGGTTTGTGATTTGCTATGTGTATTAACCTTTGTGGTTTGTGTTCGAATATTTTAATAGACTGTGTGCCTATGTCCTTAGTTACCTGGTTGCTGGTGCACCCGGTGTAAGCCTCACGTTAGAAGCCATCTGCATCACCTCTCCTGAAGTGAGGCTCAATGATTTGGACATATGTTTGAGTGGATGACGTACGGATGGCCTATTGGCTTTATTTGAAACTGCTTTCCCTTTTCTGCCCACATGGTTCAGACAGAATAGCCCCAAAGTTTCTGATGGGGAAATCTTAGAATATTTTCCTTTGCTTCATTTGAGTTAAGTATGGTGGACAGAAGGGCTTCAGCAAGGTGTGACACGCGTGCCTGCAGTGAAGCCACTTCTCCAGCCTCATCTGGAACATTGTAAAGTCAGTCTTTCCCTTTGTCACATGGGTTTTTACCGGTCACCAAACATTCAGTTGCTATAAGTGTCCTCACTTTTTAATGATGCCTTTTAACCTTCTTGTCGAGTTGGTCACTTCTAGAATCCAAAAATGGCAGCTTGTCCAGCACATCATCCTCTGACATTGCCTATGCCACCTCCCAGGGACCCAGACTGACCTGGATTTTGCAAAATCCCTCTCCCATCCCATGTGCTCCCTTGTCCCTCTGTCAGTCACAGGAGAGCCTCTGAGCCTTGGGATAGGCAGGCCTATGCCCATTGACAGCATGAAACCCTTACAAGAAGATAGAGACCTTCATCTATTCACCATTTGTAAGATTACAAAGAAGCTAGTGTCTCTTTAGAGGGGGGTGGGGGGCTGATACCATTGCAATTAGCTAGTTATTAATAATAGGAAAGGAGCAAAAGGGAGGCTAAACATTATAAGCATGGCCATTTGGGCAGCTTCTCCAGGAAGCTGCAGTTTCACTCCCCAGGGAACCACTGGCCCATTCCCTGCAGGTCCCTGGGGGAGGGGTCCGCCTAAGGGGAGATGGTGCCTGCGCAGGTAGGTTGTGGTGTCTGGGGAAGGTTTCTGTCAGTCAGACCTGGGGACAGAGGTCATGGCCAGAGTGGACACGGCCACTGCATGCCCGTGAAAATTTGGGAATACATAATGCCCTAAACACAGAAATTCTCTCTCTCCTTTAGCTCATTCTTGGCTCCTGGTTCCTTTGACCTTGTAATCGCCCGTGTTTCCTCCAGAGCTATGTGGACCAAGGCTCACACACAATGGACTGATGGACTGCAGTGGGGAACCCAAGCTAAACTAGCCTGACGCTGGGCTGGATACCCCCTAACATGGAACAGCAGCTCTGCTGAAGCCACAACTAATCACCTTCAGGGAATTAAGGGAAATGGGACCTTGGAAACTCAGGAGGGTGATTTCCACAGAAATATCGCTTTCCAAACATCTCCTCCTCTTGAACAAGTCTCAGAAAATCCCTTTCCTTGGGAACTGGTGGAGACAAGGACCTCTCACCATGGGAACAAAAGGAGGTATTTTATATCCGTTGTCCTATCTGATAGTCACAACCATGGTGAAAAAAATCAGCATGTGCCCATTATGAAGGTGAAAGGAATTCGAGGAATCTAGCAAGCAGCTAAGCCAGGGCCATAACCCAGCTTTATCTGACTTCTTCTCTGGGACAGGAGGCTCCTCCCCAGTGACGTGCAGAGCTTCTGACTGCCCGTCAACACCAGGGCACCGGTCAAGCCTGGGTGGCTTCTCATGGCAGGAGCAAGCCATCTGGGGTTTACGTTTATTTCTAGCAAAATGAAGAATTTTTTTTATTATCTCTTCAGAAGGTAGACTTTTTTGGTCCTCAACTTAAAAAACAAAACAAAAAACATTTTGTTTATTTTAGCTTAAACCAATCCAAAGCACACTGACTCATTATCTTCTCTGTTTGCAGGCAGGCTTTACGTCTGTCGGGAAAGGGCAGAGTGAGTTTGGGGATCTGTCACGTAGAGAACAGCTAAGAACCAGCCACAGGCTAAACATGGCTTGGTATTTTGTAAGATGTGAGCATAAGCTGCTATGTTTCTGTCGACGTAAGAAACATTCAAACCTGTGAAGAATTTTCGTGAGTTTATTTGAGCCAAACTGTCGACAATTGTCGGGAGGCAGAATCTCAACAGATTGGGTTGATGCTCCAGAGAATGGCAGTTTTTCACCTTGTTTTATACATTACAGTCAAAGGAGAGGTAGGTGGGTTACAGGAAATCCATTGGTGACAGATTAGGGAGGAGGGAGAGATCAAAGCAGGGAAACCTCTAGGATTGGATAAAAAGTAAAATGATAGACAGGTACCTCTTTTGCTTTAGGTGGGTGCAGGATAGTTAACAGTGAACAATGAAGTCAATAACAATGAGGGGAGGTGTGGTCTCCGCAGAGCAGTGCCTGTGCTTTGAGGGGTCCAGAAAGAGGGATGTTGTTTTCACATTCCAGTATGTTGTCGTAGATGCAAAAAGACAAGAGGCTCAGTTAAGGTAAAGAGTGACCTTTGTCAGGGAGGATACCAGCCTACGACATGACTACCCACCATCACTGCTTTTAGTTAAAAAGTTTTCATTTCAGACCATCCTTTGTGGTTACTGCCGGTCTCTGAGTGTGTAAGGCAGCCATGCAGGCCTCCCTGAACGCGTCAGGCTTGGTGTGTGGTCCCTTTTGTCCACATCACCTCAGGATGTTAGCCCTACCAGGGTAGGATCTGGTTGTGTCAATGAAAATGGGCATCATTTCCTGGGCATACATTTTCCTACATGGTTTATTTAAAATCTATGCTTAACATATCATGACTTTAAAAACGGAGTCTATGTAAAGACGAACAACAACAACTAGTAATGGAACAATTGTAACAACATCGGCAATAACAGTCAGTGAGTGTGGAACACGGGTCTGTGGCTCTTGGCAGCATGGCGCCTGCTGGGGCTCGTTTCCTTTCTCTCTGACCCACATTCTACTCTGTGGACGGTTCCTGAGGCACCTCCGGGCTGGGCCGCGGTGAGGCCAGACGCTCCCACAAGGGCAGGAAGCGTTTTGGTGCTGGCCTTCCACCCGGGGATGGGTTTCCATCTCCTCAGCCTGATGACTCACCGGGACGCCCGACCTGAAGGGACCGGGCTCTGTGCTGCCCAGCGTCCTCCGTCTCCATCAGCAGCCGGTGGCCCTGGGCCCTCACACTCTCAATGGACATTTACAAAACAACAGTGACCACAGTGACAGCGGAACACACGACGGAGCGCAGACCACTCAGCACTGAATGAGGCCGCTCTGGGTTGACCGAGGACAGCTTCCTTTATGAAAGCGGCTACGGACCACGCGATGGAGAGGCCCGCGGGCCGGAGCGGCCAGAGCTGCATGCGGAGCCCAGGCAGGAGCACGCAGGTGCCACAGGCATTCACAGGAACTTAGTGATGCGGGGAGGGGTGGTTTCTTTCTCACAGAGACCTCCTTCCTCCAGTGAACGCACCTGGTCAGCATAGCACAGCCCTCAGCGAGGAAGAAACCAATATACCTCTGAAAGCAGAGGCTGAGGCTGGTCTAGGCATCACCAAAATACATGGCTATTCTCACCTCGAGTGGCAATCAGAGAGAGAGCCAGCACACGTTTCCCCAGTGCCCAAGAATAAACAGCTGCAAAATTTCATTTTTCCAGGAGTGCTGGCAGGTACGTGGCACCATGTCACACATTTATAAGAACTAATTGTATATTAAGTTTGACTGCTCATCAATTTTAAACCTACATACACTGAGCGTAATATTACACGTACTTAAAAATCAAGTTATTTCTTCTACGTATATTATAGGGGCAATTTTTTCCTTCCCACGATTTTTCATAATAGCTAGTCACTTTCCTAGGAAAAATTCAATGTATTGAAGTATTAAAGAAAAGCAAATCACATTGTAATCCCGTCTTTAAAGATGAAGAGCATCTTCCATCACCTAAGGAAACACCCCCCTTCACCTTTGTAAAGTGAACATTAAACTAAATAGACGCTAACTCGCTCCTTCCCCAGCTTCCTAGGCCAGTCTGGTTCCTCCTGGCCGGGCAGCTCGTGCCCTGGGTTCTCACGGGGGCAGGATTACAATTTAAAAGCAAACAGCTCTGTCCCTCACCATCTGAGCACTTCGTGGAACAGTGCAGCTGTGACGGAGCCTGTGAGAGTCAGAGGCGGCTGTCTGCATGCTCGCACACACATTAGAGTAAGTTCAGAGGAGCAATCAATCGGTAATGCCTTCCGACTGAACGCTGGGTGGCGGTGCCCAGGCTACACGGAACGCCTCCCTTTTCACTACACTGGACGCTTCCTCAGAGACAAGGACACTAGGCGAGTGAAAGAAGAGGCTTTGTTTAATACAAATGCACTAGTAGGAAGACCCATGATGGTAATGCCAAACACAACTGGAGGACAATCAGGATGCATTCCAAATACCACATCAGCCTACAATGCAAGAAAATTAGCAACAGTGATTTATCAAACTGACATCACTCTAGAAAATATTATTTTTATTTATTTTTTGCAAAATCATCTTTCAAATATAAGGTTATTTTAAAATAATTCTTTGGTTAAAGTATAATTCAAATAAAAAGTAGAAACTGCTGGAAGCCCTTCACTACAGGGTGGAAAATACTGTCCTCTTTCAGCCACCAGATGGCCATTTAATCAGCCATTCAGATTCTGTGGGTCCAAATGTAATGGAAACACTGTACCCGGTACTGAGCTGGGGTAAAGCCCAAGGCCCTGGCTACCGACCAGCTGGAGAGGAAACTGCAGGAAAACGGGCCGTCACTCCTGTCCCCCAGGAGAGACGTGGCTGTAAGTCAGGGAAACCAAGAGCCACGCATGCGTGGTACTGGGGTGTTGGAGGGGACGCGTGCACTAGAGCAAAATGCTGCAGACTCTCAAGCCTCGCTGAAACCCTCCCGTTAACGCCCCCTCAGGTTGTCTCAGGTACTTTCTGCATTAAAGGAGACAATGCCTTCTGCAAGGAGCCATTGGCCTGATGGGCACTTCCTCTCCCTTCCTTTCTTCTCTCCGCCCCCAACCGTCAATCAACATTTGTTCTTAGAGAGCATCAGGCTGGGATCAAAAATAACCAGCCTGCACTTCAGGTTGTAATATTAGCCCAGAATTTTGGGATGAATATGACATCATGTTTCTTTTATTACACATACATTCAAGATGATTTCCAAAGGATTTCTCATTTGGAGTTTAAGTTTGGTTGTTTAAATAAATGTGAAAAAGAATTTAATGTGAATTCAGATTTTCAGGCCATTTTGAAAAATAATCTGGATAATTAAAGCCAAGGAATGAACTCTTTGTTTACTCAAGGTTTCCCACCTGAATTATTCAGATTTCAGGTGGGAAATCTGAATGATTTCAGTCTCTGCCTCCTTTTGCTCATGCAGACAACAGCCCAAGGCTCCGTGCACACTGGACCAAAGGCAATGGATTGCAGTCCATCCTGGGACTCAGACCCCCAGGGGGAGGGGGAGGAGAGCCCATCGGAACTTGGTTCTGTGTGAGTACAGACACAGCCCAGAACATGCTGCTATTGCCAAGGAGCCGCATGGGAGGGACCCGGGCATTCTCCTGGGCACTGAAGCCATGGGCATGTGCAGAGCTAATACACACTGAGTCTGCCTGAGCAGTGGCTCATGCCCTTATGGATGAAAGAATGACTGGCCGCCAGTGTGGCTCCAAGGCTGAGTGTTGGCCCTGGCACCTAGAAGCCAGCAGTTCCCTTCGGTTCCCGGTCAGGGCACAAGCCCGGGCCATGGGCTCCATCCCAAGTAGGGGGCGTGCCGGGGCAGCCGTTCAATGTTGATGTTTCTCTCTCATTGATGTTTCTCTCTCTCTCTCCCTTTCTCTCTCTAAAATCAATAAAAGCATATTTAAAAAAAAGAAGAATGAATGGCAGCTCTCCTAGAGTAAGGATAAAAAACAGCCCTTTAATGAGTATGTCACCATTTGAAGATTAAAACATTCATATTAACCAATGGTGTCAGCATAGAGTTACTTCCACACTCAGAAGCTGTTTGCACAATGCTAGAAATCAAGGTTTGCTTCTTAAAATGTAAAATTCACGACACATTTCTTTAGGTGACTTTAAAACCCCTCTCGAACCCTCCAGCTGATCAGCACACATTCCCTCTTTGTTTCAAGGCTCATCAAATTCCCGTGTCGAACAGGCCCGTGGACCTGTTTCACACACCAGGCTTCATGCACGTGGGTTTTGAAGCTTCTTCGATGCTACCGTATCTATTGACTTGATTTGCACTGATGCTCCCTTTGTGTGGCGCACATCCTCACACAGTGAGCTGCTCCGCACCTGGCCACCGTCTGCCGCCTGCGGCCCTCAGCTGGCCACACAACCAAACAGACGCTGACAACTGATGTTTTGGCTTGATTGTCTTTCTTTTTTTCTTTTTTCTTTTTTTTTAATAAACTCCCTCTAAATCCGGGAAGCAGGTCTGAAGGGAAGCCACAGGGTGTGGTTCTCCCAACTGCCTCTAATTAGCTCTGTCTACATATTTAAAATTATCCTAGAAAAGCAAACAAAAATGACAGCTCAAGTAGCAGTGCGATCGTAATTGTCACCACTTAAGTTAGTTCCCTGACTCGGTCTGCACATCCCTGGGGTAGCTGGGGCCCCTGTGGCCGGCCTGGCATGACTGACGTGCACTGCATGTGAGCGGACGCCGCCCTGCCCCGGCGCGGTTGCAGATGTCCATATTGCACAAGAATGGGCTTTCTGCTCATTCCAACACTGTATGTAACGCACATCCTTTCAGAGCGTCAGCTTCCTTAACTGGTTCCCAGAGTCCGGACTCGAGGGCCGAGGACGAGCAGCACGGCAGTTCAGAAGTGCTGGGCTCCTTTGGTGGCAACACGGATCATGCAGCCACTTCGTGGTTTTCAATTCTTTGTTCCTACAATTGACTACTTCACACACTTATTTCCTCCTGAGTGTCCACAAGTGCTTCAGAGAGCAAAAGTGCTTCGTCTGCCCTTTCACAGAGCATGGCTCTGCCCAGAGCGTGGCCAGGGGCTCGGGACGCTTGAGCCGGGTCCCTGCCACCCTCTGGGCAGCGTCGGAGCCGGACGCCCTTGTGGTCGTCTCCACGGCAGTAGTTGAAGTGTAACCTCAGAACAGCTCTCTACCGGCACGTTTTCTGATAACCTGAGAAGAACCCTTCAGCGTGGCTTTGCCTCACTGGAACATGGAGTTCGAAAGGGCATCCCACCACCTCACAGGCAGCTCCGGTCCCTCCAGCTGGGGCCGCACCTGCTCCTTCTCCGGCACCCCTCCACGGGCTGGCTCCTCCCTCCGGGAGCCGCGGGGTCGGGCCACGGAGGAAGGAAGGCTACAGCCTCTGCAGAAGCAGGTGCCTCGACGTAGGAAGACAAGTCCCAAAAGCCTTGCTAACCAGAAAAGAGTCCAGGGAGAATGAGCTTTGTCTCTGAATCCAGTTTTTTTCTTATGCACACAGTCTCCATCACGAGCATTTTAAAGCATGAAAGGGAGTAGGCTAAGTTATTCTGCGCTGTCACGTATAGCGTGGTGCAGACCTCTTCGTTGTTACTAAACACACAACAAGACACGTCTCCCCAAGGCTTCCCAAAGCCTGTTTCCCTCCTCGGGGCGTGGCTCAGTCTTGTAGCAACGTCTCTCTCCAGTTGAAGCCCCCAGTGGGTCCATGGGTGAGAGGAAGGATGGGTGGGTCCCTCAGCTGCCAGATTCCAGTTTCTCCCAGTTCTTCACAGGAGCAAAACCCCAAGTACGGAATCTGAAGTAAGAGTAGTAAAGAACAGGAAACAGAGGTTTAATGCTGCAAGTTTTACCTAAAACAGAGATCTTCAGGTGGCCCTTGAAAATAAGTATTCATAGGAATTAATCAGGGCTTTGTAGACAAGCATCCCCAAAACCCATAAAGAAAATGAAATGGAAAAAGCTGCTAGACTCGAGGTCAGAGCAGTTACACTGCAAAAGGACTCATCAGAAGGATTCATTATATGTGAGCTCTTCAGTGCGGTTAACTGCCCACAGCTGGCTGCTCGGTGGTGTGGCAGGAATGAGGACAGTACATGAAGCTGAGGTGCTGGGAGTTAATTCCTAATTTCTTAAAAAATATGTTTTTATTGATTTTTAGAGAGGAAGGGAGAGAGAGAGAGAGTAACATCAATGAGAGAGAAACATCTATCAGCTGCCTCCTGCACGCCCCAATGGGGATCGAGCCCACAACCCGGGCAAGTGCCCGGATCCGGAATCAAACTGGTGACCTCTTGGTGCACGGGATGATGCTCAACCACTGAGCCATACAGGCCAGGCAATTCCTAATTTCATAATTGCAAGTCAAGCTGAAAACGAAGCGTAAACATTTCTGAAATTATAGTTAGACAATAGGAAAAATTATTCAATTTTTGAAAAGCTGTTGGTTTCACCCAGCTTTATTTATTTATTTATTTATTTATTTATTTATTTATTTATTTATTTCCATGTGTATCTGCAACATGCAGAGTTGAAGCTGGTCCTTCCTCACTTCAGGACTCATGGATTTTAGAAGCTTATTTGTGTGTGTGTCCAGAGCTGCATTATAAACAAGACAAAAATCTCTGCCCTCAAGCCGCTTACAGAGCAGTGGGAAGGACAGAAGCATAAATAAGCTTTAAAAAACATGGAAAAGAATTGCAATGGAGTTTGAGCCAGGTTCTCCGGGGCACAGAGAGGGAACATCTGAGTGTCCTGGAGGGAAGTGGGGGGTGGGGGGAGGTTCATGGCAGGAAAAGGAGTTGTCAGCCAGCCTCTCGGACTCTGTCTCCCTGCCCTCTCTTGGGTTTGCCCTTCAGCCTGACAGTTTCAATCACTGCTTCCCATGCCTGCCAGCCAGGCCGCTCCTCACCGAGCTGTCAGACGCTGAGCTCTGGCTCACTCACCGCTCTTCCTCCCACCCCCAGCCCCTCAGGGGACGCCAGACAATGTGCTTAGATTGTTTAGCTACTTCCTAAATTTTAGCTCAGAAACTAGAACTAGGTCAAGCAGTTCTTTTTCTCTTATACAAGACCTAATAAAGTACCTTACACAGGTTACCACCACTCAGTAATCTTGGTGATAGAGTCAATAAATGCATCTTCCCAGTTCAGAACACTCAGCTGCCAGCAGTCATTGAATGGTTCTAAAATCGCTGGGGCCACAGGGCCCTGAAATGCAAGCATGGATTACCTTACCTTTCGGACCATTTGTACGAAGTCCTTGGAGTTCTGAGGTGACAGGCCCTGAAGTTGGCAGGTACATGCTTCGAGGGAAGATGCATGGGCCACAATCAAGATGTTATTTCCTGGGGGGGAAAGCAAGAACTGGGAAGACCATTTCTATCAAGACACATGCAAACTTTGTAAACACCGGAAGCCAAACCTGGGCAGGGGCAGACATTCTCAAGGAGACAACTTGGCCAAACAATATTTCGGAAATACTTAGTATTGTGAAGGCAGCCTAATATCATTTTTAACAATTTAATCATAAAATAACTATAGATTCATAGGAGGTTACAAATGTAGTTTACATGCACCATCAAATCACTGTTGACCTTTGAACAACATGGGTTTGAATGTGTGGATCCACTATGTGCAGATTTTTTCATTAGTTGCTGTAAATGCATTTTCTCTTATGATGTTCTTAATAACATTTGTTTTTGTAGCTCACATTATTGTAAGAATAGTATCCTATCTAATAAAAGAGTAATATGCAAATTGACCATCACTCCAACACACAAGATGGCCACCCCCATGTGGACACAAGATGGCCTGCAGGGGAAGGCAGTTGTGGGCGATCAGGCCAGCAGGGGAGGGCAGTTGGGGGCAACCGGGCCTGCAAGGAGGGCAGTTAGGACTGACCAGGCCTGCACAAGAGGGCAATTGGGGGCTACCAGGCTGGCAGGGGAGGGCAGTTAGGGACAACCAGGCTGGCAGGGGAGGGCAGTTAGGGGGGACTGGGCTAGCAAGGGAGGGCAGTTGGGGGCAATCGGGCTGGCAAGGTAGCAGTTAGATGTCGATCAGGCTGGCAGGGGAGTGGTTAGGGGGTGATCAGGCTGGCAGACAGAAGCAGTTAGGGGCAATCAGGCAGGCAGGCAGGTGACGGGTTGGGAGCCAGCAGTCCTGGATTGTGAGAGGGATGTCTGACTGCCCACTAGGATCGGGCCTAAATGGGCAGTCGGACATCCCTCGAGGGGTCCCAGATTGGAGAGGGTGCAGGCTGGGCTGAGGGACACACACCCCTCTGTGCACGGATTTTGTGCACCAGGCCTCTAGTTAATACATAAACAAACAAAATATGTGTCAACTAATGGTTCAATAGGCTTCCAGTCAACAGTAGAGCTTTGGGAGAGTCAATTACAGTTTACATTAACACTATTATTTTGTATGAGTTATATGTGGATTCCCAGCTGCATAGAGGCTGGCACCCTTAACCCTGTGTTACTCAAGGGTCAACTTTACATGCCATAGACATCATGTTATACATAAGTAAGTATATGCACACCAACATATATTTACAGATTGCGTGGTATGTATATAAACTATATATGCTACACATAGATGTACACACACACGGGCCAGGGAAGTCCCAGGCACCCTCCACTGGCAGCTTCTTGCCTAACTGCTAAGCTGTCACAATCAGGAAATGCATACCGGTGCACATCACTCACTTACGTTTCACCAGGTTGATCCAGTTCCATCACATGCAACCTTTTGTAAACACCACCACGATCAAGATACAAACCTGTTCTTTGTCTACAGTGTGCTCTGTTCCGAGCATTACAGCACTCTCCCACTCGCCCCCGCCCCCCCGCCCGCCAATGGTTTCATTAAATACTGTGAGTGTATTTTCCACGTTGCCGCACTGAGACCTTCTGGTTGAGAACATGTTGGGTCTCTTTCTAGTAGGATCTCGGAGTGGTAATGAAGTGAGCAATGACTGAAAGGGGGAATCACTCATAATACTGTGGAGCAGGGATTTCCATTGTTAACATTTTGGTATATATAATGCCAGTCTTTGCTCTATAAAGATTCATATTTTAACTTGAAAAAAGCGATGAGAATGTATATACTCTTCTGTAACCTCCCTTATTTTTACTAGACATTTTATAGTGAAGACTTCTACATATCATTAAATGTTTGAGTTCAGTGTTTATATAATTCAATAGCAAACAGACTTGAGTCTAACACAGCTGTGGGCAAACTACGGCCCGCGGGCCGGATCCTGCCCGTTTGAAATGAATAAAACTAAAAAAAAGACCGTACCCTTTTATGTAATGATGTTTACTTTGAATTTATATTAGTTCACACAAACACTCCATCCATGCTTTTGTTCCGGCCCTCCGGTCCAGTTTAAGAACCCATTGTGGCCCTCGAGTCAAAAAGTTTGCCCAACCCTGGTCTAACAGAACACTCCTTGGTTGGGGGCAGCAGTGATGGGATGTGCATTTGCATAGGGATATTTGTGTGGGGGTGTTCACCCACCTGCGTCAAATTATAGGAAAAACAATGGTATGCTAAAGAACTTCTAGAAACTGCTGGGGAATCTCCTTCACAGAATGCAAGAAACATCTAAGTTACTTCATATCAAAACTGAGTCTGGTGTATTCCCATGGAATGCCTACCATTCCAGGTATTCAAGGGAATGTTGCAAATTTAACATGAAAGCATACACAAGAGTCTGGAAAAATTTATTAAGCAAGTTAAAACATCTTGACTAGCCTATTAACCATGATGGAGAAATGGTCACATATTTAAATATGGAATCCAAAATAACACCACTTACCTTTACTTTTACATTCACTTATTATTTCTTTTGTTACTTGGAAACTTCTACTGATGTAAGTGTCATAGGATTCTGAAACCACTAATTTGCTGACTGGAATGTGAGGTCTGTAATAGAAAATGAACAAAGGCAATAAAACATTTTGATCCTAAGACAAAGCAATTGATATTACTCTTAACTTTTATTTCAAGACCCTTCTAAAATTCCCATAATTCTTTTTACCCGTTCCTAGAAGGGAAGGAGGTAGAGTATCCCCTCTTAGACATGGGGTTGAAATGTACACGATGCACAGAAATAAAGGCCCTGGGTGCACAGTGTCAGAGTGACCAGCTCAGAAATGAAGCAGTCAGTGCAGGCTTCAGCTGTTACTGGTAAATCTACACTAATAAAAGACAAAGATGCTAATTGATCATACCTTCGCTACACCCATCAGCCAATCAGAAGAGTATGCAAATTAACCCAACAAAGATGGCCGTTAAATTTGCATACTGCAGGTGGGGCGTGGCTGGTGCCATCCACCGCCCGCCCCACAGTGGGATCAGGCCTGCCATGGGCGACCCGGGGTGCCCGGGGCGGCAAGGCAGTGCCATCCGCCGCCTGCCCCACTGCGGGTTCAGGCCTGCCGTGGGCGACCTGGGGAGGCGGGGCAGGCACCGAGGGATAGGGCCTGCCATCTGCCACCCAGGGAGCGGGCCTAAGCCAACAGGTGGTCATATCCCGAGGAGTCCCAGACTGTGAGAGGGCACAGGTCGGGCTGAGGGGCACCCCTTACCCCCGCCAGTGCACAGATTTTTGTGCACTGGGCCTCTAGGGATTAATAAGCAGCTTGGCCAGTTTTATTGACTATCAGTCCCAGGTCACACAGCCAAGAGGAAGCAAAGTGGAGGTTAGATCTCATTACCTATTCAGAGCACCAGAGATTTCCTACGCCCCTTTTTAGTAGCCTTACAAACAATAACCCGCAAGGATAGGTTTTATTTCTTAACATGTTGTTCCAGCTTTCTTGGGATATAACTGACATATAGCACGGTGTAATGTTTGGTGTATGACATGGTGATGTAATACACATGTATTGCAAAATGATTAGCACCGTAGCCCTATCCAACATATCCATCATGTAACATAACTACCATTTCTGTTTTCGTAGATGGAATAATTAAGATGTACTCTCTTAGCAGCTTTAAAGTGCATGGTAATTATTATTAACTATAAGCACATTACAGTTATATACATTAGATCCCCGAACATATTTATCTTGTAACTGGGAGTTTGTACCCTTTGACCAACATCTCCCGTTTCCCCCCAGGCCTGGAAACCACCGCTCTAGTGTCTGATTCTCTGAGTTTGGTTTTTGTAGATTCCACATAAGTGATGTGTTTAGATGTCTCTGAGATCCTGTTTTCCTTTCCTTTGGCTACAAACCAGAGGAGGATTGTTGGGCCATACCATAGCCTATTTTCAATTTCTTCAGAAATCTCCATTCTGCTGTCCATAGGCCAACCCAGGTACCACCCTATAAAAGGTTCCCTTTCCTTCACATTCTTGCCAAGGGCAGGTAGCTTTTGCATTCTGATGATAAGCATTGGAATGGGTGTGAGGTGACAACTCATTGTGGCTTTGATTTTCATTTCATTGATGAGTGATGTTCAGCATCTTGTCATGTACTGTGGGCCATTTGTATGTCTTCTTTGAAAAAATACCTATTCGGTCATCCCGTCATTTTTAAACCTAAATTTCATTTTTCAATGACAGTTTACATTTACAGTATTATTTTGTATGAGTTTCAGGTGGACAGCGTAGTGGTTAGACAATCACATATTTTACAAAGTGGCCGCCCAATATTTCCTGGACCCTCCTGGCACCGTACGAAGCTATGACGTGTTGTTGACTATATTCCCTGTGCTGTCTTATACCCCAGGGCTGCTCTGTAAATACCAATTTGTACTTCCTGATCCCTTCACCTCTCACCCAGGCCCCAATTCCATCTCCCCTCTGGCAACCATCATGGTCTCTGTGTCCATGAGTCTGTTTCAGTTTTGTTTGTTCATTTATTCTGTTCTTCAGATCTCACATGTAGGTGAAATTACGTGGTATCTGTCTTTTTCTGACTGGCTTACTTTACTTAACATAATACTCTCTGCATCCATCCATGATGTCACAAATGGTAAGATTTCATGCTTTTTATTTTAAGGCCAAGTCATACTCTGCTGTAAGGAGTTGGGCCACAGGCAGGGTAAGCGGTCTGAGATCCTGTACATCAGAGGTTCTCAGCCTGTGGGTCGCGACCCCTTTGGGGGTCTAACGACCCTTTCACAGGGGTCACCTAAGACCATCGGAAAACACATATATAATTACATATTGTTTTTGTGATTAATCACTGTGCTTTAATTATGTTCAATCTGTAACAATGAATTGGGGGTCACCACCACATGAGGAGCTGTGTTAAAGGGTCGCGGCATCAGGAAGGTTGAGAACCACTGCTGTACACCCAGGCTTTTTTCATACTCAGGACACGTCCTTCTCTCCGTCGCAGCTGCTCTCCCTCACAGAGTTTCCTTCTTCACTCTAAGCCAGAGGATCTCAAATCCTCCTCCTCCTTCACTACGTTTGATCTCGCCACCATCCCCCGCCCCCCAGCCTATGGCTCCTCTGTCTCAGCAGCCTGAGAGCCCGCCACCCTGCCCAGCGGATCCCACCACCCGGCCTCACACCCTCTCCAGAGGGGTTTTTGGCTCTCTTCCTCCCCCACTCGGCACCAGCCTTAAAGTGCCCCTTTCAGGAAATCGCCAGCACCAAATCTGGCTTCATGCCCACAGCCATGCGCATACCCTCCACCGGCAGGCCCCTGCCCTCCCAGTCAGAGCGGATGCTGTCCCTGACAGGGGCCCACTGTAAATCTATCAGGAAGGGCAGGAAGGTGGCAGGTCTCAAGACCACATGGTTCTCTGCCAAGAAGGACTGAGAAAGCAGCCCACAAAGCAGTTAATTATTTAAAAAACTAGAGGCCCAGTGGTTAGGGTCCCTAGGCCTAGCCTGCGATCAGGGCCATTTTCCGCCGGCTCACCAGTCCCTGGCCACCACTGCCACCGCCAGCCAGCTGGTTCCCCTTGCAGGACCTCGTCCCGCCTGCCACTGCAAGCCAGCTACCGGGTTCCCCTCACAGGCCCTCGTCCGCCCCACCGCCACGGCTGCAAGCCAGCTGGTTCCCCTCGCCTGCCCCCCACATCATAGCGACTGGTTGAGCGGTCATTCCAGTCATTACACTTATGGTCTGGCCTTTTATTATATAGGATTAGCAGAGGTCACCCAGGAAAGACATGAAAATCTGCAGTCTTCCTCTCTCGCCTTACACAGGCCATAGAAAAATACATCAATCTTGACCCTACAAGCCCAGGGGGGACAAACCCCCCAATGAGACCTTTTAAACATGACCTTTAAGGTCTTTAATAATAGAGACAAGGAGACCCAAACCCCAAAACAAAGATGAGACCAGGCCAAGGCTGAAGCCCAGATGAAGGCCTTTCAGCTCCTAGCCACGGCTCTCATGACCCCAAAAGAAGTGCCGGTCCTCCAACTGCAGGTAAGTCAGGAGCTAAGCTTCCTCTGGGCCCTGCTTCAAATGCAACAAGAGAGGACACAGGCCAAGTCCTGCCCAAACCTGAGACCCCCGCCTGGGCCGGGCCCAAGGTGCGGAGGGAAGGCCACTGGAGATCAGGCTGCAGTCTGGCCCCTCCAGGTCGGATCTCAGCACGGCCGCCCTCTGGATCTGGTTTGGAGCTCCCAGACCTCCTGGGATTGGCCACCAAAGACTGAAGCTGCCCTGACAGGGCCCCACAGACTTACATCACCAGGGCAGAGCCTCGGGTAATGATTGTGGTGGCAGGTAAGCCAATCTCCTTTTTAATCAACACTGGGGCCACTTATTCTGCCCTCCCCGAATTCCCTGGGACCCTTGTCCTCCTCCTCAGTCTCTATTATGGGGGTTGACAAATTAGTCTCACAGTCAGTAGCCACCTCACCTCTACACTACATCTTACTAAATAACCGCTTATCCTCTCTTCTTGCCCAACCTGAATGGTATAGGCAGCCCCTCATAAAGCCCAGTTGTCCCAAACAACATTCACCAACTTCAGTTTCACTCACCCACAAAGCCATGCCACTCCTTAGATTGCCTTATCTCCTCCATCACTCTCCCCTCCTCTAAACAAGAAATACTCTCCTTTCTCGGCTCCGCTATGTACTCTCGCCTCTGAGTTCCCAACTTCAGTTTTCTTACAAAGCTCCTCCATAGCCTGACACGGCCAAGGGACTCCTCACTGAGCCTTTAGATCCCTAGGCCAGCATTCTCACCCCTTTAACTCTGAAAACTTCTCCGACCTCAGCGCCTTCTCACACACACCCCTTTTTCCAAAGAACAACCTTCTTTACTACAAAACTACAAATGCTTCCTTAACAGTCTGGCTATTATCAGAAGCTGAACTCATTATCACCCAAACCTTAGCATGTTATCTCTAAGGAAAAATGTGACAGTTTTAAATCCAAGCAGCGAGAGGCTTGGGAACAGACTGCTGGGCCTACTCCCTTCTCACCCTGCCTTTTCTCCAGCCTCATTTGCCTATACATAATTTCCAAAGTCTTTGGCAACTCTAAAACTTTGAAACATTGCTAGACATCTAAATATTCCAACAAGTTTTAAATTCACCAGATTTTAGCTTTTATTACAGAAAATCTACAAAGTAAATTTAGAATTGTTAATATAGTGTCTAGTGCTTTGTTAAAGATATATTTCTTAAAAGTGAGAATGTTCATAAATGTCAACCTAAGAAATGCTGGCTGCTTACTTTTAATTATCATTGGAAAATTAAGATTTAAAAATTGTATGGTTTTAATAATAGAAGGCATGGACATGCATTTTTAAAGAAAAAAAGAAAGTGAATTAAAATTATAAAAATGGTTATGAAAATTATAAAAGGTTTGTAGGGAAGAATATTTAAAAATTATATAAATAACATAAACCAGTAAGTCAGGACAAGCAGAATAGAAAAACTGAAATAATAAAACAGCAGTCCACAGCCACCTAGTAAATCCTATCTTCCCTAAACCAAGGATACTTAAAAATAAATAATTTAAGAATAAAACTCATTTTGGTATATTAGACTACAACCCTCCAAACTAATGTCTCTTTCCTTCCACCAGACCATTTGTCATAACTCTTACTGTTCTAACTTTTACCCCAGTAATACTAAAATGTCTAAAACAGTTTGTCTCCACCAGGTTACAAGCCCCACTTGTACTCAGAAAATACCACCCCTAAACACCATCACAACCTCCTTTTGTGCCCAGCCCTCATCGTCCCTCTGACCCCCAGAGCAAGGATAATAGGCCAGATACATATATAAACACTCACCAGAGCAGAAAGCTCCAGATGCATAGCAAGAGGCAGGACTGGAAAAAAAACAACCCACAAACAAACAAAAAAAACCAAACACCTTGCCTCTAGAATAACCTACGCTCCCACTAGCGTTCCTGAGAAAAATGGCCCCTCTCACATATCAGCCAAAGGACTAATAAATTATATACCCAGGCTTCCACATTCCTGTAGATTGTTAGTGACAGCACACCCCTGCCTGGCACAGACTCTCCATCCAAACAGCACAAGGTATGTTCGAGCTCATTACAGACCTCTGGCTCCAGGGCAATGTACAGCATTTCTCTTCAGGTCACATCTGTTTACGTCATAGTGCTTCTGAACCGCGCAGATCTCTCATATCCCTAAAATGGTCCCCCTACTGGCCCTAGACCAGTGGTTCTCAACCTGTGGGTCGCGACCCCTTTGGGGGTCAAATGACCCTTTCACAGGGGTTGGCTAAGACCATCAGAAAACACATACATAATTATATATTGTTTTTGTGATTAATCACTATGCTTTAATTATGTTCAATTTGTAACAATGAAAATACATCCTGCATATCAGATATTTACATTACAATTCATAACAGTAGCAACATTACAGTTATGAAGTAGCAACGAAAATAATTTCATGGTTGGGGGTCACCACAACATGAGGAACTGTATTAAAGGGTCGCAGCATCAGGAAGGTTGAGAACCACTGTGCTAGGAGGAACAAAGGACGGACGGGACCCTTACATCAGCAGAGTGGCTTGCAGCCAGCAAGAATTAATAAAAACCTATCTCTCCCTATCTGGGCTTTGAGGTCTGTCCCATGGGGTTATGTGTCTGTTTTTATGCCAGTAGTATACTGTTTTTATTAGGATACCTTTGTAGTATACTTTGAAATCAGAAGTGTGATGCTCCTTTTGTGATTCCATATGCATTTTAGGATTTTTTTTTGTGATGAAATCTTTAGGGCTCTCTCTATACAGTATTTGTGTGAAAAACATCATTGGAATTTTGATAGGGATTGCATTTAATCTATAGATGCCTTTGGGTGGTATGGAGAGTTTAACAAGATTAACTCTTTCAATTGATGAGCATGGGGTATATTTGTGTCTTCAGTTTCTTTCATCAAAGTCTTGCCGTTTCCAGTGTACAGATATTTTACCTCATTGGTTAAATTAATTCCTAAGTATTATATTGTTGATGCTATTGTGATGGGCCTATTTTATTTTATTTTCAGATGTGTCTGTTAGTGTATAAAAAAATTGATTTCTGTAAGTTGATTTTGTATCCTGCAACTTTCCTGAATTTGTTGATTGGTTCTGACAGCTTTATGAGGATCTCTAGGATTTTCAATATATCCTATCATTTTCTAACAGAGACAACTTTTCTTCTTCCTTTTCAATTGGGATGACTTTTATTTCTTTTTCTTGCCTGATTTCTCTGGCTAGGACTTCCAGTATTATAATCATAGTGGGGAAAGTTGGCATCCTTATCTTGTTCTTAATATTGGAAAAAAAGCTTTCAACCTCTCACCATTGGGTCTGATGTCAGCTGTGGGCTTGTCATATGTGGCCTTTATACTGTTACGTTTCTTTTATACCAAATTTGTTGAGCATTTTTATCATGAAAAGATGGTGTATTTTGTCTAATTTTCCCCCCTGAATCTATTGAGATGATAAAATCACACTTATCTTTTACCCAACTAAAGGGGTGTCTGTGTATCATGTTAATTGAGCTTGTGTTCTGAACCACCCTTGCCTCACAGGGATAAATCTCACTTGGTGGTGATGTAGGATTCTTTTAATATGCTGTTGAATTTGGTTTGTTAATATTTTGTTCAGAATTTTTAAATCTATATTCATCAGGAATACTAATCTTTAGTTCTATTTTTTGAGCCTCAGAAAGGCTGCAGATGACTTGCCTATGTTTATGCCATTAGCAACTCTTCAGAGCTTAGATTTGAACGGGGGCCTGAGATCAAAGCCTGAGAACTTGTCCACCACTCTGGACCATGTAAATTTTTGATGGTGTCCTCCTCAAGGCTGCTCCTCTGTGCACTTGGGTTTACTGTCCAGAGAGAAACACTGTTGTTCCATTTGAAAGAACCTGACCTCATACTTCTAGGAAATAGCCTCTGAATCTCAAAACACCCTGAGGGCTGGGGAGAGACATGGTGACCACTCATTAGGGTGCACCTCACTGCTCTGGAGCAAACTTTCTCACCACCCCAACCGCTCATCCAGTCCTGGTCTTGTACTTCCCTTCCCCCAGGAGAAAAGGCCTCTTTGTACGGTCCAGACAGTCATGTAAAGAGTGAAACCACATTGTAAGTAAAGAGCAAGTGGCTGCTGGGATCCAGTTCCTCCTGGCCAGCTCTTGCCTTTGGCATTTCTTGACCTGAAGTCGAACCTATGAAGGGCCTCCATGTTGGAGCCACCAGTCCTGATGGGCATGGGACAGAGTCAAAGATTTCCCACCCTGTCAGCAGCATGTGCCATGCTCTAGCCACACCTTCAGGACACATATACTCAGTGTCAGGTGGCCGCCAACCACCAACTAGAACTGGAACCCGGAGCTTTGGGTGCTCAGGCACCATCCCTGGAGCATGATTCTCTCCATGAAAGCTCGCCTCCTCACCTTGCTTGGGCGAGGCTTCTGCCTTGAGCCCCACAACAAAGTTTGAGTCATCGCCCCTATAACACTCTGGATCCATGGCTCCCCCCCACCCCCACTATTTCCTAACACACCCAGTCAAGACCTTATTTTGAAGCTCCATCCAACTGTTGTATATATCTTGTCTGCCTTGCTCCTCTGCGTCCAGCTCCCTAAGACGAGATGCTTTCTGCCCCCACGCCCAGGTGAGGTCTGCTGCCTGGAGGTGATGTGACTGGGAGATCAGTCGCCAGCCTGGTTAGTTTCCCTTAACCTGCCTCCCAGCCCTGCCTCATCCTGCTCTAAGGTGACAGGGCTCTTCAAACAGTGCCTGCTTTACCTATAACACCCTGTCAGTCCTTGCCTATCACTATGTTTCTTCAATCACCTGTACCACTGCTTGCTTCTAAAGGCCCAATCCTTTGCATAACTAATTTCAGAGAAAATTTAACCCGAGGTGGTAACTCTCACATGCTAAAGCATGTGATAAATTATTGACTTTCACACTTGATTTATAAAATTAGAGGCTGAACCTTTTTCCCCTCTTAAACACAAAATGATTGAATTTTCCTTTTCTGTAGAGGAAGAGAAAATCTGGAATAGAGACCCTGTTCTGACTCCCGGGTTCCTGGCGTTCATCATTCGACTTGTACTACTAATGGGATGTGAGGTCTGTGTGCCTGGGGGTGTCTGCATGCATTCAGGCTCGCAGATAGAGTGATCCCGGCGATATCGGTAAAGCAGCTTGGGAAGAACTGCAGGACTCACTTAAGGGGAAAGCTGAGAACAGAGGTGACCTAAGTGGACCTGAGAGGCGCTGGGTGGTGAGCGGGGAAATCGTTTTACCAACGTTGGCAGCAATTCACCCTCCTTCCGGGCCAGAAAGATGATGACTGTTGGCATGAGACAACAGCTTGTTGCTGTTTTCCTCAAAGAATAAAAAACCAGTGGCCATAGTGTGGACAGGACAAAATGTGAAGGATATTAGTAAGGGATCTGATTGATTTGATTTGATTTTTTTTTCTATTTTTTTTTAAATATATTTTATTGATTTTTTACAGAGAGGAAGGGAGAGAGATAGAGAGTTAGAAACATCGATGAGAGAGAAACATCGATCAGCTGCCTCCTGCACATCTCCCACTGGGGATATGCCCGCAACCAAGGCACATGCCCTTGACCGGAATCGAACCTGGGACCCTTCAGTCCGCAGGCCGATGCTCCATCCACTGAGCCAAACCGGTTTCGGCGATTTGATTTGATTTTTAAGGAATGCGAATTCCTCTAAGCAAGAAGTAGGCACATTAATTATTTATGGGGTTCTATGATATCTTATTTGCAGAGCAGGAACATGAGCATGGGGAAAAAAGATGTTTTATCCTACCTTAGCCAGAAACTCATATGGCTTACTTTGTGGTTTGGGTAGGTATTCGAAATGCAAGGTCAAAGGATATCACAGGGAAGAAATCTCTGCTTATATTGGTCACTTGTTCTAAATTCTGCCCTAAGAAATATGAACTTAATTTCCCACCATAACAGTTGTGACTATGTATGTGTCCTTCCTCAAAGACATTTTGCAAATGTCTGAGTGAATTTCTGAGAGTTAATGTAACTATACCATTATTGGTTAATTCTGAATTGTTTACATCTGGGTTATTCACTTGTGATCAATGTACAAACACTTCTTTTTAACCTCAGCACAGTCTGGTTAAATCAGCGGTTCTCAACCTGTGGGTAGCAACCCCTTTGGCGGTCGAATGACCCTTTCACAGGGGTCGCCTAAGACCATCCTGCATATCAGATATTTACATTACGATTCATAACAGTAGCAACATTAAAGTTATGAAGTAGCAACAAAAATAATTTTATGGTTGGGTCACAACATGAGGAACTGTATTTAAAGGGCCAGAAGGTTGAGAACCACTGGGTTAAATGTAGAAAAGCCAAGGCCTGAGGACAAGAAGACTGTAAAGGAGCTTACACAGTCCTTCCCATGCAGAGAATGATCAATAAAGGCTAGTTGTTGTGATTATTACTGATACGTGTCCACTAGACATACAACTTTAGGCAAAGCCACTGCATTCTCTTATATATAAAAGTGGCCTGTCTATATTCTGGGATGATGGCAATAATAAATGATAAAGAGAATTAAAAACGCTTTGAGCCCTGGCCGGTGTGGCCCAGTTGGTTGTCTGGCACACCAAAAGGTGGCGGGTTCTATTCCTGGTCAGGGTGTTTGCGGGAGGCAACTGATCGATGTTTTTCTCACATCGATGTTTCTCTTCCTCTCTCTCAAATCAATAAAAAATGTTTTGAAAAATTAAATATGACAATTTAAGACATGGTCACTTCCCTTATCTCCCAACAAGCTTCTGGAACTGTCTCCTCATTGGCTGGTGCCTGGCCCTGGGGCACAAAGTGGTTTTATTATTTCCTGAAAGAGGTAGAACACAGTCAGGAAAATCCACTGTGCATGGGGGATATAATCTAAAGGAAGCTAAATACAGGAGGGTTCTGGCTTCTTCCAGTTTGGGTGTTTGATATCACAGCCTGGCCGCCAGCAACGTGGACCACTGCCCGTGGGCTCTGTCCGGTCCTTCATCTCCCTAAGGAGCCGGCTGCTGTAGAAAGGACTTGCACGTTGGGCTCAGGAAGCAGCAGCGTCGGGGTTACCTGTAGGTTGTATCAACACTCAGGTTGGCTGCTGCCAGCTCTGACGGAGGTATCCAGGCAGGTAATGTGTTCCCAGCGACCCATTTTGTCCACTCAAATAAGCCAGGCTCCACACGGATCTTCAAGTGATTTTCTTGTTGTAAACCTTGAGGCAAAATAAAATGAAGGTGAAGGAAATGCCACTATTCTCTCAGAGAAAAAGCAAAGGGAGGACAAATTGTTATAAAAATTCTGGTCAGCCTTCCATTCTCTTTTCAACCAGATACTATCATAGAGCAAAATAAAGTGGAAGCATGGGGGTTTGGACCGGGTGTTTAGTTTTTGGAGTTACAAATGTATGAGTTGAATACTGGGCCTCGCCACCAGAATGGACGTACGCTAGTTTGAAGTGGCGTGTGGTTTAGAAAAAAAACACGTCATTATCCCCATAACTTACACAGTTCTGTGACTGCGATTCATTTTCATAAGTAAGTGCCCAGACTGTCTTATGAAGAAACTTCAGAGATTCTCTTAGCATCCACTAGCCTACAGTAGCTTTCACTTTATTTGAATATCACGTAAATTCACTTTCTCTATCAGAGTATCCAATGTTGAATATTTACAATGCCAGCACACAAGTTCGTGTTTTATTGCTGTGTAATTACCCTCAGAGTGGGAACTGGCCCCTATTAACTCTCTTTATATCGCCTTAAGCCAAGTGTGGTTTACTTAAGACTAATGAGTAGGAGTCTAATACAGTGTAAATTACTTGTAGGTGCAGCTATTTCTGGCGCGTTCCTTTGTTTGGTGTAAGTAAACAGCCCCACGTGGTTTCTTCTAGTTTTCTTTCCAGTGAAATGAGAATGGCGATCCCGGGAACTCAAGCTCCTAGGATTTCAGGGTGAACGCTGAGCACCTGCATAGCAATGGTGCTTTCACGTGCCAGTGAAGAAGCCAGATGCCTGAGGTTTGCAGGAGCAGGCGGAATAGCTCCGTGGGGGAGTGGCCTGTTCAGAGCACTGCAGGCTCTAAGCAACTGCCAGACGACAATACTTTACATGCCTGCCGTGCACCCAAGAAAAGCATTTTCAAAAAAATTACTTGTATACATCCTTTCATCACACTTTATGCTGGCAGCATATGGCTTAGGGACTTTTATAGAGACATCTTCCAAAAGAATCATCGCTAAAAATTCCAGATTTGAAGCTTTGACGTGGCTAATATCCCATGAGTCTGGGAATCTGCCTGGAGACAGAGGGATGGACTGGTTGACCTTTACCAAGCCTTACCTTTCAAGATGTTGTGTGCAGTCTGAACGCAGCGCAGGGATGGGGAGCAATAGACATGGTCAATTGTGGTATTACTTTCCAATAAGGCTTCGCCTGCAAAGAAAACCAAAGGAGAATCAATCTGATGGACTCGGCCTCCAAGTGGGCAAGGGGCAGGGGGCCTGCTGACCTCGCCTTTTCTGGGAGGGATTACTTTCAGCCAGCAGTTTCTGCCTTTTTATTTTGTTTGTTTCCAACAAATCCTTTGCTAGAGAGAGATTTATTTCTAGGCAAAGAAGCCAAAAGACTCCTTTTCGTCTTTTTCTTTCCTTCTCTCTTGTGCTACCAAGTGACAAAGTATCCATCTAGGACAGGGGTCCTCAAACTACGGCCTGCAGGCCACATGCAAATACAAATATTGTATTTGTTCCCGTTTTGTTTTTTTTACTTCAAAATAAGATATGTGCAGTGTGCATAGGAATTTGTTCATAGTTTTTTTTTAAAGTATAGTCCGGCCCTCCAACGGTCTGAGGGACAGTGAAAAAGTTTAAAAAGTTTGAGGACCCCTGATCTAGAAGATCTAGAAGCATGATAATGCTCTGATTTCAAGTTTGTCTTAAAAGTAGGAGGGTTTATATTCTCAAAATCGGGTCTTGATTTAATTTTATGCTAAAGATATTCTTGGCCATATTCTTGGACACTGGAGGTAAATCTCAACACCCAATACTTCAACACTGTCTCCTGGAACCCGCTGCTTCCCTCCACTGGATAAAGTCCAAACCCCCTCACCGTGGGCAAGGTCTTCCCCGGACTGGTCTTTATTCGTCATCCAGCCCCCTCCTCTGCTGCCCTGCCCACAATCTACGCTCCAGAACCCAGACAGCCCATCCCCCCACACTCCGTGCTGCTGCTCGTGTCTCTGACTTCCTGTGCTCTTCCCCCGGGGATGCCCTTCCCTCCCTCCTTCTCCTTCTCTATCCAGCTGGCTTTGACTCAGATCGCAGCTTACCTCTCTTCCCCCCTTTCTGCCCTCATAATTCTTTTCCTTTTGATTAGAAGGTTGAAATCAATGTAGTCTTTTTAAATTTTGTTTTTCAAGGACAGTTTCCATTCAGTGTTATTTTGTATTAGTTTCAGGTGTACAGCACAGTGGTTACAGTCATATTTGCAAGACGCCCCTCCTGACATTTCCTGTACCCACCCAGCACCATGCACAGTTATTACAATACTAGAGGCCCAGTGCACAGACACGTGCACATTGAAAGGAGATTAAATAGAAGGTGGCCAGCAGGGCAGGACTGGGCGAGAGGGCTGGGCATGCCCTGGAGCCAACCTCCCGCAGTCCCTCTCCGGCCAGCCGCACCTGGGGAGACATGGGGCTCAAAGGGCATCTGCGGAGTGAGCGGGGCCCCTCTGGAAAGTGGGGTCCCTCAGCCTGGCCTGTGGGGATCGGGCCAAATCCAGCTCTCTGACATCCCCCAAGGGGTCCTGGAGTGCAAGAGGGCGGTTCTTGGGTGATGCACCCTGGAATCGGACTCCTTCCTCTCTGGTTCCGATGCGTCACCCGAGAACCACCGCTGCCAAGTCACCGCAGCTTGGCAGTTCCTGTGTTGAGTGCCTGCCCCCTGGTGGTCACTTCGCATCATAGCGACCGATCGGATGGTCACTTAGGCTTTTTTATAGATTATTGACCGTATTCCCTGTGCAGTACTTCACATCCTCACAACTGCTCTGTAACTACCAATTTGTACTTCTTAATCCCTCCGGTAGAGAGTGCCTGGGAGAGCGCCTGAGCAAAGGCTGTCAGCTGAATCCAGCAGCGACGGCAGCGCCGTGTCCTGGAAACATACCTCGCCAAAGGCAGGCATGTTGTCAGTCCTGGCCTTTAGCTCGGGCACCAGGGGGTGGGTGCCATTATCTGGTTCACTCAGGCGCCGAGGCAGATGCAATTATCTGGGTCCAGCCAGGCCTGACAATTATGAGAAGCCACAAGAATGAAGAATGCAGCCTGAGCTTTAGAGCATGATTTCACATAATTTCCTTTGTCTTAAACTCTAGTAAAACTTCCTGGTATCAAGCTGTATATAATAACTGCGCTGCACTAGCTCTGAGCCACTGTCTCTCTATGGGAGAACAGCGTCCCACCTGGTCCCAGCTTTACTTACTGTCTCTGTGTCTGTCTCTCTCTTTTTCTCAATCCCCAGTCACCCCTACTCAGGCCTCACTCACTCTCTAGCCATGCTGGTCACGGCTAACCCCACATCCTTCACCTTTCTACTCAGTCCTCTCAGCCTACCTCTTCCCTGACAACTAGCAATCTGCTCTCCGTATCTATGAATCTGTTTCTATGTTGCTTGTTCATTTACCCTGTTCTGTATTTGTCTTTTTCTGACTGACTTTTTCACTTAGCATAATACCCTCTAGGTCCAAATGGTGAGATTCCTTTTTTTTCTTTATGGCTGAGTCATATTCCATTTTATATATGCACCAGCTCTTCTTTAGCCACTTGTCCTTTGATGGATGCTGGGTTGCTTCCATATCTTGGCTATTGTAAATAATGCTGCAATGAACACAGTGGTGTTTATATTCTTTTAAATTAGTGTTTTGGGGTTTTGGTGTTTTTTGGTGTGTTTTTTTTGGATATATGCCCAGAAGTGGAATTGTTAGGTCATAGAGCAGTTTCATTTTTAATTTTTTGAGGTAACTTCATACTGTTTTCCATAGTGGCTGCACCAATCCTCATTCCCACCAACAGTGCATGAGGGTTCCCTTTTCTCCACATCCTCACCAACTCTTGTTGTTTGTTGATTTATTGATGACAGCCATTTTGGCTTTAATTTGCATTTCTCTGATGAGTGACATTGAGCATCTTTTCATATGTCTATTGGGCATCTGCATGTCCTCTTTTTAGAAGTGTCTATTCAGGTTCCAGGCCATTATTTATTTTTTTATCCTCACCTGAGGATATGTTTTTATTGATTTTAGAGAGAGAGGAAGAGAGAGAAAGAGGGAAACATCAATGTGAGAGAGAAACATCAATTGGTTGCGACCCATACAAGACCAGACGAGGGATCAAACCTGCAACCCTATGGAGTCTGGGATAACACTCCAACCAACTGAACAACCAGGTCAGGGCATCCTCTGCCCATTTTTTAATCAGGTTTTCTTTTTCAGTGTTGAGTTGTATGAATTCTTTATAAATTTTGGTATATTAACCCCTTACCTGATGCATCACTGGCAAATATCTTTTCCCATTAAGTAGGTTGTCTTTTTGTGTTTTTGTTTGTCTGTTTGTTTGTTTTGTTTTAAATATATTTTATTGGTTTTTTACAGAGAGGAGGGGAGAGGGATAGAGAGTTAGAAACATTGATGATGAGAGAGAAACATCGATCAGCTGCCTCCTGCACACCCCTCACTGGGGATGTGCCTGCAACCCAGGTACATACCCTTGACTGGAATTGAACCTGGGACTCTTCAGTCTGCAGGCTGATGCTCTATCCACTGAGCCAAAAACGGTTAGAGCAGTTGTCTTTTTGTTTTGCTGGTGGTTTCCTTTGCTGTGCGAAAACTTTTTGGTTTGATGTAGTACCATTTGTTTATTTTTTTCTTTTGCTTCTCTTGCCCAAGGAGACATATCAGAAAAATATATTGCTAAGAGAAATATCAGAGATTCTACTTCCTTAGTTTCCCTTTCTGATATTTCCCTTTACGGTAGTTCTTCTAAAACTTTTATGGTAGCCAGGCTTAAGTCTTTAATCCATTTGAGTTTATTCTTGCATATGGGGTAAGAAGACGGTCTAGTTTCATTTTATTTTTTATGTATCTGTCCAATTTTCCCAAAGCCACTTATTGACTGTCTTAACTCATTTGCATGTTCTAGCCTCCTTTGTCAAATATTAATTGACCACACAGGTATGGGTTTATTTCTGGGTTCTGCATTCTCTGTGGTTCATTGATCTATATATATGTCTGTCTTTATGCCAATACTATGCTGTTTTGATTACTATAGACTGGTAGTATGTAGTGTGATACCTCCAAGTTTGTTCCTCTTTCTCAAGATTGCTGTGGCTGGTTGGGGTCTTCTGTGGTTCCACATAATTTTTTTGGTTATTTGTTCTAGTTCTGGGAAAAATGCCACTGATATTTTGATAGAAATTGCATTGAATCTATAGATTGCTCTGGGTAGCGAGGACATTTAAATTATGTTAATTTTCCTATCCATGAGCATGGTATATACTTCCACTTATATCTTCTTCAATTTCTTTCCTCAGTCTTATAAAATTTTAAGTATAAGTCTTTCAGCTCCTTGGTTAAATTTATTCCTAGGTAGTTTGTTTGTATGAGCCATTGTAAATGCGATTATTATCTTAGTTTTCCTTTCTGAGAGTTTATTATTAGTTTATAAAAATGAAACCGAGTTCTGAATATTGATTTTGAATCCTGCTATTTTGCCAAATTTATTTTCAGTCTGAAGTGGGTCTCTTATGGACAGCATATACATAGCTTGTTTTCTTATCCATTCAGCTGCCCTGTATCTTTTGATTGAAGCATTAAATCTATTTACATTTTAAGTGATTGTTGATAGGTATGTATTTATTGCCATTTTATTATTCACTAGAGGCCCAGTGCACGAACTCGCACACTGGTGGGGTCCCTTGGCATGGCCCACAGGGATTGGGCCAAAACCGGCTGTCCAACGCCACCTGCCGCTCCTGCCTGCCAGGGGCTCACACCCAGTCAGTCTTGATTGGGAGAGGCTTGCACCGCTGCAGCAGCACTCGCCAGCCAGTCATGAGCCCTGCATCTGGTGCCCGTCTTGAGGGGGCTGGGGCCCGGGGCCTGGGAGGGGATTGGCCATCCTGGCAGTAGGTGGGATGCCCTTGCTGGCCCTGGATCCAGATCCATTCCGTTGATGTTCGTGCCAGTTGTCAGGAGCCACCTGGCAGCCACTTTTATATTGTTTCTTCCTTGCAGAGCATCTAGGGAGGAGAAGCGGCCATGGTGCCCAAGGCCAACTTCCAGGAGGCCAGTGGTGCTGTTGGGATCATGCTGGCGGTACTAGTCCGGCGGTGCCAGTCTGGTGGTGCTGGTCTGTTGGGGCCTGGCCCGTTCTCCAGAGACTGGACCTGCAGGACTACTGAGGGAGTAAATGGCTGCCACTGGGCTGGTGGGCTGCCAGGATGGGTCAATCAGCTGAGCGGCACTCCCACTGTGGGAGCACGCTGACCACCAGGGGGCAGCTCCTGCATTGAGCGTGTGGAAGAATGTCTGGTCTAATGAGCATATTACGCTTTTATTATTATATAGTAGAGGCCTGGTGCATGAAAATTCATGCACTCAGGGAGGGGGGGCGGTCCCTCAGCCTGGCCTGCACCCTCTCGCAGTCCAGGAGCCCTCGGGAGCTGTCCACCTCCCAGTTTAGGCCTGTTCCACAGGAGACTGGGCCTAAGCTGGCAGTCAAACATCCCTCTGGCAGCCGGGGAGCCCTTGGGGGATGTCCAACTCCCGCCAGCGACGCTGCACTTGCAGCATCAGCCCGGCTTGTGGCTGAATGGATCTCCCCCTGTGGGAGCACACTGACCACCAGGGGGCAGCTTCTACATTGAGCATCTGCCCCTTGGTGGTCAGTGCACGGCATAGCAACTGGTCATTCTGCCCTTAGGGTCAACTTGCATATTACCATTTTATTATATAGGATAGATATTTATGTTCCTCTGTTTTTTCTTTCTTCTTAAAGAAGTCCCTTTAACATTGCTTGTAATAGTGGTTTGGTGGTGATGAACTCTGTTACCTTCTCATGTCTGGGAAGCTCTTTTTTTCTTGTTCAGTTTTAAATGGGAGCCTTGCTAGGTAGAGAACTCTTGGTTGTATATAGGTCCTTGCTTTTATCACTTCGAATACTTTGTGCAAATTTTCTGTTGAGAAATCAGCTCATAGTCTCATGAGAGCTTCCTTGTAGGTAACTAACGTTTTCTCTTGCTGCTTTTAAAATTATCTCTTCAACCTTTGGCATTTTAATTATGATGTGTCTTGGTGTGGGCCTCTTTAGGTTCATCTTGTTTGGGACTCTCTGTGCTTCCTGAATTTGTGTCTTTTTCCTTTACCAGGTGAGGGAAATTTTCAGTCATTTTTCAAGGAAGTTCTCAATCGCTTGCTGTCTCTTTCTCCTGATGGTATCCCTATGATGCAGATGATTTAAACTTCATGTTGTCCCAGAGTCCCTTAAGCTATCCTCATTTTTTAAAATTCCTTTTAGATTTTGCTGCGCTCATTGGGGTGTTTTCTGCTACCTTGTCTTTGAAATTGCTGAGCAGATCCCCACTTCTTCATTTCAGATATTTTATTCTTCATTTCTGACTGGTTCTTTTTCATGTTTTTTATGCTTACTATGTACTTGTTATAGTTCTCATTAAGTTAATCCATTTCCCCCCCAAGTTCCTTGAGCATCCTTATGACCAGTGTTTTGAACTCTGTTTCTGGTAGGTTGTCTCTAATTCATTTTTTTCCCCTTGTGGATTTCTCCTGTTCTTTAATTGGGGTATGCCTCTTTGTCTCCCCATTTTGAGTGCCTCTCTGTATTTGTTTCTGTGTATTGGGTAGATCTGCTATGTCTCCCAGTCTAGGTAGTAGGTTCTATGGGGCTCAGTCCAGGAATGTCCCTTGTGTGGATTATGTGAGCCCTGCTGTTGTAGTTGAGTCTACTGTTTTTGGCCCCTGTGTGGGTGAGGTTGACCCTCAGGGTGGCTGCCTGTGAGAACTGACCCCAACCACACTGTGCTAACTGCTGCGTGGAGGCTGACCACTTGAAGCGGGATTTGCCTCCATGGGGTCTGGTGCCTGCTGAGATCTCCCTTTGGGTGTGTGGCTTGTGGAGCTAATTGGGTCGTGCTTTGACATGGTCTGAATCCCGCAGGGTGTGTTGGTTCTGGGGCCTCTTGGGAGAGTCTCCAGTGCAGGTCAATGTCAGAAGCTGCCTGTGACTGGCCCTGGGCTGCCTGTTAGGAGCTGCAAAGCAATCCATGTTTTGTGGTTGTCTCTATTGTGCCTGGGTGAGTGTGGAACCAGCAAAGCTGTGCCCCAAGGCCGGCTCCTGCCAAGCCCTGCGGACAGGTTAGTCAAAGGCCCAAGGCACCCCAAGACTTTCCTCCACCTGCCTTAGCCTGCTGCTTGCTGTTAGGCTCAGGAACTGAACAAGTTTCCGGTGATACGAGATTTGCGTGAGGTAGGTTCTCAGTGAGTCAACAGGTCAATGCAAGAGCTGCTCATCAGGCTGATACAGGTTCAAGTGCACATTAGTGCTGCGCCAGAAGCAAAAGTTTGAGGGTTCACCAAAGCTAGCTGCCACCTGCTGTGTGCTTGCTGACCTTTTTGGGGGTGTATTCTCAGGGATGGAGGGTGAGGCCAGCAGAGTTCCTCAGGCCCAAAGAAACCAGGATTTGGCCATGTGAAGGGAGGCCCTGCACAGGAACGGTGGTGCCAGGGTGTGTGTGAGGGAAAAATGGCCCATGCCATAGAGCCACACGCCTCAGTCTCCCCCCGAGCTGTGCAGACCCTCAGAGCCGTCCACGGAGTGTGCACTGAGGCCTCGGCTGGCCTGAGCTTGGTAGGGCCAGGCAACGGGGAGTCGGGAGGGTGGGACTATTGCATTCCCAGGGCGATGCTCTATGGAGAGCATCAATCCAGGAATGATGGTATTTGTGCGCAGTGTTGGAGAGGGACTCAGCACATGGGCCCTGGTAGCTGTCCCTTCAGCTCTCTCTTGGCAGCCACACATGATTCCATATTTGCTCCAAGCCTTCTTCTGTGGGAGCCCAGGGTAACTGGCTGCAAATGATATTTTGTGTGTTTGGCCCTTTAAGAGGGCACCTGGGTTTCTTAGGAGACTCCTGCCTCTTCTTAGCAGACAGAACCCGTGCTGATTTTTACAGCCAGGTATTATGTGGGCTCCTCTTCCAGGCTCTGCTGCTCTGGGCTGGGGAGCCTGGCGACCTGTGCAGCTGGGATAGCCGCCCTCTGGGAGCAGGGCCAGCCCTTGGCCTGTCTCTGCCCTTCCTACCGTGTCAGTGCGGCTTCTTCTGTAAGTCCTTGGTTAGAAGACTTCTGTTCAACTTGTCTTCAGTTGGTCATTCAGGTTTATTGTTCTACAATTTAGTTGTGATTCCAGTTTGATCCTGGGAGGAGGTGAGTGTAACTTGCACCTACTCCACTGCCATCTTGGGTCCCCCGCCTCCCCGAGCTCCCATAATTCTGTGCACACCGTTTTATTTTTGGGTGCTACATTGCAAGGCATTTATGTACTTACAGGTGTTTCCCTGAGGGTGGGGACTCCTGCTTGGGTCCTCAGCACCTGGCACTGCCTTGCACAAAGAGTGAGCATCAGCACAGTGAGGTCACTGGGTCGGACAAGGCTGCTGTCTCCGTGTGGCAGGCTCTCTGCCAGGAACTGAGCATCTTCAAAGGACAGCTGGCCGCTGAGCTTCCAGCCCCCCTCCCCCGAGGCTCCCTGCTCCTCACCCGTGTGCTAGCAGCTGGCCTCTCTGCCACACCAGGCATGACCTTGCCCGTCACTGGTCCATACACCCTCAATAGGAATCACACCTTGTTCACTTCGGTAAAGTGCCCGGTGCCAGTGCAGTGTCCTAAATTTAATGGTTACATAAGAAATTCCTTGAGGAGCGCTGGCTGGTGAGGTTCAGTGGATAGAGCAGACTGAAGGGTCCCAGGTTTGATTCTGGTCAAGGACACAAGCCTGGGTTGTGGGCTCGATCCACAGTGGGGGCGGCCATGCAGGCGGCAGCCGATCAATGAGTCTCTCTCATTATTGACGTCTCTATCTCTCTCTCCCTCTCCTTTCCTCTCTGAAATCAATAAAAATATATTTTAAAAAAGAAGAAATTCCTTGAGGAAATTTACTATCTGTAGAAAAGTTATAGAATCTCCCAGGAAGTGTCCTGGCATGCCCACTGGAACCAGAATCCTGAACATGTGGCCAAGCCAGCTGTGCAATTACTCCAGGACACTCACCCACTAGTCTTGCTTGCATACACCCAAACACAGTGATTGGAGCATCTTTCTCGTAATCCCGGAAGCCGCCGCTCCGCTGAGGTAAGCTCTGAGGCATGTTCAGGTTCGTGCGAATGTAGCGGCCTAGAAAAAAGCCGTACAGGGCTACGTGAGTTTCTTGTTTCCTTAGGGTTTTCATTGCTGATCCTGACAGCCTCTCTATTTCCATTCCTTTTTTGGCCAAAGAGACTACATGGAGCTTTCTAGAAAATATCAAGGCCGACACTTTTCCTTTGTGAGAATGTCTGGGAATCCACTCCTCTATTCTGCTGACAAAGGTGACAAGAAGTGAAAGTCGTCACCAGACACCCTTCAGCAGGGGCTGACCTGAACTGTAAACCTCCCCATGCGAAACAGGCCACTCCAAGGAACATGGAACCAGGGTGAGTCGGCGAATTGAGGGGGGCCTCCGGCCATGGAATCGGGATGCCCCTTCCTGCCTCTGACTTGGCCATGTGACCGTGGGCATAACATTTGCCTTTGGCCCTGGTGTCCCAGTTTACAGGCTGGAGACAAGAACACTTACCTGTCCCCTAACACTCAAGACAACCAAGGAAGGGCTATGAATGAAACACACTGCAGGCTTTTCTACAGCCCACTTAGCCAGAAACGAGCACTACATCTAGATCAGTGGTTCTCAACCTTCCTAACGCCGCGACCCTTTAATGCAGTTCCTCATGTTGTGGTGACCCCCAATTTCATTGTTACAAATTGAACATAATTAAAGCATAGTGATTAATCACAAAAACAATATGTAATTATATATGTGTTTTCCGATGGTCTTAGGTGACCCCTGTGAAAGGGTCGTTCGACCTCCAAAGAGGTTGCGACCCACAGGTTGAGAACCGCTGATCTAGATAAAGGTAGCTTGACTGTGCCCTCTAGAGGCCACGATAGGCATAGCAATGCTGAAGAGGACAAACAGCTCCTCACCTTTGGCATCAAAGCACTGGGACAGCCAGTACTTCCCAAAGACGACGTCCATCCTCTCGCCGTGCCGACACACAAAGAGGCATCTCTTCTGGGGGCCAAGCTGGCTGCCTGCCCTCAGAGGCTGCAGGTGAGGAACAGCTGTTAGTGGAGAGAAGACAGTGGACAGGCCCGGGCCAGGCACAGGCCAGCTGAGCTCCAGAGCGGGTTCTGCGAATGTATGACTTGGCCTGTCCTCCTGCAGACCTCACAGGTTATTCTGAGGCTCAAATGCGATGAACTGCAGGTGCTTTGCGAAATCAGAAGGGTTAGAAAATGGCCTTATCAGTGCGACTGCTATGGTCAGTAGGAGCAGTACCTGCTGAGGTGAAACTAGCTGGCACGCAGAGAAAGCCACTGTTGGGACGGCGTCCTCCCCGCTGCAAAGGCCTCTTCAGCTCCCTCAGGGAGTGAGGACGCTCATTGCCACAAACACGTCCGCCTCACCTCTCTGTGCCTGGTGTCAGACTACATGGCCCAGTGGTCTCCTCCAACAGTGAGGGCCTGCCTTCCTGCTCTAACCATGTTTAGGCTCTATTGTCCAACTCATACATGTTGGTGCTCCCGGAAATGGTTCTACATTAGGCGATGAAACAGGGTCTGGTCAAAGGCATGTCCAGATGACGTTGGTTTCTACAACTGCCGGGTGGGTCATGGTAGATGTCCCTTCATGCCTTCTTTCTGAGCGATTCCCTGTTTCCCTAGGGCTACAGGCGTCACGCTGGCCAGCATTTACCTTGGTTCCCAAGGAGGAAGTTAATAAGTGGGGGTGGCATGCCTTCCCCATATCTTCCCTTCCTGTTTTCTAATTCAAGCCCTGGGCTCTAGCCAAAGTGATCTAGTCTCTTGATCCTCTACATGTTTGAACTTTCGACTTGCCTTTGTATTGTTCAAACTACTCTCCCAACTCTTCATTCTGCAAACTTTCTGACATATACCAAGCACTCCAATGTACACTGAACACTCACTGTGCACCAGGTACTGTGCTAACAGCCTTCTTCTTGCCTTTAATATTTTTCATTAAAGTATAATTGACATACAATAGTGTATTAGTTTCAGGTGTACAACATAGCGATTTGACACTTATATACCTTATGGTGTATAAGTAACCATCTGTCACCATACAGAGTTATGATATTAATCACTATATTCTCTGTGCTTCCTATTATATCTCCATAACTTATCTATTTTATAACAGGAATTTGCACCTCTAACTGCTCTTCACCGACTCCCCACCCTGTTTCCTCTCATCCTCACCACGGCCTACGACACAGATACAGCGATTGCTGCTGCCCGTGCTGAAGTGCTCCCCTCTGCGAAGAGCCTCCTGACAGCCGAGACCAGATGCTGGTGGTCCGTCAGGACCCTGTCTGGCTCTTCTCGTCTCCGGTGTGTATGTATGTCAGCGGCCTCAGCCTCGGTAACAGGTGCTCAGGGGACCTGGAGTGCCGCTGAGGGCGTGCCCTGGTGGCAGCCTCACCTGTGAGGGCTGGCAGACGATGGTGAGGGGCGCCATCTCCCCCAGGCCCTGGTCCTCGTACGACCGCCTGTCCAATATGCCGTCACCGAATGGGAGCGCGTTGGAAGACGATGCATTTAAGATGGAGTAAGAACTGCAGAGGAAGATAAGGAAGAAGGTCACTGCATCCGCTGGGAGTCCTCAGCCCGGACCGGCAGCAAACGCTCCCTGGACAGGCCCGGGTTGGGGCAGCTCAGCAGGGGGCCCCCCTCCTGGGACACGCATCTTGCTTCATGCTGACATCGGCTGTTAATCCTTTAGGGGCAGATGGCTTCTCTGTTTGGAATAGACGAACTCACCCCCTGGGCAAGACAGGCCTGCATCCTGTGCTAAGACGCCATAGGCATGGTCTACACTGAAGTCATGGAAAGAATAATGAAGTGTCAGTTTTGGACCATTGTTTCCACCTATTTTTCAAGCTCAAAAGAAATAAATAATTCCTGCTGCCTTTCATCTTTTCTGTGGTGATTTTCATCCCGACCCACACATTCCGGGAGCATTTCTACTGTCGCCCCCACTTTGCCTGTGGCTCCTCATGTTTGAGAAAACCTCATGGCCACTTCCCCTCTCCTACCCTGCCCCCTTCTACCTCCCTGTCCCCAAGCCCCTCCTTCCTCTCAGCAACACCTCCAACAAGATCATCACCCACAGGGCATTTCCGGCCAGATGCTGGGCCTCAAGTGGAGCTCCCCTTCCTGGGTGACACCAGAACTGCAGGAGCCCAAAGAGGCCTCGCTAAACGGAGGCAGCGACTCACGCCAGGTTGAAATGACTGGATTAGTAAGACCTCCAAAAAGCCTTGTTTAATAAACACTGCGATTTAAGCATGGCCGTGAGGCAAATCCGGTGACCATCTCCGTCAGCATCCTGGGCAGTGTCAAGGGAGAACATTTAAGTGTTAGATTTCTCGCTTCTCTAGAACGAGGGCAGCCACAGGCCCAGTCAGTCCTGCGCAGTCCTGGTTTCTCCCTGCTGACCCAGCAATCTGTGCAGTGTAACATCTGCTCTGGATTGTGTATTTTTAACACAGTATTATTCTTAGAATTTTAACTTAAAAAAAACTTATTATAGTTAACAATATACTAAAGCTAACTGGTAGTTAGTAAAAATTCTTTCTAAAAAGTCTATGGCCATAGGTTTGGCTCAGTGGGTAGAGCATCGGCCTGCGGACTGAAGTCCCAGGTTCGATTCCAACCAAGGGCATGTTATCTGGGCTGCAGGCTCAATTGCTGGCTCTGACTGGGGAGCCTGCATGAGGCAACCAATCGATGTGTCTCTCCCACACTGATGTTTCTCTCTCTCTGTCTCTCCCCCTCCTTTCCACTCTCTATAGAAAACAATGGAAAAATATCGTCAGGTAAGGATTAAACAAAACAAAACAAAAAACCTGTCTGATTTTAGTAATTTTAGCACCTTTTCACTCTCCAAGGCGCCCCTTTCTTCAACTGTAAACAGACTCACCCTCTTTGTACAAAAGGTCACCCACGCTCACACCAGAGGAGCAGTGTTTCAGCCCTTGTGCACGTCCTGGCCACCAGGGGAGGTTTAACACTCGGCACAGACCGGGACTCACAGTGTGAGGTGGGTCCCGTGTAACAAAGCTGCCTCAGTAAGTGTGATGTGTGGCCAAAGGAGACGTATTTTGGTAAAATTTAAGCAACTGTAGACCAAGGAAATCTTGGGCGGTTCACACAGTCTAATGGACGGTTATTCTCTTTTGTTTTAAACTGAGACCTCCCAACATCTCCGAGCTAAAGAAAATCCAGTTTCACTCTCCGATTCCTCAAGCCTGTAGGGCCCAACATGCGTGGGTGGAACCTCGGCCCCACTTGCCCTGCCCCTTCACTGCTTCCTCAGCTGCTGCGAGGCCTGAGAGCCCCTCCTGCAGGCAGTTCCAGGAGCACGCCTGCCCCTTTCCCCTCTGGGATGAGGCCTGGGCTCCCGCCAGCAGTGGGGGTGTCAGTTCCAGCAAGACCGCAGGCAGTGCCTTCTGCTGAGAGCGGGGAGGGGAGCTGAGCTCACACCCAGCGCATCTTCCCAAGCGCCAGGCCTGAGGCTAAGCCCAGGAGGACCCACCAGCCACCCCAGTTCTCAGCTCTCCCATCCCCACGGCAGCTCTTCCCTGGGAGCCTGGAGCCGGCCCGCTTTCTTCCCGGGCCTCCGTCTACAGTGGCTGCTGCCCTGCGTGTCGAGGTCCCGCCCAGGCGCCCCTCCCGGAAGTCTGCGGGCACAGGCCTCGGCGGCTCACCTGTGGAACACCCAGGTGCTGCACTCGTCGGCCTTGGTGATGTAGTTCTCGGGCAGGAGCCCGGAGCCGCCGGTGGTCAGGGAGGTGCCGTAGACCCAGCCCTCGCTGGTGCTGGCCTGCTCCACGGGAGACATGAAGATGAAGTCCCCCGGGACCAGCTCCAGCTCGTCGTCATTCTGGGGGGTGTAGGGGTAGATCACCTGCAAGGTCTGGAGAAGAGAGGGCAGTGAGGCCCCGCCCGGCCCGCCGGGCGGCCGGGTCCTGCGTGAACACGTGCAGGGGGCTCAGCGGGTGCCACGGCCTCAGAGGGGAGCCCCTCGGCAGGGACAGGACAAATGAGCTTTAACAAATAAGAGACAAAGAGGCCACGTTATTTTTAGAAAATAATTCATTTGAGCGTCTCTTCCCTAAGTGCCAACCGAGCCCAATGTGGGTCAGGCAGGCGCCCGAGGACAGTGCTGACTGGAGGTGCCCTTGGAAGATGCCGTCGCCTCCCCGCTCTCCGAGGCGGCTTCTCGGAAAGCAGGCGGCCGCCCGCCACCCAGCACTGCCCTGTGCAGGGGAGGCCACTGCTCAGGAGACGCCAGAGTTGCAAGTCCGGTCGAGCCCAGGCTCCTTGCAGCGTCTTCACAGAGCCGGCTGGAAAGGCTCCGGGCAGCCACTGGCGTGGGGAGCTGCGTCCTGGCACTGCCGCCCTGCGCCCTGGCCCAGCCCCGGCCCCGGCAGTGTCTGGGTCGCTATTCCCAACACTCCAAATCCATGATGAGGTTGTCTGGTCTAGACCCTGAGGTTCTAACAATTTTTCATATTTTACAAAATCTAAAAGAAATGTTAAAAGACTATATACACTTTAAGAAGTCAGTTCTGCTGCTGTTAAAAAAAAAAACTAGGAAACGCATGTAAGTGCTGTTAATAAATGGAGTTAAACTGGATGGTTACTGTTTCATCAGACCATGTGGTCTGTTTTTGGATGGATTGCCCGTCTCCATTGTCGAAATCCCTGAATTCTGGTTTCAGCTCTGGCCCTAAATTATTCAGCTTCGGACCTAACCTCTGTGACTCAGCTTCTCCTTCAGGGATAAGGGCAGTGTTACTCTTCAGAGAGGGCTGGGTCTGAGCGCAGTGCAGATTCCCCAAATGGTGGCACCTGGGTGGTCGACGCCCCCCTGCCCCCTGCCCCCTACCCCTGCCCCCTGCCCCAGTGAGCAGCAAGGCTCCTGGCTTTGCCTTCCCTCTGCCCCAGTGAGCAGCAAGGCTCCTGCTTTGCCTGTGCCCTTCCTCGCCGCTCAGGTCAGGAGCCAAAGGGAAGCATTACCTCATGGTTAGCGAAGCGGATGTCCCGAGAGAATATGGCTGCCAGCCAGTCGCACCCCAGCTTGACATCGATGCTCTGGGCCAGCTTCTCCAGGGTGGGCAGGTGGCTGGCCTGGAAGTGGTAAGCCAGGGTCACGTGCAGCTGCTTCTTATGAGGCTCCACGTGCACTTCTGGAAAAGGGGAGCAGATGCTGTTAGGCTCACACTGCTAGCAGCGGTGGGGCCGAGGGAGAGCCCAGCATCCTGCTTCCCACGCCCAGCGCCCAGCGAGGGAGCCTGCTGTCAGACAGCCGCGTGGGGCACAGACCCGGACCCGCAGCCTGAGAGGGAAGAGCAATCCTCCTGGTTGCTCCCCTCACGACAGCCCGGCAGGAGCAGCCCCACCGCTCAGATGAGGAAACGGCCCTAAGGGGAGGAACTAATTCACGCAGAAATAAAGAGCAGATGTCATCATGCGACTCTCAAAGCTATGTTGCCTTTGTTTTGGTGAAATCAAGTCTCTTAGCTTCTGAGTGGCTCTGATGGAGAAATGAAGAAAAAGTAATATTTTCAAAGTTTAAAACAGGGATTCTCAACAGCATTTGGGTGAAATAACTCTGTTTGGGCGCTGCCCTGGGCAGAGAGGCCCCGCCTCCTGGAGGCCACAGCAGCACCCAGAGTGTGACCACTGGGTGTGACCCCGGAAACACTCAGGCGTTGCCAGCCGTCCCCTGGGGCAAACGTGCCCTGGTTGGAACCCCGGCCGGCTTAACGCAAACAGACTGCTCCTCTAAGACCCCCCAGAGGCAAGCGAAGCCCGCCGCCGCCTCTTCTTCCTCCCTCGTTCGTGTCTCTCAATGGGGAGCGCAGCTCCTGTCCACGCCAGACTCTGAAGAAGCCGCAACCAGAGGGGTTTAGGGCAGCGGTTGGGATGGTGGCCCGTGAGGTCCGAAAGGCTGGCGACTGCTGCTTAGGGAGGTGAGAAACTAAGAGGCTCGCTCAGACCACACAGAGATGGCGGCGGGAGCTGGGTCCTTGGGTTTTGAGCGCTTTCTCTGCGATCCTACACTGCTTCTCTTCGTTGTGAGCCCGGGAGGCCAGGGCTGTCTTGTTCACACTGGGTCCCGGTGCTCAGCCCATGCCAGGTGTCAGTCCTTGTTAAATGAACAAAGACACATGGATGGATCTCCCTGTGGGGCAACCCTAAATCTACCTGCTGAAGGAATCCGGGGGCCCCCAAACTCTAGAACACCAAGGCGAAGCCCTGAGGCCGGCTACACAGCAGGGTACGCAGTTCTGCAAACCACCAGCAGGGGGCGGCGCGAGGGCCCAGAAACTGCTTTCCTGGTGTCTCCCCCTCCCGCCAGGAAAGCAGGCCAGGCCCTGGCGAGACCGCTTTGCTCCTGTGTGAGGCACCTGGGTTTTGTGGCCACAACATGAGTTTGGTTTCTGTGGGGGTTTCCATGGTGCTGTGGGGTGAACAGGAGCCATTTCCCTGAGAAAGGAGGGTGCACATAGGACGCCACTGTCCTCTCTACTGGCCATTTCTCTGGAATGTTCAGGCCCTGTGACAGGACAGGCGCCCCAAGTCAGGAAGCAGACACTCATCCAGAAGCAGGGGGCTTGGGGGGGCGGCTGCAGGCCCCACCTGGGAGAGGGATCTTCCAGGCTGGACCCCAGGGAGTCCTCCCGGCTCGGGGGATGGGCCCTCTGCACACTCCGGAGCCCAGCCCTGCTCCGGCCTTGCCAGTGAAGAGGTGCCAGCACAGTCCCAGCTGGGCTGCGAAGACACAGCCTCCACCCCAGGTGGCCCGGCCCTGCCGTCCACACGAGGTGGTGCAGGCAGCTTGGGCCCCTCTGGCCCTGCACCCATCCCTCCGGCCAGCTGTGCGCTCAGCCCTCCGCGGGCCGGTGGCCTCCATAGGCGGGTGGCCTCCGTGGGCGGATGGCCTCCGTGGCCCTCTCTGCTGGGGCTGGGGCGCCCGCCCTGCAGGGATCATCGCCCTGTGAGCTCCTTCCTGCTGCGCGGGGGAGCCCCCCTCCAGGGATGGCCTCTCTTCTGGGCTCTGCCAGCCCCTGTGCTCAGCCAGGCTCCGAGCTCCGCCAGGAGGAACCACGTCTGACTGTCGCATTCGTGGCGGGGAACACACTGCAGCTTCCCACTGAGCCCTGCCGACTGACTCCACCAGGGGTCCTCAAACTTATTTTTTTTTTAAATATATTTTATTGATGTTTTACAGAGAGGAAGGGAGAGAGATAGAGAGTTAGAAACATCGATGAAAGAGAAACATCGATCAGCTGCCTCCTGCACATCCCCCACTGGGGATGTGCCCACAACCCAGGTACATGCCCTTGACCGGAATCGAACCCGGGACCCCTCAGTCCGCAGGCCGACGCTCTATCCACTGAGCCAAACCGGTTTCGGCAAGGGGTCCTCAAACTTTTTAAACAGGGGGCCAGTTCAGTGTCCCTCAGACCGTTGGAGGGCCGGACTATAGTTTAAAAAAAATATATGAACAAATTCCTATGCACACTGCACATATCTTATTTTGAAGTAAAAAAAACAAAACGGGAACAAATACAATATTTGTATTTGCATGTGGCCCACGGGCCGTAGTTTGAGGACCCCTGGACTCCGCTGTCTGGGAGCCCAGACACTGCCTCACCTCACTGTCTGTCTGTCCTGCAGCTCGGGGAGCTCGTCCGCACCTGTGGTCAGAGAGGAGGACCCCCCCCCCCCATGCCTGTCGCCTGTCACCATGCGTCCTCAGCATCCCTTTCAGCTAACTTCTTTGGTGGGAAATTGCAGCAGCTTTAAGCTAAGAGCTGCCACGAGAGAGCAGGAGAGATGTGGAAGGGGGGCTGTGGGACGGCTTTTGAGGCCTAGGGGCCGCCGAATGGATTCCTAGGTCGAGGGGGGGCTCAGTGGGGATGACTGTTCTTGACTCTGAGAGGCTCCACCCTCCTCTGTGCTGTGCTCCCTGGGCTTGGACTGACCGCCCAGGTGGTGCCTGTGTGGGAGGGGGTGGGGGGAGGGAGGAAGGTTCCTGACGCTGAGGTGGCTCCTTGGAGAGCAGGCGTCTGTTCCTTCCGCTTGGTGTCGGGGAGTAGCACTGGGCATTCTCTCGGGGAAGTTAGCAGAACAGCACGTGGTGTGGGTGCTCCCGGGAGGGGGTGTGCTCCTGTCCTGTTCGGCCCCTTCCCGCAGCCACCTCCCCACCCCATCCCACTTGTCACAGCATCCCCGTCTCCCCCACTCTGAGGGCGCCCGCCTGGCCAGCAGGGCTCACCGGTTTTGGATGCAGCCTCCGCGGCAAAGTCGGCGGCGAACTTCTTGAGGACGTCGGCGCTGGCCTCCTCCACGAAGAGCCCGATGAAGTTGGAGGAGGTGTAGAGCTCCAGGGGCAGCGGCACCGAGAACTTGCCCCTCCAGCGGCTGACGGTGGCCTGCAGGGCCTCCCCCAGGGCGTCTGCCTTGCTGTCCTCGCACTGGAAGGGAAGCGGGGGCTGCACTCGGCGGCCAGGGCAGCTCAGCTCCGCGGTCCTCAGGTACCCTCCGCCCAGCTGAGACTGTGACACCACCACACACACACGCACACGCACACACACACACGCACACACGCGCACACACACATGCACGCACACACACGCGCACGTGCACACACATGCACACACACACACACCCCGTCTGTGAGGAGGGGAACTGCACATGCCCAATGACCTGGCACTGGATCACACAGCTCTTACGCCTGTGACTCCAGGTCCCACCAGGTCCCGGCAGGGCTGGGGCTGCCGCTCACCATGAAGAACTGGCAGAGGGTGATGTGGGGGAAGATGTTGTGCGCCTTGTTCTTCCCGCAGATCTGCTTCGACTGCTGCCAGAAGTCGGAGAGCTTCTGGGCCAAGGGGCCCGTGGGGCGCAGGTACAGCACGTACTCCCGGGGCAGCGGGTCGTCCAGGAAGGGGTCGCCCACGTGGGAGAAGAGCCTGCGGAGAGAGCGGGCATCCTTGCTGGAGAATGGCGGGGGGCGGGGGGTGGGGGACCAGACACTCCGCTGGTGGGAAGGGCTTTCCCTCTGCGCTAAGGATCCACCCCTCGCAGCTCACACTTCACAGCCTCGCCCGTGGGTGCCTCTTCGCCCACAGCCCCTCGGAAACCTGAAGCCCTCTCCAGGCGGCATTCGCAGGCGAACCCCAACCCTTTCCCAACCCCACGCCGTTCAACAGGGTTCCTTCAGCTCCATCTGAAGAAACCGGAGCCTCCCAAAGACAAGGGACCCTCGGAGCTGCCCTGGGCTCTGCCCTGGGCAGTGACTTCCTGAAAGGTGGGTAGGTTTTTCCCTCAATTGACTTGCGCAGCCTGCACACAGCTTCTTACATCTGTGGTGGCTGGAGGGCGGCAGCTATGGGACAGGCTCTCTTAGAAACACCGCTAAGGAGAAGCACGCCCTGGGCAGCGGGAGGAGGCAATGGCGGGATGGACGGTCCAGTCACCGGGTCTCCCTCGCCCCACCCCCCAGGTTCACAACCTTGCTCATCCGCATATATTTAGAGCTGATCAAGTGTCATTTTCTCATTTAGTTATTTTATACCAACCAGTCACACGCGGCCTGAACACTTCTTCCTCCGGTGGACGCCAAAGCTTTTTGTCTAGAAGAAGAAATCAAATTTCTGTTGTTAGTGTTTTCAGCCTCCTGCCAGCTGCTCATTGCGGTGCAGGAGGTGATGTGAAGTAAGGGACTAAAGCCTCTCGGAGGTGGGCAGACACCGGCAGCGGGCTCCCCAAGGGCCACAGCCAGGCGCTGGGACACCGCATGGGCGCTGACCTCCGCGTGGCCAGCGGGCCTGCAGGCAGCCTGAGCTGGTGGGCGGTCAGCAGGCTCCACACTGGAGTTTTAGTTCTGCTCCCCTGAAGGTTGTCATGTCGTGGGTTTTCCTCCCTCATTCTCATGCACTCACTCTCACTGCCCTAGATCCCTTGCAGAATGTTGTTTATTCGCAGCCCTTGGCAGAGCGTATGAGAAAGTGGGCCAAATGCCCACCAGGACAGTTATTTGGTTTAATTCAATGCCTCCTCCCGCCCACCTCCAGCCACCACCACCAGCCTCAGGTGGACCCATGATCTCCAACCAGTTCACAGACATCTTTGGGCTCCAGTGTCCAGAGCAGCGCTGCTCACCCCCCACTGCTGGAGAGAGGAGGATGGCTGGGGAGCGAGGCACTTGCGCGCCAGCACACAGCACAGTAGACGCTGCTGAAGTTTCCGTCTGGTCTCCAGGAGCCGAGAGTTCTGGGTTTGTGCCCAGCTCTGCTATTCGCCCACCCATTCGTGCACGCATGCTTACGACGCCCATTCAAGAAATCCTTAGTGAATTGCTGTTATCTCATCAACGCTGTTCTAGGCTCTAGGAATACAGCGAACACAACACTTATGTGGCTCCTGCCCTCATGGAGATCTCAGCTGAGCAGGCATGAAAACATTCATCTGTACAGATAATTATTAATTACTACTGTGGTCGGGGCAGTGAAGGAAAGTAGGGGAACATAACATAGGACAGGGAGACCAACCCAGGCGGAACGGTCAGGGGGTCAGGAAAGGCTTCAGAGAAGAGGTGACACCTTAAGTGAGACCTGAAGAACGCGGACGGACCCCTCTGGGAGGGATGGGGGTTCGCACGGGGCTGTGGTAGCGAAGGACACCAGTGCATCGACTCTTCAGTCAAGTGCTCGACCGGTGCCTGACACATGGGAGATGCCAATGAACAGTCACTCCCATCCTTTACCCGACACGGATCCCGGGTCCTTGGGAGAGAGGAGCGAGGGGACGGAATGTCCCCTTTTCCCAATTGGCTGCTGAGCCCAAGTCCTCTTTCCCTTTCGTGGCCCCTCTATGGAGCAATGAGAAGAGCTGGTGCTGTGAGAATCATGGAGATCCGACTGACAGGGACTTCAGAGATCACCTGAGACCTGACTTCTTCCCTCCACACAGGGAAGCTGGGGAGGAAGGACAGCGACTTGCTGAAGGCAGCCTGGCGAAGGGGCCGCCAGTGCCGGCCAGGCTCCTGCTCGCTCCACAGGCCAAAGGCGAGCGAAATGCCTGCCTTTCCTGCATGAAAACCTGAGCACAGATACCAAGTGAACGGGTGGAGAAACTGGCACAGCTAAGGAGAACGGCTCCTAGAAGACACGCCTCCTTTCAGTAAATAAGTGATGAAGAAGCAGGGCCAGTGCTCTGGGCCCCTCAGAATTTCTCAGGACAGAAGCTGCTGAGGAAAAGACTGGAAAACAAGTTCCCCTCCTCCCCCCGCCCCATGCCCACACCTGGGTAAGGTGCTTCGTGCTGGCCTGTTGCCAGCCGTTTCCTTTACTGTTTACTAGGCCATCCGAGAACATACCTCTTGCCTTTTTTGGATCCAGCAGCCACGTACCCACAGAAGAATGCAAATCAGTCTCTTAGAAGTTAGACTCTACTAGGAATTAAATTAATCAAAAACACCTATTGTTTCAAAAACAATTGAGAAAAGGAAAGCTCATCTGTGGTACAATGTGCTATTTATATTTAAAAGATCCAATTTTTTTCTATGCCCTTCTCCTGGTGAAATATACCTTACTGAAATGTACTTTTCTTTAAGCACTAGGAGAATTCTCTGGAAATGAAAGGTCTAATTAAGTCATGGTTTCCGTGACTCAAAAAACAAATTTTGGAGGGGGTTCAAAACTATAACTGAGACAGACAATGAAGGGTTTGGGTGATAAGGCGATGATAAAAGTTTATGGGAATCCAAGTTCTTCTTTGTGAAGAAGACACATCTGAAAAGTCTTATGGGAATAACACCTCTCCTTCTGGAACTACTCAAAGAAACTCAAGAGGAGCGAAGCCTCCAGGCTGGTTTTAGGCTCATTACGAGGCCAGCATTATTCTGAGTAAAAACATGACAAAGACATTACAAACGTAGAAAATTATAGGCCAATACCCTGATGAACACAGCTGCAAAAATTCTCAACAAAATATTAGCAAGCTGAACTCAGCAATACATTAAAGAGATCACATACCATCATCAAGTGGATTTATTCCTGGGTGAAAGGTTGGTACAATATCTGCAAATTAATTAATTTGATATACCACATGAACAAAAGAAAGAATAAAAAGCATACAATCGTATCAATAGATGCAGAAAATCCAGCACCCATATAAAAGCCTAATATGCAAAGTGAGTTTGGGAGACCGGGAGTTCGATCACTCGCTATGATGTGTGCTGACCACCAGGGGGCGGCGCGGATAAAGGAAGGCCCAGCCAGCAGCTGGCAGCTGCTAGGGACCCTACCCATGCACGAATTTCATGCACTGGGCCTCTAGTCTGTATAATAAAAGCCTACGTGACCCTTATGGCAGAACGACCAGAATGACTGGTCATTGTGATGTGCACTGACCACCAGGGGGCAGATACTCAGTGCAGGAGCTGCCCCCTGGTGGTCAGTGTGCTCCCACAAGGAAAGCGCCACTCAGCCAGAAGCCAGGCTCACGGCTGGGGAGTGCAGTGGCGGTGGCAGGAGCCTCTCCTGCCTCCACGGCAGCACTAAGGAGCAGTGAGCTGAGTGGTAAGGAGCAGCGAGCAGGCGGGCAGTAAGGAGCGAGGGGTCCCGGACTGCGAGAGGAATGTCCAATTGCCAGCTTAGGCCCGATCCCCCCAAGGATTGCACAATTTCATGCACCAGGCCTCTAGTTATAATAAAAACTCTCAGCAAAGTGGGAATAGAAGAAACATACCTTAACATAACAAAGTCCATAGATGACAAACCTACAACTACATCATACTCAACAGGGAAAAGCTTAAAGTGGTTTCCTTAAGATTGGAAACAAGACACGAATGTCCACTTTCACCACTCATATTAAACTGAGTCTTAGAAGTGCTAGCCATAGCAATCAGATAAGAAACACAAATAAAAAGCATCCAAATTGGAAAGGAAGAAGCAAAACTGTCATTATTTGCAGATGACATGGTACTTTGTATAGAGAACCCTAAAGATTCCACCAAAAATCCAATAGAACTGATAAATGAATTTATTAATTAGTGGGATACAAAATAAATATTCAGAAACTGGTTGTATTTTATACACCAATGATGAAATATCAGAAAGAGATACTAAGAAAACATCCCATTTTCAATTGCCTCAAAAAACACCCACAACAACCTAGGAATAAATGTAACCAAGGAGGCAAAAGACATGCACTCAGAAAACTGTAAAAACACTAAAAAATAAATTGAAGAAGATACAAGTAAATGGAAGCATATGCTGTGTTTATGGATAGGAAGACTTAACATCAGTAAAATATCTATACTACCCAAAGCAATGTGCAGATTCAATGCAATCTGTAAAAATACCAATAGCATTTTTCACAGTAGAACAAAAAATCCAAAAATTTATATGGAACCACAAAGACCCTAAAGAGCCATAGCAATCTCAGGAAAGAAGAGCAAAGTTGGAAGGATCACACAACCTGATATCAAACTATACTATAAGCTCTAGTATTCAGAATAGTGTGGTACGGGCATAAAAACAGACACATCAATGGAACAGAAGAGAGAGCCAGAAAGAAATCCACACCTACCTTGACAATTAAAATCTTACAAAAAAAAAAAAAGGCAAGAATATATAATGGAGTTAAAGACAATCTATTCAGTAAACAGTGTTAGGAAAATCGAACAGATACATGCAAAAAATGAAATTAGACCACCTTCTTACACGATATACAAGAACAAACTCGCCGAGACCGGTTTGGCTCAGTGGATAGAGCGTCGGCTTGCGGACTGAAGGGTCCCAGGTTCGATTCCGGTCAGGGGCATGTGCCTGGGTTGCGGGCACATCCCCAGTGGGAGGTGTGCAGGAGGCGGCTGGTCGATGTTTCTCTCTCATCGATGTTTCTAGCTCTCTATCTCTCTCCCTTCCTCTCTGTAAAGAATCAATAAAATATATTAAAAAAAAAAAACAAAAAAAAACAAAAAAAAAAACAAAAAAAAAAAAAAAAAAAAGAACAAACTCAATATGAATTAAAGACTTAAAAGACCCAAAACCATAAAACCCTTAGAAGAAAACATAGGCAATAAACTCTGACATTTCACCCAGCCAGCTTGGCTCAGTGGATAGAGCGTCAGCCTGAGTACTGAAGGGTCCCAGGTTCGATTCCGGCCAAGGGCACATGCCTGGGTTGTGGGCTCAGTCCCCAGTAGGGGGTGTGCAGGAGGCAGCTGATCAATGATTCTTTCTCATCATTGATGTTTCTATCTCTCTCTCCTTCCTTCCTATCTGAAATCAACCAAGAAATATATTTTATAAAAAAAAAAAAACTCTGACATTTCTCTTAGCAATACTTTTTTCTGAAATATCTCTTAGAGTGAGGGAAACAAACAAAAAATGGACTAATGGGACTGCATCTAACTAAAAATTTTTGCACAGCAAAGGAAACCATCAATGAAATGAAAAGACAACCTAGTGAATAAAATAAGATATCTGCCAGTGATACATCAGATAAGGGATCAATAACCAAGATTCATATAGAACTTAACACCCCCTCCTGAAAACCCAATTAAAATATGGGCAGAAGACCTAAATAGACACTTCTCCAAAGAGGACATAATATGGCCTGTAGACATAGGAAAAAATGCTCAAAGTCACTAATCACCAGAGAGATGCAAATTAAGACCCCACTGAGATATCACCTCACACCTGCCAGATGACTATCATCAATAACTCAACAAACAAGTGTTGGTGAGATGTGGAGAAAAGGGAGCCCTCAAGCACTGTTGGTGGAAATACAGACTGGTGCGGCCACTGTGGGAAACAGTATGGAGGCTCCTAAAACATAAAACATGGAAATGCCTGGGTATATGTCCAAAGAAATCCAAAACATTAATTTGAAAAAACATATGCGCCCCATGCTCATTGCAGTGCTATTTACAATAACCAAGATATGGAAGCAACTTAAGTGTATATCAACAGATGACTGGATAAAGACATTTATAAATATATATATATATATATATATATATATATATATATATATATATATATATTACTTGGTCATAAAAATGAAACCTTATCATTTGTGACAACATGGACGGACGTAGAGGGCATTATGCTAAGTGAAGTAAGTCAGCCAGAGAAAGACAAGTACCATATGATTTCATTATATGTGGAATCTAAAGAATAGAATAAACAACCAAATAAAACGAACTACCGAGTCGATACAGAGAACAAACTGACGGTTGCCAGAGGTGCTGGGTGAAAGGAGGAGGGACTAAGAAGTGCCAATTGGTAGCTACAGAACACTCATAGAGATGTGCATGCCAATGCAGGGGACAGAGTAGCAACATTGTGATAACGATGCATGTGACAGGGATACTTGAATTATTGGGGGACCATCTTGTAAGTGGAATAATTGCCTAACCCCTCTGCTGTACACCTGAAAGTAACATAAAATAATATTGAATGCCAACTGTAATCTCTATATAAAACCCTAATATGCAAATAGATTGAACAGCGGAACAATCGAACAACCAAACAACTGGTCGCTATGATGTCCACTAACCACCAGGGGGTGTGCATGAAACATGGCGGGCATCGGCTGCTACGGGATGGTGGAGCAGGTGAGCAGGGGCGCCAGACCAAGGCAGGGCACCAGTCACTGTCATTGGGGTGAGCCTCTGGTGGTTACTGAAAATTCTTTGCTCCTGCATGCCATGGTCCCACCCAGCACTCACACCTCCTGCTGGTGCTGGTCCTGCTCGTACCTGCTGCTGGCGCCTGGCGCCAGTCCCAATCACTCAGTGCTGTCAGCGGGTGCGAGTGGCAACTGCTGCCCCTGATTGGCCCTGAGGGCTTTTCCATCTCCCCCTGCTCCTAAAGGGCAATCAGGGTAGCAGCTGCTACTCGCACCCGCTGATGGTGCAGGCCCCACTCACACCCACTGCTGGCGCCATCCCCAAATGTTCCACGCTGTCAGCAAGTGGGAGCGGTGGTTGCGGGAGCAGTGCTATCAGCAGACAGGGGACAGGGGGCCACAGCGGGAGGGGCCGGGTGCGAGCACAGAGGATGGGCCGAGACCCACCCCTGTGCCCATCGCAGCCTCACAGACCACAGTTCCTTTCAAGGTGCACGAATTCATGCACTGGGCCCCTAGTTGAAAAATAAAATCAAAAAGTGATCTATGGAAGGTTATTGTATCTGATGCACTTTCTCTAGCAAATGTTACCGAGATAAAACAAGATTTAGCAATAGCACAAAGGGCTCACCTTAGTCATCAGAAGGAATTTCCTGGCAGTATGTACTACAAAGCTGTTTTGTTTTTCTTTGAAAGTTTCTGGTAGTTAGTGATCTGAAACACGTGTGAGATTCTCTACGCAGGAGGCGTAAACTGGCTTCCAAGGAGCCCAGGGCAGGGCTCCTGCTGGAGGCGCTGGGTTCATTCTGTTCCCAGAACTCTGTCCACAGGACAGACCGAGCATGGGCAGCGGCCGGTCGCACCCCCTACTCCACCTCACTGACGAAAAACGGCATAATAGAGCTCCCGCTAGTCTGAGGCCATGGGCGGGGGCGGGTGTGTGAGGGTGAACCCCAAACATCAGGTTGAGCTTGAATGTCTGACACCTGTAGAGTGACTCAGAGTTGGGAGAGACAGTGGAGATCTTGAACAGATAACAGAGGAGCAGCCCTTTAAACCCAAAGGGGAGGAGGCCAGCCCGTGAATTTCAGCAACGACTGTTTAGACGGGACCTCGGCAGTCGGAATCAGTGAGGCCCAAGAACTGCGGATGTTCTCAGGTGAGAACAGAAACCTGCCTCATGGTCCTGGTCCTGCCTCACCTTCCTGTTACGCTGAAGGTTTATTCTCAGCAGAATGTGAAAAAATGTTCGAATTTTCATGCCTCACCACAGTGCCCATGGCCAGGCCTCCTTGGCTGGGATGGCGAGGCCTGGGGTCGCCCTCAGCTCTGTTACATTGTGGGTTCCAGGTTGGACTGGCTCCAGGCCACGGCGCCCCCCAGCCACCAGGGGGAGATGCCTCATGACCTGTCACTGCACACACCTGAGGAGCACTTCTTCCCCCTCCTCTCTCCCTCTTCCTTCCTTTTCTTTATTCCTTTCTTCCCTCTCCTCTCCCTCCTTCCTTTCTTTCCAAGCTCTCTTTTTCCTTCTCTTCCCAGGGAACTCTTAGTAGGAAACCAAAGGACAGTAAGAAATGTACTGGATGGAGCTTTCTGGTTCATGCGGGGTCCAGTAGGTCAAGCATGTCAACTCGCGGCCCGCATGCAGCCCACAACCAATATGTTTGCGGCCCAGCCAATATAACGGTATGTAAGAAACATTTTAATAAAAATTCCGTAACTTAATTTTTACAACATCCTGTTACACACAATTATTAATAACGAACTACAACGTTCACTAATGACTGATTACTATCATCGTGTTGCATTCATTTCCCTGCCATACACGCAGGTTCACCATTTCTCTCCACTGGTACTAGCAGCGAATATTTTAGCAGCCGATGGCCACATCGTTAGTCTTGGACTGACTTGTTTGGTGTGAGCAACAGGAAATATTTCACTTTCAGAGAACAAGAAAAATAGGTTTATTTGCGTTACACTTATTAATTTGTGCAGTTATTCAGTGTCTGGTAAGTTAATGTTCAAGAAAAATATTAACTTTTATTAAAATGTTCTATTATTGTATGTTAAGGATGACTCATTTATTTCAGCCCTTTGTATTCAGCATGTCTCTAGCGAAACAAACCTACGTTTCTATGAAAATGGAAGCTTTTGTTTTTTGTGGCCCGCGTAGCCTTCAAGTTTGACATGTTTCAGTAGATGCAGGCTGGTCCCACTTCCAGGTCCAGCAGAACCACAGGTTAGAGCTGGACTGAAATTTCCTATTTAATTGTCCCCAAGCTGGTGTCCTCTGCAGCCTCACTGGTCCGTGGGTCCACTGTGGCTCTAACCCTTCACTTCCTCTCAGCTGAACAGCAGCGTGTGAGAGCGGCCCTTGCCCTGTGCAGGGGGAGCCGAAGTAGGGTTACCGTGCGAGAATCTGCATTTATCCCTGTGTCACTATGTGCTACGGCTGCACTATTCATTGGCAGGGACCCACAGGTGCCTGCCCTGCAGAAGTCACAGGAGGAAGAGACAGATGCCAACAGCTTCCTCCATGTCCTGTGGCGCCGCCCTGGCCGAGCGCCCAGGGGCAGGGGAGCTGCGGCTGAGCTCACAACTGAACACAAAGCTCCTCTGGGTCAGGAGGCCTCGGCAAACCCAGAGGTGCTGGGGGGCAGTTTAAGTTCTCCAGGGAAACAGCAATACACCTCACCTGGTGGACATCCCACAAGCTACTGGCTCGGCAGCCACAGTTCCAGTGCGAGGCTGTGCTGCATTCCTCTTGACTTCCTGTCTGTGTGGACTGGGACTTTGGAAACGGTTGTAATAAGAAGCAAGTGCCCAGTGAAAACCAGTGCAGAACAGGACATGAGAGTGGTGGTGTCCAAACGGATCCTAAGGTTTGAGTCGCTGTGCAGTGCCCAGCAAACACACATCCTATTAGTAAATAGTTGTGGTTATTTAAGAATGAAATAAAAATACTATTTTTCTTTCAATTGTTTGTATTATTTTTCACATGGCCCTTAAGTTGTTAGGAGATAAATACTTAAGTTCTTTGGATCTAACTATTAAATGAATTATTAGGCATTTACATTGGCCTGCCAGCTCTATGTAAAAATGACTGAGACACTAAGGATGCTGTGAACTGAGAAAGTTTGGGACTCTGTCCTAGAAGAAATGATGCTTGATCGAGATCTTAAAAGCAGAGTAAGAGCTGGCTAGCAGAAGAGGGGAGGGAGAAGGGCGTTTGAAGTGGAGAGCATGGCAAGAGCTAGTGTACATGTGCAGGGGAATTAAAGTTCATGCTGCTGGAACAAAGATGGTAAAGCTGGAAGAAGTAAAGGTGGAGCTGAACAGGTGGGCAGGGGACAGCTCCAGAAGGAAGGTGTGTGGCCAGTTTAGAGGGCTTGGACCTGACTAGCTTATGGAGTGGGGAACAATAAAGAATGGTAAGCGAAGAGGCGATCAGACTGCATGTGAGGGATGGAGTTAAGGGAGGCTACCACTACGCTGGTGACTACTTAGAAAGGGAGTGTTGAGCGGCTGAAGTATATTGACGAGGGGATGTTAGGAAGGATGTCTGGGTTACTGATTGGATACTCTTGGAGACTGATGAGAACTATAGCTTGAATGTATGTGTGGATGGTGGGGACACCCATGAGTGAGACTGTAAGAGCAGAGACACGTTGGGGTTGGGGTTGGGGTTGGGGTGGTAGTGGCTGTGAGCTCGGTTATTGTTCCCTGGAGAAGCTGGGGTCGGGGCGAACTGCCGGACCACATATCATTACAGACACCGGCCTGGCCAGGCACTCTGTTCCTCGAGTTTTCGGCTACTTGACTGTGATTCCTTGTCTCTCTGTTTGTAAGCCAGACATTTCCTTAGCCTACCCACTGAGCGCCTGTGTCCTGTCTAACGAGTCCCTTCAGATCCCAACTCACTCAAAACTGAGGTTAGTAAATACTCCAGACACCTGGTTCCAGTGGACAGGCTAACCCAGACCCCAGGTTCTCCAAGAAGCATGATACATCTCTCACCTGCCTTCAGGTGACAGGTCAATCCCTATTTTAATTAAACTCAAACCTGAAGCCTGAAGCAAAAAAATTAGGAAGCATGTGTACTCATAGAAATGGAAACATATCCCTCACAATAGCAAGACTTTGATTGAATGAATTAGAAACCTAATTTGTTGAGCTTTCCAATTACTTGTTCTGTCCTTGGCTTTGGATTGCTGACAGATGCGTACTCACGGCCTCAGGGCCTCATTTGCTCTGTGCACTGGCGCTCAGGGACCAAGGACTTATTGGTGTAGGAAAGTGCAGATAACGGGTTAAGTGTGATCCTCCAAGTGAATGACGCTTTCTATTGCAACCTAAATTAAATATTAAATGTCCTTCATGTATCCAAGACAACCTCAAATTTAGAAACATTTATTGCTAACTGTAGGATTTTTTAAATGTTCTTAACCTGTAGGATATTAGTTGTTAAATTTTCCACATCTAATACTGTGAATTCAATTAAAAGATGACCCAGTTATTCACATATCTCATCCTTTTCCCTAGATCTGCTCTAGGCTGGGGGATGGGCAAACATAGGTAGAATCCAACTCATATTTTTCCTGTTTGGCGAGTTCAGTGTATAATATAAAGAGGCCACTGGTGCCACAAAGCAACCATGAGGAATTCATTTAGGGTGTATTTAAATAACAGATGCTACTTGGTAATGTGGTTTTAGGTAGAAATATCAGAGGCCTCTATTGTGCTCTATGAAGAATCCCCTGCCCAGTGCTACCTTCATAGGATAATAGGCAGCTTAACAGTCTTCTGGAGATTGACAGCTACCCTGAGAGCAGACGGCAAGGTGGTGACTGGGCATCTATTTGCTCCTCTAGTTGGAGAAATCTATACATATAAAAGCCTAAGTGACCAAAAAACCAAACGACTGGTCGACCTATCGCTATGAAGCACACTGACCACCAAGGGGCAGATGCTCAATACAGGAGCTGCCCCCTGGTGGTCAGTGGGCTCCCACAGCCAACCTCCTGTGGCCCTTCCCCCCCACACACAACCCCCTTACCGGCCAACCTCCTGCAGCCCCTCCCTCCGGCCAAACTCCTGCAGCCCCGATCGCCCAGTCGCCAGCCAGGCCGAGGGACCCCACCCATGCACGAGTTCATGCACTGGGCCTTTAGTATAAGAATAAGAAAGTAATGACTGAAGACCTTCCATGCACCAGGCACTTACGGACTTAAATCCTCATGCCAAACGTGAAGCCGTACTGTCAGGAGCCTCTGGACCTGGATGGCTCTGCCTGGCAGTCGGCTGTCCCATGTCTCTGTTTGCATTTTATGATGGCTGTCCCAACCCAGGGGCTGGTTCTGAAGCCGTGGCTGAAGTCTGAGTCAGTGAAAGGAGTCTGCTGAGTAGTTGAAGCACTGAGCCCATAGCCCCTCACTGAGCCTGGGAAGCATCTCAGCCAATGGCCTCCCACCTCCCTCTTCTCTGGAAACCAGAGAGAAGTGGCCCCTACACTTTCACTGGATGTAATCACAGAGATCTGCCCGGACCCCTGGGGTGCCTTTCAGGATGGAATGGGGCTTCTCGGCAGCAGAGAGAACCCCATGTGCAGAGCTCCCCCATCATGAGCTGAGGGTGGACACAAAATAAAGCGCAGACGTGTGTCCATGCAGCCCACTGGCCGGGGACAGGAGATGCTTACAGAGCTACCAATCTCACCCCTGACTCATAGCCTGCACCTCCTCTCATCATCACAGCCTGCTGACTGAGACTTCAGTTTCTGATACGGTTACCCTCTCATCCACAGGGGCCAATACGATCCACACAGTGTTAGTCCCACTTTTAATTGATGATCAGAGGCCAAATGAATGTGGAGAGCATTTGAGGAGCAGCTAAGAGGCACACAAGCAAAGGACGGGCACACGTGGTCCTTCAGCTAAGCCTTCCTGGCTTAAGGAAAATCAAGGCCAAGCACTGCTGCCTAGTGGGTCCTTAAAGGAACTAGGACACGGGCACTGGTTTCAGGTGCCTCTGCCCTGAAGGAAGTCATTTCCCAATTTGGTGCTTTAGCTTCGTCATCTCAAAGAGAAGGTGATGAACGGCACACAAGGACACCGGCGAGAAAGAAAGATGTGACAGGCGTCAGTGTTCCGCGGTCCTCAGAGCAACCGTACGTGATAGACACTGGCTCTGTGGCTGCCAAGGAAGTTGAGACCACGTTGTTTATCCCTCCTGGTCCCCAGACAAGGTAGCACTTCCTCCGCGGTTGTACCAAAGACTGCTTCTTGCTTTCGCAGGCCTTCAGAAGAGGGGCCTCAGCAAAATCTCAATGACTGAAGTCCCTCCCTATGTCCACCTCCTTCCACCTGTGCCCAGGCTCATGCCACCTTCTCCATACCTGCCAGTTGGTCACGCTTTCCCGACCTAACAACATAATTTATTATGTCACTTTAACACAAGGGATTTCAGCTACTTTTTGTTGTTAAGGCCGGTGAGATAGGCTTGCAAAGAGCCTGGACAGCTCAGCTTAACAGATTCATCTCTGGGGCCCCAGCCCCTCAGGCTGCCTCCCTAGGAGATGAAGGAAGGTAGTAGAGGGGCCTGTCAATCAAATAAACCATGATGGCCCCGTTCCCTTCAGAGGAAATGGACCCAATGGAGGAAGATGGATCGATCACAGAGACCCAGGTTCAGAGTCAGGCTCCTGTCAGGGAACCCTCTCAGCCGTGGGCTAATGGCCAATGTTTTCAGAAGCTGCGGCCTGTACAGCTAACAGCCAATGGAGCAGCAAGCCAACTGAGGGATGCTCCCACCAGGACCAGCCAATGGCAATGAAAATGCTACAGTTTTCATTGTTTTAAATAAAACTAATCAGAGAAGAGGGGGATTTCGAGCTATTTGGGGCTTAAGGACTCCAGGTGGAAAACTCCAACCTGCCGTGCGCCCCTTCCCTCTCCCGCCAGCAAGACTCTCTCCCAACCCACAAAGAGCGGTCAGCAGCTCTCCTGGGTGCGGGTCCACAGGGGACGCTCCTAGGTTCCGGTGTTTTCCTGCGGCACGGCCCGCAGCCAACACAGGAGAGGCCTCGTTTTGTTCTTGCAGAAAAGGCGCTGAGCTCTGGCCTCACTGTGGTTGGGAACCAGCCATCAGACCGCAGTGAGGAAGCAGTGAGCATGTCCCTCCTGGCCTCTGAGGATGTCTCCCCGGATATAGACAGGACCCTTCCCCGGGGGATAGGCAGGACCCCTCCCCGGATATAGGCAGGACCCCTTTCTGGGGGATATGCAGGATCCCTCCCCAGGATAGAGGCAGGACCCCTCCCCAGGGGATAGGCAGGACCCCTCCCCGGGGTCAGGGAGGTGCTGCAGAGGCACACGGGGAGGGTGCAGTGTGACAGGAGCACATTCTGGGGAGCAAGCTCTTACTGGTTGTGGGACTGTGACTAATTAATTATCCTAACATTCCTTTTCCAAATCTCTTAAGCGGGGTAACAGTAGCTACCCCTTGCGGGCAGAATGACGCTAATGGCAGCATTAGTGCATTTGTATTTGAGAGCTCAGCACATACTTAAAAACAGCACAGGCCTTCGCGTATCATCTGTCTCTGCAGTTGTCCTAGAATAAATGTCTCCCATTCCCCGCTAATGTTCACATTTCAAGATGCATCAGAAGACCCAGATCTCGTCTCTGCTAAAGTGATTGACAGCCACTTGGGAAGGTCGTGAGGCGTATTTGGGATTTGGGGGGAGAGAAAGCTTTCCAGACAAGGCAACCCCACGGGAAAAGGGGCAAAGGGGCGAGCAGCCAGGGGCGGCCGCAGGGAGCCATCTGCGGAAGCTGGCACTCCCCTGAAGGCGGGAGCCCACCGTCTGGTCTGCGGGGAGGCAGGCCGGAGCCGCTTTGGTCAGGAGGGAAGTAGGGCGTCACCGGGGCTCTCTGAGCTGCAGAGGGAGGATCCAAGGAGCCCAGCCAGCCCTGAGCTGGGCGTCTCAGTCGTGGGCACTGGGCAAGGCTAGCCAGGTCCCCTTTTCCTCGAAGGTCCTACGAGCCTGAGTTGCATTTCCTAGGGGGTCTTCATCCCCCACGCTGCAGTGGCCCCCAGGGAACTGGGATAAACATTTCAAAAGCTCATGATGATGTACATGACGAACCATTACTATTCCCTTGCAGGCTGGTAGCCCTGGAAGTGCCCCCGTGTCAGCAGCTTCTGTAGGACACGGAGCCAGGGGCAGGGCCGTGCGGGCAGATAGGCCCAGCAGAGGCTGAGCTCCCTGCCCGCGACGCTTCTCACCACGTTCAGTCACCTCAGCCGGGGAGGCAGGCAGCACATCACAGATGAGCAAAAGGAGGCAACAGAGAGGTTCAAAGCCTTGTCCAGCTCATAGAACAGCATAAGCTAGAGGTGTGACGAGAACTCTGACCTGCCTGTTCTTGTCCAGAAACCTGAGGGGCCCTGGGTCTCAGGGTGAGGGAGGGTGGCCCAGTGGTTAATCCCCATATCAACAGCTGGCAGGTGGGAGTTAAAATCCAGAGAGGGAACAGCCCTCATCCTCCCACCAAAGGGCCAGGGAGAAACAGGTGAAGATGAGGAGTCATTTCATGTTGCAGAGACTAAGTTTTTCCTCTTCTAATTTCCACCTCCTTCCTCACTAAACCACTACAATCAGCCCAAAGTACCTAAACACGGATGCTTGTTAGTCCTGCTGCAGTGGTTTCAGCCCAAAGCTACATGAGAGGCTGACTCATAGCCTGGGTGGGTCAGAGGAAAGCACCCTACCAAACAGACCACTGACACCGTCTGTACCTGCGCATATATGTGATGTATTAGCTATCATGTACCTGCACATATGTGATGTATTAGCTAACATGTACCTGCACATGTGTGATGTATTAGCTAACATGTACCTGCACATATGTGATGTATTAGCTAACATGTACCTGCGCATATATGTGATGTATTAGCTATCATGTACCTGCACATATGTGATGTATTAGCTAACATGTACCTGCACATATGTGATGTATTAGCTAACATGTACCTGCACATATGTGATGTATTAGCTAACATGTACCTGCACGTATACATGATGTATTAGCTAACATGTACCTGCACATATGTGTGTATTAGCTAAGATGTACCTGCGCGTATATGTGATATATTAGCTAACATGTACCTGCGCATATGTGTGTATTAGCTAAGATGTACCTGCACGTATATGTGATATATTAGCTAACATGTACCTGCGCATATGTGTGTATTAGCTAAGATGTACCTGCGCGTATATGTGATATATTAGCTAACATGTACCTGTGCATATGTGATGTATTAGCTAACATGTACCTGTGCATATGTGATGTATTAGCTAACATGTACCTGCGCGTATATGTGATATATTAGCTAACATGTACCTGTGCATATGTGATGTATTAGCTAACATGTACCTGTGCGTATATGTGATATATTAGCTAACATGTACCTGCACATATGTGATGTATTAGCTAACATATACCTGCGCATATGTGATGTATTAGCTAACATGTACCTACACATATGTGATGTATTAGCTAACATGTACCTGCACATATGTGATGTATTAGCTATCATGTACCTGCGCATTCGTGTTGTATTAGCTAACATGTACCTGTGCGTATACGTGATGTATTAGCTAACATGTGCTGAGCATTGACGAGAAGGGAGGCACTGAACTAAACATTTTAAATATAAACTAATTCCTGCACGGGTAGGGTCCCTAGGCCTGGCTGGTGATCAGGGCCCAATGGGGCCTTTCAGGTGCCGGCCAGGACCTTCCTTTGCTCCATGCCGCCCCCTGGTGGTCAGCGCACATAGCGATCGAACTCCTGGTCTCCCAGTCGCACTCCTGAGGGGACACTTTGCATATTAGCCATATATATATACAGTGGGGCCTTGACTTACGAGTTTAATTCATTCCGAGACCGAGCTCGTTAAGGAGCTTGTTAAGGAGCTCATTAACTCAAATTACTCTACCAACTCAATGCAAAAAATCAGCCAAGAGACAGCTGGTATCTCAAAAAACTCGTTAGTCAGGACACTCGTAAGTCAAGGCCCCACTGTATGTATGTATGTATATATATGTATATGTATATGTATATGTATATGTATATGTATATGTATATGTATATGTATATGTATATGTATATTATATGCATATGTATATGTATATATGCGCGCTCTCATTCAGTCCTCACCTGAAAGGTAGGTCCGTCATTTCCCTCACTGAACACGTGAGAAAGTGAGGCTGAGAGGCAGTGCAGAGCGTGCCCAGGCCCCACAGCTGGGAAGAAGACACAGCACTGATGTGTGAGCACAGCCACTGCCCGCGTGTCCTCCGTGGCCATTTCCGGACCACAGTGAGGTCAAGTGCCGTGACACGCGTCCCTGGAAACTTGCTAACAAACATGACCTCACTGCTTTCTCACCCCAACACTGGACAGTGTTCGTGTGTTTCCTTACACAGTTTGTACTGTGTCAACTGTTGCCAGATGCTGGATGAAGGGCTGTGACTATGAGGATAGAAAAGGCTGCCCCTGCCCTGAAGGGAAGCCCTTAGATGGCCACTTCGACCAACAGGTGTTGGAAAGAGAGGAAGCTGACATTGACGGAATTCTTATTGTGCTCTGCTTCAACGGGTGCCGACTTATTTAATTTTTAAACCAACACGGTGGGGTGGACTGCCTCCTGATTCCGCACGGTGACACCGAGGTGTGGGAAGCTCAAACGCGGCTCAGGCACACGGGGAACGGTTCGCCGTGGCCGTGCTGAGATCAAACCAGGTCTGATTTCAAACCCAGGTCCCAACTTTCCTGGGGCCTGCCCCTCCCTCCACGGATGCCTGAGGCCGCTTCAGGAGGCGTGTGCAGGTGCGTGAGTGAGTCCTGGGTTTGAAGGATTAACTGAGAGCTCTCTCCCGGGAGGATGGTCCTCAAGGAGGTGTGGGTAGACGTTTGAAGGCTGTAACTGCAGCAAATCCTACTGAGCAAGTAGTCTGGAGGTCAAATCCAAGCTGCTGGCCACTTACTTCAGGAGATATCCATGGAGACAAAAACCCAAACTACAAAAAGCATGGCTGGGTCTAGTTATATGCGCGATATTCAGAGTAAAGGGATTGGCTCATTTAGTGCTCGCCGCCATCCTGCTCCGTACAGGGCGCCTCATCCTGTCTGTAAAGCTCTCCTGTCCAGAACCACAGAGACTCCTTCCGGCTCCTCCTCAGCTCCCAGCATTCTGTTCCTTGGCTCCTGTCTCACACTCAAAAGCTTCTTCCATCCATTCCTTCTGCAGGGCCAACTGCACCCCCAGCGGCCGGGCTTCTTCCCACCTTAACACTCCGTCTCCTTGGAAAAGCTGTGCCCGCCTGGCCTGGGCACCGGTCACGCCCTGAGTCTGGCCTCACAGCGCCTTCCACGTTCTGTTCCATGATCTGTCTTTCGCAGCAGACGGTGAGCTACTTCAAGCAGAGACATTCTTTTAGCCATAACTGCTGGCATAGTATTGGGCACATAGTCGGTGTTAAGCCTTTTTAAAGTGAACTTTATGAAAATGTTACCGGTTTAGCCAGTGTGGCAGACAGGCCCTCAAGGACACCCTAGAAATGCCGCCTCCTGACATTCGCGCCTCTGCGTGCCCATCCCCGGAGTGCAGGCAGCTCCAAGGCCAGCCCGTCCTGCAGAATAAGGCAGGGGTGATGGGTCGGGCTGCGACGTGCTGTGACAAACACGGGGCTCTGCGTGATGCACGCTCCTGCCTGAAGCCATGGGCGGTGAGCCGCCCAAGGAGCCGCCCGCAGCAGCCGTGGGGCCTCGGGACCTAACTGTCCTGTGAGGAGCTGCCCCCCCACCCTCCCCCGTTCCAGCACCACGGCCTGTGCCTCTCCCATGAGCATGCAGGGAGCCGAGCTGAGTCCCCAGCTGAGAAGCCAAATGCTGACTGCAGGCTGACCGAGGAGAGACCCAGCTAAGCCGGGACTCCCGGCCTCCAGAAACCGCGACAATACCAATGTATGTGCTTTTTGTTTGTTTGTTTTTGTTGATTTTTTTAAAAGAAAAACGATTTTAAATATAATGTTACATGCAATAAACATTAATATTTCAAGAAAAACAATTTTAAGTATAATAATGTCACATGCAATACAAATGTATGTGTGTTAAGTCACTAAGCTCTAATATTGATGAACTAGTGGCCCTGCGCATGAATCCGTGCGCGAGTAGCTCACTGCCGCTTCCTCAGCTGGCCACCCGCCCGCTGGTAGCCCTCCCGCGGCTCGTAGCTCACTGCCCCGCCCTCCTATAGCTCTCCACCACTTGTAGATTGGTCGTGACATCACAGTGCAATGGATAATTAGCATATTCCTCTCTCGTTACATAGGATGGGGAAAATACAGCAGCTTTGCAGGAAAGGGGACATGGGGGGACCGTCACGTTGCTTGTGCGGCCCTGTGAGCTGGTGAGTAACCTCAGGGTTAAGGAGTGAGATTGGCCTTCTCTGCAGGAGACGGAAGGACCAGTCCAGAACCAAGGGAAATGCTGATCTGAGTCCTGCAGCGTCAACCCCTCCTCAGCTCATTCCTGCCACCCAGTGAATCTAACTTAGGGGAGTCAGAGCTGGGTACTTAAGGGAGGGATGGACTGGAGCGACCAGGACACAGACCTAGAGTCAGACAGAATGCAGTGCAGGCCCCAGGAACAACCCCTCTCTGGCTCAGCCCGGCCTGAGTGAGTGGAGGCTGAGGCACTGCCTGGCACATTAAGTGGCATAAGGAAGTGCCAGCTCAGAGCGGCCCAGGCCTGTCCCCCTTGCTGCCCCGCCGGCCTCCCTGCTTCCCGGGATGACACCCTCAGGAACACAGCTCTTGGCTGAGTCTCCGGAGGCTCCCGCTGCAGCTGAGAGCCCGGGGTCCACCAGCTGAGCCGCTGAGCGGTCAGGCGGTTTCCTGAAATGACTGACTGCTTCCTCTTTCATGGGGCACTTTCTGTTTAATAAATGGGACTCAACCAAACTCACCAGGACACGGAGAGCCCCCAACCTCCAGGCCACCTCTGCCGCAGCCCGACCCCAGCAGGCCAGCCCCTTCCCAGGCCTCAGCTCCGGGCTCCGGGGACTCTGAGGATGCCTCCTTCAGAGGAGCGGCTTTTTCCTTTTTTTAAAAAAATAAGGTCTTGTCTTCCCACTGGGCTCCCAAGAGCTTAGTGCCCTTCCCCCTCAGGGGCCCTCACCCTCAGCCTCAGGAAACGGCAGGAAGGTGGTGACTGGTTTCATGTGATGGACGGAGCATACACCCTGGCTGTCTGCTGCCCCACAGCCTGGAGGGTCTAGATTATAAGACACCCACAGATGCCCTCCCTGCCAGGTCTGCGTGTGACTGTGCCTGAGTGGAGCCTGCAACGCCAGGATCTGCTGACAGCACGTGGTTCAGATGCGACAGAGGACGCCCACTGATTTCGCAACAGAGGTCGGGGCCACTCACTTCAGCTCCCACGCTGGGCGGGAGCGGCCCGGCCAGGGTGGTGTAACTGAGGGCCAGCTCTCCACAAGGTCCCAAGTCCACATGGCTGCTGCTGGGTGGCTCCTTGGACCCACGTGCAGAGGCTGGTGGCTGACCCCCGGCCCTCCACCCCATCCGAGGCGCGTTCCCAAGGGCATCTGTGCTTGGGCTGCACTGCCAACCTCCTAGCGCCACTTCTTGACTCCAGGCCAATGTGCTGGGAGCCTTGGGATCCCTCCCCATCACTGAGAGGCAGCTCTGAGCTTCCCTCGGCCGGAGCTGATCTCCTGCATCAGGGCCTCTTCGCCCTGGGCCTCCCAGGCCCAACCTGGGACATAACCTCTGGGCGCCCCAGGCCCTACTTCAGGCCTCCCCTCTGGGCATCCGAGGCCCTACCTCGGCCTCCCTTTTGGGCGTCCCAGGCCCTACCTCAGGCCTCCCTTTTGGGCGTCCCAGGCCCTACCTCAGCCTCTCTTCTGGACGTCCCAGGCCCTACCTCAGGCCTCCCCTCTGGGCGTCCCAGGCCCTACCTCAGGCCTCCCCTCTGGGCGTCCCAGGCCCTACCTCCGCCTCCCCGCTGAGGCACGCAGCCTCAAGGGACCAGCTATAACCGCGAAGATGTGAAGGGAGGGGAGTCTGCACACAGTGGCTCCCCAGAGATGGAGGCACCGGACAGGGAAGCAGGTGAGAGGCAGTGGGGAGGGCAGGGAGGGGAGTGCACAGAGGGCCTGGCTCAGCTCTGGTAACTGAATGGCTTTCAAGGCCAAAAGCGGGGAAACCTTTTCACACAGTCCCTTCTCACTGCCACAGGCACATGCCACCTGCTGCAGGCAGCCAGCAGCCCGCTGGGCCGACGCACGGTAAGGCTGATGCCTGAAGACCAGCTCGATTCCTTCCATCCTAGTTGACAGACCTCCTCCTTAGCCAGCTCACGCTGCCAAGGGGCAGGGGTGCCCTGTGTCCAGCACTCTTTCCTGGGGGGACCGGGCTGGGCTCTGCAGGGTCTGGACACAAACATTTCTGTAATGAGCTCCAAACCCCAGGAAACGGATCATCTAATAACCAGCGAATAAGAAAACCAACGCAGACGACAACCCATCACCCTGTTAGACGGGTCATCTTTAGCCGTGAGATTTACAAGAGCTTTCCGGCCCGCTTTCTTTTTTTCTAAATATAAATCCAGTCTTAGAATTGTAGGACCTGGAGCCAAAGTTGACAAAGGCTAAGCGGACTGTCCCCGCTCAGAGGATCCTAAATGAGTCATATCCTCTGGCCCTGCTTCCCCTCAGCTGAGAAGGCCTCCCTCGGGGACGGGAGGGGAGGCCACCCTGGAGCCTGGGTCAGGAGCCGAGGGCCCGTCCTGCCCTGCGACGCCTTCCATTGACATGGGACCCTCCAGACCCGCTGGGCAGAGCCCTTTGGTGCCAGACCATCACTCTGCGTGGCCCTCCGGGCCTCCCACGCCCGAAACCTGATCCTCACTTTCCTTACAAAGGAAAAAACCTATGAAGTGTTCAGGCCTTTCCCTCAAAAGACAAGTCAAAAGGCCGTTGCCCTCTGGGTTCTCGGAGTTGCTACGTGAAAAGCCGGTGAGCGGACAGAGATGGAGGCTGCGGCTCGGACCCGAGCACTGAGCGGACTCCACCGTGAGCGCAGTGTGGCCACAGCACGTCGGCGCTGCCTCCAAGGTGCGCCGCTGAAACCCATTCAAAACCCTGCCCCCCCCCCCCCCCCCCCCCACCGAGGGTGACGGGGAGAAGTCATGTGGTCTGACTTCTCCATTTTACGGATCAGGCAGCTGAGCTTAGACAAGAAAACGACTTCGTTATGGTCGTGACGAGCTGGGGTGCAGCTGGCTTAGAGTCCGGCAGACACATCCTTGGCATGTATCTCCTCCCCCATGCTGCCAGGCCCCTGTCCACCCCGATGGCTGCTGTGGGTCTGGGACAGGGACGCACGGGGGGTGCAGCCAGGGTTCCAGTCCGGCCGTCACCGTGTGACCTGGCCAAGTCCCTTAACTTCCTGGGATCGTGGAAAACAACAGGGACCTGCAGGGACCTCCCACGCCCCTTCCTGTGAGTGTGTGTGGCCTTCCACACACCAGGGAGGAAGCGGGCTGTTTGTTTAACCTTGGAAGGCAATGAGGAATCAAAAGAAAAGGTACCAGGTGTAGTACGAGTTCGGGGCTGATCATGAGGCGTGCCCTGAGAGGGAGGGCGGGAGAGGGTCATGCAGGATCCCCAGCGGGCACTGATGCCAGACACCAGAGCAGAAGTCACACCCACCACACCCGGTACAATGCCAAGCCCTCTGCAGGCAGGCCCTGTGCCCCAGCCCTGTGCCCAGCCCCTCCACGGGCAGCCCCAGCCTCCCTCCAGCCTGGAGGGACATAGGCTCGAGCTCTCCAAACCAGTCCTGCTCCGTCTGACCCCATCCTGCTCTCCCCGCTGCAACACGGCCGTGTCCTCCAGTCACTGCTCTGTGTTCAGTGGTTTAGACCCAAAGAGGAGAATTTTCGGGAAAATGAGGTGCCAGTGGAGCTGACCAGGAAGACGATGTCCTTGGTCTGCATACCTCAGGCCGGCTGACGTGACTTTCGAGTCTGCCTTTCATCACAGGCAGGTGAGTGAGAGGCACCTCTCCAACACCCCGTCCTTTCATCCCCCTCTTATGCTGAGCCTGAGAAGGGCCAGGGCCTGTGTGGGGCTCTGGGAAATCCAGCCACAGACAAAACGCAGTCGCTGGCCGCGGGGAGCTGCGCTGAGACAAAGCACAAATCTGGAGCAATGATCGCAGCGCCCAGGCTTCCCTCCTGGTCCTTCCGGTCCAGGTGGGTCTCCAGCCGCAGCCTGAACGCGGCCACACAGTGGGCAGGATCGAGCTGGCCCTGATGCACGAGTCGCCGAACGCTGTCATCCAGACAAGAAGGGAGAAGGGGCAGGAGGTGCGATGGGGGAAAGGCGGGACGTACGAGAACGCCGCGGTGGCCAAGGGGCGGAGGAGGGCATGCAGGAGGGACGCCTCATCCCTGTGCCTTTTCTCACTCGGGGAGATTCTGTCTCCAAAAGACGGGGGTCGATGCTGTTCTCTTCATTGTGGAGACAGGCCTGTGGGTGATGGCCTTCCCTCTGTTCAGCCAGAAAAGCCAGAGCCTTGCCCAAAGCCACGGGAAGAGCTGTCAGGGCATCTGTGTGCTCAGGCCCTCGCACAGCACCTGTCACCGCGACACACGGCCGCAGCTGCCTGCCCGGAGGGCTGTGAGCCACGGGGCCAGGCTCCCACGGGCCCGCTGACCCCAGGAGCCTGGAGCCGCCGTGGTACCCACTGAGCTCCCCACCCACTTGCTGAAGGAACGGGGCCTGCGGCCTGCAGGAACTGTTTGAGGTTCTGGGGACGCAGAAAGGAACCAGACACATCTCCTGCCTTTCGAGCTCGGCTGGGACGTGCCTTGGGTCCCGAGGAAGCCATTTTGGTAAGAAATTATTTCTGTTTTAAAGCTTGAAAAAAAGACCTTTCCACAACCTGAGAGATGAGCTCTCGAGCTGACAGCCCCGGCAGCTCCCTACCAGGTGACCTGCTCCGCCCGCTGCCTCCGCAGGGCGGCTGGGGGGCTGGCAACTCCGGCCCCCCCACAGGCCCCTGAAAGGGCTGCCTCGGCGCCTGGCCAGGCGGTGCACACACTCCAGCCTGCACGGTCCCACCACTCACAACTCATGCTCACACATGCTCACACACACACACACACACACAACACATCCTCACAGTCACACACGATTACACTCTCTCACACACACACACGGTCTAACACACAACACATGCTCACACACGTATCTGCCCACTCACACAGACACGTGCACACACACAACACAAGCTCACACATGCACAGTGCACCCTCTCACACACCCAGGGCTCTCTCACACATACTCATACACAGCCTGAGCCATTAAAGTGACAATATTCACATTTTCCATCCATTGGTGGTTTCAAAACAGGAAGCCAGAGTGGGGAGGAGAGCCGTGTGAAGGGCCAGGTGCAAGCTGGACTCCCCCCGGCAGGTCTGGCTGCAGCGCCAGCCCCCTAACCGCCCCCCGTCCTCCCTCCCCTCCCCCCAGCTTCCTCCCAGCAGCCACCCTGACCAGGCCACTCGGCAGCCTGGGTCCTGACTCTACAGCTGGCCACGTGGCACTGAAGGCAGCGCCCACCAGATGGCTCCTCTCCCTCTGGCAGGGGTTTGCTGTGAGGCCGAGGGGAGCACGCTGCGCCTTCCTGTCCGCCTGGGAGCCCCCTCTCTTCGGAAACCAGCTCTTCAGGCAGGAGCCCTGGGGACCGGGCCTCCGGCTCCCTCCCTGACCCAGGCTCCTCTGCTGCTCACTCAGTCACGCCTCCTGGTCTGTGCTTGTCCCAGCCCCTCTACGGTAAAATGCTCCCCAATATCAAGTCTGCGCAGCACCGTGTGTCTCACAACGTCTGCACAGCCAGCGCCTCCTGCCATTGCCAGGGGGTTGCTAACCCTGTACCACTTAGCAGACGAGGCAGCTGAGAGTGAGGAATCAGGCCCCTGTTCCAGGACTGCCAGCAGGAGCTCTCACCCCATTTCCAGGAGGATCACCTCTCACTCCCCCCCGGCTCAACCGTGGGGTGTCTGAGATGAACAGGTCCCTCAGAGCAGCAGAGCAGACGCTGACGGTGAGGAGCTGAGAGGAGACTGAGGGAAGGAACAGGCTCGGCAACGCTGGCGCTCCCAGGCCCACCGGCCACACGGCACCTCCTCTCACACCTGTGCACACACACACCACCTCCTCTCACACCTGTGTGCACACACACCACCTCCTCTCACACCTGTGTGCACACACACGGCACCTCCTCTCACACCTGTGTGCATACACACCACCTCCTCTCACACCTGTGCACACACACACACCACCTCCTCTCACACCTGTGTGCACACACACCACCTCCTCTCACACCTGTGTGCATACACACCACCTCCTCTCACACCTGTGCACACACACACACCACCTCCTCTCACACCTGTGTGCACACACACCACCTCCTCTCACACCTGTGCACACACACACCCTCCTCTCACACCTGTGTGCACACACACCACCTCCTCTCACACCTGTGCACACACACACACCACCTCCTCTCACACCTGTGCGCACACACACCACCTCCTCTAACACCTGTGCACACACACGGCACCTCCTCTCACACCTGTGTGCACACACACCACCTCCTCTCACACCTGTGTGCACACACACCACCTCCTCTCACACCTGTGCGCACACACACCACCTCCTCTCACACCTGTGCACACACACACACCACCTCCTCTCACACCTGTGTGCACACACACCACCTCCTCTCACACCTGTGCGCACACACACCACCTCCTCTCACACCTGTGTGCACACACACCACCTCCTCTCACACCTGTGCGCACACACACCACCTCCTCTCACACCTGAGTGCACACACACACCACCTACCTCACACCTGCATGCACACACACACCAAACGACATGCAGAAATCAGGGCCGGCTGACTTGGCACAGAGGCGGCGTGGCACAGAGGTGGCCTGGCATAGAGGCGGGAGAGATCCGTTTATACTTTAATTGCCGAAGCGGTTGGGGTTGAATCCCACAACTTACTGAAAAAGACTGAGGGGAAGCCAAAGTGAGAGGACGTGGCTGGGGGTGAATGACATTTCTGGGACTTTGCTCTCTCTCTCTGTCTCTCTCTCTCTCAGAAAGAGATTATTGGAAACATTTTCCCTGCAGCAGTGACCTTAAGAGGAACTGGCCGCCCTACTCTGCAGCTGAGAGAGAGAGAGAGCAAACCACACGCTCCCTCTGCACTCCATTCCTGCCAAAGGTCTCTGGAGAAGGGGTGTCAGCAGGCAGCTCCCCCAAACCAGTGCAGGAGAAGCAACCTAGTGACAGTCCTCATGCTGCTGGAAGGAGACGAGAGAACAGAAAACCAGGCCGGCCTGGGGTTCCTGCAGGTTAGCACCTCTGTCCGACATAACCTGTTTCTCAGGGTCCCTTCCTATAGGCTCCCCTACTTCACAGCCGGGGCTAGAAAACGGGCATCCGAGGCCCAAGGAGGAGGACGGGTTAGGTTCGGGGAGGCCCTGGAATCTCCGTTCCTGGAGATCTTCTGGGCAGAAATGAGAGACTCCTGGACTTGGAGAAGTCCTTGCTCTTCTTGGCTCACTTTGTTCTCCTCTCTGAAATATTGTCCAAATCTTTCTCTTCCTCCAAGTCCCACCCGTTTCTTAACCGCCTCATCTGCCCCTTCCAGGGTTCAGTGCTCCCTGAGGTCAGAGGCTGTGACCAGTGGAGCCTCGCTGACTGACAGTGAGAACAGTGAGAACGCGGAGGCGAGGGGACCTTGGATTCCACCACCTCCCGAGTGTGTGTTGTCACTGCCGTTCCCGTGGGGGAGGGAGGGTTCTTGGGGCTGCGCTCCCCGCGAGGCGAGCCCCCAGCTGTGCGGAGGTGCCAGCAGATCCAGAAGCACTGTCCTAACAGCTGGTGGCCTGGGCTGGGAATTGCTCCAGGCTGTTCCTTGCTCAGCAAAAGGTTCCAGGAAGTAGAAGCCATGGGAGGGACCCAGGGCTGCTCGCTCCAGAAGAGGCCCTCGTAACCCGGCCACCGAGGTGGGGCCTGGGCCTCGTGAGGGCCCGTGGAGGGGAACAGCTGGGCTCCTTGCTGTGCGTCTGCTTTTCCAAGCAGAGCACCACGGGGACTCAATCCAAACAGGGCGGGGCCCGCTAAGACGCTGAGGCCGGATGCTCAGCCTCTGCAGCTCGGGCGTGGGGAGCGAGGAACCGCTCCATGAGCCGACTCATCCTACAGTGACGGACTTGAAGGGAAGCAAATCTGACCTCCAGTTATGCTCATCAGCTACGTTCTGACATGAACCCAAACGATTCTTTATCACTAAACAACCAGCACATGGGCTATTGTTATGGTTAATTTACATTTTTGTTTTGGGGTTTATTTTTGCTTTTTGAAATGCTTCATGAATATATTTTCACAAGAATCAAATAAATAATTCTTAAAATTCACTTAGAAAAAAAAGGCAGAACATGAAAATGTTCTATGAGCTCTGGCCAGTGTGGCACACTGGCTAGAGCATCGGCCCACGCACCAAAGGGTTTCGGGTTAGATTCCCAGTCAAGGACATGTACCTGCAGGCTCGATCCCCGGCCCCAGGCAGGGGCAGGCAGGAGGCAACCGGTGGATGAGTCTCTCTCACATTGATGTCTCTCTCCTCTCTCTCTCTCTCTCTTTCTCCTCCCCCCTCCATTCCTCCCTTCCACTCTCTTGAAAAAGCAATGGAAAACATGTCCTCCAGTGAGGATAAAAAACAAAACAGAAACAAACAAAAATGTTCTATTAACTGAAAGTAAATTGAAGAGATTTTTTTTCTGTGCAAATTCCTATAGAAATCTAAATCACATAACAACTTCAGTCTTTAAAACAGATGAAGGTTTAAGCCAGTCTGCGTTCCTTAATTTTTTAATAGAAAATAAATTGCATCATTTTCAAGGTGAAAACAATGACTAACTTAGAAGTACTTTTACTTTATTGGGGTTTACATTATTGGGGTTCACTTTGATGACTGAAAGTCAAGTTAAGTATCAGTGTGCATTTTTCAAGGAAGGAGGACTTAAAATTCCTAAGAACAACTGGGTTTTCAGTTAGATTTCTTCTCCTAATCCTCTTTCTCATTTATAAACTTACTATTTCCCACTAAAGTAGGCCTTCTGCTGAGAAATGTGTCTAAATAATGGGCTCTATTTCACTTCAAAAGCAATACAATTAAATTTTATAAAACACAAAAATCTTTCTACTATCCCCGCAGCAGTGTTCAGTACCTCAGAGCTGTCTCGATCCCCTCCTGCCTTTGCCACCTCTGTCCTCTGTGCCGGGGCCAAAGCCCAGCGGCCAGTGCCCAATAACACTACATTTTATAACAAAGTTTGTTCCCACCAGGTTACAAGTCCTACTCGCACCGAGGCAATACCCTCTAGGAGCCATTGCCACCTCCTTCTGTGCCCAGGCCTCATCGTCCCTCGGACAGAGAGCAGGGGTCTCTTGGCTCTGAGAGAAGCCTTCGACCCCCACCGGCAGGAAGCAGTTACGGAAGGGACTCTGTGCCCCTTTCCCTGAAAGAACTCAGAGCCCAGATCCTTGAGGGGTGTGGTGGGCAGTCAGACAGCCCAGAGCAAAGATGGTGGGTCAACTGGAGGAGAAACGGAGCCTGCGATGTGCTTCCCACACTCCAGCCGCTCCGCAGCTGCCATGGAGGAGCCTGCGTAGAGCTGACCTTCAACTGAAACTAATCAGAAAGAACTTATGGTTTCAGTGAATAGAAGACATAAGGTATAGAGATGAAGGAAAAAGAACGTGAATTAACGAACTGAAAGGGACTACGCAAAGTGCAGAAGGTACGTGTGAGCTGCAGAGGGTCTGTAAAGAATCAAAGCTGAGGAAGTAGAAATGGTGAGAAGGGATATAAAGGAAGGGATATAACAGGAAGAAAGGGTAGTGGAGTAGGAATCCTTAATAGAAGGCATGAGGCATAGAGATGCATTTTGAAGGGCAAGGTTTATGGACGTCAGAGAAGGGTTGTGAAGAGAAATCTTGAAAGGAAATTATAGGCATACCGAATAATAAGTCTAATTAGATAAGTGAATCTGAAGTAAACTAATTTGTTTGGTTCTTTTCCAGTCATCAGACTTAAAAGGGCTAATCGCCATGTAGCAGGGGCGAAATTAGTACTACGGCAATATAATAAATTTCAAAATAAAATCTAGTGTATATAAGGTGGATAGATATCAGCCAATCTATCTAATCACAGGGGGAATGACAGGGGGACTTATAATCTAGTAGAGCACCTGACTTAAGCTGAAAAGTAATCATATTATTTTAAATCTAGGAATACATATACTTATGTGCACAGGGGGGTAAGTTTCTTATATATGAATAGGGGGTTAAGTTTTTCTTAAAGTTTCCTTTTCAAGGCCTGTGCGAAGCGATTGAGGACGTGATTCAGCTGTGAATCCAGCAAGCAGAACCGATAAGCATGGTCAGACCGACCCACCAAGAGTCAAAACATCATCTCATCGCCTGATGACTAATTATAATAGCTGAGGACTGCAGACCCCCAGGCCTGCCCATAGCTGCATTCCTCACCCAGTCTCACCCTAGCCCCTTCCCCTATATAATCCTGTCCCCTGCGCCTTGCGGAAAGGCAGGACTTGATGCTTGTAAGCGCCCTGTCTTCTTGGTTGGTTAGCCTTCTCAATAAGCGGCTAATATGATCCAACCCCACCTTCGATATTGGACACAGTGACAGGCAGCTGAGCCCACCTAGGGGTTTCCCGGTAACACTAACCCCTCATTAGTGTTCCGTACCTTCATGACCCCCTGCCTTTGCCGCCCCTTGTGCTCTGGGCCACGGCCAGCACCCAGCGGCCAGGGCCCAGTGCCTAGTGCCCAGTGCCCAGCACCCAGTGGCCAGGGCCCAGTGCCCAGCACCCAGTGCCAGACAGCCAGTGTCAGCACCCAGTGCCCAGCGTCCAATGCCCAGTGCCAGGCAGCCAGTGCCCAGCACCCAGTGCCCAGCACCCAGTGCCCAGCACCCAGTACCCAGTGCCCAGCACCCAGTGCCTAATGCCCAGTGCCAGACAGCCAGTGCCCAGCACCCAGTGCCCAGTGCCAGGCAGCCAGTGCCCAGCGCCCAGTGTCCAGCACCCAGTGCCCAGCGCCCAGTGCCCAGTGCCTGAGGCAGCCAGTGCCCAGCGCCCAGTACCCAGTGCTTAGTGCCCAGTGTCCAGCACCCAGTGCCCAGCGCCCAGAACCCAGTGCCTAGTGCCCAGTGCCCAGCACCCAGTGCCCAGCACCCAGAACCAAGTGCCTAGTGTCCAGTGCCCAGCACCCAGTGCCCAGCACCCAGAACCAAGTGCCTAGTGCCCAGTGCCAGGCAGCCAGTGCCCAGCGCCCAGTGTCCAGCACCCAGTGCCCAGCGCCCAGAACCCAGTGCCTAGTGCCCAGTGCCAGACAGCCAGTGCCCAGCGCCCAGTGCTCAGTGACCAGCACCCAGTCAGTACCTAGTGCCCAGTGCCAGGCACCCAGTGCCCAGCACTCAGCACCCAGTGCCCAGCACCCAGTCAGTGCCTAGTGCCCAGCGCCCAGCACCCAGTGCCCGGCATCCAGCCCATGGACTGGTACAGAGCCCAGGGTGCTGGATCAGATGGCTTATGTTCACATCATAGCTGCATCACTGTGATCATGGGACAGTCGCTCAGCCTCTCTAAGCTTCAGCCACCTCCTGAGTAGAATGGGAATAATATTAGGACCTGCCTCATACGGTTGTTCTGTGAATCAAAACAAAAAACAAACAAATAAAAAAAAACAGAACCTAAAGCACTTAGCACCCTGCAGGCACATCTAAGCTCTCAGCAAACACCCACTGGCATCCCAACCCTGGGATGACCGATGGCGGTTCCTCTCAGGCCAGACGCCCGGACTTCAGACATCCCCTCCGGCGCCTGTGGCTCCCCAGGAAGATATCAGGAAAGTATGTCTCCTGTCTTCATCGGGGAAAATCATGCTCGCACTTCAAGACTCAGTTCAAATGCCAGTTAGGCTAACACTTGTTCTTGCAGCTCCCTGCCCCCACCCACTTTCATGCTAGTTGGTAGCACCTACTTAACCTAGCGACAATCTACTGAAGTTACTGTATGCCGTTAGGTCTTCCTTTTTCACAAAGTATGGCAGCATTTATAGTACAGAACTGAATAGTATTCCTTTGCTCAGTAGATGCCAGGTACCAAGCAGACACTCTATAAATATTTATTGAATGAATAAAACCAAATGGCATCTGTGTGGACGTTAGGATGTATGGAGCATATGGCTTTGGAGAAATATGATCCAGATTACATCTTTCCAGAAACCAGTTATTTCTGGGTATAAATGAAGCTAACCAAGTCAGATGCCAGGGAACACGGATAAAAAGAGAAACTGGAGGAGAGATTGGGGCGGTGCCACCTGTTCAGGGGGATGTCCTCCATCCCGTGGGTTCCAGCCTAACGCCTTGCCGGGAAGTGATGCTCACACTCGTGCGTCAAGGCCTTTGGTGGAAGCAAATAAGCTGTCAATCTGCCAAATCAGGGCGTGAGCAGAGCTGACAACTGACCCTCCTCGGAAAGGACGCCGGTGGAAGAGACGCCTGCGGCTCTGTGTTAGGCAGGAAGCAGTCACATCACTTGAGAACCAGGGACAGCATGGCATTCAGGGCTCCCAGAGGCTGGACAGGGGTGGGGAAGAGGACCAGGAAGGAAATCGATTGGCCTGTTCACTGTATGCCAAGCACCTAGGTACTTAACATAAAATAAGTGCTCAAAGAAACCCAGGAACAAAGCATTATCGTCCCAGTTTATTGGTGGGAAATTGAGTCTTGATGAGGTTAAATGACCAAGTTAAGGTCAAATGCTATAGTTTTTTGCTCTGTAATGAAATTCTTCCACCAGCAACTCTTATCTAAACCTTTCTCCCCTATAATCCTTCCTTTTCTCTCCAGTTAGAGTCGTTTTCTACAATGAGTTTAGTTAAACTCTCCACTCTTAAACTGTCCATGGTTCCCTCACGTTCACAGAATGAAAATTCAAATATTCAGACTCATTGATGGGACATCGTAATGGGCTCAGCTCCCAGCGTGGCTCACCCTCACCATCGCACTTGACCGTGTCTCCCTGCGTGCTGTGGGACCCCACGCTCAGGTTCTCTGGCTCGTGTGCGGCCTGTCGTTTTGCTTTAATGCCAGCGCATCCCCCTTCTTCCTCCTTTACATTTAGACAATCTCCCCCAAGCCCTCTGTCTCACTTTTCCCTCTGACTGAGAGCCACATAACTGGCACTTCACACTAACACGGCTCCCCCTGAAGCCCCAACAGCTCTTCATGTCAAAAATAATGCGAAAATTAGTGGCTAATATTTACTGAACATTTATATATGACTCTGAATGCTCTGCAATCACGCAGAGTACAGATGAGGTCCAGAGCAAAATTAAATACCCCCCTCCTGTCAGTCGGCCAGGGCCCAGTGCCCAGCACCCAGTGCCTAGTGCCCAGTGCTCACAGCGGGCAGCGGTGAGAATGCAAAGCACTGCAGTGGTCGGCGGCCTTGTGAGTTCCAGTCTCTGAGCCCCAGCATGCCCCGTGCTGACACTCCCTCTGCTCTCCACTTCTTACTTCCAAACATGGCACTATTTTCCCTAGCTGTTCCTTCTCAGTTCTCTGTCAATTCTGACTTCTACGTGCACTTCCATTGCTGGTATTCCTCGAGAATCTTTCTTTTCACGTCCTAGTCGCTCTAGGAGAGCTCAGCCCTGGCCACAGCTCCCACTCCGCACGCTCGCGAGGCCCCGCTTCTGCCTGCTACCCACTTCTCTCTCTTATCCTTCGGGCTCCCCGAACCAGCTCCTCTCTGGGAATCTCCACTTGAACATCCCGCTTGATTAAACCTCATGTTTAAAAACCACGCTCACCTTTCCCAACTTCAAACCTGCTTCTCTCCAATTCTCTCTGTTGAGGACATATCATCCATTTAATTTCCCGTGTTAGGAACTTAAGATCAACCCTTGACTTCCCCCTGCCTCTCTCTCGTCTCGGACCCAAGTCCGAGCCTATCCAAGTCTGCCTGAACTCCTCACACCCTGTTCTCTCCTGCCTGCCACCTCCTCTCTGTGCTAAGCCACCGTCCTTCTCTCTGTGACTATATAACAGCTTTTGAACAGATGCGCTGCTTCCAGTTTCGCCCTTTCCAATTCATTCTCAAGCAAGCAATAATCACACCGCCGTTCTGCTTCAACCCTCCACAGTTTCCTGCTTCCCTTAGGATAAAGTTCCAAAACCTACGCATGGCTAACCAGGCAGTAGGCTCTATATCCCGGCCCCTTATCTTAGGCCACTCCCCCTTCTCTATATGCCCTCTTCACGTTAAACGTTCTTGTTTCTTGAACATGTTAACATGCTATGTTTTCTCACAACTGCGCACGTGAACACAGCTTGTCTCTTCGGGAGCATTCCTCCATCCCCTGCGTGACAGCTGCTCGTTGTCACGTCCCAGGTGAACCCCTGTGAACCTTCTGCCTCCCCAGGCTCTTCTCCGTGCCTCCACGGCCCTCTGGCCTGCATCCTGCCTTGGTGAGCAGACTGTTGTGACTGTCTCCTCCTCCATTCACCTATGCTCTCCTTGAGGAAAAAGACTCTGTCTTCATCCTGCATGACTCATCTTCTAGCATAATGACGATGTTGTTTATTGGATTAGAGAAGAACCAGAATAAGCTAAACCTTAGATATTATAAATTCTCAGACCTGAGAGTCAGGGATGTGGACTGAGGCCGAGTCTCCCCAGCACTTAGGGATGCGTTGCCATTTCTGAAAGGAGAGGGAGGCAGGACAAGCAGCAGGACCTGTGTGTAATCGGTGAGACATGCTTATCTGCACATTTAAAAAAATGGCCATGCCACTGAAATCTGCAGAATGAGGAATCATTCCAACTTCCCCATCCTTCTCACATCCTTCTCACACCCCTTCCTCTATCGGGCCCGAAACACCTTAATGAGGCCGACTGCCTTCGCTGCTCGTCTGCACCTCCTCTGTCCCGGATCTTCACCTTTCGCCTGCTCTGGTTCCCCTAGTCCTTCTCCCTCTCATATCCCATCCGCATTGCTGTCAGAGTCATTATTCTAGAACTCATATCTGGCCGTATTACTTCCACATAAGCCTTCAGAGACTCCGTTACCTACAGGATAAAATCTTTCCCACATGGCATCCAAGGTACTCCCTCTTGGTGCCTAAACTCACCTTTCCAGGCTCAACCCTGCCATTTCCCCTCTTGCCCCTACATCTCAAAAACCCTGGACTCTCTCTCCCTTAGGACAGTCTTTCCTTTGTAGTCTTTGCACACGCTGGGCCCTCTGCCTGGAACTCCTCCCCATCTCCGCCCACACACGTCTTCCGCATACTCCCCTGTGCCCAGGCAAAATGTGGCTCCACATACAGGGCCCCCGCCAGGGACTCGCCGATCTGTTTGGATGTCTGCCCAGCTGTGTTTTCCTCTACTGAACCCAAGAAGATAGGGCAATGTCCTTTGCTTTGCTGCATCTCTGCAGCCTGTCATACAGTAGGCGTCCAATAAATGTTGAATAAATAGAGGAATGCAGTCTTGGCTTTGAGAGTCAGGGTGGTGGAACAGGCCTTCCTGCCTGTCTAGGCTCCTGTTTCTTTCCTGAATTAGAAGGTGGTATATTCAGCCTCTCTTTGTGATGAACTGTTTGCTAGAGAAAAGTCGTATTACACTAGCTTTCTGTTACCTACACGTTGATGGGCTACCTAACTACACTTCATTGCACATCTACAATTCATATGAGAATTGGGAATTAAAACAGGTCGGTGTGCTAAAAGCAAGATCCTAAGTGCATTCAAGGACCACTGGTTATTATCTATGTCATTGCTCTAATGTCATTTTGCTGATAATTTATGCATTTCTCCTTCTCTATTCAACTACCTAAGTGCAAATAATTGAAGATTGTCAAAACATTCCCAAAAACTGTGACCTCCGGGGCACAGTGACTCAGAAGGTGCCGGAGAAGTAGTGGCTCCTCCTGAACGCTCGACAGTGACAAAATGAGTTTATGTAAAGTTTGATAGGAAACAGGAAGGTTAAAAAACAAGCGCGGTCTGGAAGCCGTAGAGAAGTGCTTCCCAGAAGGCAGATCTGAACATGCAGAGGGAAACGTTTGGGCAGATACAGGGGTTTCCTTTGAACCTCAATTTTCTCTAATAGCTCTTTAAAAAACATTATTGTTGAGAGTATTACAGATGGTCCCCCTTCCCCCCTATTGCCCCTTCCACCCAGTTCCCACCCGCCCCTGTCTCTCACCACCCTGTTGTCTGTGTCCATGGGCACTGCATATATCCATATGTTCTAATCTCTTCCTGCCTTCCCTCACCGTTCCCTCTGAGATTCCTCAGTCTGTTCCTTTTCTTTTCTTTTCTTTTCTTTTAAGATAGGGCTGAAAAAGCGAGAATTGAACTCATCATAATTCTCTAAGACCAGCATGTCTGATGAGAGGGAAATGATTATTCGCTCTATTGGAGTTGCTTTAAGGGAAACTTCTTGATGAAAGCTGTGTCTTAAAATACTCGCTCGGTGAGGAGTTATTTCAAGATGTGAATCAGGGCGGAGGCTGCAGCGGGTTTGCATGGGGAGAAGCCTTGTCTTCCGGAGGCCGAGCTGAGCAGATGAGCAGGGTGCTGGCCCTGTTCCTGGCCTTTCTGGACGGCTGGTTCCCAGGACAGTGGCATCCTAGAAGCCTCAGCAACTGGTAAGGCAATGAATACCACCCAGCAAAGGGCGGGTCACCCTTGAGCCCTCCGTTTCCCCTTGGCAATCCCTGTCTGCCCAGGCAGGGTCCTGCCCAGGCTCGGCGTTCTCAACACTTGCCAGTTCTCTCCTCTTCATGGTCACTGGGAAAAGCCTCCAGCTGACCTTGAGGCCTCCATCCCTCTTCTGGGCTCATGAACACCAAAAGGCTGGGAGTGGAAATCTCGAGAGAAGACATTAACTCTCAGCTGCCGCACTCAGCAGTTCCTGTTCTCCTGCATCATTTAAGCTTCAAGTCAAACGTCACCTCCTCTGACACCTCCCAGCTCTCCTAGGCGGAGGACACTACCCCTGCGCCCTTAGGGTTCTGCACAGACCCCATCGGCACACACACTTCTCATCACTATGACGCCGGCTTACCCGCCTGGGGTGCCTTCCAGGGAAGGACTGCGTCATACCAGCCTCCCTCCCCGAAGACCAGCAAGGCCGCTCAGTGCGCTTCTGTGAGGTAAACGTGTGAATGAAGGCACAGCGAAATGGAGGAGGACTGTGCAAAGGAGATTCCGTCTGTCCACACCCAGGTAGAGACAGGAGCCAAGCATGCTGAATGGCAAGACTTGCCAAGGTGAAACTCTAACGTGGGCCGAGCTTCAGTGGCAAGACGCCCGAGCTGCATAAACAAGCCACCTGGATGGCTGGGATGTTCCCAGTGACTAATCGTAGACACACTGGAGGATGTTAAGGCTCCTCTTTCCAAAGTCAATACCTTTACCCGTCAGTGCCAGGCACCTTTCCCTGATGCGTTTAAACTGGGCACCAGGGAGCCCAGAAGTAACGGAGCTTGAAGACTTTGCCTTCATGATGATGTGGATTAAAATTTAATTGGGATTTGAGATGGGTTGAGCGGGAAGCTGCTAAGTCTTCCGCGCAAAGGGAAGCATGTTTTCTATTTGTGTGGAGTCACCGTTTGTTCACCCAGCCCGCCACTCACTCCATAGAGCTGTGGTGCTTCTTCATTTCCTATTCAGCACGAGGGCTCTGGGTCAGAGAGAAGGCCAATCACACAACCGACACAGGTGGAGACATTTAGCCGGAATATCCCAAAGGCCTTTACACTTCTCTTTGATATATGTAGGCGCAGGGATGGGTGTGCCCCTATAAGTCAGGAATGCCAACATAGCACATTGGGGAAATGAAGATGTCTCATTGAGGGAAGAAAGGAGAGAGGGAAGGAAGACAGAATTCAGACACTATTTGAAGAGAAGGAGCTGTTTTGAGAAACTATAATTTAAAAAATAACTCAGTTTTTTGGGTCTTCAAGCTGATAACTATTAAATGGAGCCCAGAACACTGCCAGGCCCTTTGAAGGACCTAGGAAATTCAGGAGAGGCCTTGTGACCTCACACAAGCGACCCCACTTTAGGGGTATTTTGAAATAGCTTGTGAGCTTAGGTACCAGAGGCTGGTTGGGAATGAGAAGTGGAGGGTGGAAGGCCGTGCCGCGGCTTCCCCTCCATTATTAACACAGGGTCAGGGTGCTGCCGTGGGACTGCACATGCTGCGTCTCACACGCTGCAGGCGACACCACGGATGACCTCAGCTCACCTGGAGGTGGAGTGAAGTCCAGCCAGGAGCCAAATGCCCGAGTCTCAGGACACACACACCTAATCTGGGCAAGAGTCTAAAGGGAGGCCCACACTCCCAGTGTCCACATGTTTACCAGGAGCAAGTCAAGTGAACAAACTGGCAAATGAAATGGGTTTTATCCTCGAGGTTGACAAATCTACCTTCCCAATGGCCTGGTTAGATTTCCCAGATCCTTGGCCTCCCATGAGAGCGCGGCAGCTACCCCTCACCTGTGGCCGCCCCCCACACCAGGTCCCGGCGGGCCCGCACGCATGTGCGTGGACACCTCTCCCTGTGGCCCCCCACACCAGCATGGACACCTTGGGAGCAGGACAAAGTTCCCACACAACTGCTCCCTGGTCACCCCGGGGCTAGGGTGTCTGTCTTCAGGTTCAGGAAGCTGGGCATGGGGGGTGGGGGGGCACAGGACACAGTCTCCCAGTCATTTGGATCACCAATGCCTAGCGTGTGGGGTGTGGGGTGGGGGGAGGCTACACAGGCTCTAGGTAAGAATGTCTCCGTCAGCCTGAGGAAGCTGTGCCTTGCACTGAAGGGCGTGGCCACAGGAAGGTCAGAACCGGCCTCCGTCTAAGAGCAGGGCCGGTACAGGAACTCACGTCCCAAATGAACAAACAAAACAGAAACAAGCTCCTAGATCCAGAGAGCAGAGTGATGGTCACCAGACGGGCGGGGCTTGGGGGATGGGTGAGAAGGGGACGGATTAAGATTGATAAATTGCCGGTTATAAGAGCAGTCATGGGCATGTAACGTCCGGCGTAAGGAATGTAGTCAATAATATTGCAATAAGCATGTATGGTGTCAGACGGTACTCGCCTTATGGGGTGATGACTCTGTAAGTTATATACAGGGTGGAGCAAAAGCAGGTTTACAGTTTTAAGTTTGTGAAACAGAGTTTATTCTTGTATTATAATTTATTAACTATTGGATTATTTTTCCACAGGAACAACTGTAAACCTACTTTTGCCGCGCCCTGTAAATGCCTAATCACCATGCTGGACATCTGAAGCCAGTATAATACTGTCCACAACTGTAACGAGAAAAGAAATAACACAAAGGAGGTGCTCCGGTCCTTCCATGCGTCTAAGATAACTAGGGGTTCAAGCCGATTCCCGTGGGGCCTGCAGCAGCCTCGCCGGTCTCGGCCTGCGCCAGGCAGGGAGGCCTCACTGGTGGGCATGGAGGGCACAGGGACAGATCCAGGACCTATTTTTTAAATTTTTTATTCTGAAAGTTTTCAAACAGACAAAGCAAAGAGCCTGGTGTGACACCCCCACCTCCCAATTTGTGGCCCAGCTTCAATAATTACAAGGATCAATGTTTCATCAACTTGTTTCTCTATTCCTCAACTTTTTTTCCAGTAATATTTTAAAGCAAATCCCAGACAGAGTAACATCTCACTCCACATTCTTTTTCCGCGTGTGTTTTAAAACAGCCTAGACATCACTGCATCTCTGATGACTAATATTATCCTATCTCACATTTATGATCATTCTTTAATATCACTGAATATCAAGTCCACATTCATTTTTCCCTGATTGTCTCAAAAATGTCTTTTTACATTTGTTTAACCAGGGCCCTGGACTTACTATAGCAGGATGGAAAGGCCTCCTTGTGGTTTAGGAGCCAGAACCTCTCACACACCTCCTCCTGAAACCCGTCAGGCATTGCAGCTGACCGCAGCCACAAGATCAGAACGACAAGCCAGCTGGAGAGGCTGGCCTCTGAGGATGAGGCCGCCGGGAGCCGCGGGCAGCTGGGTCCCCACTGCTTCTGAGTCGCCCTCTCTGCAGCCCACGTCTGAGCACCAGTGCCAGAGCTTCCAAGCACTTACAGGATGTAGGTCCCTGGGCGCCGTGGGCGGTGAAAGTGAGCTCCTGCCCTCCCTGGTACTGCCTCTACTTTTCAGGATTTCATCTTTCTTGTTAAAGGCCAAAAGCAAGCTGCATGGGGTGCTACACAGAGCTGAAAGCAGGGGCTGCAGACCCCCCTCTCTCCGGCCCTGTCTGACTGCTTGGCCTTGAACACGAGTCTCTCACCAATCAGCTTCTTCACCTCTGAAGTGAGAGAAAGGGACCCGCAGTCCCTGAGACTCTGCGGCCCCAGCATCCTATCATTTTAACTCAGCCACCACGGGGCCGCCACGCTCCCGCCACGCTCCCGCCACGCTCCCAGCCACGCTAGATGCTGGAGGACACAGACAGCTCTCCTCCTCATTGCTAACTCTATAGAGAGAGCGGCGGTATTTGATTTTGGCACTACCAGATTTTAGTCCATATGAGGCACTCAATGTTATTGAATGAAGTACCTAATCCAACAACAAATGGTTGAGTATTCGCGATGAGCCAGACCCTGGACTAGCCCAGGGCTCACAAACCCCCAAGAGGCTCATGCTTAAACAGGGAGCTGTCAGTGGAGGACAAAAGCTCTCTGATTGTAACAGAAGTCATAGGTCTTCCAACCTCAGACCCAGGAGAGAGATATGGGACGGTTGGCCCCAATCTCTGCGTGCCCTGCTCCCCAAGTTGAACCCCATCTGCTCCAACAGGAACCCCGGAGAGCAGTCCCATCCAAAAGGAAGTGCATCTCCCCAGCAGCACCTGCCCTGCCAGGTCCGTGTTCCTGAAGGGAGGACAGGAGGGATGCAGCCGGCGAGGCTCTGTAGTAACCTCAACAGTCCTCGCAGCCTGCTGAGGCCAGGGCCCAGCGGGACAGCCCGCGGTTCCTCCCCGCCGGTGGGCAGGCTCTGCTGCCTGTGCTCTGCAGAACTGCTCTGGGCACAGGGCTGGGAGACCGGTTGGGGCACGGAGCCGTCTTGAGCCCTGCACTGTTCACCAGGCTGCTCCCCCTGCAGCGGAGGCAGGCCTGGCCGTCGTTGTTGCCGGACAGGCCCAGCTCACTGACATGGAGGGGTCGGAACTGCTTCCTCCTGCATTTCCACGTCTTCTCCGGCCCCTCGGAGCAGCCCCTGGGGAAGGGGCTGGACCCGGTGAGGAGAATGCTGATGAACAGTCAGAGTAGGAAGAGAAAACACACCAGGGAACTGAGAGCCGGGTGAGCCGGGGAGGGAGGCTGCAGTGGGAAGAGACTCAGGCTTGGAGACAAGGCCTGGGCTGGAAGCCTGGCTCTCCAACCCCCTGACTTAGAGACTCAGAAGTTACCTACTTGACTTGAGCCACATCTGCAGATGAGTTAACAGCCACCTCATGATTGTGGGGAACCTAGACAGTGGTGTCCAAGCAGGGCTCATTGTCAGACTCTTCAAGATTAAAAAAACACAGATTTCTGGATTTTTCTCAAAACTGCTGAATTCGTATCTCCAGAAGAAGAGTCCAGTAATTATAATCTGCTTGACAGATGCTGGCATCGCTGCAAGTCTGTGGTGAAACCAATGCCAGGTGTTACGTTACAGGGTGCCCCCCAGCGCAGCCTGACTTCTAAGTGGAGGACGTGGATGGGATGTGGCTTCGCAGGGGACACCCAGAGAAGAGACCAGCTCCGCCAAGAGACCCTGAACTCAGGGCGGCAGCTCTCCATGGAAACACAGACAGCGCCCCTGCCTCTGAGCATTCTCCAGGGAAGGAACAGGCCAGACCACAGACAAGGACATCCCTTCTCTCAGAGCCTGGCAGCAGAAGCAGGGTGTGCAAGTTAGACATGGACGTCTGCAATGAAGGACGATCATCACAGATCTGAGAAGGAACTTGAGCAGGGGGACAGAGGGCAACGCCTCAATATCGAGGGGTGGCCACTGCTGTGTGGGAGAGACCAGGTGACTGGCCCATCCGCCAGGGCCACCGCCCTCACTGGGCCTGGGTTTTCCTCTGTAAAATGTGGTGACAACTTGTCTACTACGAGAGGCCTCCTGAGCATCCAGTGAAACAACAGACTGTAAAGGGCTGCAAAGCATGAAAAGCCGTGCAGACCCATGGCCCATGGCGCCACCAATGTGGAGCTCGCTCCGAAGTGCAAGCGTCTGTGACACGGGCTCATGGAAAACGTGTCCTCTATGAATATCGCTTTTGACTCCCCAAGGAACAGCAGCGCCCTCTCCTAGGAGACACCCCAGAGACCAGAGCGGCCTGTTTCTAAGTTTTGGTCACTAAGAGATGGAGGTGCAGAGGCCGTGCACAAGGAGCCTGTGGCCAGCCACAGAGTCTAGGTTACATTCAGTGGCTTAGGAGAGAAGGGTCACGGTGAGCACACTCTTTGGGGTAGAGAGGAAAGAGATCCTGGAAGGCTTTTCAAAACCGCGAAGTAACAAGGGTAGCACCCACCTCCCACCCACACGCCACTGGAAATAACTTTAAATAATGCATCCGAGAACGCCCACAGCACAGGCGTCTGGATTGAGGACTTTTAAAGGGAGGGTGTTCCAACAGCATTCTTTCAGGGAAACCGTTTTAAGAATCATTTAATCCTCAGGCAAGTTCATCCCGGGATATGTCCTTGGGCCAGCTCGGAGCTAGTGCTGAAATCCTGGTACGGCAAATACCATCAGGTGGAAAAGAAATTTATGGCAGAGAGGGATTTATCGCGAAAAAGGCCTCGTGGACTTCCCAACCCCCGTGCTCCCACTCCTACCCCAAGGACGCGGTGGCAGTCACTGTGCTGAGTGCACAGAGCTCCACCAAGCTTGGCTGATCACTCAGAGGCTGCTCAGAAACTGAGCAAACGATACTCATTCTTTCAATAACTATCCACTGAACTTCTGCCAGGTGCAGGCATGGTTCTGGCGCTGAGAATAAAACAGTGAACAAAACATACGAAAATCTTCACCCTCAACAGCTTATATTCTGGAAGAGAGAAATGACAATAAAGAAGTGCAATCACCCGGCCTGCGTGGCTCAGTGGTTGAGCGTCGACCTATGAACCAGGAGGTCACAGTTTGATCCCCATCAGGGCACATGCCCAGCTTACGGTCTCTATCCCCAGTGGGGGCGTGTAGGGGGTAGCCAATCAATGTTTCTCTCTCATCATTGATGTTTCTCTCTCTCTCTCCCTCTCCCTTCCTCTTTGAAATCAATAACAATCTTTTTTTAAAAAGAAAGGTATGCATTTTACAGTAAGTATTTTGGAAAAGAATAAAGCAAGGAAGGATGGGAAGGGTGCCTCCTATTTTGTACAGGGTGGTAAGATAAGACATTAAGCAAATCAGGGAGGGAGGGAGCCACGTGGACATCTTTGTGAAGAGGACTCCTGGCAGAGGGCCCAGCAAGTCCAATGGCCTGAGGCTGTGCATGCTTAGTTTAGTCAAGAGCAATGCGTAGATGGTGTGGCTTCAGTTGACTGATCAAGGAGGTGGGTGATAGGCGATGAGATTCAGAGAGGCAGCGAGGAAACACACCAGGGCGGAGCTAGGGGTTAGCTTTCACTCTGACAGCGATGGGGAAACATGAGGCACCTGTCCCAGGGGCAGTCGGGAGACCAGCTACCTTACCTTGTGAAAGCATCTCTGGTTATACTGACGAGGACAGAAAAGCACAGGTGAAAGCCGTTGGCGGCGACTGTCACACAAAGGGACGGAGTGGTTGAGACCAGTGTGGGGCAGCGGCGCTGGCGGGTTTGCTGGTGGTGAACGTGAGATAGAAATGAGGCTGTGAGGGTGGCCACGGGGCGTTGGGCTGACCCTCGGAGAATGGAGTGGCCCTCCCTGGAGTGGAAGCAGCCAGGAGGTAGGAGGGCCGGGAGAAGTGCCTCTGGGCAGCCAGATCTCGTCAAGGAAGGACCGAGGGGCCACCTGCAGTCAATGCCACCATGGACACAGCTGGGACGAAGTGACTGTAGGATGCAGCGATGCCAGCACAGCCGGTGGCCTCGGCAGGAGGCGGGACAACACCCGTGGAGGAAGCTCAGAGGGAAGGAGAGGACAGGGGGATCCAGCACAGACGTGTCTTTGAGGAGTTTTAAAGGACCTGCTTATAATGCTTTAGATTTTCCAAGAAGAGAAACAGCTGCAATGAGATCTCAAGCTGCTCTGCCGGCTGTCGCTCTGCTGGCCGTCGCTCTGCTGGCCAGGGGCTCCTGGACTCATGTGAGGAGGTGCATGCTGGGTTCTCGGAGCTAATGCCACACTCGGGTCTCCACCTCGGGAGGAGGAAGAGGAAGGACTAGGAGAGAGAAGTGAAAGGAGGCGGCAAGAGCAAATGTAACACTTTCAAAGAATTTCAGACCATTTTCAGTTTCCTAAATGGTTTTTCATCACTGACATCCCTGAAAAGTAACTCCCAAATTCCACATACTCCAGGAAGTCTCCCGGATGACTGCAGTGCAGACACAGGAGTGTGGGCGTCGGTGAGCATCTAAACAACCCCCCCAGGAAGCTAATGCTCAGAGGCGCGCTGACTTTCTGGCTCTCCAGTTACCGGCCGGTGGTCTTGGGCAGTGACTCTCCCCTTCACTGTGTTAGCCCATCAGTACAATGGACACGTGGAGAATACCTGCCCCCATGGGTGGGAGGAGGGTGAGACAGGCATCACTGTGAGAGTCCAGGACAGGCCTGCACGTAGGAAACACAGGTCGGAGTTTTGCTGCACAAGCACTCAAAGGGTTTGTGTCCTGTGGGAGCAGCAAGGTGAAGGCAGACCCATCCGCTTCCTGGTATGAATCCTCCCAGGACACAGGACTCGCACCCCGTAAGTGACATAATCTCTGGCCCTCTGTGATCCCTCTGCTGCTGTAATGAAGATATTCTTATTCCACTCTGTTCCCATTAATATGGAAAGCACTGCTCTCAAGGATCTGATGAGCGCTACGGCATTTGCTTTCGCATATGTCACACAAGGCAAATTAACTACCCACGGGCAAGGTCACGGGGGCTCCTGAAAGGTGAGGCAGCTCGCCCAGGTCCTGCGGCTGAAAGTGGCGGAGCCAGAATCCAAACCGAGTCCATCAGACACAGAGTCTGGGCCTTCCGCAGCCGCTGGCGTCTCCGAGGCCTCGCCAGCCTGCCTCTGCGGGGCTTGGTTTTGGAACAAGAAAAGCAGCTCCATCTGAACTGCATGTTAAACACATGACTAGGTGCTTAGCATCTACATTCTTGGAGGTGTTTAGAACTTGGGTGAGAAATCCACTGACAGTTGAATTCATTCTCATCGAGCAATTGCCACCCTGGTGTCTGTGGGGGCTAGGCCGTGCGGGGAGCAGGAAGGAAACAGGAAATCATTTGCTGGTGGTTGACCAGGCCAGGCCCCCTGTGACTTCTCATTACAGAGCTGCCACCAACAGTCACAGCAGCTCCTGGAGAGCGAGAACCTCGGGGTCAGTGGCGGCACCTGTGGCGACATCAGGGGGCAGCAGTGGAAACATGGTCTCCAAGGGGCTGTGAGCAGAGCAGTGGAGAAGCCCCCGAAAATCCCCAGGCCTTGGCTGGGTGCAGTGTTTCTCCCCCTACTGACCTGCAGCCATGGGTCAGGAAGCATGCGTGTGGGCAGGGACCCGTCTCCAGGGCTCCAGGCACTTCGGGGTCCATGGGATTGTCATGTGGGAGTGCAGGGCAAGGTGCCCTCCCTCCAGGTGGCAGCCCTGGGCAGGTCGCAGGCCTTTGGGGGTGGGGAGGGAGAGGTGGAGGCAAGCTGCTCCCTGTCCCTGTCTCTGGGCCTCCCAGGTGTCTGGCTGTGTGTGAAGATTACTTTGGGGACAGGGGGCCCTGCTTCATGGAGCAGCCAGTCCCGGCGGAGAGGAAGCCCAGAGGGAACCTCGGGAGACGGGCCTGGTCCGAGGAGCAGCCCCTGTCCCGCACGTGGGCAGGTCTTGCCCCACTTGTTATGCCGTGGCCTCTGCTGGGCCAGGGGACACCAGGCCTCAGTGCCTGGGCAGGAGGGAAAGAAGAGAGGCAGGAGTGACGGACCCCTGTGACCCCCCTGTGTGAGGTCAGAGCAGCTGGCCCAGAGCCTCCGATGGGGGAGAAGGTCTCTCCTCCCCTCTGCCCACTGCAAACCTCCCGGGCGCCCCTCTGGCTGGACCGACACCACGATGCTGAAAGCTGGACTTGATGCACAACAGGCATCCTATCGAGGAGCGCGATGGCGCACGGAGCTCCTGCCCTCACGCCTCCTCAGAGAGCAGCCAGACACACGCCCTGAGCCAGGGTCCGAGGCAAACCGTCCCTGAGTGCGGGAGGGCACCCAGACCCCCCAGATGTCAGTACGGAGATGCCCTGCTGCTCCACGGGTCCAGGAGTCCCCACTCCGGCCGCCACAGAGGGGCCCATCACAACCAGGAAACCCGCCTCCCGTCCTCCCCATCAGCCCCACCGCCGGCGGGAAGGCGGAGAGGGGCCTCTGAGTCGCCTCCATTCTTGGAGCATTTTCAAAACTGATGTAATTTTAATTAAAATTCAAGGGCTTGAACTCCATGGCCTCCGCTCTCTGAGGGAGGGTGCTGCCCGCCGCAGGCAGTCGGAGTCGGCCACGCTGGCGGCTGAAGGCCTCTCCTTGGGGCTGCAGACCTGGCAGTGCCCGGGCAGCCGGGCTGTTCTGAGACTTTTCTGGGATGTTTGGATTTTGTTCTTAACTATTCCCAGTGTGAGAGAGAGCAGGGGTGTGTCTGTGTGTGCGCTGAGGGGTGGGGACAGCAGTAAGAGGAAAGCACTGGACTCGCTGATCAGTGTTTCTCACAAGCCCTCCTGTCTCCTCTGGCGACAGATGGGGAATGGCCTCCAATGGCTCAAAGCCATCGCAGGACCTTGGGCGTCGGCTTCCGGGCTGCCTCTGCCGGCCACAGCACAGCTGCCTCAGTTCCCCCTCCAGGGCCTTGGCAGCGGACGCGGCTCCTGATGGGGAAAATGAGACATTTTGGGGGGTCTAGCAATCTGAATCTGTGCCAGCAACCTAATGCACATTCTTGTTAGCCTATAGCAGTGATGGCGAACCTATGACACGCGTGTCAGAGGTGACACGCGAACTCATTTTTTTGGTTGATTTTTCTTTGTTAAGTGGCATTTAAGTATATAAAATAAATATCAAAAATATAAGTCTTGGTTTTACTATGGTTGCAAATATCAAAAAATTTCTCTATGTGACACGGCACCAGAGTTAAGTTAGGGCTTTTCAAAATGCTGACACGCCGAGCTCAAAAGGTTCGCCATCACTGGCCTAGTCACTGCCCCTTCTTTAATTACCTGGGCCTGCAATGCCTGTTTGCCTAAGGACTCCCATTTTAGAGAGGCCATGAACCATGAGCAATACACAACCCCAGACGGAGGCATCAGCACTGGCCCAGGCCAGGCCTTGAGATGCGGTCTCATGGCCCCCACGCCAACACACAGGGCTTTGTGCAAAGCCTGAGAAAGGTCCGGAAGTCCCATCCCATATTTGGGGGACAAAGAAACCACAGGGTATAAAGGGAAAGCTTCCTCCATATGGGCTTGCTCAGGATTTGGAGAGAAGCAGCCTCCCCCGAGTCCTGTACGAGAACAAGAGAAACATCTGGAAAGAAACGGGTTTTTCCTATGCCTCTGGGGCTCCTGCTAAATCCTGCTATTTATCGGTCGCCTGGTAAATTCTGTGACACACTGAGAGGCAGACCCTCCCCCCAGGCAGCGACAGGCCCTTCCCCAGCCAGGGGTCCCACCTGGGCCGCCAGCCAATAGCAACAGAAACGCTATTTTTGTGCCGAGCACGTAAGCATTTGACACCGATCTCATCCAACCTTCAGTGTTGCCGTCTCCAGGACACAGCTCCTGTACCTCACGGGCCTGCTTCACCGACCAGGAGAGAGGCCTGTGATTGCACAGGATCCTGCAGGTGGTGATGGGACCGGCTCCAATGCCGTTCTGCCTGGCCCTCTGCTGGAGCCACACTCTCCCTGTGCCCACACCTGGGCACTGCTCCTCCCCTCCCCTTCCCTTCCCACCTCTCCCCCCGCGCCTGGGCACTGCTTCCCCTCGCCCCCCAGCCCCCTCCCCATGCCTGGGCACTGCTTCCCCAGCACCTGGGCACTGCTTGCCTGCACGCAAGGGTGGGCAGAGGAAGGACTATAAGGTGTTTTAACTTAATTATCTGCCCCATCAGTAGCTCCAGTACTACCGGTGAGGAAACCACAGGTTGTGGGCAGCGCGCCCGACCACACCCCCCTGACGGGCTGCCCGGGGACTCAGAGTGGGACCAACTCCACCCTGGGCTTCTCCACGCCCCGCGCGGCCTCCGGACGGTCCGGGACGGTCTGCCTCTGGCTGCTTCGGAAGTGAGCGTCAGGGTGGAAGGGGAAGCAGAGGCTGTGCTGAGATGCCTTTGCTGGGATTCTGGAAAAGACTTGAAACTAAGAGCCACTGGGAGCAATTTCAGGGCAGATTTCTAAAGAACTTTCTAACATCAAATATGTCCAAACAGCAGGGACGGCCCTGGAAGGTGGAAGATCCCCAACGATGGGGTTCAGTCTCGAGCTCTTGGTGGCAACCCTGTGGGGCGCTGTAGGGACTGCTGCTGGGGCCACCGCGGGTCTGAGAGCCCTGCTCTTTCCTGCCAGGTAGCCCCCAGGCGGGTGACCCAGACTTGGCCAGTCAGCTGCTCCCATCAAGGACGTAGACCCTAAAGGCCCACCCCAAAGTGTGTGTGTGGTGGGGAGCGGGGGGGGAGGGGCAGTGTCCTTGGCGCCTGGTTCCAGAGCGTGGTACCCCAGCTTCAGGTCAGGTCTGTGAGCTGACCAGGTGGCGGTGGTTTCTGATGGATCCAAGCACCGATTGGACGGCACAGAGCAGCCCTCCACTGGCCGCGCCGCTGGGCAGCTCAGAGAAGTGTGGACCCCAGGCCTCAGGCTCGCCACGATGTCAGCACCGGAATCCTCAGCACACTCTCGATGTCTACGCGTTGCTTTTCTTTAAACTCCCCGGGTGATCTTGACATGTAGCCACATTTGGAAATAAGTCTCTACAATCCCCCAAATAAAACACCATAATTCTATGAAAAACTCTAACCAGGAGTCCGGGCCTGGCTCTCAGAAATGAAGGATGTCTGTCGTGTATTCACATTTGCTAACAGCTTCCCTCATTCGACAAGTAGCATGCACTCCCCAGAGGCCAAAGCTACGCCGCGTCCTCCGTCTTCACAGGGCATTCCTTCCCCAGGGCTTCCGCCTGCAGAAGCTCACGTCGGACAGCCTGCTCTGTGTCTCTGCGCATCCACTGGATGCCACGCCGAGCACAAGACCCTTTCCTCCCCACACCCGGCCTCCCGGCAGCCGGGCGCTGCTCTTGCCCTCTGGGTGCTGGCCCTGTGCTCGAGGGACACCCACTCGGAGCTCTGCTGCCCTGCCTGAAGGAGGACTGGAGGACAGCTGCCTGTCCAGTCTCAGGGCCTAAGGAGAACCAAAAAGCCTGGAAGGTTGGCACAGCACAATCTCCAAATTCCGATGATGAAGGCTCCGAAAGGAGGCGCCTCCGAGATGGAGATGAACATCAGTCAGCTCTCCGGGCCTTCTGCTCAGCAGTGCCCGTCCCCATGTGGCCGCTGCGCAGGCACCCTGGAGAGAAATCCCCATTTTCCCCTCAAATGGCTGCTTTCAAGAAGCTGCACTCGAGGCCACGGGGCTGTACATGTTTCAGAGGTTGCTATTTGCTTTGTTTTGTTTTGTTAGCACCACAGGTAGGAAGAGACTTGTGAAGCCCTCTGTCTCCCCCTCTTGCCTCCATCACTAGACCTTGGAGTCAGGGCACCGTCTGGGGAGGACACAGCCTCCCCTGGTCGCCCTCCTGGTGCTCAGCCAGGCTGGAGAGAGCAAGAGATGGGAGCCAACTAAGCTGCTGTGCTGGGCAGCAGGGAAGAAGGCAGGAGAGCCTCTGGGCCCACTCAGGCTCCTGGAAAGCCCCTGTCACTGACCCCCTCTCTGGAGAAGCTTCCCAGCCCCCCCCCCCGGGGGTGCATCCAGCACGGCAGCTCCTCAGGAAAGTTAGCTGACCCCCCACCTCCTCACCCAGAGCTTCAGATCAGCCACTGCCCTCCAGAGGACCTTGAGAACAACATGGCCATCTGGCTTCCGTTCAATTTGCATGTGTACAGAGCACATCAATTTATCTCCAGCGCCTTCAGACTGTGCACGCTGAATCCTACTGCTGACGCTGGCACTCGCTGCCGGCATCTGAGAAGAACAGATTCAATTAAAAAGGAAGTCACAGATGCCGCAAATCGCTCCCTCATTTTGAGAAGTAATTTTTCCCCAAATGGCCTGAAGTACTTGATGATGAACAGCAATGCAGGGGAAAAGAAAAAAGAAAGAATGGAAGAAAAGCTGTCACAACAACTTCCACCTTGGCTTCCACCCGGGAGCTGCAGGCCCTGCCCTACGTGGCCGCTATGCCAGGCATTCTTTCTCCTCGATGGGCACTGCTGTGCGGCGGTGGCAAATGGACAAAATCACCCCTGGGTGCTCTTCAGCCTTGTGGTGCCTTGTTTCCCTTCCGTATCCTCGCAGCATCATTGTGGGGGGTATATGGAGACATTAGGGGCAAGGTCAGTACCCCATTTTACAGGCCCCAGGAAAGCAGGGGATCTGCCCGAACTGAAACACAGAAAACCGCTGCTGTCAGGAAACCTCAGCTCTTGTCCCACGTGCATCCGTGTCAAGTACGCAGAGTGAGGGAGTGCCGGGGCCAAGGCCGGGCTGGCGTGCCCAGGGAGCCGCTCAGGAGACTCACAGGCACATGTGCTCCTGGTTGCGTGTGTCCTCACAAGGCACTGAGTGTTCCAGTGCCTGGCCTTCCTCACCGACAGCTCAGACCTCTGACCAAGCTACCCCCTGGCCCGAGTTGGGCTCTAGCCTGCCTGTGTCCTGGGAGCTGCCAGCACTCAGGGACTGGTGACTTTCGTGGGGCACGCCTACCTGGAGAGGGTGGCAAGGAAAAAGGCAGGAAGCAGACGGAGTTTTGAATGGGATTCAATTACCACTCCTTTTTCTTAAACACAAAGCACTAAAAAGATTAAGAATTCCAGGGCTTGCGGTCCCTCTCCCAAAAGAAATATCTGCTTCAGAGATTTAGAGTCTGAACTACAGGCTGAGATCCCTCTTCGTCAGCGGCTTTAAAGAGGGTGGATGGGCCTCTTCAGGACTGGCTGGGGGAACCCGGCCAGCACACGGAGGCAGAGTCCAGAGTGCTCAGACCTTGCTTCCCAGGAATCATGCGTTCAGGCGACAGCTCCACACTTCCTATCCCCATGCCTTTACTGGTGACCTTATTTTCTAAAACAAGAGTCAAGGTCAATGTTTTGCCTATGGCTTGTCAATTAAAGGCATGATTTCAAAATTGTCCTGGAAAACCTAAGATGGACACTTAGCTATTCCCCTGACCTCTCCACCACCCCTCCCACTCCCCTCGGAATGAGAGCAAACACTGGGGAAGGGCTCCTGTCCCCCAGCTCTCCCCAGTCTGCCCTCCAGGGTCAGCCTCTGCCCCCACCACCACTTTTGCTGGGGCACCTTTACTGCCCATTTTGCTGTGTCAGGGCCAGCTGCCGTCAGACTGCAGTCCTGAGTGGCTGTGATGTAGAGGGAGATAATATATGTAAAAGACGGCACCATGCCTGGCAGATAACATTGGGCCCTCCCCCCACCCCCACCCCCCGCCACTCCCTCACTGTCACACACTTCCACACTCCTCTTCCTCCTGCTGCTGCTGACCTCCCTCAGCACATTCACCTGGACATTCTAACTTCTGTTACCTTCCTCCTGTTGTGACTTGGAAGGCTGTGCCATATCATTTACTCCCCATTATCTTCATATATATATATATATATATATATATATATATATATATATTTTTATTGATTTCAGAGAGGAAGGGAGAGGGAGAAAGAGATAGAAACATCAATGATGAGAGAAAATCATTGATCAGCTGCCTCCTGCACACCCCCGATTGGGGATGGAGCCCACAACCCTAGCATGTGCCCTGATCATGAATCGAACTGTGACCTAATGCTTCATAGGTCAACGCTCAACCACTGGGCCACACCACTCAGGTTATTCTCCATAATCTTTTTTAAAATATATTTTATTGATTTTTTTACAGAGATGAAGAGAGTCCCAGGGATAGAGAGTTACAAACATCAATGAGAGAGAAACATCGATCAGCTGCCTCCTGCACACCCCCTACTGGGGATGTGCCGGCAACCAAGGTACATGCCCTTGACCGGAATCGAACCTGGGACCCTTCAGTCCACAGGCCAACGCTCTATCCACTGAGCCAAACCAGTCAGGGCTTCTCCATTATTTTAAATCCCTAACTGAGAATGTTCTTTCAAACCAAGGCAACTGAACAATGAATCAGTCAATCAATCAATCAATCAATCAATAAACACATAAACCAAAACCAACTTAGAGCACTACCTTCTGAGACCAGCACTCAAACAACCATCAAACAAAGAGATGCTCAGCTTCTAGGCCTTTCGAGAGGAACAAGTGAATATTACCGTTTACTTGGCAATAAAATTTGTTGAAAGAATATACAAATAGGTTACCAAACATCAAATGAAAATAAATCTTTAAATAATTTAGTAAAATTCCCAGAGACGAGTCATGCATCTCACATCTGAGGGCCCTGCCCTCCACCCTCTCCTCTCTAGGATGTGGAGGATGGTGACGACCTGTGAGACCATCACTCTCAGCCCTCTCCTTTACAGAGAGAACACTGAGTCTCCAAAGGGAAAGTGACTTGGGTCAGAGTCAGAACCAGAGCCCAGGTTTCAGATCCCTGGCCCACTGTTTCTCTACTGGTGTTTTTATGATGTCAAGAGAAGAGATGACCAAAGAGGGAATCCATCACAGTGTTCAATAAGGAGAATCTATATATATAAAAGCCTAAGCGACCGTTACAACCAGACAACTGGGACGACCGGTCGAACAGTCACTATGACGTGCACTGACCACCAGGAGGCAGGCACTCAATGCAGGAGCTGCCCCCTGGTGGTCAGTGCGCTCCCACAGCCTCTCCCCCCAGCCGGCTGACCTCCTGTGGCCTCTCCCCTCAGCCAGCCAGTCCCCCATGGTCCCTCCCCCCAGGCCCCTACCAGGGGCTGGGCGCTGGCAGGCCAACCTCTCGCAGTCCCTCCCCCTGGCCGGTTGGCTCCCCAATAGGCCTCAATCTTCAGCCAGGCCGAGAAACCCCACCCATGCATGAATGGGTGCACCAGGCCTCTAGTTTTAATATAAGAGACTAGCTATTTATTGCTACCCAAGGAAATCAACGAGTCAGTAGGCTTTAACTGCAACCTGATTTGGGATGCTTATTCATTCAACAAATTATATATATTTATCAGGTATTGTACTTAGTAATGACAAAAAAAGATACCTTCTTAATTTTGAAGTCATGTCTTTAATGAACACAGCTTAGTGAGAAAGAAGTTCATTCAAGTGGCTATCATTTATCATCATAACAAAATATGGACAAGGCCCATAGGCAGTCCAGAGGAGGAAGAGGCAAGTTAACTCTCTTGCAAGGGTATCTAGAAGGTCTCACAGGGGAGCGATAAGGAATGAGGGTATCAAACAACGAAGGCACAGACTAGGAAAAGGTTACAACTTTCCATCAGGGGCGGGAGAAAAGTACTGGAAAAACCTGCAGAATAGGGATGTAGGGTCTTCTCTCAGGATAGGGAGCAGAAAATTTTATCTGCCTGGTGGCGTATGGTATGGGTAAACCAGTTGGTCCCAGATATTTGCATTTTATGGACCAATTACTTTGAAAACAGGTCAGTGGGGTAGGAGTGAATCACATGGGACTGTTCAGTTTTAATTTCCTCAAGTAAGAATCTTTTTTATTTTATTTTTTAATCCTCACCCAAGGATATGTTTTTTATTAATTTTAGAGAAAGAGGGCAGGAGAGGGAGAGATAGAATCATTGATGTGAGAGAGAAACATTGATTGGCCACCTCCTACATGTGCCCCCTTGGGGAATGGAACCCACAACCCAGGCATATGCACTGACTGGGAATCAACCCATGACCCCTTGGCGTATGGACAACACTCCAATTAACCAAGCCCAAGTAAGAATCTTCATCTAAAATTCCTGCTACCGATGATCACAATTAATTCACAGAAGACAGGATGTTTCAATACTAAAATGGCAGGAAGGGTACAATTTCAGAATAAAGGTCTCTTCTTCCTGAGGAAGACCATCTGGGAACTTCCCACAGAAACCTATTTATTTTTCTCTTTTCACTTTGGGCTAATGACAATGTTGGAAGAATTTGGCACCAACTCCTGATTGAAGACTTCAGCCCATCGGCCCTGGCAGGGTCAGGTAGAGGCCAAGCCTTTCCTTCACCTGGATCAGTGCCATCCTTGCTCAGCACACAGATGATGTGCAGCTGAGTCTCCCTCTTACAGTCCAGTCCCTTTTCAGTATATAAACCCAACTGTAAGTTATTAGTTCTGTGTACATATAAGGCGGGGCAAAAGTAGGTTTACAGTTCTTTGCATGGAAAATAATACAATAATCTATCCTATCTAATAAAAGACAAAGATGCAAATTGGCCGTACCCTCGTTACACCCACCAGCCAATCAGAGTGATATGCAAATTAACCAACAAAGATGACAGCTAATTTGCATACTGCAGGCAGGGCGGGACAGCAGGAGCCGCCATCCAGGCACCCGTGTGCGGCCCCGGGCAGCGGCGCCCCCCTCCCCCCCCCATGTGCAGCCCAGGGTGGCGGGGCTCAGGCAGGTGCGGTAATCGCACCGCCTAAGCCGTGCCACCAGCCAGGGGCTCAGGCGGTGTGATCAGCGAAGTGGAACTGGGGATTGGCAAATGGGCACAAGGCAGACCTCCTGGTCTTTCCCCGCAGCCGGCAGGCTCCTATCAATCTTCAGTTTCTACTGAAAGGAATGTGGCACCTCCACTGCGCAGCCTCCCAGGACTCGCAGGCTCCGGAGTGGAGACTTCAATGAGGACTTCAGCGCCTGCTCAGGGGGAAAACTGCCACCTCCCTACTCCACAGCTGCTTCTGTGTCTGCAAGAAATTGCGCATGCTCCTTTCTGTGACATGGGTGGGGCCAGAGCCTGAGTTGAGCGGTTCCACCATAGCCATCGCAATAGCAGCTGGACCAGTGCAGGGATGGAGGGAGGGAGGGGAAGGAGCAAGGGGGAAGCCCTGGTTCCCTGCTCCTCCTCCCACAGGCATGGCCCTTGCTGCTGTTATGATAAAAGGAGTTGTGTTTTTCTAACTCTGTCTGGGTAAAGGAAACAAGTGTCTGCTGACTTCTGATCTTACTCTCAGAGCTGCCAGTTAATCCCTCTGGATGCAGCATATCCAACCTCCAAAGGATCCGAGGGGCAGGATCAACCTCCGTTCCATAGTTGAGGAAACTGAGCAATAAACACATGTGTTTCATGCCTCAGTGTCAACTCCCTCAGAAATCTCCGGGTAATGACTCAGATTCTATATTTAAGGGTATATTTTCTTCTGTTTTCATGTTTAATTCAGCCCCAGGAATCAAATAATACAATAAAGAATAAAATGAGTTCAGAGGGCTCAGCATTGTATTCCCAGGGCCTTTGGTCCCACACAAACTGCAGAGCTCAGTTATCCTGGGATGAAAGGAAAGGAAAGAGAAACGTGAAAGGTTTCCCAGCTCAGTCACAGAGACATCTCATAACCACATATTAAGGACACAAATGGAATAGAAGATGGAGCCATTTGGAGTGAGCAGGCCAGCAGGGGGGCAGTTGGGGGCAAGCAAGCCAGCAGGGGGGAGGGGGCAGTTAGGAGTGAGCACGCCGGCAGGGGGGGTAGTTGGGGGTGATGAGGCTGGCGGGGGGCAATTTGGGGGTGAGTAGGCTAGCGGCAGGGGGAAGTTGAGGGCAAGTATGCTGGCAGGCAGAGTGCTTAGGGGCAATCAGGCAGGCAGGCAGGTGAGTGGTTAGGAGCCAGCAGTCCCAGATTGTGAGAGGGATGTCCAACTGCCAGTTTAGGCCCGATCCCTGTAAACCGGCAGTAGGACATCCTTCCAGGGGTCCCAGATTGGAGAGGGTGCAGGCCAGGCTGAGGGACACTCCCCCCCCACCGAGTGCACAAATTTTTGTGCACCGGGCCACTAGTGTGTGTGTGTGTATATATATATATCTATATATCTATATATCTATATAGGTATATAGATATATAGATATATAGATATGTAGATATATAGGTATATAGGTATATAGATATATAGATATATGCGCCTAAGCAACTGTCTGACTGACCGGTAGCTATGATGTACAATGACCACCAGGGGGCAGATGCTCTGACTGGTAGCTATGATGTGCACTGACCACCAGGGGGCAGACACTCAACGCAGGAGGTGTTGAGCTGTGGTGACTTGGCAGCTGCAGTTCTCGGGTGATGTACCCAGAACCAGAGAGGAGGGAGCCCGATTTCGGGGTGCGTCACCCAAGAACTGCCCTCTCACAATTTGGAACCCCTCGGGGGTTGTTGGAGAGCTGGTTTCGGCCCCATCCCCACAGGCCAGGCCGAGGAACCCCACTGGATTCATATTTGTGCACTAGGCCTCTAGATCAGTGATGGCGAACCTTTTGAGCTCAGCGTGTCAGCATTTTGAAAAACCCTAACTTAACTCTGGTGCCGGGTCACATATAGAAATTTTTTGATATTTGCAACCATAGTAAAACAAAGACTTATATTTTTGATATTTTATATATTTAAATGCTATTTAACAAAGAAAAATCAACCAAAAAAATGAGTTCGCGTGTCACCTCTGACACGCGTGTCATAGGTTCGCCATCACTGCTCTAGATAATAAATAATACAAAATAAACTCTGTTTCGTGTGCTCACAACTAAAACCTACTTTTGCCCACCCTGTATGACTTCTTGGTACTCCTTCCAGGCGAGGATTTCTGTAACCACCATAAACAGTTCTGAAAGACTTCCCTCCCTCTTGGATCCCATCATCAGGAGAACAACAAGCCCAAACTCATTCTGAAGGCTATCCCCATCCTAGCCACCCGCTCCAACGCATCCAGCTATGAGGGTCTGTGCTTCCCCAAGGGAATCGGTGGCCAGGGTGCCAGGTGCAGGAGCAACATGTGCAATGTACACTCTGCTGAACGCAGATTGTTGGCAGCAAGCTGCCTCTTCCCACCGCGGCCAGATGTAGGAGCAAGGCCTCTGACTCCTCTGAGCGCTCAGGTTCTAGGAGCGCTGAAAGGCTAGCTCAGGAGAGCGTTCTCAAATCTGTTTTTTCAACTTTGTTGAGAAGGGGACAGATGGGTTCTTCCAAAGAAGCTATATCTTCTCAAGTCCTGAACCCTGGGCCTGAATCCGGGTGGCACTAAGAACCAGAGCTGTACAGATACGGAGGGACTCTCTGCCTCTGTCTCCAGGATGGACGCTCTGACTCCTTATGCACAGCCCCAGGTGGCCTGAGGTGCAGGCCCCGTCCAGCCAGGTGTGCCCATGCCCCAGGGGGACCTGTGGGGACCAATGCCACACCTGGGGTTTCAGTTAGTCAACCGCTTCCACCACAGTGCTTGCTCCTTTCTGGATCCCAGCATCGGGAATCCAAAGGAAGGACAGCTGCCTCTGAGGACTGCGTGCGGCAGGAGGGCGTGGTGGAAGGCCTTTCTTCCAGGGGACTGTCTTTTCCTTTCTTCTAACCCAAAATAAAGAACACACAAGAGAGCTGACTATCTCTACCCTCTGCCACCTCTAGAAAATGCAGTCCTAAAGCAACCCTGGGACCAAGTCCTCCATTTGAAAAGGAATAGAAACAGCTGTTCACAGAGCAGCCTGAGGAGGGGGCAGTTCTCTCAGCTTCGCTGCAGCTGAAGCCTCTCGGGTCCCCCACTCAGCCCACCAGCCCCACCCGACACCGCCCACACCCACTGTCCTCTGCCCTGTCACGAGGCGTCGGCAGCACGTGAACGAGCAGCAGGTGCTTTCCAGCTCCTTCTCGGGGGAAGACCCGGGGCAGCTGTGGTTCAGAAGCTCCGCACTCGGCTAAATCAGAACACGGGCTGGCAGGCTTCAGGGTGCCCAAGCCCAGGACGGAGCCCCGGGTAACACGCCAACCAGCTCCGGTTTCTCTGCGTTCACACACAGCCTCCGGAGCACTCGCACCTACGGGCAAAACTTCACTTTGCTCTCCATGGGACCTCGGGTCACAGGCTCCCTGACCACGGCTGGCTGAGATCCGATTCCAGTGAGTCATTCGGGACATGGGTGCTGGTCTGTAAGGGGCAACGGCCCCTCGGCCAAGACATCCTCTCGTCCACGAGGACAGGGAGGAACAGCCACGCTGAAGCCTGTAGGGCACATGCCATGGACACCAGGTCTAAGAGGGCACCTCCCAGGGCTCATGCCACCAGGATCTCTTCTGCCCTAAAAACTGTGCTCTCCCCTCACCCCTAACCCAATACCAGGCCCCCAAGTCCTCTTCTGTTAGAGCTGCTCAGCCAGGCATCTCTGTGTCCTGGGAGGAAGGAGGCTCGACCTCACAGAGCGAGCCTCAGAAGTACAGTCACATGATGCTCTATGTTTATGCCAAGAACCCGGGAGTCTCAGGCGCCCACTGATTCTGTGTCTCAGCACTTCTATGGAGACATGATATGAACTTATTTTTAAAATCAATTACTGCCCAAGTCCCAAAAGTTTCAAAACGTAGTCTATGATGATTAGTCAGGTGCACTTTCCCGTATTTTCTAAGGGGATATGGATTGTTTGACTCATCATTGTTTTAAAAAATAAAAAGAAATTTCAAAGAAGTGTGTGGCCTGTCTGCAACCAACACGGTCCAACGGCCAGGTACTAAGTACCTCGTGTGGGCCTCACTCAGGGGACAGAGGGAAGAACCGGACAGGGCGCCCACCCTCGGAGTGAGTGATGCGCTCAATGAGCGAGTGAATAAATGCATAAATGAATGACGAATACATGCAAACCAGGAGTGGGAGTGCATGTCACAGCAATTCCTCTTCCTCGTTTTAATGGCATAATACAGTCCACAGAAGAGGGAGGGAAACACACATTTTCTCTGAGTTAAAATCTGATGGTTCTTCTTCTTGCTTCATGTTTTAGCTATTCCCAAAAAGTCCAGACACATTTTTGGCTTCTAGAATCTCTTGTAATGGGCTTCTGTGAAGCCTCCAACCTAGCCCCCCATAAGGAAAGCAAGGAGCCCTAGGCCTCCTGGGGACAGAGTCCTGTATCTTACTGTACGCGGTGATGTTCCCGCCCTCCTTCGAGCACTTCCCACAGGTCTTTGGTTTACATTCTCCCCAGGCCAACGCCTCCGTGTCCTGGATGAAATGTCTCCTCGCACCGAACTATGTTAGACTTGGATTCATTCTGAAAGCAAATAAGTCCGTTTCTGAGAAACAAATGGCACGTGTCACCTTGGGGTGTTTGGTGATCGTCTCTGTTGAGTGTACACTTTGGTATTCGTCAGCCCCATGTCAGGCCTGAGGGAGACGGGCTCCGGGAGTCAGGGGTACACCGTGGGGGCGGCACAGGCTCCTAAGGAAGAGGCCACAGGCCCCGGAGCTCAGAGGGGCTCGGAGGGGGAGATGACCTGCTGTATTTGGGCCAAAGGTGTCAGGACAGGTTGAGATGGAGGCAGAGACATTTCGGCTGGACAGTCAGAGGGAAGAATTGGTCTTATTCTCAGCTCCCCAGCCCCCGCCCCCACTGGTGAGCAGCAGTGGGCTGCCAGGGTGCTCTGGGGGTGCGTGTAGATGCCAGCCTCTGGCCCCAGCTAGCCCTAGGGAGCTCAGGGACAAGAGGGGTGTCAGGAGGAAGAGCAAGGCCCGTGTGCAACACCCACGACGTCGGAAACTGTGAGTGTGAAGAGGCTCCCGTCCCGTCGAGCAACCGCAGCTGTCCCTGCAGGTGCCTCGCTCTCATTAGACACTTAGCTCATTACTTCCGTGCTGCCCAGGTTCTCCCACTGCCCTTGAGGCCGGAACCTCTAACCCGCTGCCCTGTGTTAATTACCCTGGGACTTCGAGCTACAGGCCCCCCCAAATGAAACCCAATTAGACCATTTCTTACTGTCTTTTTGTTTCTTTACAATCCAAAATCAATTGGTAAAGTGCTTAGACGCCCCCCCTGCGCCCCCCCCCCCCCCCCCCCCGCCACCACCAAGACACAACTGGAGTTTTTATGTCCTCGGACAAAGAGGCAAGAACTTCAAAGCAGACAGAGCAGACGCACAGCCTGCAGGCCGGCCGGGCATTTCCAATGGAAAACCAAAGCTATCACTCTCGGCACTGATATCTCTTTGTGATGAAACAGGACGATCTGGCTGCGTGTGAGCAGAGGGTCTTTTCCTGGAACCCGCAGCACACGCAGGCGCTGAGTCCCGAGTGCGCTTCTCACGTTTCCTGAGAAAAGCAAACCCAGGGGAGGCTTTGCAACCCTTCCCAGCCCATCCCCCTGCTCACAGCACGACGACAGGTAATGATCAGAAGTTATGGGAGCGGTAAGATGAGCTCAGGAAATGTTTAATTGAAAAAGAAAATGAAAAAATTAAAAAGAAATGTTAAATTTATTGAGTGGAGGCCCAGTGAGTGTGGTCTGGGAGGCCCTGCACCTTGGAGCAGTCTTGCCCAGGAGGGAGGGAGGCAGGGAGGGAGGGAGGGAGGGAGGGAGGGAGGCAGGGAGGGAGGGAAGGAAGGAAGGAAGGAGGGAGCAGTCCTGCCTGGGAGGGAGGGAGGCAGGGAGGGAGGGAGGGAGGGAGGGAAGGAAGGAAGGAAGGAAGGAGGGAGCAGTCCTGCCTGGGAAGGAGGGAGAGAGGAAGAGGGAGGGAGGGAGGGAGAGAGGGAAGGAAGGAAGGAGGGAGCAGTCCTGCCTGGGAGGGAGGGAGAGAGGGAGGAAGAGGGGGAAGGATGCTCTGATTGGTACCTGACGGGAGACCCAAAGTCCAGGTGAATCAAGCTCCTGATTAGCTAATGACCAGTTCTACCACTGGCCTGTGGATACCATTGTCAATTCCTTAATCAATTTTCAAAATTAAATAACATCATTTATGTGGAGCTTAATACATCACAAAACATGGAAACTCTGTCATCTGATGTGTTTCTCAATCTTATGGAAGGCAGATGCTATTACTTACAGACTAGGAGGCAGCAGAGATTGCGGGACCCAGGACGCTGCTGAGCGGGATTCGAACCCACCCTGTGCCCCACATGCTCCTCCCGGGTGGGCCGCAGGGCAGCACCGGGCGGCAGGTGGCACAGCACAGCGGACAGAGCATGTGCTCCGGAGGCTGGACGCTGCTCCTGCTCTGTGACCCGCTGCAGGGACCCTGCGCGCGGGGCCCTCCCACGGGAGCCTGTCTTCTCTGGAAGAGAAGCGTTGCTGTGAGGGTCACATAGAACAGCTCTCCAGAGCAGACACCTCTGGATGGAGTCCCTTCCATGGACCCTCCACCGCTCCTGGCCCTGAGGCCTGCGGGACCAAGAGGTTTGGGACTGATGGTTTGCGAATATTACACGTTTATACACACAACTTCCGGCTAAAATGAGCATCAGAGGAGAAAGAAGCAAAACATTTCCAAAGGGGTGGGGAATACAGGGTGTAAGGAGAGTCGGGTGGAGGTGTGAACACTGGGCTGGTAAGCTGGCTCTTTGTAGGACCCCACACATGGCAGACAGGGTGCCCCTGGGCCTGGGTGGTAGTACCTCGGAGCTGGTGGCCACCGGACACCTGCCTGGGCTTTCACGCAGGTCGGCGCTGTTCCCACTGTGTCTGCACACCTTTCTCTACTTTAGCTTGAAGTGATCCTTACTTCTCTGTAGTCTCCAAAGCCAACCCTCGCACCTTATTGTAAGGTAGGGAGAATCCTGCTGATCAAATGGATCAAATGAGGTTACTTGTCAACAACTTTTGTCAAAGCCCAGATGAGGGGCATGGAGGGTTTCTGGAAGGTGGAGAGCAACAGGAGGCAAATTCAATGGCTGATGTGAATTGCAGAAAACTTTTCATGACCTCAGGGACATAGGTGAAGGGAGAGGGTTGCCTGCAGGGCTGGCAGATGTTACCTGATGGGACAGAGAACAGGCCGAGGCCTGTGGGTGTGCTGGGCAGAGGACTGGGCTGTGCTGCTGAGGCCATGGCAGTCCCTCCGCCATGGTGTCCCCGTCACAGAATGGGGCGGACGGGCCAGCTTTGGGTTAGGCAAGCCTAGGTTTAAATTCAGGCTCCACCACTACTTGTTACACAACCTCGGGCGAGTTCCCTGTATCTCCAAGTCCAGTGCAATCATCTGCCGTGCGATGCAGGAACCGGGAGGTGTGCAAATATGTGCGCTCATGCGTGACAGGCCCAGGAAGCTCCCAGCATAGCGACTGCTTGCCCAGCAAACACTAGTGCTTTCCTTGACGCTATCTCTAAATTGCTGTAAACTTAGGGATCTCCAATGATGAAAGGGGTTCATCTCTATTGTCTTACATGTCTGTATTGCAGCCCCTAGACCACAACTAGCAAGGCCTGAGGTGCTATATGCTGAAGCAGCAAGTGGAGAATTCAATTTGGACAAAAAGACAGAAACACATGTGAGGCAGGATGGTAGAGGAAGACTCAGAACTGGAAGGCAGGAGACCGGGGTTTGATTTTAGCTACTGCAGTCACTACTGGCCATAAAACACAAGGCTTCGGCCAAAATTTTCTCAATATTTCTGAGCTTCAGTTTTCTCATCTGTAATATGGGAATAGTCATATATGTAAAAGTGCTTCATGGATTGAAAAGTGCAATTGGAATGTTAGCAGTCCATTGCATGCTGTAATTCCTGGAAATTGATTTGAAAAAACTGTCCAATTACTTGAGTTTGAAAATGTAGTTTAGATGTTTTGAGATCTACCTAATGTCCAGCAGCCGTCCACCCAATCACCACAATCCAGTGACGTGTGGGCGTGGATGTGGTCCCCGGCTTGGCTGGCTTTGCTTGGCAATCAACAAAGCCCTGCAGTGACCTATGGCAACCACCAACTACTGTGCTGATCTTTACTTGAAAAACAATATGATAAAGCACCCTCTCGCTTTAACAGTTAGCAGAGGGCAGGGTGGGAGGAACCCCCACCCACGCTTGTTCTGAACAGACCTGAGTTGCAACTGATGTGAAAACAAGATAAGGAGAAACATCTGTCAACAGCGGGGCCTCCATCCCAGCTGGGCTGCTTTCTGTGCTCTGCACAGCGGGAGCCGCGCCCCAGTGGCCTGCAGTGCTGACCCAGGAGGCTGGGAGGCTTGCTGTGGCCAAACCCGGGCAACTGACTCATTCTAGCCTTCAGCTGTCTTTTAAAATACATATATTTAGAGGCAGAAAGCGTGTAGAGATATCATTTAGGTTAAAATTCTATCCGCTCAGTACTGAGACATTAAAACTGGTGACCAGGCCAAAACCATATGCTCAACGTGGCTGTTCAGGGACGTCCCGGCAGCTCAGGTCTGTGGGCAGCTCTGAGCAGTGACCGGAAACCTCGTCGGGAAGCCCTTTGGTTGGCTGGGACGCAGGAGCCGATGACCTGTCTTTTCTGAGCATCATGGGACCTCCAGGGAGAGGGACAGTATAATTGGGGTGCAAACCACATACGCAAGTACTAAAAGGTTTGCACTGTATAAAACAGCGGTTTTCAACCTATGGGTTGCGACCCCTTTGGCGGTTGAACGACCCTTTCACAGGGGTTGCCTAAATACATCCTGCATAGCAGATATTTACATTACGATTCATAACAGTAGCAAAATTACAGTTATGAAGTAGCAACGAAAATAATGTTATGGTTGGGGGTCACCACAACATGAGGAGCTGTATTAAAGGGTCGCGGCATTAGGAAGGTTGAGAACCACTGGTATAAAACATGATATGCATAAATGCTTACGAGTAGTAAAAAAATCTTTTTAAGGAGAAAGAAAAGAACCATAACATCTCTTAGAGCTACTGAAATGGCAACGGTCTCACTCTCAGCAGCATCTTCCATCTCTGGCTGCATCTCTCTGAGAACGAGGGACTCTTAGAGGGTCCCTGGTCCCAGGAAGGGGGTGTCATCACCCCACAAAGTGGGAGGAGCCCTCATGCTCGTGGAGGACCCAGGCGTCCGCGCTCTCCAGCCGAGCCCCGCGCGGGACCTCCTGGCCGCCACAGGCTCCTGTCAGCTCACACCAGCGCTCCCACTCCTCCCCAGGACCCCCGCGGCTGAGTGATGGCCCAAGTAGATGGAGCAGAAAAATAAACGCAAGCGCTGGGTTCTGGAGCAGACCCCCTGCGCATGGCGCGCCCCGAGAGGCCCATGGGCTGCGTGCCGAGCTCTATGCTGGGAGCTGGGACCTCACACCAGTGTGACGCACTGACCTTGGCACCAAGGAACCGGTTGGCCAGCACGGCTCCGGCCACTCCTCTTCCTCCGCGTCCCCAGGCGCAAGGCCCTGCTGCCCGGCTCAGCCTCATCAACGCCTCGGTGTTGCTGCATCTGCAGCAGGACCCGCCGCATTTAAGTACGTTTTCTTAAAATAACGCATGTACTTGAACTCAAATACATTTTAAAGAAAAATTTATGACTTCTGTAAATGAAAAACTAGTACCATTCGCCATGAACAGAAAATATCCATTTTTTTTAAAGACAGGAAACAAAAGAATCTTACTAAATGCTAGTTACACGCTCTTGCCTGCCGAGTTCTGAGCCTCAAGCCTGTGGCTCTCTGTTAAAAAGGTTAAAGGAGAGAGGTATTACCCATGGAACGCTGATTAGTTGACTGAGCCTCTCTTGTAATCAGAATTGAAAAATAAACAATTGCTCGCCATGTGCGGCCCTGTTTTCTTTCTTTTTTTGTTAATCCTCACCGGAGGATAGTTTTCCATTGGTTTTTAGAGAGTGGACGGGAGGCGGAGAGACAGAGAGAGACATCATCGATTGCCTTTCACATGAGCCCCGACCAGGGAAGGGATGGAGCCTGCAATCGAGGTCCGTGCCTTTGACCAGAATCAAACCCGGACCCTTCAGTCAGCAGGCTGATGCTCTGTCCACTGAGCCAAACGGGCCAGGGTGTGTCTGTTTTCTTAATGCCGTGTCTGCCTAGCACCCCAATCAGTCCCCACAGCCGCTGGCATCGCTGCCGCCTGCACACCTCACGCCTGGGCCCGGGACTCGCAGGAACACGGTGGGCAGGCAGGACCCGCTGCAGAGTGGGTACGCACAGGCACGGTCGAGCCGCCACCTCTTCGGGCCTCGCTGTTCTTTCCTGCAGCCACACTTACAGCCTGGTTTTGCTCCAGTGACTGCACCCACTCGGAAACCTCCTCGCCCTTTGCGTTCGGACACCTGATGAAATGTTTCCCTCTCCCCCACTTTCCTCCAGCTGGTTAACCTCACAGCTGCCCGTGAGGCTGTCATCCTCCCTCCAGGGTTTCCCCTCGCTCTGGGTGGGGAAGAGCCATCGCTCCCAGGATGCCCTGAGCCTGAGCCCTGAGGACCGTTTCACGTATCACTCACTCACTTGTGCGCCTCTCCCCACCGTCCCTAGACTCCTTGAAGGAGGAAATGTGTCTCCTCCTTGGTGCTGAATGGAAGCATCCCTGGCTACTCCCCGTCTGCTGTGACCAGACACGCCGCCCCCTCCACGTCTGTGGACAGCGGACAGTGTCTTCCTGGGACAATATGCAAACTCCCCTCCCTACCCCGCCTCTGAGAACCCTCCATGCTCGCTCCCCACGCCAACTGTGCCACCATCCCTTGATGTCGCTTTCTCTGTGGGGTCTAGCCCACGTCCCTGTGGGCCCCCTTTAGGCGCCAGGTTCGGTGCACGAGGAGCTGCTGGACGTCTAGTAGGAAAACACCTCTATTGGCCTCTCTCCTCTTGTCAATTCTAACAGTACCCAAAGTCACGACCAGTAAGAGCATAAAAACATTAACTTGATGGCTGACACTGCAGAGGACTTACTACCTCCGGGTGCTCCACAGGCATTCCCCCACCTAATTACCCCCGACGTGTAAGGTGGGCACTTCTACTGGCACCAGGTGAGGACATCTGAGTATAGAGAGATTAAGTCACATTAATGGCGGAACCAAGAAATGCACCCGGCCTGGAAAACTTCCACGTCCTTCTTTACCACTCTGGCCTCGTCTGTGACCTTATTCTGTCTGGCCTACTGCCCTCCTTCATGATCAAAGCCGGATCTGGCAGGCAGACCGGGCCTGCTGTGGTAGCTGTGACTGTAGCCTGGAAAGCACGCCTGGGCCACCAGGCTGGCCCACAGAACAGTGGCCAGGGCCTCTGGCTGCATCGGTGGGACTCGGCAAAAGGCCAGATCCACACTCACCCAGCGTAAGGCAAAGCAAGGCAGCCTTTCTCATTTGTACACTAACCCACAGCTTGACATTTTACCATTTTACCACAAGTGGTAGGTGGCTATCGCAGTAACAGATGAACTAGTGTCTTTGAAAGTTCAATAAAAACACCTTTTTGATAATGACTTTAAACTTTACATTGACAGAGGAGCTACATGAGGTCCAGAGGCCCCAGAGGAAGAAGGTCTCGGTGCAGTTCTGAAACCAGCTCTGCACGGAGGGGGCCTCGCCGGCTCTCCTCGCGCCCCGGCCGGTGTTGAAGGCGCCAAGGAGTCAAGGCCAGTTTCCTCTACTTCGCACCTGGGAAGGGAGACAAACACCGCATGGCTGCTGAAGCTTTTGTGCAGAAACAGTGACTTTGTCCTGCAGAAACCAGTGGCAAGTGTCTGTGTGACATGCAGGAGGCGAGGAGAGAAACGAGGCGCCTGATGACGCTCCTCCCAGCTTCTCCATGATGTTAACGGAAATACCGCGGGAAGGGCTGCCACAGGCCCAGGGCAGGACACAGGACCACGCGGTTTCATTTTTCGGGTAATGAACCTCTCAGGAAAGAGGCAGACATGTCTGTCCAACCCACCGTGACCTCTAACCCCGAGTTCCCTCTCATTTACTGGAAATAAGCATGTCCAGGGAGGAAAACACTGTAGGGGCAGGACCCATATGGCCTGGGGTTTGGTTCTGGCTTTGCCACTTGTTTGTTTCAGGACAATGATGGCGAACCTTTTGAGTCAGCATTTTGAAAACCCCAACTTAACTCTGGTGCCGTGTCACATAGAGAAATTTTTTGATATTTGCAACCATAGTAAAACAAAGACTTATATTTTTGATATTTATTTTATATATTTAAATGCCATTTAACAAAGAAAAATCAACCAAAAAAATGAGTTCGCGTGTCACCTCTGACACACGTGTCACAGGTTCGCCATCAGTGTTTTAGGATCTTGAACAAATCATTGCAAGGCTCTGGGCGTCAGCCTCCCAGACGCCGAGGTGTCACTGACGCTGACGTTAGACGTGCGCTGCGCACAGCAAGGCGGCGGGTCTGAGCGCTCAGGGCACCCCGGCCAGCACCCACCCTCGGCCACCATTCCCTACAGTTCAGGCGCGAAGTGAGCAATGAGGCGACAAGGACGAGTTTCGAGGGGAGGCTGGCTTCCCAGGCTCTTCCGGGCGTGTCTGTAAACTTCAGCAGCTGCTGGGCCGCACAGGGACATGTGGGTGGGATGGAGCCAGGTCCTGGCCGGGGACGTCGGGACAGCCACAGTGACGGCCATGACCCCATCGAGGCCACCGTACCCGACAGGCGTGACTCGGAGCTGAGCTGCTCTGTCCTGTGGCTTCTGTTTCACCCGATCTGCCTTCCACTGATCTTCAGATGGACTCACACAGTCAAAGCACACGGTTCTCCAAAACCTTGAGGACATAATTCCACTTCTTGACACTTAAAACAATCAGACACGAAGTAAGCTAAGCACAGCGGCTGCACATGGAGAGCTGGCCGTGCGCAAGGCACTGTGCTAAGTACTTCAACGTCCTCCCCTAGGCCACCAGACAGTGCTCGGAAATGGCATCATCACCTCCATTTTACCAAAGATAAAACTAACGCTTTTTAAAAAATGCTTTTGCATTACATTTTTCTTGCTTTTTTATTTTTTAAATGGAATTTATTGGGCTTTTAATCTCAGTCTCCTATTCAGGACACAGGAATTTATCTATAAGAATGTCCATCACAACGAAATGACCCAGATTTCCAAAAATAGGGACTTGATTACATGGTATATTCATCCAATGGCCTATTAGAAATGCATGAGAAATCACATTAGCATAATTAATGACAGAAAAATGTGCACAACAAATTGCTAAATAATAATCCCAACTTTGTGTAATTTCTATAGAATTATATGTAACTAGAGGCCTGGAGCATGAAATTCGTGCATGGGGGGGGGGGGGGCGGGGCGGTGTCCCTCAGCCCAGCCTGCACCCTCTCCAATCTGGGACCCCTCAGGGGATGTCTGACTGCTGACAGGGATCAGACCTAAACCAGCAGTCAGACATCCCTCTCACAATCCAGGACCACTGGCTCCTAACTACTCACCTGCCTGCCTGCTTGATCACCCCTAACTGCCTCTGCCTGCCTGCCTGCCTGATCGCCCCTAACTGCCTCTGCTTGCCGGCCTGATCAGCACCTAACCGCTACCCTGCCAGCCTGATCGCCCCCAACTGCCCTCCCCTGCTGGCCTGATCTCACCCCTCACGGCTTGCTCCTCTGCCAACCTGATCACCCCTAACTGCTTGCTCCCCCACCGGCCTGATCTCACCCCCTAACTGCTTGCTCCCCCACTGGCCTGATCTCACCCCTAACTGCTTGCTCCCCTGCCAGCCTGATTGCCCCTAACTGCCTCTGCCTCGGCCCCCACCACCGTGGCTTTGTCCAGAAGGAAGTCAGACATCCAGAAGATGTCTGGTCAACCCAGTCTAATTAGCATATTACCCTTTTATTAGTATAGACTAGAGGACCAGTGCACAGATTCATGCACCGGTGGGGTCCCTTGGCCTGGTCTGTGGGGATCAAGCTGAAACTGACTCTCCAACATCCCCCAAGGGGTCCTGGATTGCGAGAGGGCACAGGTCAGGCCAAGGGACCCCACCAGTGCTGATCAAGGCCAGGAGGGACCACAGGAGGGCTCCAGGGTGTGTCCGGCCCTTCCCTTCCAGTCCCAATCAGCTGTACCCCAGCAGCAAGGTAACCTACCAGTCGGAGCATCTGCCCCCTGGTGACCAGTGTGCATCATAGCAACTGGTCAAACAGTCGAATGGTCGGAGGGACAATGAGCATATTAGGTTTTTCTATATATAGACCAGAGTCCTGATGCACGAAATTCGTGCAAGAGTAGGCCTTCGCAGCCCCGGTTGCCTTGGCCCTTGCAGCCCTGGCTTCGTCCGGAAGGTCGTCCGGAAGATTGTCCAGATAGTAGTTCCGCTATTCGGCCGTTTGGTCGATTAGCATATTGCACTTTTATTATTATAGATGGTATTTGCTTACTCTTCTTTGTATTTTTTCTATATTTTCCTAAATTAACACAATAAGCATACACTATATTTTAAATTATAGGGCTATTTAAAGGCTTGTAAGAAATAACCAAGAGCCCATCCCCATTCCTGTTGGTATCTGGATCCTGGAGAAGGTTTCTGAACAAGGACATCTCCCCGGTCAGAACCAAGAGGTCCCCTCAGCTCTCCACTTCTTCCTGAGGCAGGCAGTGCACAGTGAGGAACTGAGGGGGATTTTAAGCCAGATGAACAGTCCTCTCGAAGGCTGCATCTCCTACCATGCCACATGGCCCAGGTCGCTAGGCCCTAAAGAAGTCATCAGAGAACCCAAAATAAGCCATCTAGTAAAACAAAACAAAATCCTGATCCCATTTACTAAGTGACCCTGGGAAAATTCTTAACTTTCTCATCTGTAAAATGGGTTTATAGGGCTGTTGAAAGAAGCAAGGCAGCATGTAAGACACCTGGCATAGTAGGGGACATGAAGTTGATTCTTAACTTCTTCCTCCAAGCCCTTCCTCACACAGCCTTTCCCCAACACAACACACCTGTTCTCCGTCAGGTTCTAAAATCTCTCCCTTTGTCGGAATAGCAAACACTCTGCCCCTGAAACCCAGGGTGGTGAGGCCCCATCTCAAAGGGAAGGTTTGAACCAAAGCATCCAGCCATTTAATCAATCATTATTGCCAAATGAGATTCAGGCAAGAACCCGAACAGATAGCAAATTGCCATCTACACATACCCAAAGATGCCATAACCCTATCTTATTTATTCGGCACCTACAGTGTCTGTGGTGATGGTAACAAAAACATCTCTCATTTGTGTGGCTTAGGATAAACTTTCAATTTTTCATATTTATTAAACCTCACCTCACTGGAGGTATAAAAAATAGGAACTACTTTCATTTCACTTAGGCAAGAACAGGCTCACTCAGAGACTGTCTGAGATCAGCTGGCACGTGAGCAGCACAGGGGCAGAAGGGGGCTTAAGGGCAGGGGTCGGTGCCCGGCCGTTATTCCCATGCGAACAGGCAAGGAGAGGAGACAGCACGTCCGCTCTGTCCTCCCTCTGCTCTCCTCCCTCCTCCTGCCGGTGTCGTTCTTTCCCTGCACATCAAGGCCGAGGGCCACGCCCACCTGCACAGACCCAGCCCCAACGTTTTATAAACTTGGCTTATTAACCTCTAAGGCACCATTCCATCCCCTTCTTATGCATCTGCCAGCGCACAGCCCCCCGCATCCCCGACTCCACGCGGAGCAATGCCACTGCCAGCCCAGCCCTGAGGTCACCCCGCACGCGAAGCTTGCTGGTTCCACACTGGTCACGTGTTACTGGTTTTCTTACACACTCTTCCTTCTTTCCACACATCCGTCTCTGACTTGTCACAACTCAGCTCGATGGAGAAAGAGCCTGCTCCTGGGGTCCATGCTGGCCGCGTCCGGCAGATTTTCCGCCAGAGACCAAGCGGCTTCTAAAGACCCTGAGGCTCAGCTGGGGTCCGCTCCCCACAGGCTCTCTGCGAGGCCTGGGTCAGACTCCTGGTTGGTCTTTCTATTCACAAGCAGAGAGGAGAGATGTGGTCTCGCGGCCTGTGTGCTGGGCCAGAGACCGGCCCAGGTGCCTGCGGGCCTGGCGGCAGGGCCTGCCTCTCCTCCCGGGCCCTGCGACCTTGTGCAACCACCTTGTGCAACTCACTCGGCCTCTCAGCTTCGGTTTCGTCACCCACTGATGGCAACAGTATCTGTTTGCCGCCACCTTAACAGGCTACTGTGAAGATCAAGCAAGACAAGGAAAACAGAAAGGCCTTGCAAACTGTGATGTGCCGTCACAGTGAGGGGCTGTCAGGAACGTGTCTGGTATTACTCTCCACATTTAGCAGTGCATGGCTGTATAAGCTGCAGCACTCACATGAAAAAGTGTTCAGAGGCAAGCAGCCCTGGTAGGAAGAGCAGGGCAGCATTTGGCAAACCCGTCCAGACAGTAGGCTCAGGGGGATGGAGACAGCCGGCCTGCTGCCGTCAGAAGCTCCTCCCAGGAGCAGGAGGGGATCAGCAAGCAAATGCAAACAAAACCCAGGGAGGGGCCTCTCCCTGGGACACAAGCTGGTTCCTCCTTCTCCATCTTCCTGTTCTGAGGCTGCAAGAATGTTGGCTGCAAACTCGGTGGTAACCCAAGGATTAGACCCACAATTGGGGAAAAAAGAGTCACCTTCCTTCTCTGTGCCAACGTGGGATGGTCCTAACCCGCAGGTGTTCTGTAAGAGCGCCTTCCCGAGCTTAATCTAGAGCTTCTAGTGCGAGCCCAGCGCCAGCCCCGCGGAATGGCCAGGATAGGGGCAAGGGGCCTCCTTGCGCGGGGACTCCCCTGCAGCTGGTTTTCTGCAAAAAAGCTACAGCTACAGAGAAGGCTGTGCTGAGGCCTGAGGGCTCTGAGCCCGGCCTCAGGTCCCAGGAGGCTGGCATGAAGACATGCAAGCATTGTGAACTGGGAGGAGGTGAGAAAAGGCCAAGCAACCCAGTTCTAAGCTTCATCTTTTATTATGTGACAATAAAGTCTTGGAGGATAAAAAAAAAAAGAAGTTACCTCCCCCTGCCAGGACAAGACACACAGTGCCACCTGGAGCAGTGAGGATGTGCTGGCGCTTCAGATGTGAGGTGCAGTGACAAGACGGAGCACGGAGGGACAGAAGTTAAGGATCTGGACCAATGACTTCCCAGTGACAGGAGGATTTCAGGCCTCAGCTTGGAATCCATGTTGAAAATCTTAAAAAATACATCCAAGTTTACTAGCACATCACCATGAGTTCTGCTTATTTTCCCAAACACAGGAAACTGAATGCAATACTGCAGTTCTGAAACTGCACACCTCATCGTCCATAACGCAGCCCCTCCCGCAGGAAGCCTCGCCTTGCCCACTGGGAGGAACACCGCCTCCCGCGGCCGCGGCCCCTGAACTGCACGTGGAGCTTTCATTGGTTTGCCCCTCACAGAGACAGGCCTGCCCAGACCAGGCCTGGGCTTGATTTGACTTTGAGTCCCCAGCACCTGTATCTGGTTGACACATAACAGGCACTCAGTACTCATCAGGTCAGCTCACCTGGTCAACCTGTATCTACAGCCAACTGAATGGATGGGTCACACGTGAACCAGACTCTAGGGGACCCTTTGCCAGTCGGCCTCGCAAGACAAAGGCCCATCTCACCTTACTCTTCAGCGACCTCCCGTTCCTCACAAGGACTAGTGCTTAGCTGGTGCCTCAGCAAGAGTTTCTGGTCAGGTAAGTAAAATCGACGTTAAAAATCGATAGTTCCTCTTGCTCTAACGACAGTTTATAAGAATTACCAGAAAAATATGTTCCATAGCATCCTGGGCTGCCATCAGCACAACCCAGACTACGGGAAACTATAGACAAAACTAGTTTCGTCAAAAAAATAAATAAATAAGAGCAGGGAGGGAAAGGAAGGGCGCTGCACGAAGACACACATCCCATCAATTCAAGTATGAACTTACTTGAATCCTAGTTCACACACAAAAAAATATTTTTTTTTAATTATAAGATAATTCATAGTATATAACCACCAAATAGATATTGACATCACATAATTATTTACTTTTCATGTGTCATCCCTGACCCTGTGGTTCCACTTCAGTAAGAGTTGCAATCTTTTAGAGACACATACGGGGTATTTACAGAGGAAATGATGGTGGGAAGTAGACAGGAAAGTATGTGACAGATGAAATAAGATCAGGCAGGAATAGCTTGATATGTTGTTTCACTATACTATTCTTACTGCCGTTACGTAAGTTTGAAATTTTCCATTAATTTTTTTAAATTAGTAGTTTATTAAATTTCCTTTCACTACAGGGTGACAGGTGAATTTTATAAAGCAGCTCACCCAGCTGTACTGTGCTTGGTGCTAGCCCCTCTGGGAGGGGAGGGCAGGCTGCGGCTGGGCTAGTCCTCTGGTCCTACCAGAGTGAGAGGAGCACTGATCCCTGGCTCTGGTCAACTCTTTCTCAGAGAAGGTCCTGGTTAGATAGAGGCTCTGGAACCAGTGGAAGGGGAAATAAGTATTTCTCAGCTTCTCGCATGGAAAAATAAAAGCTCTAGAAGGCAGACCAGGAAGAATATGGGATTTTGGAGTCAGAAGTTTTGGATTCATTCCTTGCCCAACAACTGGAAGTGAACTTCTCAGTGCCTCAATGTTCTCATCTATAAAATGGGAATATTACTACCACCCATATCAAAGAACTGTCATGAAGATGAGGTCTCATATGGGAGGGTGAGAAGCGGCATGGTGCAGTAGGTCAGAGACTTGGGTCTGAACAGTGGATCTGCTGTACCATACACATAAATAAATGAAAACTGTCACAATTAATTATTTAAGACAAAGCAATTTGTTCAAGCCTCTAAGTGAGTCAGCAGGGTATACTACTCAGAAGGGGAATTTGCACTTGGTGTCCTCCCCACTAACCCTTCAAGTGTCCCGGCGGTGGCGAAGGGAGATGGGGAGGAGGGGAAGGGCCAAGCTTGTTCTGACACCTGAGCCCCCCCAGACGGCAGTGAGGAATCAGTCTGGCTGCTGCCATGCTCAGCACCCATGGAGCATGCCCTGACCACGCCACTGCTATGCCCTCCCTGTGCACGCAGTAACCTCCCAGCCTCTCGGCCTCCAAGCAGAAGCACATTTCCTCCCACCTGTGCAGGAGCAAGAGGCACGTGTGTGCGAGGATGCATCTGAGCCTCCGCCTATTACCTCCGCGGGGCAGTGCGCCATCCCACAGCCCTGGTCTCAGGAACAGCACCCCTAGACAATACACCTGACCCCAGTCCCAGGCCAGCTTCTCCAGGCGCCCGAGGACCTCCTTGGCAGGCGATTGCAGAGCAGAGCATTGGGTGTGGCGAAGCCAGAGCATATATTCTGCATCTCATCATCTGAGTCCAAAGACACAGCAGGGGGTACACAAAGGCCACACTCCATTTCCTCTGTGAGCAGCTGCTGTTTGACTGGGAGTTGGGCTGGGAAAACGAAAAAGGGCCACAGGTAGGGATATGTTTTATTGAGAAAATAAAATTTATTGATGGACTTTTTAAAATCTACAATGTCTTGGATTTTGCTATAAGATTCTCTTAGGCTTCCTCCAGTCTGGGGTAAGAAACAAGTGGAATATGTGCTTCATTCTATGATGCTTTTAAGTAAAGGTTATAATTAACAACCCGCTAATAACTGTGATGAAGGTTTAGATAAAAGCACAGGCATAAATAAATAAAATCTTATTTCAGGCATTGGAAGCTCTGGGTCTTGCTGTGGATAACACATTTTCCTAGGACAGGCTGCTTATAGCATCTATAATAATAAAAGCGTAATATGCTAATTAGACTGGACATCCTTCCGGACGACCTTCCAGACGAAGCCAGGGCTGCAAGGAAAGCCTGGGTCCTGGGTGCCAGAGGGAAGCCGGTGCCGGCAACTGGGGGAAGGAAGGCCTACTCTTGCATGAATTTTGTGCATCGGGCCTCTAGTTTTGACGATAAGAAGCCCTTACTAACCGTTCGTAACTTACCAGAAAGAAAAGGTCCATCGGCCTTGTAAGCATGCCTTACTCTGCTCCAGGCACAGGAAAAAGACAGCACTGTTGTTCCCTTCAAATCAGCTCCCCGTGGAGCAGGGACCAGCCTTCGCGTGGGAGCCAGCAGGCTTGGAAGCTGCTGTGTTACTTTGAGCAACTCATTCCCCCACTCTGGGCCTCCATTTCCTCATCTGACACATAAGGGGCTGTTCTGAATGGCACTCCCGGCTCATCTGGTTTTCACAACAAAGCATAAAGGTCAGGGGTATTATTTGCAAACTGAAGGTCAAAATCCTACAGATCAGAGGTCAGCAAATTACAGCCCATGGCTACATCCACCTGCTACTTCCTTTTGTACAACCTGTGAGCTAAGAATGTTTTTTACATTTTTAAATGGTTGGGGGAAAAATCAAAAATTTTTCAGGTAAAAATTACATGAAATTAAAATGTCAGTGTCTTAAATAAGCTTTTATTGCACACAGCCACCTCGCTGGTTTGTATATTGTCTGTCTGCTTTGCACTACAACATGAAGTTGAGTAGTTGCCACAGAGACCAGGAGGCCCTCAAAAACTAAAATATTGATTCTCTGGTTCTTCACGAAGTTTGCTGACCCATACTGTAGCTCTGTGCATCTCCAGCTTCACTGCCCACCCAGGAAGCCTATGAAAATGTAGACTCTAAGTCAGTGGGGTGGGGTGGAGCTGTGAACCTGCATATCTAACAAGTCCCAGGGGTGCCACAGCTGCTTGTCTGGGGACCACACTTGAGGGTGAGGCCCTCTCTGACCCTGGGCGATGCTGTGAACGTGCTCGGCACCCTCTGGGCCTGTCCAGTGCCTGTGGCTCTGCAGTGGGATGTGATTCTTGATAGTCTCTCCAGCTTCACTGCCCACCACACACCTGGACGCTCATCCAGGTGCACACACAAGCCCTTCCACTCCGGGAGGTACCGGTTTTCTCAATCATGTGCCTTTGACCACATTAACCTCTTTGCCTATAACATCCCCTCCTCACCACACCCCTCCACCCTCAACATGTCCAATCATCCAACCTCTTGTCTTTTGTGCCCCAGACTCCTTTCAAAGGAGCCTTCCAGATCCCGGGGCTGGGCTAGGTGGCCCCTTCGTAAGGTCCCTTAGTACCTCTGGCCCTCCTCACATCCTGGACCACAAGGCTGAGGACACTGAGGTCCGTAGAGCTGAGGTCATCTTATTTATTCCTACACACCCACTAGCCAAGCCGTTCTTGGGGCATTGTAGGGGTAGAACTCGTTATTTGGAAGGGAGCCAATGAATTGCCCAGGATCACCCAGAAAATCAAATGCAACACTGGGACCAGAGCCCACACCTTCTGTGTCTTGGTGTGCGTTTTCTTGCCCCTAAGCCAGTGATGGCGAACCTTTTGAGTTCGGCATGTCAGCATTTTGAAAAACCCTAACTTAACTCTGGTGCCGTGTCACATAGAGAAATTTTTTGATATTTGCAACCATAGTAAAACAAAGACTTATATTTTTGATATTTATTTTATATATTTAAATGCCATTTAACAAAGAAAAATCAACCAAAAAAATGAGTTCACGTGTCACCTCTAACACACGTGTCATAGGTTCGCCATCACTGCCCTAAGCCATGCCTCAGGAATGGATGCCTCTGTTCTGAGGAAGGAATCGGTGCTCCGGCATTTCCCGCAGAGGGAGGCGCAGGCTGTGCTCTGAACGGCTGGGGTGTTGGGAACGGCGCCCTGTCCCTGGCTGCCCCTTGTGGAGCACAGGCGACTTCTGAGCCCCGGGGCAGCTCCTGAAAACACACCTTTTGGCCTCAGTGCCAAAGGTCCTGGTGGCAGCAAGTCAGTCATTCTGGGACCGACTGCGTGCAAGTCAGGAGGAAGCCTCGGAGACGCTGCCCTCACCACCTCCCCCTGAGTGGCAGGCATTTCCCGTCTCAGGTCTCGAGGCTTCTATTTCCTTATTGGTCACCTGGACCCAGAGGAACGTGGGTCAGCCATGAGGGCCTGGGCTGAGTGCGGCCACAACAGAAAGAATGGCAGTGAGCGTGACCCCCTGGCAGCCCAGCCTGATGAAAGGGACGGGGCAGGATGCAGGGAGGGGTGGGAGGGGTCATGTGTACAGGGAGCCTTAACCTGCCCTGATCTCTGTCCCCACCTGCTCAACATGGCATCCTCCCCAGCCTCCTCCGCCCGCTGGAAATTCTTATTAGACCCAGAGGTCGTCTCTCCGAAGGAACTGCTGGCTGCTGTGAACTGAACTGAGTTGTGTCTCCTGAAAACGCATGTGTGGAAGCCCTAACCACCAAAGTGATGGCATTTGAATATGGAGCCCTTGGGAGGTCACAGGGTTTGATGAGGTCATGAGGGTGGCACAGATCTGATAGGAGTAGTGTCCTTATAAGAAGAAAAACCAGAGAACTCGCTTTCTCTTTCTCCACAAACAGCCACCCAGGAAGGGCCAGGTGAAGACACATGGAAGGTGGTCGTCTGTGAGCCAGGAAGAGGCCTCAGCAGAGCCCAGACCTGCCAGACCTGCCTCTCTCTCCAGAACGGAGACAACACACGTGTCCGTGGGAGCCCTGCAGGCTCCAGCACTTTGCTATGGCGCCTGACGGCCTGCTTTCACAGGAAGTCAACTGATTTCAGTTTCTTCTAAAGAACCTTAATGAAGCTCATGAAGGCAAGGACAAGTCTAGCTTTGCCTGCCATCGTCTCCCTCGCACAAGGCATAGGAATAATAAATGTCACTAAAGGAAGGAATGAATGAAGTGAGTGCCTGAATAGTACTTGGCACCACACTAAGTGCTAGGGAATCACTATAATGAGATTGTTGTAAATTGATATGAAAAGTATTGGATGGGGTACAGTCAATGTAGGTGGGCAGTGCACACACACACATACAGTGAACTTGGTCAGTACACACACACACAATGTACATGGGCAGTGCACACACATACAATGTGCTTTTGTAGTGCACACACATATAATGTACTTGGGCAGCGCACACACACACATTCTGTCTTGAGATGGGAGTGGAAAGAGGTGGGTGGAAGAGTGAGAAACAGGTAATTCTGTCCACTGAGAAATTTTCTCAAAGGAGAATGTATTTGAAAAGGATGTACGTGATTTCACCAAAGAGAATACTGGGCTCAGGAAAAGACATTTGTTGATTCATTGACTAATTAAAAAATTTGAGCAAGACCCGGAGGGGTTGAAAATGTAGGAACTTGAGCAGTCAAAAGCAGCCGAATGCCACAGAGGGCAGAGCAGGAGCTGGAAATGGAGATGAGATGACCTCCTGATGATGGTGCCTAGAGCCAGGCAGAGGGAAGCGGAAGGCACTTCCACCACAGAGGATGTTGCACAGTAGGGACCTTAAAACTTTAAAATGAGATCTTATGGTGAGGCAGGAAGGAAAAGGCTCTAAAAGCCAGACTAATTCACCGCTGCTAGTAGTGACAAGTTGAATAAACCTTTAATTGGCCTGCCTTGCTTTCCCCATTGTCTCGGATGGATAAAGAGGAAATGAACGCATAGTGAGTTCACAACGCTGTGAGTGCACCAGCTGTCTGTCTGAGTATTTACTTAAGAAGCTCCAAACTCCTGCATTCCCAAGATGGTCCTTTGGAAACTGGGAGGAAACACGGCTCCCCCTCCAGCAGGCCATGGACCCTGAGAGAGAAGACACGAAGAAGGGCTCCTGGTGGCTAACTGGGCTCAACTTTAAAAAATAAAGTAAAATAAAAAAACAGCCTAGCAGCCATTTCTGCACAGGCGCCTCTCACACACACTGCACAACAGGGAGCAGCCTGAGTGAACTGCCTGCCTGCACTGTTTCTGCCCGCTGAGCAGTCCTTATAAAGCAGTTCCTGAGATCCTATCTTAACCAATAGGACTGAGGCTTTCCCCATCCAATTGGACACACACAATTCTGACCAATCAGAGCAGTTCTATTCTGACTAATCAGGACAGTGCCTTTGGACCAATCAAACTGTGAGGTTTTCAAGTCCACATCTGCATGCAGACAGACCAATCAGGGACCAGGAGTGGGACTTCTGTCCATATAAATCAGTTCTCCTCTGGCTCAGGAGTGCACTTTCCCTTTCCACCAAAGACTGAAAACTGTCTCCCTGGCTGGGCTGACACGGGAAGATGCCTCACTGGGCAGGGCAGAGCAGCACCCGCCAGAGCACACAGGCACAGCCTGGAGCCTAGGGGCCAGGCCCTAGGGCCGCCTCACTGCTGTGCTGTTGTCCCTGCTGTGTCACACTGGGTAGCTGTTTTACACTGAAAAGTTTCCTTCTTTACCACACCCCAAATTGGCGTTGAATTGGCACCAATGGCCATAGGTTGGCAAGGCTACCCCCTTGTGTGGTGATTATCCCTACCTACCTCCTTCCTAATCCCAAGGATTCACAGAAGCCAGGAATGCATACTATTGGTCTCTGAGGCCCATGGATCTGCACAGTGCTTGGCTCACCAGAGAGCTAAATGGCACAGATGTGCAAAGCAGATGTAAACTATCTTAGCCAAAGTCACAGGACAGATTGGCAGTCGAGTTTATTCTAGAACTTTGACTTCACAGTCCATTGATTTCTGAGCCACATGGCTCAGACCAAACAAAGGCTCTGACCTCATCCGGTGACATCTGCATTCCTCTCCAATCCCCACCAAATGGGAACTGCCACCCAGCACAGAGCACCCGTGCCACCCTCCTCTCAGCAGCGGCATCCGCACTTCCACATGGGGAGCAGATGCACTTGAAATAACTCTTAAACACATCCCTGCAGTGTGGCTATAAACACAGGAAGCGGCAGCTGCCGGCTGCAGTAACGTCTGCTTGCCAGTCAGGGTGCTCAGCTGTGTGTGTGAATTACAAGCTGTGATCCAGGCATGAAAATAAACCAGCGAGGCAGCAACTGAGGCAGCAACCGACCGTGGGTCTGATGCAAAGGCCTTTGGATCCGAAAAACTAGGGCTAGAAACCCAGCTCTGCCACTTACGTATGATGCACACCCTTGTGAGCCTCTACTTCCCATTTTAAAATGTGTCTGTTCATGCTAACTGCACAGGTTCTCAGGGAAGAGTGGGTGGCATCGCCTTTGTAAGTGGTACCATTGTAGCTTAATCTCGTTATGCATGGCAGGAGCAGAGCTGCCAGAAGGCCAAGTACAGGGGCGACCCTCTGTGCAGCTTTGCCAGGAGCTGCAGCACCACTCCCCAGGGGCTGGACGGGGAAGACGGATGCAGGCCTAGTAACGTCTGGGTGGCAGAGGGAAAATACCTGCCTGTCAGTCACACCTGGAATCAGGTCACTGGCCAGAGTAGGTGTGGCCACTGCAAGTGTGGGAAGATTTAAGATGTTTAATCTCCTCAACAAAGGAGTTCGCTGTCCTTTCTCTTGGGACTCTGATGCCGGGGGTGGGCTCCCACGCCTGCATTTGTCCACACGGCCACAGCCCTGTGGTCCCACACAATGAGCTGATGGACGCAACTGGCCTGATGCTGGACGGACCGTGCGATAGGTAATGGAAGCTCTGGACACGGGCTTGGCTTCTAGCTCTACTGAGTCCCCGGCTGCACCTCTTCCAGGACTGGACTCAGGGAGATGGGACTTTGCAACCCCAAGGATGCAATTCCACACAAATAAAAACCACTCATCCTTCTGTGCAAATCTCAGAAAACTCTTTTCCTTGAGATATCTTAAGGATCTGACCCCCACCATCCGGCAGGGAGGGATCCCTCACTTCCCCAATAACATGCGGTACTGAGGCTGGTGACTGGCACATAAAAGATTATTAAAATGGCATTTCCGGCTCCATATCGGACGTAATAGGAGGCAGACACCATTCTTTGTTCACATTTGTTACTTCTGATCCAGCAGAGTGCAGGCCCAATCAATGTGTTGGGAGAAAAGGCCCTGTTAGCTGGAGATGAGTGGAGCTGGAGATGGGTGGAGGCGGAGGGGGCGGGGGGGGGATGGGGGTGGCACCTGAGCCTTGGAGACAGCGCTGCAATGGCACTTCCGGCACTGGCAGCATTCCAGCAGCAAGCTGAGAAAAGCTGAAGAAACATGAGAGTACTTCCTCCTCCATCACGATCTTCTTCTTTTTCTTTAAAGAATGCTCCCTCTGTAGGAAAGCAATTCCAGAGCAAAGAGGACAAACGGGGAACTGGACTTGGATTCTTCAGCTGAAAGTGTTGCAATATGCATACTCCTCATTATCAGAAATTACAGTGACAACAGAAAGAACACCAGCCCTTCCGGAATTTTCTATTTTAGGAGTTAAACTCAGGCTATTCCTCTTCCTGCTGAACACGTCAGCATCCTAAGTATAGTATAAACTTAGCGCCTTCCTCATTCCCCTTCTCCGTAGCTGGACAGTGGCTTCCTTCTCAGGTGCTGTCCTGCCCTGGCTGCGGATGCTGTTGGTGTCTCCTTCGCCGCAGCTCGCTCTGCGCTGCTTCTCCAGCTGCCACCACTCCTCCGGGCCCAATGCTGTTACCACCACGGCCACCACCAGTCCAGAGCCCAGCAATGGCTGGTCCCCATCTGGGAGGCTGGCCCAGTGAGTGAATGCTCAAGGTCCAACACTTTGAGGCCCCTGCTCACCCCTCAGCTCACTCTGCACATCCCGTCAATCTTGTGTGGGACAATCCACTCCTAACCAGCCCTGGCGGTGTTACTCCCAAAGATGCCTGGGAACCAGGTGTTCAGGGAATCCCAGAGCCTTGGCACCAGGACACTTTAAAACCAGCAGGTGGGAGGGGAAGGCCCACACCTGTGGGGTCACTCCAGCAGCCCTGCCTGCTTGGCTGTGCAGAACCTGCGGGAGAGCGTGCGGCCTCTGCGGTCGCTATCTGCACACTCATGGTCTGGGGCCGGTTAGTTGTACTATTTAGTAGTTTTGTGTACATGTCCCTTCTGTAAGCTTCAATTTTTAAATCTTTTAAGTAGAAAAGCTTATCTGCTTCATGTTAGAGCAGCGGAGAGAGTCCTGTCTGTGAAAGCCCCGCCCCATGAGGGACACCTTCAGCGGCTTCTCCTCCCCGGCGCCCTGAGCCCGGCTGCCCGCTGACCGGCCCTGAGCCCGGCTGCCCACTGACCGGCCCTGAGCCCGGCTGCCCGCTGACCGGCACGGAGCTTCAGAGGACATTCAATCGCGACCAAGGGCAGGAAGCACGGCTCTGCAGGCAGAGCGCTCGCTGGGCCAGGATTTCCAAATGTCGTTTTTTCCAGGAAACTGAAATCTGCGTCCCCAGCAATTAGAGCCACCACTGAAGTGTCCCCTGTCCACTGGCAACCCTCCAGCTGTGAGAGGAGAGAGCCGCCCTCCCTTCCCATCTCATCAGCAGACTACACTGACGCCACCAGCTTCAGTCTGTTTCCCCAAGAGCGGGGGAGCTCCTGTGGTCAGAGATGAGGTCTCACTCATATCTGTCCCTCACTTAGCACAAACCCTCATGCCCGGCACAGAGCCGTGGCTCAGGAAAATTTGGTTGAATGAGTAGGATCTTTCTGCCCTGCCTGGGCTGCTTCCCTCCCTTGAAGTCCTCTTTAGACTAAACATATTTAGCCTCACATTACCTGTTTCCCAGGTCAACTCAGCAAAGCAGTAGCTCGTTCTACAGGCTGCTTAACATGGAAAGGAGATGTTTTCCTAAAAATTCAAATGAGAGTTCACCTGTTGGCCTCCACACCTTTCCCAGCCAGTCGGCCAGCAAGCAGCAGCCATCGACATTTGCTCAGGTTGCCCGAGAGCCACTCCATGGGAAAGCCTTCCCCAGGGCTGGCCCACAGGCCATCTTGCTGGAGGGTGCTGCTGGCGTCCATCACTCTTCCTCCACTGGCCCGCCTCCCCCTCCACCTGCCTGAGAGCTGGCAGCCCAGCCATAAAAAGACAGCCACACTTACCACCTCCCTGCCAAGTCTTAAAGGTGAAGTAACACCAGAGGCCTGGGGGCCTGAAGCAGCTGAACAGCAAAAGGGTGTGGCTGCCTATTTAGCCCCACAGCTTTAAGCCTGTGATCGCACAGTCATCTATATATATAAAAGGCGAGGTGACCGGCCATACTTATGTATGTCCGACCGTCCGACCAACCAACCAGCTGCAACAGTAACTTGCTCCAGGCTGGTACATATGACAAGCAGTGGCAATCCTATATAATAAAAAAGAAACATGTTAACTGACCGTCCCTTCGCTACGCTCACCAGCCAATCAGAAGTGAATATGCAAATTAACCCGACAAAGCTGGTGGATTAATTTGCATATGCAGGCGCAGGGCAGAGAGCAGAAGCAGGAGACCCAGCAGCTTGGGGGACGTGGCTCCCTCGGTCACTCCCAGCGTGGGGAGCACCAGGAATTCTGGGAATAGTTCGGATGGCAGCCCCAGGACCAGAAGCGGAAGCCCAGAGCATGGGGAGCACCAGAAATGCTGGGAATCATAGTTCTGGTGGCAGACGGATCTCCTAGACACTAGAGCAAAGTGAGCCTGGAGCAAGTTACTGTTGCGGTGGGAGATGGAGGGAAAGCAAAGATGAGGGACATAAGTAAAATCAGAGTGTCTAGGAAAAATTAAAGGGAAGATATCCTAAAACTTCCAGGAAATCTCCACCAATGAAGCAAAGAAAAAAAAAATGCCTCTATTATTCTGTGAGCAACAAACCAAACTGGGTTGGGGTCTCAGACAATTCGCTCATATGATTGCAAAGACAGACAGAAACTCCTGGATTGGAGAGGGCTCCCCTGAGGGCTCCCAGATTAGAGAGGGTACAAGTCGGGCTGAGGAACTCCTCCACCCCCCACCCCCGTGCACGAATCTTCGTGCACTGGGCCCCTAATTTAAAAATAAATGTTGACTCGCGCATGCATGATACATATAAAGCTCTCTGATTGTTCTGATTCCAAGAATTGATTTGTCCCCATCTGACACTGGCCTCCCATTTAAATTAATTCGAAGACAGTTTCCCATGATGCCAGCATTTGCAATGACTATTAATAGATCACAAGGACAAGCTCTAGACAGAGAAGGAATATTCCTACCTGAACCCGTTTTCAGACATGGTCAGTTATATGTTGCTTTCTCTCAAGTTCGAAGAGCGTGTGACATTAAAGTTAAAGTTGCAAATACGTGATCACAAGGGAAATTAGTCAAGTACTCTGAACGTGTTTTTACTCTTAATGTGGTATACAGGGAGATATTAGAATAAGTTTAATCAATTTATCAGTCATTGTTTTTATCAGTGTTGTTTTTATATCATGTTTTTGTTGTTTTTATATCTTTTTTGTTGCTTTCATATCATGTCTTTGTTGTTGTTATATCATGTTGTTGTTGTTTATTTATTAATCAATTTATATTATTTTCATATACATTTTACTAATTTTCTTTCATCTCTGACACTTCTATTACAGAAAAATGGCAAATAGCGATATTAAAATATTTCTTCTAATTAATTTCCTTTCAATGTGCACAAATCCGTGCACCAGGGCACTAGTTGGAAGGTAAGAACTTCATACGTTCTCAGTCTTGACACACAAAGTGCCGCCCGTCTGAGTGAGGTCTGAGGTCTCCACAAGGCCGTCGTCAATCAGTGGACTTTCAAGACCTGCCTACAAACTGAACCCCCTCCCCGCCCCGGGCCCCTTGCCGTCATCACCACACAGCAGCCGTGCCAGGGACTCTGCGACGAGGAGAGCAGTGCTGGTGCTTGTGAGGCCAGGCAGACGACAGGAGGAAGAGAGCCCTTCCACATTCTCACCAGCTCCCCCCACTCTGTCCCTCCCAGAATGCACATCCAATCAACTGAACGCTGCTTAAATTATCCCTCAGCCCCAGGACTTAAAGAGGGTGGGTAAGAATTTAGAAGCCCACACTCACCAAAGAGTTAGAAAGACGTGTACCCAGAGTGCCCTCTGTGCCCCACAGAATGCAGTTCTAACCCCTGTGATCACCCACCATGCCCACCACTTATGCACTTAAGAGTTATCTCTGGCCATGGCCGATGTGGCTCAGTGGATAGAGCTCGGCCTGCAGACTGAAGGGTCCTGGGTTTGATTCTGGTCAAGGGCAAATGCCTGGGTTGCAGGCTCGATCCCCAGTAGGGGGCGTTCAGGAGGCAGCCAATCAATGATTCTTCCTCATCATTGATATTTCTCTCTCCCTCTCCCTTTCTCTTTGAAATCAATAAAAAATATACATATCTTTTTTAAAAAAGAGTCATATCCATATTAACTACTTTATTAGTATATATGTATATATTATCTCATTTAATCATTATAACCATCCCTTGAGGCAGATACATTACCTTCATTTAACAGATGAGAAAACTGAATCTTAGAGTTTAGTAACTTGCCCAACATGGACTAGGAATCTGCATGTCCATCACTTTGACCACAAACTCTAGTCCCAGAAAAACCCCTATGCACCTACCCAAGGAGCCCCGCACGCAGGCCACAGGAACAGGAGCACCCCCTGTTTCCACGGGGGGTTAATCTGTCTGCACAGCAGGCGGAGGCGAGGAGAGGGGCTGGCAGCGACTTGCTGGTGACCAGCTCCTGAGCACAGTCCCGTGCCGTCTGCTCATCATGTGGAGCGAGAGGGGCGGCACATGCATGAGCACACATGCTGTCAAAAAGGGCGAGACCACTGTCCCTCCAGACCCCATCACCAGACGGCCAGCCCCACTGCAGTTAGTTGAGGCCCAGTAACAGATGAAACCGAAGGACCAGTGAGATTGCCCGCTTGACCCCGGTTCCATGCAATCTTAGGGACATCAAATCATTTCTTTGGACCTCACGTTTCTGTCCTCCTGCCATTCAAATTTTACTAAGCTACAGCTACACGTCAATACTGTGGTGCTGGTTAAGAACACAGATCCAAGAGCCAGCCTGCCTGGTTCTATCACTTACTAGTTACGTGCCTGGGCAATTTAAAAATCTCTGCACCTCATATTTGCCCATATTAACCAAGGGGTTAATATCCAAAATATACAAAGAACTCATATAACTTTCCACTTAAAAAAAAGCAATCCAATTTAAAAAATGGACAAAGGACCTGAATAGAGTCTTCTCCAAAGAGGACCTACCGATGCCAATAGGCCGATGAAAAGATGCTCAGCACCACTAATGATAAGAGGATGCAAATGAAAGCCACCATGAGCGATCAGCTCACGCCTGTCAGAAAGGCTGTCGTCAATAAATCAACACACAGCAAGTGTGGTCAAGGACGTGGAATAAAGGGAACCCTGGTGCACTGCTGGTGCGATTGCAGATTGGTGCAGCCACGATAGCCACTGTGGAAAACAGTATGGCGTTCCCTGGAAAAAATTAAAAATAGAATTGCTTTATGACCCAGCGATTCCACTTCTAAAGTCATCGGAAGAAATCCAAAACACTAATCTGAAAAGATATGTGCATCTCTACGGTCACTGCAGCCTTATTTACAATAACCAAGATATGAAAGTAACTTAAGTGCCCATCAATACACGGGTGGATAAGAAGATGTGGTACATCTATACCAGCCATGGGCAAACTACGGCCCGCGTTTGAAATGAATAAAACTATTGAAAAAAAAGACCGTACCCTTTTATGTAACGATGTTTACTTTGAATTTATATTAGTTCACACAAACACTCCATCCATGCTTTTGTTCCGGCCCTCCGGTCCAGTTTAAGAACCCATTGTGGCCTTCGAGTCAAAAAGTTTGCCCACCCCTGATATACAATGGAATACTACTCAGCTACAAAAAAAAAGAATAAAATCTTACCATTTGTGGCAACATAGATAGACCTGGAGGATATTATGCTAAGTGAAATAAGTACTAGAAAGATAAATGCCAAATGATTTCACTTATATGTGGAATCTAAAAAAAAAAGAATAAATGAACAAACAAAACAAAAACAAACTCACAGATACAGAGAACAAATCCCAGATGGGAGGTGATTGAGCAGCAGGGTGAAAAAAGATAAATAGATTAAGAATTACCAATTGGCAATTACAAAATGGGCAGGGAATGTAAAGTACGGCATAGGGAATATAGTCAATAATATTGCAATCTACATATGGTGTCAAGTGGGCATTAAACTTACCAGGGGGATCACCTAGTAAGTTATATAAATGTCTAATTACTGTGCCAACGAAAAGCTAACCACTGTACTGAAACTAATAAAATATTGAATGTCAACTGTGACTAAAAAATTGTTTAATCTGTGCCTGTTTTTTCATCTTAAATGGGAGTAATGATAGTTCCCATCTCATAAACTTGTTTTGGGAATGCACAAAATAATGCACATGCAAAGTGTTCAAAATATTTCCTGGCACACAGTAGGCACTCAAGAAAAGCTAGCTTTGAATACTCGGTGTTTGGTCTAGGAACAGTGAGGGTGATGAGTTAGCAATGGGAAATGCAAATGAGGAACACCTCGTCAACCTCTCTCTGTGAGAAATACCATGAAATAAGGGAAATGCAGAGTGAGTGCTCTCTCTCTCACACACACACACACACACACACACACACACACCTACCTCACCTCTTTTTTTCATAAAAGCTACTTGCTGTTCTGTGTAGACAAAAAATGGCTCCCCAAAGATGCCCACATCCTAAGCCTTATGAATGGGTTCCCTTAAACAGCAACACGGACTTTGCAGACCAATTAAGCTAGGAGCCTTGAGCTGAAGAGGGGCCACCAGAAAGATTAGAACAAGGGAGAGAAAGAGCAGGATTCCGAGGCAGAGAGGAGGGGCATGCGATGACGGAAGCAGAGGTCTGCATGAGGCATCTGAAGGTGGAAGAGGTGCCACCAGCCGAGAGGACCCGCTCCAGAGCCAGGAAGGAAGGAGACTCGCTCCCATGGCCTCATGACGATTACAGCTCCGGTGACATCTTCATTTTTGCCCATTTTACCCACTTTGGACCACAGAGCTCCAAGCCGTGAGCTAAATTGGGCTGTTTTGTCACTGAGTTTGTTACAGCAGCAACAGGAACTGCTGCGTGGCTTTGGCTACATGTGTGAGGTCCCACTTGCTAACTCACGATGACTCACATCCCTACTTCCCAAGAGTGAAATAAAAATTTAAACTTCCAGAAGGAAGTGTTCGCTTTGATGGAACTGGCCCCTTAAAGGGCTCCTCACCACCCTCACTGAGACGGAATTCTCCGGAGCCATGGGCTGGCTCCACACGGCACAGAACCCAAGTGTTCGCAGACTTTCTGGAAGAGCCTCGAAGTACCATGAACCCACATTCATGACAAACACCAGCATCGCTCTATGTGTGCAGGGCTTTTTGTGGTTTTGTTATTTTATAATCATTGCCTCATTTTGATTCACTCAACCTGTAGAAATAACTTGCCCAAAACCACATCCTCAGAAAGTGACAGATGCAGAATTTGAACCCAGTCTTTTATCTCTAAAGCCAATGCCAATCTTCTTTGCCCCACATCAGAACATAACTTCTGTCCTTACCTTCCTGGGTGGGTGACGGACGACCATGGATGCCTCCCAACACCTGCTCTGCCGCGGGTGTGAGACTTCCTCCCCGCGCCAGCCCACCCTGCATCTCAGAGGCAACCTTTCCACTGCCTATCCGCATGTCAGCTTCATCTTCTCTAGGCTGAGACATGAATAAATGGCAGGACAAGGGAGCAAAAGAGAAAGGAAGGACAAGAGACCAACTCATTCCTCCTGAAAACGGAGCCAAAACCTTGTTAGAAATTGATTTCTTGGAGGCAGAGCCTGGACTCGGGGAAGTAGCATGATGTAGAGAAAAGAAGCTGTGGTCCGGGCTGGGGGTCAGGAGGCCCGAGCTCCACTTCCATCGACAGCAGCCGGTGCTGAAAAGTGACTCCACGCGCTCATCTTGGTACTTACAGGGAACAGGAGGGTGCGGGGCGAGGTCAGCTCTCCTCCCCTCCCGCCACACATTTCTGAGATGCTATGTCTGTAAGCTTCTTCCAAGGAGAGATGCCCTACTTCAGCGGGTGCAGCTGGGTTATCCCAACACAGGGCAGAACCAAGTGACACCCACCTTCCATCATACATGACTCAACTCAGGAGCCAGTGATTACTGTTATGCAATTTCATAGTAGGAACAGTCTAAGAAGTGAGTAATTAACATTTCTTGCGAACCTAAATTTAAAACTGTACATTCTGTGTTGACATTTTCAGTGTCTACCAACTTTAGAATTCTATTCCCACAAGCACACACCTCTCATGGGAAGCACGGCTGCCCTTTCTTTGGGGTAAATGCATTTCCTCCCACCTTGACTCAGGTGCCCTAGTGCAAGGTCCTTTCCTTGTTTCCTCCTCCATCTCCCTCCCACTATCATTTCTTTCCACAGCACCTGCTACACCCATCATCTGTTCTTCTGTCACACTTCTACACTCACCTCCAGACGACGAGTGTGGACAGACCCAGGTGTGCAAAACAACATTCAATAGCTTAGAAAACTGAGAAAGCCTTCCCTGACGGACCCAGAACTGCTGCAGCCCCTCCTAAGTGCTGGTGTCTCACAGGCAGAGCCTACACCAGGGGTGGGCAAACTTTTTGACCCGAGGGCCACAATGGGTTCTTAAACTGGACCGGAGGGCCGGAACAAAAGCATGGATGGAGTGTTTGTGTGAACTAATATAAATTCAAAGTAAACATCATTACATGGGTACGGTCTTTTTTTTCAATAGTTTTATTCATTTCATACGGGCCGTAGTTTGCCCACGGCTGGCCTAGACCCTCCGTTTCCCCGAAGAGGTATTCCTGATGGAGGAGGTGGTGGCAAGGACTCACTGGGGACAGGACATAGGAAATGGGCCCAGTGCCTGGCAGGCTGAGACCTCAGCATCTGTGACCAAACAGGGCAGGGACTGAGGAGGTCTGTCAGCGCTTCGCCCACAGCACTGAGCTCGACGGCCGGCCGGCAGGAAGGACCAGGAAAGAGTAGGTCACTGCATGAAGGGTCAGTTCACCAAGGACAATCAGGGGACCTCACTATGGTTTCCAAGTTGCTTGGGGGGCGGGGGGGGCGGGGTGTATCCGTGCTGAGGTAGAAAGGGCGGGTGGGTAAAATCTGTAAGTGGAATTTAGCAGGGGGGACTCTAAAGGGCAGGTGATTCTCACATCAGAGATTCAACGATCTGTCTATCCCAAGCCAGAGGGCGGTCAGCAGCCTCCGTCTCAGGGAGCAGAGCCCAGCGTCCTGCAGGAGAGCTGGCCGAGCGCAGTGGCCCGCCCGGCGCCCGGTGTCGGCGGGACACCAGAAACCCTCAGAGAGGCTACGGGATCGTGCCCAAGCAGCGATTCACTCACTTGGGAAATGCAAAGGAAAAGAAACGTTTTGTTGACCTGAATCTTTTTCATGAAGCTCTCTCCTTTCCTGTCTTCTCCCAGGCTCCCCCATTTGCTCTTTCCTGCCTCTCCAGCTGCTCCTCCTGCCGCCGTCCTCCATCCTCCACCCCAAACTTCTTCCTCTGGAAATTGGTTTCACTTCTTTTCTTCACACTCTGCCTGTTCATTACACCTGCCCTCACCTGTCTACCACCACCAACTCCTTCCTGCATTTCTAGCCCGACTTCTCCTCTGAGCTCCAGATCCTTATGTCCAATCGTTTCTTCATGTGTTTGTAGAACCTAATACGTCTCAAACCAAACCTGTCCTGATCCTCTAGCCCAGTGGTTCTCAACCTTGGCTGCACATTAGAATCACCTGGGAATCTTTTTAAAATCCTGATTTCTGGGCCTCATCCTCTGGAAATTCTGCTTCTTTGTTACTAATGTTGTGGCCCCAGGATTTTAAAAAGATTACCAGGTGATTCTAATGTGCAGCCAAGGTTGAGAACCACTGCCCTAACCCTTCCTCTAAAAGGGCCCTGTTGGCTTCCCCAAGAGGTTTGGCTCAGTGGATTGAGCGTCGGCCTACGGACTGAAGGGTTCCAGGTTCGATTCCGGTCAAGGGCACATGCCTGGGTTGCAGGCTTGATCCCCAATAGGGGATATGCAGGAGGCAGCTGATCAATGGTTCTCTTTCATCATTGATGTTGCTATCGCTCTCTTCTTCTCCCTCTCCCTTCTCTAAAATCAATAAAAATAATATTTATAAAATAAAAAATAAAAGGGCCCTGTTGACTGTGTGTCCTCTCCAGGTTATTATCACCTCTGCCTTTCCACTTTCTCTAACTGTTCATCTTAAACTACCTTTCTGTTCCCCCACTCTTCACGCCCAATAGATTATAAATCCTGTTAATTCAACTTCAAAAACATCTCTAGAATGGCTCTGTCATCTTAATCCAAGCCCTACCCACCTTTCACCTGGCCTGTTACAACCACCTTCTATGGGCCTCCATGCCTAGTTTCTCTGCTCCCTTCTGGTTTTTATACTGACTTCTGTAGGAAAAGTGCTTTAAAACGCACTCTCCATAATGTCGAGGCCCGACTCATTTCTCTGCTCTCATCTCTCGCCATCCTCTTGTCTCCTTCCCACAACCCTCAGCTCCGCGTGCTTCTCACATTGAACTCCGCGCTGTCCTCTCTGACCGAATGCCCTTCGCCTGTGCCTAGAACATCTATTCATTGTCTTTCTTGACTGTCACCTTCTCTGCTTTCCTCAACCTTCTCCGGTTGCACGAATCATTTTTTTCCCGTGGTCCTACAGAGCTCCCTTCAAACCTCTACGGCAGTAATTGTATTGCATCGCTTTATGGTTTATGTTGTTCTCTCTTGTGGGAGGCTGAGCGCCTCTAAAGAAAGACAATCTTCACATCCCTAACAAGTTCCTAGCATGTGGTGGGGGCACCGAGTCAGTGTCCAAGGGGAGAATGAATAACGTCCAATGTAAACCCAGGCCCAAGATGGCCAGGTGTGTGGTGTGTGTGTGTGCATGTGTGTGTGTGTGTGTGTGTGTGTGTGATAGCCAACATGTCTCCTTTGCTTCTAAACCAGACCGCAGCACAGGACCGCAGGGACTCGCTGAGGCAGAGACGGGAGATCAGCAGAGTGATTCAAGAAGCCCGCGTTTAAACTGAAATCCGCCTCTATCTTAGCCTGAACTATCTCTGATCTTCCCAAGCTCCTGCCTCTTACACTATGAAGGGTATTTGCACTTGAAAATCTACCTCAGGTCTGCCTGGCTGTATTAGCTTCTTCATGTCCTCACATAGTTACTGAATCTGTCTTCTGTACCACATTTTATCATAAGTCTCTATCTTCAATACTAGTTTACAAGCAGCCCTGAGGACAGATACTACCCCTTATTATCTTTTTACCCCCACCTACTGAGAGGCTATACTAGTTGCCTGTAAATACACAGTGACTGCCTGTGCATCCTATCTAATAAAGAGGGCATATGCTAATTGACCCTCATGCCATCACAAATATGGCAGTGCCCACAGCCAATCAGGAGGGAATATGCTAATTGACTGTCACACCCTCAAAGATGGCAGCACCCACAGCCACAAGATGGCCAGCAGGGGAGGGAAGTTGTGGGCGAGCAAGCCTGCAGGGGAGGGCAGTTGTGGGTGATTTGGCCAGCAGGGGAGGGCAGTTGGGGGTGACCAGGCCTGCAGGGGAGGGCAGTTGGGGGGGACCAGGACTGCAAGAGAGGGCAGTTAGGGGCAACCAGGCCGGCAGGGGAGGACAGTTGGGGGTAACCGGGCCAGCAGGGGAGGGCAGTTGGGGACAATCGGGCCAGCAGGGGAGCAGTTAGGCATCAATCAGGCTGGCAGGGGAGTGGTTAGGGGGTGATCAGACTGGCAGGCAGGCGAGCAATTGGGAGCCAGCAGTCCCAGATTATGAGAGAGATGTCTGACTGCTGGTAGTCGGACATTACCCGAGGGGTCCCAGATTGGAGAGGGTGCAGGCTGGGCTGAGGGACACCCCCCCCCCCAGTGCACGAATTTCATGCACCGGGCCTCTAGCTAAGAAAAAAAGGTATCACCGGGAACTTGCCATGGAGATAAGACAGATACAATGTTTTGCTTTGTTTTTCTTGTCTTGTTCTTTGAAGATTTCCATTGTCCAAAGAGAAAAGATCACTGTGGGTGGAGGTGGCTGAAGACCCCGGGCCAGAACTCTGTCCCTTTGCAGGTAGCTAGTGACCGTCCCGCCACCTCGCCTGCTCACTGGGTGAAGCTTACCTAGGCTTCAGGGAGCGGCACGAGAAGACAGGAGACAGGAGAGGGACCGGCAAGGAAGACGAAGGGAAGCCAAATGTATTCCGGTTGCATAGGCCTCCGGGTTGGGTAAACTCTGATGAGGCAAAGGAGGAGGGAGGGGGCAGGCTTCGGGCTGAGTGAGGAACACACACAGGTGCCCCGCAGGGGACCCAGTGGCCTGCGCAGCTCTTGGCAAACTTGTCTGTTTAAACAGACTGCACGCAGCAGCCACTGGCACAGGCTCTCCTCTCCAAGTGCTTCCTACCCAAGAGAAGAGAATAAACAGGCAGTGAGCGCATGCTCACAGTAAATATTTGTGAATGAGGCACAGGCAACTCGGAAGCAGGATTCTAAACAACGCTGCTGCCTGACTGTGGAGAAGGGTGATCCAGCAAAACCCGAGCGCATGGCTGCCTCTGGCCATCGGTGTTGTCAGCTCCTCTGAGGCTGTGCCAGGCTCCGCAGCTGCTTCCCACTGGGGTGGGCTCAGGGCTGGGGGAGTTCCCTGCCGCTGCGTGTTAAGTACAAGAATGTTTCCAACGGGACAAAGGACCACAATGGGGACTGTTACGCAAACAGCTGGTGGCCCTGCTGAAGGGGGGCTGGCCCTTTAATTAAAAAGGTGCCCACAAGTACCCCCAGGAGCTGGATCCAGGCACTGAGCTCCTCCCATTTAACCAGCACTTCAGTCATAATTGCAAGGAAGACATTATGAACCAATGGGAAATTATACTAATGCCTCCCAGGGAAACCATTCCTGTAACTGCTGCCTCCTGTCTGACACTTCCCATCTCTTTATTCTGAAATAGCAATGGTCTCAAAGAGTTTTCCTTAAAGGGATAAGAGAATTTGACAATAAACCTCTAGGGAAAACAAAACAAAATAAAAACTAAAACAGAAAAGCCGGACACTCTGAAACAGAAACATACCGAATACCTGAAGCAGTGACAATACCTCTCCGCTGCCCCAAACACCTGTCCATGCCACCCCCACGGCACCCAACACGCAAGGCGCCGAGAGGTGGCGGCTGACGTCAGCCCTGCACTGCTGGGAGCACCCAGGCTGGGAAAGAGAGAGTGTGGGTCCAAACAGCCCCCCGCTGCGAGACAGGGGAGCAGAGCCGGGTGGGGACTTGCTTTCGTTGTGTCACCGCTGAGCAGCCTGAGGAGCGCGGCCAGCAGGACAGCTGGCTCCCGAGGGCCAGATCCTGAAACTGGACATCCTCTTCTCCTGCCAAGGATGGCAAAGAATTTAGGAGGATGCTGTGCACACTGTGGACAAAGTGGGGTCACACACTAAACCCGCCACGCCCAGGGCAGGCCTGTGTGCGGCCTTACAAACTCAGCGACCCACAGCAACGCCACAGGACAGTCTGAAACTAAAACCAAAAGCATCTTATGGCAGATAGGCATGTCCTGGCCAGTATTTTTCACTCACAAAGGTCAGTCTTCACCTTAACTAAGCCTGTCTGTTGTCTTTTTTGCATCTGCAATAACAGGCCTGATGATATGCCTTTGGAATAAGTAAGTTCCTCCTTTCCCACCCTCCAAGCGCCACACTGCACCCAAGCAGAGACCACAGTCCCCCACCGCCGCTGTCATCATGTTCACTATTAACTCTCCGGACACCCACCTTGCAAAGGTGTGTGCAAACGTTTCACTTTCTATCCAATCCCAGAGCTCCCCCCACAACCTACCACCAATGAACTTCATGTAACCCACTTAGGTCTTCCCTCTGATTCTGATGTACAGAATAAATGGTAAAACTGCCATTTTTAAGAGCATTTTCTCAATCTGCTGAGACTTTGCTTCCCCCGTGCAGAGGAGCCATTCGTAAGTGCTTTTCATTTTTTTCCTCTCCAGGGCTGGACTCCGATTCCATTTGAGACTAATAAGAAGACAACCATCTGGCCTTCCTTCCAACCCCAACCCAGGCTGTTCATCACCGTCAGCAGCATGGGCGGCACTGGCGCTGGCTCTGCCTGCCCGGGCCTGGCACCCTCGGGCACCTACAGCGAGGGGCCTGGAGAACAGGGCTGGAGAAAGGCTGAAGTGCCTAGGGCACCGCCAGCCGCCCTTACCCGCACTACTTCCTGCCCACAGTTCAGTGAGTAGAGGGAGCTGTGAACACGGAGGGCCATCCGGCTACACAGGGAGCCAGCAGAATAAAATGCCATCGGAGCAGCCACACCTGCCTCCTCACTGGGCTTTGCCAACGCCCGGCATTCCCCAACTGTTTGCATGGAACAGCACCCTGAGCCTCACAACAATTCTCTGCATTGGACTAGTATCGTCAGCGCTCTACAGACAGGGAAACTGAGGCTCAGTGGATTCAGCAACTCACCCAGGGTCACCCAGCTGCTAAGGGGCAGAACTGGGATTTGAACCCAAGCTGTGTAAACAGCCGCCACACGTTTAGACTTCGGGGTATCGGCAGGTAATGACAGGGTCTCTTCAGTTGTCGAGAAGAGGGCCGCCCTGACCCCACACATACCCCACATGCCTGCTGACAGCTCCCCACTACTGCCATTGGCAGGAGCAGAGCTGGTGGGAGACACAGGATTCTCTAATTTTGTTGTCTCTCTGAAAAGCAAAACCCTCAGCTGAGAATTACTGGCCACTCAGTGAAAGGCAACTGGAGTTTGCGACACCAGAGGACACTATTTGATTCTCAATCTCCTGAAACTCAGTTTTCTCATGACATGAGCATGTCTGAGACTGGACAGTGATTATGTATCTAAACCTGCTTTGTAATCTCTAAAGGGGTCTGAAAGCTAAGGTAGCATTAGAATATAACAGGAAGTTTTCATAGGAACTTGTACGAAGGTTATCATTATGTTCCTAGCACATTATTGTACATCAAGATCTACTCAGGGGTCACAGGAAACAAGCTACTGATGCAGCAATATCACGGCCGAGTCTCAAAAATATCAGAAAAGAAGCCAGGCAGGCCCGGGAGTATGCACGGCACCAGTCCCCTTACACAGACGCCTAGAAAATGCCCCTAACCTGGAGGGGCAGGAAGCGGGTCGTCGCCGCCCAGGGTGGGGTGCAGAGAGCCTGACAGCAAAGGGGCATGTTGGGCAGGTGCTGTGTCTGTGGTGCTGATTCCCTGTGTGTTCACAGATCAAAGCTGACCACCCCCTGAATAGGTTAACACAGCCCGTAAGTGAGACCTGGATGAAGCTGGACAAGAACACGGGCCGAGGTGTTTCCTTTCGAACCTGTTTCCTTTGGGACCAGGGTCACTGGACTTATAGTTGTAGCCCAAGGCTGCCCGGCGGTGGTTCTCAACCTTCCTAATGCTGCGGCCCTTTCATACAGTTCCTCATGTTGTGGTGACCCCCAACCATAAAATTATTTTCGTTGCTACTTCATAACTGTCATTTTGCTACTGTTATGAATCGTAATGTAAATATCTGATATGCAGGATGTATTTTCATTGTTACAAATTGAACATAATTAAAGTATAGTGATTACTCACAAAAACAATATGTAATTATAGATGTGTTTTCCGATGGTCTTAGGCGAGCCCTGTGAAAGGGTCGTTCGACCCCAAAAGGGGTCACGACCCACAGGTTGAGAACCGCTGCTGCCCGGAGACATGGCCCCAGGCTGGCTATGTCCTCACTTACCAGAGCCTCTTCTCATCTTTTTTTTTTAACCCTCATCCCAGGGGATAATTTTCCATTGATTTTTTTTTTTTTAGAGAGAGTGGAAGGACAGAAAGAGAGACATCAATTGATTGCCTCCTGCACGCACCCCACCAGGGCCTGCAACCAAGGTAGGTGCCCTTGACTGGAATTAAACCAACCCTTCAGTCCGTGGGCTGACACTCTATCCACTGAGTCAAACCGGTCACGGCTCAACTCGTCTTTAAAATGAGGCTCGAATCATGAGCTTCACCTCACAGGACGGCTGTACTGGTCAAGAGGGGTATTTGGTGAATGAGAGCAATTTTTCAACTGTAAAATAACACACATGGAAGGGAGTGCTGTGGGCAGCCGGCCTTGGGTAGATGAGAGACTTCCTTGCCCTGCCCACCTGTAAGATCGCCTTGGCGCCTGTGGGCCAGGGTTTGTCTTCTCTTTCTACCCAGCACACCTGGGAAAGCAGCTCTAGCCCCATCCAGAATCCGCCACAATTCAGAAAGGCGGAGTTGACCAAGAATTCTCAGGGAATCCAGCCAATGTCAATTACCAGGTACGCTGGAGAGGCCACAGGCACTGGATATTTTCATTCATGGGCTCTCCAAGCTCCGCTCAACTGTGCGGCCAGCTTTGAGCTCCTCTTTCTTTGGGCAGGGGGTGTAGCTAAGGCAGCTTCCCGTCCCGGGTAAAGCCGCAGGCACTTCTTCCAGCTCGCTCCTGCCGCTGTCTTACTCGGGCACTGGGCGGCGTCCAAATATTCTCAGCAGGAGAAACAGCACCTGGGACCCCTTGCTGAGGATCTCAACCACCTCACACCCAATCCAACAGAATCATATCAGATCGTCCTTCTTGTGTCCAGATGATACTTTTAACTTCTCCAAGTCCTCTCCTGCCCTGATACCACTTTGTCTTTACAAAGCCTTGTGATTACACAGACAGGCACTGCGATGCCTGTTCAGGATCTTAATAAAAAGGTGTTAAACAGAAGACCTAAAAGCACCCAGTAGTCAGTCAGTCAGAAGCTGAAACTGGAAGGTCATCTGACCCCGGTCACAAGATCCTTTTACAAGATTATCTCTCTCAATCATTAGGAAACATGCTAAAGTCTTTGGCCACAGGCAGCCTCAAACCCCAACCAAGAAAAAAAGAAGGGCAGAGTTGTATCAGCCAGGACTCCTCAAATGCATTGTTCAGATGGCCTCACACTACAGAAGAGATAAGATAAGAAATAAGAGATGCTCTCCAGACACTGAGAGGTGAGCGGGGAGAGGACCCATGAGTAGGCCTATGCCCGCAACTCTCCCAGAGTTCCTGTGCGGCCATCCTCTTCCTCAGGACTTTGCTCAGTACACACACTCTCTTCCCTTTCCTTCCCACCAACCTCGACCCACTCTTGACAAAGCTGGACCTTTATTTTTAGAACTTTTGGAACAGAACAGAACTATTGGACATAGATAAAAAAGAAAGGAAAGGAAAGGGATGAGCTATTTTGATTCCTTGGAAGTTTTCTTCCTGAGACCTCCCTAGCACGTCCTTGCGTTCCACTTGCTTCCACACACACAGACACCACTCCTCGCCCTTCTCCACATGCGGGAGTTTCCCCGGCACATATAGGTTGCGCTAAAAGGTCAGAAGGTGGGAGGGGAAGTTAGCACAGGTCCAAGGGCGTGAAGAGCGGGAGAGCACAGCCAAGGTCACCCTGCGTGCTCAGGACTTCCTCCCTGTAGCTCAGACCAGCACTGAAGAAGCAGGTGCAGAGCAATCCTGTGCCCCTAGGAGGCCATGAGGTCCCGAGGAGGCACATGACTTCTCCAAGACCACAGGCCACTCACGCTGGAGTGAGGCCTGGCTCCTGAGTTCTCCAGCAGCACCCAGACCCGGGGAGGCTCCCTGTGCGGCACAACACTCGACCCATAGAGCTGTCGGCACTGGCTGCCACTGCCCTCTCTTCCAAGGTATCAGTGGCATCCCTTACTCACTGGCCCCCTGAGAGCTCACAGTAGTTAGCATTCACGGAGCACTTCCTATGTCCACTTCTGAACACTTTACCTGTCATTCATTCTATCGTCTTAGCCGCCCACACATGTCCCAGACATCGGTGTCCTCCCTTCTTCCCTTCACAGCCAAGTCATCCTGATCCCAGGAGACCATCTCTGCTCTCTCCTGCTTCCCATGTCATCCTGCTCCTCCCTCCAGGCCTAAGGCCTAGAAAGGAGGCTTCTCAGAAGCTAAGCCTGACACCCTTGCTCTCTTTCTTCTCAACTGTCCAAAATAAAGTTAACAGTCTGCTCTCTGAAATCTCAGGTGGCCTGGGGAGTGGTCCCTTCTTACTGACCTGAGTTTTGTTAAGGAGAAGGCTGACCACATCGGCCTTTCTAGGGGGAAGCAGAAGAGATGCCAACCGAGGTAGGGAGTGGAACGAGGTCAGGGATGCCACGGGCTCCCTGCCCATGGAGGCAGAGAATCTGAAGGAGACAGAACACTCTCAGCTTCTCAGTAAAGAGAGGCAGTGCCAGTAGCGATAATAGTAGCTGTGATGGGCTGAATGACCCAGGAAGGCCCTAAATATATTCACAGGTGTCTTTATAGGAAAGAGACAGGGATATCTGCCCGACAGAAGAGAAGGTAATGTGGCCATGGAGACAGAAACCAGAGTGATGCAGCCACAAGCCAAAGAATGCCAGCAGCCCCCAGGAGCTGGAAGAGGCAAGGAATGGATTGCCCCCAAGAACCTCCTGATGGGGCACAGCCCTGCTGTCCCTTCCTCTCAGCCTAGTGATGCTGATTGAGGGCCTCTGTCTTCCAGAACTATGAGAGAACACATGCATGTTGTTTGAAGACTCCCAGTTTGTGGTAACTTGTTACAGAAGCCACAGGAACGAAGGCAGTAGCTGACATTTAATAGCTGCCCACTCTGTACCAGGCCTTTCCCTAAGTATTTATCCACATTAACTCATTCTATCCTGGCTCTGGCCATGAGGCCTGTGCCTAAGGGCACACTGCCTGGGCTGGAATCCCCAATTCACTGCTCACTGTTGTGATGCCGTATGTAACCTCTCAAAACCCATTTCCCAACTCATGAAATGGACACATAGTTCCCTTTCCCTTTCTCATCGGGTGGCTAAGAGGATAGAATGAATGGCAGGTAAAGTGTTCAGAAGTGGACATAGGAAGTGCTCCGTGAATGCTAACTACTATGAGATCTCAGGGGGAGAGTGAGTAAAAATGAGACCATCATCCTAATGTCAGGACAAGGACATGCCTCCAGGACCCAGAACAGTAAAAAGATGAAAAAGATGTCCCTCTAAAGCCAGCTTGAATGGCAAACATGCAGGTCTGAGTCGTTAAGGATTTCTTCCCCTGACTAAACAATGTGAGTCCTAACACTGGCCTCATTCCTTGCAGGGGACATGCCTCTGCCTGCTAACTCTGCAGCACTGTCCAGCAGACTCGGCCCCTCACCCATCCCTGAGGACGGCTCACCATCTCCGTCATCCCACACCTTCTCCCTGCAACTCGGGCATCAGGACCCGGCGGTGCGGGGAAGCCGGCGGAAGAGAAACCCGGGTCCGTTCCCTGGCCTTCCCAGCCAGCGGGTGAAATGGAAAAGCAGGGTCCGCTTTGAGGTAGAGGTGACAGCAGGTTAGTAACGAATAAGCAAGGCCTCCCAGAGGCCCGGGGGCCCTTTCACTGCCTCTGCCTTCCTTCCCAGTAAAGTTTGCCAACTCCCCCTGCAGGGGAGGTAATTCGCAGACGCAGCGCCACAGGCTCCCAGGCAGTGTGTCCCCACCCAAGAGCTGCAGGCACCCCAGGGAGAAGGGCTCCTGGGCACGGGGCCAGCCCACAATCGGGATGCCCAGCTCCAGAGACTCCTGCCGCCGCCTCCAAAGACCAGGCCTCTCGCCCGCCTGCAGGGCGGCCACCTGCGCGCTCGGCCCGGGCCAGCCCCGCCCTCCGGGGAGAGAGGACGAGGCAGGACCGCTCCCCTCCGTCCTCTCGGACACCCAGTTGGCGCTGCCGTCAGCCACTGGCCAGAACCGAGAACCCAGGTCCCCCGGAGAACTCGAGAAACCGCTTCTCCTCGCTCCTTCCTCCCCATCAAGGAACGCAGCCCCGCCCGCGCCGCTCCTCCTACTCGGGGGAGACGGAACCGAGCGCCAGCCTCCAGCCCCGGCGCCTTCCGTCCCCCCGCCACCGGGGTCCCGGCCAGCCCGGCGCCCCGGTCCCGAGGGGCCTGACCCTCCATGGGCCCCGCCTCTGGGGACCCCGGGGAGCCCGCGAGATACCGGCTGCGCCCCGGGGCGGGGGCGGGCGCTGGGCAAGTACCAGGGACTCCCCTGCGTCCCGCGCCTTCGGGCATCCCCTGCGCCGCCCCCCGCCCCCGCCCGCAGAGAGCGCGCCGGGCTCCCGCCCCCCGGCCCCCACGGGACACGGGAGGCGGGCGGGCCGGGGAGCCGAGCCGGAGCGAAGCCGAGGGCGGGGGAGCCGGGCTGCAGCCCGCACTTACGCGCGCGCCCGCGGGAAGCCCATGGACAGGAGCAGGTCCAGCGCGGATCCGTGCCTGACGGTGCCCGGCCGCTGCTGGCGGCTCCGGCGCGGGGCCACCTGGCCGTACAGCTCCTCCCTCGCGGCCATGCCGAGCGTCCGGCCGTGCTGGGCCCCGCTGCGCGGCCCGCCGTCGCTCGGGAGGCGCGAGCCCGACCGTCCGGAGGGCGGGGACCCGGGCCGGGCCGGGGCGGGGCGTCCGGGGCAGAGGGCGGGGGGGAGGCGGCGGCGCTCCGGGCTTCCTGGGGCGGCTACGGGGGCCCGAACTGCCGCAGCGCCGGGCCGGGCCGGGCGGCCGTCCGTCCTCGGCCTCCCGCGCCCCGCGCGCCGAGGCTGCTGCGCCCCCACCCTGCGCCCCGCGGCGGCGGGGAGTCGCGGGGAGTAATTTCTGAATGGACCCGAGCGCCGCGCGTGGGCGCCCGCCCCGCCCGCCGGCCCGCCCTCCCTTAAAGCGGCCGCGCGCGGGGCGCTGGAGGCGGCGCCGGCGGGGCATCCCGGCTGCTGGGCGGGGGCTCCCACCGGGGCGGGGGCTCCCACCGGGCCGGCTGCGGGCGCCTGAGCTTGGGGAAGTCGCTCCCAGCGCCCCGACCCTCTCCATGGCTTGCAATCGGGTCGACTGGGCCTCAGACACCACATCCAGCCAATGCTAAGTTCTAGACGGGGTTACAATGGAAACTGCGGGACTGATGGATGGCTTCACGAACAGAAGGCCAAGCCAGAGGCCAGAGGAAAGGTTTTGCTTCCGAAAGACCCTGCAAACCACAGAGGATTGTTGCAGCCATTGAAGACGATTCCACCAGCCCCTGGACAAGTGGCCACACTGAAAACCTGCCACGCTCTCCAAGACTGAGATAGTGAGGGCCAGCAGAGTGGGACCTCAGACTGGGGCCCAGGAGGGAGGCGGGCAGGAGGGGAGCACGGGGCTGCAAGAGGAGGAGGGAGGAGAAGATGAAAGGAGGAAGGAGGAAGTGGGAAGCGGCAGGAGGGCGAGGGAGAAGGAACAGAGAACCCTGGAAGAGGTGTTCACATGAATGGTAGTCAAGCTCCATTAAGGGTCAAGTGCCAAGTCAATACAAGGATTCAGAGAGAGTGGGTCCTCCCTGGTGGAAGGAAATTGCTTCATAGGTTGGACAGAACTACCCCCACCTCCAACAGGTGGGTCTCCTACCCGTACCCCCTCCTCCATGCCCACAGCAGGAGCGGGGCTGGCGCTGTGAAGGTTCTTTCATTTGGAGGAAACTTCTTTTCCTCCGTCAGGGACAAGGGGTTCACTTGGAAAAGGCACAGAGGCACCCCAGCTGCTTCTCTTCTGAGGGAATTTATTGGCCTCCTGTGCGTGTCAACCATTGTGCTAAACATAAATGACTCGACTCATTGAATCTTTACAAGAACGCAGTGAAACGCGTGTGATTATTACCTTAATTTTACAGATGAGCAGACTCAGCTCCGCGAGGCTGAGGAAGATGGTGGAGCTGCTATGTGCATGGCCAGCACTTCTGTCCTCAGTGGTGCTCTGGGCAAGCTGCTCCTCCTTCTACAGCCCCGTGCCCTCCCCTGCACCGTGAGCACCATAGTACCTTACATACACTGGGCTCCTCAAAAAACGTCAGCTCCTGCCCGTTAGGGAGGGTGGGGAGGGGTGGTGACCGGCATTCATTTTGCTTTGTAAGGAATCTAAAAGTTTACCAGGGAAAATGGCACAGTTTCGTTCTCTTAGCCCAGAACTGGTTTTCTGAGGAATATCCAGTGCTATCTGAACATGGGGAGATAAGAACTACTGGGCCTCCAGCAATAATGTGCGTACTTCCTGGTCGGGAACTTCTGTCCGGGCAGAGGAAGTGGCTGGAGCCTTGCAGAGTGTTTTTCCCGGGCATGGAGCACAGGGCTGGGCTGGGAAGACAGTACCTGGTAGACATCCTCCTTGGGAATGTGTTCAGTAAAGGATGGTGGGCCTTCCCCGATATTCCAAACTTCTTCCAAATGTCTGGGCTTCGAGTCAAGATCTGGAGCCCAATCAAGAGCTACTAATGCCTGAGAAAGCTCTTTGTAAACCATACGCACTACACAAATCATGACTCAAATATATTGAGAACTTACTCTATGCTAGGGCTGTTTTAGGCTCTCACAGATAGAGCTCACTCTCTCAATAAGGCAATCAAGTCGGTGTTACTGATGGAGGGGTGGGAAGGGCACCAGGTGCCTGACCGTGAGGTCAGACCAAACCTAGGTTCAGCAACCTCGGTTCTTGGGTTCTGGCTAGGAAAGAATTCAGAGCTAAGACTCCAGTTATAAGAGAACATTCATTTATAAAATTACAGAGGTAGAGGAAGTAATTCGTAGGAGAGATGTGCTGAGGAAATGAGTTATGGAGGCAAAGGAAGGGTCCTAGGGGCTTGGAAGCGAGGAAGCTAATGGTAACATGAACGGGACATGGAGCGGTTGGGGAGGAGAAAGGGAAAGGCTTGGGTGTGCTCCCGGGAGGGAGAGGCACGGGGTCTTCTGCCTTCGGGTTTTAAAGGTGGAGATGTTAGGGGAGGCCCCAGGGGGATAGAAGATTCAGCAGCTTTCCAGGTGTGTCCTTTCAGGGTTGTGTTCTCCACTGATGGATTGCTCGGCACCAGGGCAGAGGGTCATCATTCAATGCAGCTGGTCCCGAGGTCAGCCATGGGGGCACTGGTCTGGTTTTGCTGCTCTTCTGGACCTGGAGCTGAAATAGCTGAGGCCTAATTTTCTCTAAGGAGGCAAGGTCAGGAGGTCTAAACCTAATGACCAGCAATAAGCTAGGGGAGGAAAGGCCACCCTGGGGGTGAGGTGCTACCCTACAATTGCCCTTTGCTAGGCACCTGGGGCTTTCTACCCTGTGACCTTTCGTACCTGGCCCACCGTCCTTGCTCTGCTCATGTCTGTCTAACTGCCTGCCACATTGCTCCTGTAAGTAGCTTGCTAATACTAATAATAGCAAAAGAACAAATGGGAGGCCAGATAGTGTAAGCGTGGTCATCTGGGTAGCTTCCCCAGGAAACTGCACAAGGGGAGAAATGGATGCATGTGCAGTGAAGCTGGGGTGATGTAGGAAAGCTGCTTGTCTGTCAGGCTAGTCTGAGGAACAAAGATAATTAGCTAGAGGGGTAGAGCACTGCAAGCTCAGAAAACCCTGAAGGACCCATTGGTTATGCTTCTAGTTAAAAAAAAAACAAAAAAAAAAAAGAATTCTTACTTTCTTGTTTCTCTTGCATGTTCCTGCTTCCTTGCATGTGTTTGCTCTGTGACCTGAGCTAGCCTGCCGTGTGGCCTTAGCACAGCCTGGTCCATGGCCATGGGGAACCCACACTCAGTGAGCTGTGGCAGGGAACACAAGCTGAGCGAGGAAGATGCAGGACTGGACGTGCTTCCACATGGAATGGAAGCTTGGGTAGTGGCTTTAATCCGAGCTCTGCTAAGACAAGGTGGGACTTTTTTCATGGCGGGAGGGAGGGAGGTGGGACCTTGGAAGGGAACTGCCTTAATGTTACCTCATCAATAAAGCTTTCCATGACACCTCATCCTCCTGTGGGAACCTCAAGAAATCCTTTTTTCTGAGGCAAACCAAGACCTCCACTTCTACCTGCAACAGGTGGGGATGGTAGGACCACCATATCAGTAACATAGGTACAACCATATTATCGCTGGCCTCTTTACAAATATATTGAAGCAGATAGAGGTCAATTATCTTGTCCAAAATCATATGGCTAGTAAGTGGTAGAACCAGGATTTGAACTCTTAAAATTTGTCCAAACAGCCATTTATCACCATTGTTATGATGGAAAAGGATACCAACCATTAAAATAACATGGTTACCCAGCCAGTGTTGCTCAGTGGTTGAGTATCCACCTATGAACCAGGAGGTCACTGGTCGGATTCCCAGTCACATGCCCACATTGCAGGCTTGATCTCCAGTGTGGGGCATGCAGGAGGCAGCTGATCAATGATGCTCTCTCATCATTGATGTTTCTATCTCTCTCTCCCTCTCCCTTCCTCTCTGAAATCAATAAAAATATGTTTTAAAAAAATAATAAAAAACATGGTCGCCTTTTGACTCCTTTTATGCCCCTAGACACAAAATTGCTAGATCTCTGTTTCTTCAGAAAAACGGAATTAACTGTCTTTGTGGGAGGAAGAAGCTTCCCTCTGCCCTCAAGTTTCTTTCCTAATAACCAAGTAGACATGCAACTGATTCGCAAGATGAAATAACCAACATGGGAACCCCACATACATGAGAGAGAGTCAGGTTTCAGAGACAGAAAGGGAACATGGGTATCTAGGACATTCTGAGCTAGGGGTGAGTAAGGTGCCTTGAGGGCTTTGATGGATCATTTCGGGACAATAAAGGAGCAGTAATTAGAAGTTTGCCCTTTCCAATAGATAATCTCTATTATGGGCAAAGCCCCTTACTCAAATGCATCTAGGGATTTTAGATGGAGCAGAAGTTTCTCTGGAGCCTTCACTAGAGCTAAAGTTGCCTTTAGCGCAAAACAATCTGCTACCATGGAGGCACAACTTGGGGGGGCTCTTTCTGAACCTCTACATCTTCTTTCCAGAGTCTAAGCAAACTGAGAGGAAATGATAGATATAAAATAGTTTTAGGAGTCTGGAGAAAGCACTATGGAAAGCCAAACACCTTAGATGTAAACTGTTTTGTCTGGGGCACTTTTAGAGACATCCCAGCCTGACTACCTCACTGTTCTTCAGTTCAGTGCCAGCAGCCAGACTGTTGCCATTGTTTTGCAAGGGCTAGGGGGCTGGCAATTAAGATGCACTGTGTCTTATTATATTGACTTTTAAAAGCTAGGGAAAGCTTTATAAATGTCCACATTATTTTACAAAGAGAAGAGAGATGACTTTGCATCTGACAGGACCTGTGACAGCAGGGGGAGGATGGGGAAGGAGGGGCTCTGCAGAGGGAGACACTGGCAAGTAGCTTGAAGCTGCTTCCTCAGAAGAGAAGGCAAGTTATCATGTACCCCAGAACCAACAGTGAGGTCCACTCTGGGTCACAAACCTCTTTTTATTCCTGTGACCACCATTTAACTTTGCTCCCCCTGGCCCCAGCCACCTTCTTATTGTGTTAGCCCTTCTAAAATGGGCACACAGATGCCCAAGATGGGCCCAGTTAACTGAACTCACAATTTCCGAGGTGCGTCCTTTGTCTTTTCCTTCTCCTCTCTGCCCTTGAGAAAAGTTCCAATGACTGCATTTAAAACAGGCTGTAGAGAGGAAAACCCAGATGGTGGCATAGATAAATGCCTGTACTTGCCACCTCTAACAACTACATCAAAATTACAACTAAAATACAGAACAACCATCATCCAGAACTTCCTGAAAGCTGGCTGAATGGAAGTCCTACAACTAGAGAAGTAAAGGAGAAGGCATACTGAGACTGTAGAAGGGGCGGAGGCACAGACCGGACTGCTTTGACACCCACGTGTGCTGTTTTTTAATCAGGAGGGAGATCGTCCCTACTGAGGCTGCCCATGAGGACCAAGGGGTCCCAGCTCCACACCAGACCCCCACCCCAGGCTCCCAGAGCAGGCAAGAGAAGTCCCCGTAACTACCAGCTGTAAAATCCAGCAAGGACTGGGGCTCAGAGACACAGAGGCTGTTGGAGACCCAGCTGTTCCTCTTAAAGGGCTGGCACACAAACTGAACTTACACGGTCCAGCTTCCTCTGAGCTCCAGCACCAGGGCAAGGCTCTGGGGGGCCCAGGAACTTGTGGGTAGGAACTGGATTGTCTGCCATCGGGTCAGGAACTCAGGGGCAGTTTTCTCCAAGATGGAGGTGCTTGCAAGGGTCATTGTGCCTATGCTGGGACCTCACCAGTAGGAGGGCTGACTGGCAGTCATTTCTGTTTGCTCTGCCCTGGTGATTTCCTGAGACCCCACCCCATCCAATTTGCAGCCTCATCCAACCTGTGCAGTGGCTTTTGCATTTGAATGGCCTGTCATTGCTTAGGCTTCAGATTTTGCTAAAATCTCTCAAACAAGCTGCAGATGGTGACAGTGTGCCCCAAACCTATCAATAAAAGGCCCAAGACCTAGCACTAGTAGCAGCTTGCTTTGCTTCATAGCTGGGCCTCACCTGGGCACTTCCAAACCTAATACAAATAGAGGAATCTGACGATCTCTCCGTAACTCCTGCCTGATGGCTCCAGGCAGTGGTTGACTTTGCACCTCCCTGGAGACCCACTAGCCAGTGCACTCAGTGGACAGCATCAGACCATACCAGATTACAACTCTATGCATCCACAAGTGACACACCCAAGAGGCAGACTCAGTGAGCACCAAAGCCCCACTAAAACAAGTCCTGCTCCATAGGAGTGTCTCCTTCACAGCAGCTCTTCCACTGTAGACACAGCTGGTCCTCACAGCCAATTGGCATGGAGGTCAATTCCTCCCAGTTACACCAACAGCAATCAAGTCTCAACTACAGCAAGACTGTGCACACAGCCCACAAAGGAGTGCACCTGAGTGCCCAGCTTAGATGACAGGGGAGGCTGAGCCAATGAACCCTATAGGACTCCTACTACACAAGGCCACTCTACAACTCCAGGTTGTACCCAATACAGAGAAGCAGTCAAAATGCGGAGACAAAGAAACATGTCATATATGAAAGAAATGGAAGAAAGCAAACTACTGGATACAGAATTCAACACCACAGTTATAAGGTTACTCAAGAATCTTTATGGGACCTTCAAATAGCTTAGTGAGACTTTCAAGGATCTTAGTGAGAATGCCAAACACATGGAAAAGGACCAGTCAGAAATTAAGCATACACTGACTGAAATAAAGAATAATATACAGGGATTCAACAGTGGAGTAGAGGATTCCAAGAATAAAATCAATGATTTGAAATATGAGAAAGCAAAAAACACCCAATCAAAAGAGCAAAAAGAAAAAAAGAATAAAAAAATATGAAGATAGTGTAAGGAGCCTCAGGGAAAACTTCAGGCTTACCAAGATTCACATTATGGGGGTGCCAGAAGAAGAGAGAGAGCAAGATATTAAAAACCTATTTGAAGAAATAATGACAGAAAACTTCCCCTACCTGGTGAAAGACATCTATATATATAAAACCCTAATATGCAAATAGACCGAACAGCAGAATAACCGAACAACCGGTGGCTATGACGTGCGCTGATCACCAGGGGGTGCACGCAGAACATGGTGGGCATCAGCAGAAGGCGGCAGAGTGTGGAACATGGCAGGCATTGGCTGCAGTGGGATGGTGGAGCAGGTGAGTGGGGACATCAGACCAAGGCGGGGCGTTGGTTGCTGTTACAGAAAAGTCTTTGCTCCTGTGTGTCGCAGTCCTGTCCGGCACTTGCACCTGATGCCGGCGGCCAGCCCCGCTAGAACACGCTGCTGGCGCCAGAGCCACTGCTTGCACCCACTGCCAGCGCCTGGCACCAGCCTCAATTGCTCGGAGCCATTAGCGATGCAAGCTGCAGCTGCCAGCCCCAATCGCCCCTCAGGGCTTCTCCATCTCCCCTGATCCTGAAGGGTGATTGGGGCTGGCAGCCGCCTCTCGCACTCACTTCCAGTGATGGCCCTGATCGTACCTGCTGCCGGCACCAGAGCTGCTGCTTGCACCTGCTGCCTGTGCCATCCCTGCTTGCACCTGCAGCTGGCACTGGAGCCAATTGCTTGGTACCATCAGCCGGTGCAAGCGGGGCTGGAGCCATCAGAGCATGGGAGCGGCAGCGGCAGGAGCGGGGCTGCCAGCAGACAGGGGACCAGGAGCCATGGAGGAAGGGGCTGGGCAGGGGTGCGGAGGATGGGCCGAGACCTGCCCCTGTGCCCACCGCAAACTTGTGGCCCACAGTTCCTTTCAAGGTACATGAATTCATGCACTGGGCTCCTAGTAGACATACAAGTCCAGGAAGTGCAGAGAGTCCCAAACAAGAGGAACCCAAAAAAACCCACACCAAGACACATCATAATTAAAATGCCAAAGGTTAAAAACAGAGAGAAAATCTTAAAAGCAGCAAGAGAAAAGCAGTTAGTTATCTACAAGGGATACCCATAGGATTGTCAACTGATTTCTCAACAGAAACTTTGCAGGCCAAAGTGATGAAAAGCAAGGACCTACAACCAAGAATACTCTACCCAGCAAAGCTATCAGTTCAAGTTGAAGGTCAGATAAAGAGCTTCACGGACAAAAAAAGCTAAAGGAGTTCATCACCACAAAATCAAAATAAAGGAATAAGAAATCTAATGAACAGAATAAACTGGAGAATAAAATAGAATCAGAGGTATAGAAATGGAAAGACTGAGAATTCTCAGAGGGAAGTGAGGTAGGGGGGCTGGAAGAGATTAAACAAAGATCTTATATGCATACTAGAGGCCTGGTGCAGGAATTCATGCATATTGAAAGGAAATTAATTAGAAGAAATATTTTAATATTGCTAGTTGTCCTTTCTCTATAATAGAAGTGCCAGAGATGAAAGAAAATTGGTAAAATATATATGAAATAATATCTAAATTGATTAATAAATAAACAATAACTACATGATATAACAATAAAGACATGATATGAAAAGAACAAAAACATGATATAAAAACAACATTGATAAAAACAATGTCTACAATGTCTAATATATTGATTAAACTTATTCTGAGGCCAGTGTCAGATGGGGACAAATCAATTCTTGGAATCAGAACAACCTCTCCTCTACAGATCCTGTTAATACTTCAGCTTCAATTATGTTAGGTCGCAATCTTTTGATAACAAATCTGGTACCATTACAAAGACCCCATTTACTCTTAAGATTTCTCAGTAGCATGATGATTGCACCTACTTTCAATTCTAATTTATGACACGACATTTGTGAAGGAGTAATCTATATATATAAAAAGCCTGAGGCTGTGATGACCAGGATGACCAAACCACCAGTCCACCCCCAACCCTCAGGCTCCAATTGATCAGGGGATGGCTAACAGGGGAACTGGGGTCCCTCAGGCTCCGATCAATTGGTGGCAGTGGAGACTGATGAGTGGCTGGAATGCATACTTCTTGGTCCCTCCTCCTGGTCCTCAGGCTACAATCAATGGGTGGTGGCGGCGGGGCGGAACTGGGGACTGGCTCCCTTAGTAGTCCTGCATGTCGGCTGTTTCCAGAACAAAAGTGGTGAAAGCGGACATCCCTGTCTTGTTCCTGTTCTTAGGGGAAATTGTAAACTGTGCTGCTATGAACATGGGTTGCATACATTCTTTCTCATTGGTGCTTCAGGTTTCTTAGAATATATTTGTAGAAGTGGGATCACTGGGTCAAATGGCAGATCCATATTTAATTTTTTTGAGAAAACTCCATACTGTTTTCCATAATGGTTGCACCAGTCTGCATTCACACCAGCAGTGCACAAGGGTTCTCTTTTCTCCACATCCTCACCAACAGTTGTCATTTGTTGATGGTAGCCATTCTGACAGCTGTGAGATGGTACCTCATTTTCATATTGATTTGCATCTCTCTGATGATTAGTGACTTTGAGAATTTTTTCATATTTCTCTTAGCCATCTTTATGTCCTCTTTGGAGACGTGTCCATTTAGATCCTTTGCCCGTTTTTAACTTGGATTGTCTTCCTTTTGTTAGGTTGTATGAGTTCCTTATATATTTTGGATATTAACCTTTTATTTGATGTGTCATTGTCAAATATGTTCTCCCATACAGTGGGCTCTCTTTTCGTTTTATTGATTGTTTCTTTTGCTGTGCAGAGCTTTTTATTTTGATGTAGTCCCACTTGTTTATTTTCTCCTTAGTTTCCTTTGCCTAAGGATATTTGTCTGTAAAGATATTGCAATGACTCTTTCAAACCGGCACCGAGCCATGGGTATCTCTCAGGACAACTGGCACAAGCGCCACAAGACCGGGGGCAAGAGGAAGCCCTACGACAAGAAGCGGAAATATGAGCTGGGACGCCCTGCCGCCAACACGAAGATTGGACCCCGCCACATACACACAGTCCACGTGCACGCCGGCAACAAGAAGTACCGGGCCCTGAGGCTGGACGTGGGCAACTTCTCCTGGGGCTCTGAGTGTTGTACGCGCAAAAGGAGGATTATTGATGCTGTCTGCAACGCATCCAACAATGAGCTGGTCTGCACCAAGACCCTAGTGAAGAACTGCATCGTGCTGGTTGACAGCACACCGTACTGACAGTGGTACGAGTCCCACTAGAGGCACTGCCCCTGGGCCGCAAGAAGGGGGCCAAGCTGACTCCTGAAGAGGAAGAGATTTTGAACAAAAAACGATCAAAGAAAATTCAGAAGAAATACGATGAGAGGAAAAAGAATGCCAAAATCAGCAGTCTTCTCAAGGAGCAGTTCCAGCAGGGCAAGCTGCTTGCATGCATTGATTCAAGACCAGGCCAGTGCGGCTGAGCAGATGGCTATGTGCTCGAGGGCAAGGTGCTGGAATTCTATCTGAGGAAAATCAAGGCCCGGAAAGGCAAATAAGTCCTCTTCCCTTCTATCTTAGCCCGTGTAATAAAGGTGTTTATCCTAAAAAAAAAAAAAAAAAAAAAAAAAAAGATATTGCAATGAGAGATGTCTGAATTTTTGCTTCCTATGGTTTCTTCTAGGGTTTTTATGGTTTGATGACTTACATTTAAATGTGTATCTACTTTGAGCTTATTCTTGTGTATGGAGTAAGTTGGCCGTCTAGTTTCATTTTTTTGCATGTACTGTCCAATGTTCCCAACGCCATCTATTGACAAGACTCTCTTAACTCCATTGCATGCTCTTGCCTCCTTTGTCAAATATTAATTGAGTGTAATGGCTTGGATCAATTTATGGATTCTCTGTTCTGTTCCATTGATCTATATGCCTGTTCTTGTGCCTGTACCGGGCTGTTTTGATTCCGGTGGCTTTGCAATATAACTTGAAATCTGGTGTTTGTAAATAGCTCCCTACTACTAAGAGAGCCAGTCCCCAGATTTCCTCCAACTTTGTTTTTCTTTCTCAAAATTGCTGCAGCTATTTGGTGCCTTTATTGATGCCATATAAATTTTTGGAGTACTTGTTCTAGCTGTGAAGTATGTTGTTGGCATTTTAATAGGGACTGCATTGAATCTGTAGATTGCCTTGGGCAGTATAGACATTTTAATGATTTTGATTCTACCAATCCATGAACATGGTATATTCTTCCACTTGTTTATATGTTCTTCTATCTTTTTTTCAATGTCCTGTAGTTTTTGAGTACAGGTCATTTGCTTCCTTGGTTAAGTTTATCCCTAAGTATCTTAATTTGTATGCTGCAATGCTAAATAGGATTGTTTGTTTAGCTTCTGTTCCTGAGAATTCATTATGAAAAAGCCATCAATTTGGGGGCATTGATTTTGTATTCTGCTACATTACCAAACTGATTTATTAAATCTAGTAGTTTTTTGGTGGAGTCTTTAGGGTTTTCTATGTGCAATATCATGTCATCTGCGAATAATGAGAGTTTTACTTCCTCCTTTCCAGTTTGGAGTCTTTTTATTACATCTTCTTGTCTGGTCGCTGTGGCTGGGACCTCCAGTACTATGTTGAATAAGAGTGGGGAAAGCGGACATCCCTGTCTTGTTCCTGGTCTTCGGGGAAATGGCTTTAGTTTTTCCCACTGAAAATGATGTTGGCTGTAGGTTTGTCATAAATGGTCTTTATCATGTTGAGATATGCTTCCTCTATTCCCACTTTGCCAAGAGTTTTCATAAAAAATGGGTTTTGGATTTTGTCAAATACTTTTTCTGCGTCAATTGCTATGATTATGCGATTTTTGTCTTTCAATTTGTTTATGTGATGTGTCACATTTATTGATTGTGAATATTGTACGAGGCTTGCATCCCTCAAATAAATCCTACTTGGTCATGGTGTATGATCTTTTTAATATGTCGCTAGATGCAGTTTGTTAATATTTTGTTCATCAGAGATATTGGCCTGTAATTCTCTTTCTTTGTAGTGTCTTTATCTGGTTTTGGAATTAGGATAATGCTGGCTCATAAAAAGAATTTGGAAGTGTTCCTTCCTCTTGGATCTTCTGAAATAGTTTGAGGAGTATAGCTGTTAGTTCTTCTTTGAACATTTGGTAAAACTATCCTGTTAAGTCGTCTGGTCCTGGGCTTTTGTTTGCTGGGAGTTTTTTGTTTGTTTGTTTGTTTTTTTACTGCTTCTATTTCAGCAGTTGTTATTGGCCTATTCAAGTTTTCTAATTCCTCCTGATTCAGTTTTGGGTGTTTATATTTTTCTAGGAATTTTCCTATTTCATCCACATTGTCCAGCTTGTTAGCATATAGTTGTTCATAGTATTTTCTTACAATCTTTTGTATTTCTGTGGTATCACTGGTTACTTCTCCAGTTTCATTTCTGATTTTATTTATTTAGGTCTTCTCTCTTTGTTTCTTGATGAGTCTGGCTAATGGTTCATCAATTTTGTTTATCCTTTCAAAGAACCAGCTCTTGATTTCATTGATTGTTTACAGTGTGTTTTTTTTAGTCTCTATGTTATTTGTTACTGCTCTAATCTTTATTATTTCCTTCCTTCTACTTACTTTTAAGGACTTTCTTGTTGTTCTCTTTCTAGTTCTTTAAGTTGTAGGGTTAAATAGTTTGTTGCTGATATTTCTTGTTGTTTTTTGGGTGGTTGTGTTGGTTTTGTTTGTTTGTTTGTTTGTTTGTTTGATATACCTGTAGTGCTATGGACTTCCCTCTTAGAACTGCTTTTGCTGTGTCTCAGAGATTTTGCATTATTGTGTGTTCATTTTTATTTGTTTCCAGAAAGTTTTTAATTTCTTTCTTGACCTTGTTCATAAGGCATTTATGGTTTAATAACATGCTTTCTAGCCTCCGTGTGTTGGAATGTTTGGGGCGTTTTTACTGTAGTTGATTTCTAATTTCATGTCACAATAATCTGAGAAGATACTTCATATGATTTCAATATTCTTTTTTTAAAATATATTTTTTATTGATTTTTTACAGAGAGGAAGGGAGAGAGATAGAGAGTTAGAAACATTGATGAGAGAGAAACATCAATCAGCTGCCTCCTGCACACCTCCTACTTGGGATGTGCTCGCAACTAAGGTACATGCCCTTGACCGGAATCGAACCTGGGGCCTTTCAGTCCGCAGGCCTATGCTCTATCCACTGAGCCAAACTGGTTATGGCTCAATATTCTTGAACTTGTAGAGACTTAGTCTGTGTCCTAACCTGTGGATCAAGTGAATGATCCATGTGCACTTGAGAAGAATGTATATTTTGCTGCCTTGGGTATAATGCTCTATAAATGTCAAGTAAATCCATCTGATCCAGTGTGTTCTTTAGACTCACTCTTTCCTTGTTAATTTTTTGTCTGGAAGTTCTATCCAGTGAAATCAGCAGGGTGTTAAAAGTCCCCTACTATGATTGTATTGTTGTTGATCTCTCCATTAAAGTCCTCTAGCAGTTTTTTTATATATTTAGGTGCTCCTACATTGGGTGTGTGTATCTTTACCAGGCTTATATCCTCTTTTTGGATCCATCCCTTTAGTATTATGTAGTGGCCTTTGTTGTCTCTTGTGATGGCCTTCATTTTAAAGTCTATTTTGTCAGCTATAAGCATTTCCTTTCCATTTGCATCCCTTCATTTTCATCCTGTGTGTGTCTTTTGTTCTGAGGGGGTCTCTTATAGACAGCATAAAGTTGGGTCATGTTTTTGTATCCATTCAGCTACTCTATGCCTTTTTATTGAAGCTCTTAATCCATTTACACTTAGGGTTATTATTGATAGGTACTTATTTATTGCCATTTTAATTCTGTATGGCAAGGTTTCTCTCTGTGTGTCTTCTTCTCATTACAGCAGTCCCTTAAGCATTTTTTGTAATGCTGGCTTGGCAGCGATGTACTCCTTTAGCCTTTTTTTCTTTCTTCCTTCCTTCCTTTCTTTCTTTCTTTCCTTCTTTTCTTTTTCTTTTTTTTTTTTTTTTTTTTTTTTTGGTCTGGGAAGCTCTTTGTTTGACTGTCTATTTTGAATGACAGTCTTTCTGGATATAATCTTGGGTTCAGAGCCTTGATTTCCATAACCTTGAGTACTTCATGCCATTCCTTTCTGGCCTATAGAGTTTCTGATGAGAAATCAGGTGTCAGCCTTATGGGAATTCCTTTGTAGGTAACTGTTTGCTTTTCTCTTGCTATCTTTAAGATTCTCCCTTTGTCTTTCATTTTTGGAATTTTAATTATGATGTGTCTGGTCATTGGCCTATTTGGTTTCTTCTTGCTTGGGTTCTCTGTGCCACCTCAACTTATGTGACTTTTTCCTTTACCAGGTTAGGGAAGTTTTCTGCCATTATTTCTTGAAACACCTTCTCTATCCCTTACTCCCTTTCTGCCTCTTCTGACACACCTGCTATTTAATATTGTTACATTTTGCATTGTCCCACAGCTCCCTTGAGCTGTCCTCCTGTTTTTTTAATTATTTTTTTCTTTTTGGTTCTCTGATTGATCTATATTTTCAACTCTGTCTTCTAATTCACTGATTTGATCCTCAGCTTCCTCTAATCTGTAGTGTATTCCTTCCAATGTGTTCGCTATTTGTGTTATGTCATTCTTTATCTCCAGCTGTTCTTTTTTCATAGTTACTATGTCTTTTTTTTCATGCTGTTGTGCATCTTTACCATCTTTACACTGAACTCTGTTTCAGATAAATTTCTTATCTCTGTTTCATTTATCTCTTCTTCTGGAGAATTCTCTTATTCTTTCATTTGGGTTTTTTCTTTGTCTCCTCATTTTGGCTGTCTGAGTTTGTGACTATGTATTAGGTAGATCCTCCACACCTGTCAATCTCTAATGCAAGACAGTGTTAAATGCTGTTTCTGAAAACAGACTCAAAGTCTCCAGAGCCTGCCTCTGCCTACAGACGGATAGGATTCTGACTTAAATTGCCCCCCAGGTAATTGTCCTCAGGTGTGGTGAGAATTTTTTTCACCAGGGTGGGGCAGTTGCTTCTTCCTGGCGGTTAATTGTTATTTTTAGTCTCTTAAGTGGCCTCAGGGCAAGGTGTTTTCCAATAGTGTGGGTCAACTGTCTTCTCATCAGGCAAACCCAAAGTGTTCATGAGAAGATGACCTCTGCAGTTTGAGGAAATGACTCAGCCCAGGAAACTAGTGTCTGCCTTCTGAGCTCTACCCCCTGAGTCCCCAATCCTGGCTTCTATTGTTGTGCTCTCTGTTGGGGGAGGGGGGGGGCGGGCCACAGCTTGGGGATTAGACCCCAGCGTTCTCAGTGGCAACCCCTCACAGTTGAGATATCTCTCCAGTCACCTCAGTTGCTGTCTGTGGGTGCCCCCTCAGGCCTTTAGCCCCTCTGCCCCTCCTACCTGTTTCTATGCAGTCTCCACTTTCAGTCCTTGGGTTTCAGGGTTCTCTCTCATGAGTTTTCCATTGATTATTCAGGAAGTTTTTCTGTATTTTAGTTGTAATTCCAGTTTGTTCCTGGGAGCATGTCCCTGCAGCATCCACTTACTCTGCCATTTTTAAATCACCAATATGCTGTACACTTTAAACTTACAATGTTTTATGTCAATTAGACCTAAATAATTAAATTAAATTAAAATTAAGAAATAGTCCTGCCATTCTTACCCTGTCCTTGAAGCACGATGATAACAGACCTAAGGGCCTGCAGGCTGGGGACTGTTTTACCATCTGAAGCTTGTCCCTAGGACCAGGCACAGAGCAGGGCCCGCGGGGAAGGTGCAGCAGCCTTCTCATGACTGTTGACACGCAGCCTGACCTTGCAGCCACGTCACCCAGCAGGAGAAGCTGAGGCTGACACAGTTTGGAGCATCACTCTAAACCAGCCGTGGGCAAATTACGGCCCGCAGGCCAGATCCGGCCCGTTTGAAATGAATAAAACTAAAAAAAAAAAAAAAGACCGTACCCTTTTATGTAATGATGTTTACTTTGAATTTATATTAGTTCACACAAACACTCCATCCATGCTTTTGTTCCGGCCCTCCGGTCCAGTTTAAGAACCCATTGTGGCCCTCGATTCAAAAAGTTTGCCCACCCCTGCACCAACACATGCTTGTATTTTTCACACCCATTGAAAAATCAAGATCTCTCCCAGTTGCAAAAGCAAGAGAGAGTCGGGAGGGGTCTATTTTTATTTTATTCCCAGCGTGTCTGCTCTGGAACCCTCACAGGAGACACTCTTGTTATCCATTGTTTCGTGTGAAAGCCTCGCATCTCTGCTTGCCACATAGCAATGGAAGTGTTGTGCAATCGCAGTACAAGCTAAAAAAAAGTGTGTTCCTCTTCTCACACAGCTGCTTTTTCTTATACCAAAGAAAATGGATGGGCAGCATAAGGGGAAATTTTATTGATAAGAAATAGAATTGAATTAAGTAGATCTAGAAACCTAGATATGAAGAAAACATCAAAGAACTTGATTTCAAAGAGCGGAAATCAAGCCTGGACATCGCCTTTGTCCCAGGGGGGCAGCGAGGGCCAAGGGGGTGGGCGGCAGGGATGTGTGCAGACCAGTTGCACTTCCATTCCCATGATTCCCATCGACGCGCAAGCACCTCCTTGGGCTGTGCTGTAGGGAGACAAGGTTACGGAATTCAATGGAAACTTGCTTCCTTGCTAATATTTTAAAAGTGTAGATCAGATAAAGAATTCTCTTAGACGCATTGTACTTGTGTACTCTCTTGCTTTCTGTCTCAATCTTAATGGAACATGAAGGGAATGCAGTATATTAATTGTAACTCTGTCCATATCTTTAACTAAGGGCCTGTTCCCATTTTTGTCTTTTATATAATTTTTGTCACCAAGAAAAGCAGAATTATACATTTTTTTTCCCCAGATTGAGTTGGTGTAGTGTATTTTTGGTTATCAAAACACACATATAGGTTTGGGACTTTGAAATGGCAGGTATTCATAATGTGTGAAAAAGCATGATACATAACTGTACAATCTAATTACATAAAAATGGCTGCACAGTTGCGCACATACACATGGGACCCAGAAGGGCACATTAAATGTGAACTGCTGTGACTATGGATGATTTTGTTCTTTGCTTCTTGTGTTTTCGCCTCCTATTAGGCACATGTTAACTTTTAAAAAATAAATGTTATTTTAAAAACCTGAAAAGAAAATACAGTGGTCTCAGAGGTTGCAAGACATAATTTTTGAGTATTTCTTTTTTAAAATGTAGGTTTACTTTCAAATTATAGAAAATGCATTTGAGTGAATCTTTGTGGAACTGTGTACATTGATATTAGATATATTTTTCCAAATCGTATATGGTATGTAATGTAAACACAAATAACTTATAACCTATACAATGAGGGAAGATTAAGTTATACCAAGCCACAGGGAATTCCACTCTGGCAAGTGCTATGTCTGCCATGTACATCCTGGAAATTACAATGTTGAAGTGCCTGCTGCTGCCTCCCCTGTTCAGTTGCTGCCCCACCCTCAACCCAAACCTCCCTCCTTCAGCCCACTCTACGATGAGTCCCGTTCTAGGACTGGGTTGTAGGTTTGGGAAAGTAAGCAAAAATATTTACCTCAGTTTCTCATCTTAAAATGGGATTCTGTGATAATTAAGTGAACCAGGAGTATGAAAGCACCCAGCTCTTCCAACGTAAATTATATGTGTTTCAAACATTTTCCTACACGTTCCCCATTCTTTCAACGTGAATTACACGTGTATCGAACACTTTCCTGCACATTTCAGCTCTATCATCATGAAATATGTGTTTTAAAACACTTCCCTACATATTTCCCAGCTCTTTGACATGAAATATGTGTTTTCTAAAACTTTCCCTCATATTTTCCCGGTCTTTCAATGTGAATTATGTGTTCCAAACAGTATCCTACACATATCATAACTCTAATCCTAAATCCTAACCCTTACAGTAATCCGTAACTCTAGCCCTAACCCGCACCCCAACCCTAAAACTAACCCTAACCATGTCCCTGACTCTTACGCTAAATACTTTCCTACACGTTTCCCAACACTTTCAACGTAAATTGTAAGAGTTTTCAAACACTTTTCTACATATATCCCAGTTCTTTCAGGGTGAAATACAGGTGATTACAAACACTTTCCTAATTATTTACCAGCCCTGTAAACGGGAATTATAAGTGTTTCAAACACTCCCCTATATATTTCCCACCTGCTTTTTTTTTTACTTGCAAGTAAAGGCTTCCTGTTTATTGTATTGTTGGGGTCCAGCCCCAGCAGGTCCAAGGGTTCCCAAAGGTGTGAACGGAGTCAGCGAAGAAGAAAGGACAGGGAGACAGCGTTCAGTTGATCAGCATAGCCAGGTTCTCTAGCCAGGTTCTATCCAGGATCTCCAGCCAGGTTCTGTGTCCCACCTGTTTTAATGTGAACTATAAGGGCTTTCAAACATTTTCCTATGTATTTTCCAGGTCTTTGACATGAACTTAAATGTTTTTGAACACTTTCCTACGTAATTTCCCACTCTTTCAACATGAATTCTGCAATCCAAACACTACTCTAAACATTCCTAATTAAATCCTAAATACTAATGCAAGAAGTAAGCCCTAACACTAGTCCCAACCCTAATCCCTAACCCTAACTCTAACATTAACCCTAACCTTATCACTATCCTGTACTCTTTAATGTTGAATCCTAAGTGTTTCAAACACTTTCCTGCACATTTCCTACATTATTAAATGTGGGATGTTCTGCAGGAAAAGTAGCCCAGGCTTGTTAAATAAAGGACCCAAGACCATGAACACTAGTGTGTAAATTTGTATATGTATGTTTCCCCACGTCCCGCGTGGTTCAGGGTTCAAGATCTGGAAGAGGGGCCACACACAGGTGAAAGAGACAAGACAAGTAATAATTTGGAAATTGGGGGGCCAGGCGAGAGCCCATCCCAAGAGGATGGACTCCGCTTGTGCTCAGGCCTCGCCATCCTTTTATTCAGTTGGGGATCCACCCATAGCCGTTAGGCAGGCAAGTTCCAGTAACAGACAATCTTATCAGTGAGGATTTACATGACTATCTGGTGGGGAAGTTGCTTCAGCTAGCACTGTCTCGACTAAACAGTGGGTGCGTAGCTCTGACCTTTGCCAGGGCTCAAGGGCCACCAGCCTTCCGGGCTCCTTGTCCACACCTCTCTGCTAGTGAAGACAATAGGCGGCTTCCCACAACTGGAGTATTTACAATACATAGTAGACCTTGATCAGATCCTTGATTTTAAAAAATCCACTATAAAGAACATTTTGGGGATAGTTTTTGAAATTTTACTATGGGTGAGAGATTTACAATGCTGTGAAGTTCTGCAAGGAACATGGTGCGGATTTATTAGGAATAAAGGCAACAGTCCGTGACAATGGCTGCTGGATAAATCACAGAGCAGCTGTCAGCAGATTTCAGGAAACCAAGATGGCGGCATAGGTTAAGCCGGAGATCGCTGCCTCAAACAACCACTTCAGAGATATAACTAAAGGACAGAACGGACATCACCCAGAACCACGGGAAGGCTGGCTGAGTGGAAATTCTACAACTAGGAGGAAAGAGAATATCATACCCAGACTCAGAGGAGGCGCAGTGCTGAAGTGAAATACTCAGGTGCGGAGTGTGCGCGCGGAGCGGGCTGGCGGCGGAGGGCGCGATTGTTGTTTTCAATCGGGAGGGAGTTTCAGACTCTGAGCTCCAGATCCGGGCGAGTCTCTGGGGACCGAGACTCAAACGGGAGAAACAGGACTGTCTGGCTTCGGTCGGAACTCGAAGGCAGCTTTCTCTCCGAGGTTTGCAGCCATTGCTGGGGCTCTGAGAGGCAGAGCCCCTGGGGAAGGAACTGAGAGTCGCCATAACTGCTCGTTCCGCCCGCCCTGTAGATCCCCGGGGACCCGCCCCGCCCAAGCCCTGCACAGAACCATTTGCCGGATAGCCTCAGGCAAACGCTAGATTAGCACCGCCCTAGAGATCCAGCACAGAAGCCCTCCCACTACAGACACAGCAGACTCTCATAGCCAGTTAGCCTGGAGGTCAAATCACCCCGGTATTGCCGACATCAATCAAGGCTTAAAGGCAACAAGACTGCGGACAAAGACCACTAGGGGGTGCACCAAGAAAGCATAAAAAATGCGGAGACAAAGAAACAGGACAAAACTGTCAATGGAGGATATTGAGTTCAGAACCACACTTTTAAGGTCTCTTAAGAACTGTCTAGAAGCTGCCGATAAACTTAGTAAGGCCCTCGAAAAGACTGGTGAGACCGCCGATAAATGTAGTGAGATCCTCAAGAAATCTAATGAGACCCTCGATGTTGTGATAAAGAACCAACTAGAAATTAAGCATACACTGACTGAAATAAAGAATATTATACAGACACCCAACAGCAGACCAGAGGAGCGCAAGAATCAAGTCAAAGATTCGAAATGCGAAGAAGCAAAAAGCACCCAACTGGAAAAGCAAAATGAAAAAAGAATCCGAAAATATGAAGATAGTGTAAGGAGCCTCTGGGACAGCTTCAAGCGCACCAACATCAGAATTATAGGGGTGCCAGAGGATGAGAGAGAGCAAGATATTGAAAACCTATTTAAAGAAATAATGACAGAAAACTTCCCCCACCTGGTGAAAGAAATAGACCTACAGGTCCAGGAAGCGCAGAGAACCCCAAACAAAAGGAACCCAAAGAGGACCACACAAAGGCACATCATAATTAAAATGCCAAGAGCAAAAGATAAAGAGAGAATCTTAAAAGCAGCAAGAGAAAGAAACCCAGTTACCTACAAGGGAATACCCATACGACTGTCAGCTGATTTCTCAACAGAAACTTTGCAGGCCAGAAGGGAATGGCAAGAAATATTCAAAGTGATGAATACCAAGAACCTACAACCAAGATTACTTTATCCAGCAAAGCTATCATTCAGAACGGAAGGTCAGATAAAGAGCTTCACAGATAAGGAAAAGCTAAAGGAGTTCATCACCACCAAACCAGTATTATATGAAATGCTGAAAGGTATCCTTTAAGAAGAGGAAGAAGAAAAAAAAAGGTAAAGATACAAATTATGAACAACAAATATGCACCTATTAACAAGTGAATCTAAGAATCAAGTGAATAAATAATCTGGTGATCATAATAGAATCAGGGACATAGAAAGGGAATGGACTGACTATTCTTGGGGGGGAAAGGGGTGTGGGAGATGCGGGAAGAGACTGGACAAAAATCGTGCACCTATGGAAGAGGACAGTGGGTGGGGAGTGAGGGCAGAGGGTGGGGCGGGAGCTGGGAGGAGGGGAGTTATGGGGGGAAAAAAAATGAGGAACAAATGTAATAATCTGAACAATAAAGATTTAATTTAAAAAAAAAAAAAAAAAAAAAAAAAAGAAATTTTACTATGGACTTGTGAGGAAGGGGCAAAATTCCCTTTTCTCTCCTCTGGTTCTTTTGGCTGGGCAAATAATCAAATTAACAAGAGACAGATTGACAAGAGAAAATCAAATTTAATTTTGTGCTCATGGGAACCCCACATACACAAGACAGTCAGAGATACAACACACAAGAAGTTCAGACACAGAAAGGAAAAACGGGTCTATTAGACATTCTGAGTTAGGGATGAGGTGATGCACCGTGGGGTCCCAGAAAGCCACTGCAGGGAGAGCACTCTAGAGTTTGCTCTAGACTTCTGACTCTAGGTCAGAAAAGGTTATCTTGGATAATCTCTTATTATGAGCAAGGCTGCTAATTTAAATTTCTCTAGATAGTTAAAGAGGGGAGATTAATAGAAGTTTGTCTTTAACTCAAAATAATCCATATACCACTGAGGCGCATCTTGGTGTGGCTCATTCTGAACCCCAGCAGACTCAAGGTATTAATGCTGATTTTTGTAGGTGCAATACTGGTGCTGTGGTTATGGAGAATGTTCTTGTCCCTGGAACATGCAAACTTAAACCTTTAATGCTGAAATGTCATGATATGGGAAGCTTTCGTTTGGACAGTTTAGCTAAAGGAAAGTATGTATATAAATAAAGAGAGAGTGAAATAAGGTGGGTATAAAAAGAACTTGTCAGTTGGTGAATGTAGGTGAAGAGGTATATGGGTATTCTATTATTCCTTCAACTTTCCTGTGGGTTTGAAAATATTCAAATTAAAGCAATAAAAAATTGTGCTTCATCCTTTAAATTACAAAAGACTTTAGATTTCTCTCAGTGGTAGTGATGCATTTTGGAGGAAAGATGGGACATTTGAACAGAGGGGATGGTCTATGGCCCTAGAGCAGGGGTGGGCAAACTTTTTGACTCGAGGGACACAATGGGTCCTTAAACTGGACCGGAGGGCTGGAACAAAAGCATGGATGGAGTGTTTGTGTGAACTAATATAAATTCAAAGTAAACATCATTACATAAAAGGGTACGGTCTTTTTTTTTTTTAGTTTTATTCATTTCAAACAGGCCGAATCCGGCCCGTGGGCCATAGTTTGCCCACGGCTGCCCTAGAGCCTAGCTCGTTTGGTGACAGATGGAATTAAAAATGCAGGTCTTTATTCCTACGAAAAAACCCTCACCTGGGCAATAAAGCCCAGGGCTCCAGAGCCATTCTGTCTGCTTAGCATCTTACTCATGGAATTCTTCTATTTCTTACCTTTTTATTTAAAATTAGAGGCCTGGTGCACAAAATTTGTGCACTGGGGGGTGTCCCTCAGCCCAGCCTGCACCCTCTCCAATCTGGGACCCCTGGGGGGATGTCCAACTGCCGGTTTAGGCCTAGGATCAGGCCTAAACCGGCAGCCAGACATCCCTCTTACAATCTGGGACTACTGGCTCCTAACCGCTTGCCTGCCTGCCTGATCGCCCCCTTAACCACTCCCCTGCCAGCCTGATTGATGCCTAACTGCTCCCCTGCTGGCTCAATTGACCTCACCTGCCCTCCCCTGCCAGCCTGGTCACCCCTAACTGCCTCCGCCTGCCTCATCACCCCTAACTGCCCTCCCCTGCTGGCCTGACCGCTCCTAATGTCCTCTGCCTTGGCCCCCATCAAGATGGCTTTGTCTGGAAGGAAGTCGGACATCTGGAAGATGGCCAGTCGACCCAGTCTAATTAGCATATTACCCTTTTATTAGTATAGATAGATTATATAGGATAGGATTGCTTAAATGTGGGGGGGGGGGCCTTTTTCAGCAGGAGGAGATGCTCTTGGTAGACAAAAACACATAATCCCTATATCTGGACTGATAGCCAGCCATATGCACTATATTGCCAAAGTAGTCATTAAAAAATTGAACCACTTTCTTACACCTTGCACCAAACAGCTGTTGCCCTTAGAACCCCTCCTCAGTCCCTGCCTTAGGTTCTGCCTTCACAGTTCACCCAGATTAGGTTCTGATTGGTCAGTTTTGATGCAAGTCAGCATCTCTGGGCCTATCTCTTGGCCTGTCATGCTGTTCCCGGTGCCAGGAGGCCTCTCGGCTCCGCTGATCCCGGTGCTGGGAGGCATATTACCCTTTTACTATATAGGATAGAGGCCTGGTGCATGGGTGGGGCTGGCTGGTTTGCCCTGAAGGGTGTCCTGGATCAGGGTGGGGGTCCCCACTGGGGTGCCTGGCCAGCCTGGGTGAGGGGATGATGGCTGTTTGCAGCTGGTCATACACCCTTCAGGGTGGGGGTCCCCACTGGGGTGCCTGGCCAGTCTGGGTGAGGGGCTGAGGGCTGAAGCTCCCAACTGCTCCTTTTTTTCTTTTCTTTTTTTTATTCTGGGCCAGCTTTAGCTCTGGCTCCAGCTCTGAGGCCTCTGCTGCTGAAAGCAGGTATCTGGTTTGTTTGTGTTCTATAATTGAAACAATGTATAACTCCAGCTCTGAGATCCCAGCTCACTGAAAGTAGGTTTCTGGGGTTTTGCTTAGCTTCTATATTTGTTACAATGTTTCAAACTGCAGGCTCAGAGGCCAGCAAGGCAGGTGGGGAACGTTGGTTTCCTCTGTCACTGAAGCAAGCAAGCCTCATGTTAGTTTCAAGCTGCCTGGCTGCCTGCCGCCATCTTGGCTGGCAGTTAATTTGCATATCGCCCTGTTTAGCCAATGGGAAGGGTAGCAGTCGTACACTAATTACTATGTTTCTCTTTTATTAGATAGGATATGCTTTTATTAATTTCTTTTTTTTAGAGAGAGAAAAACATTGATTGGCTGCTTCTCATATGCACATCAACAGGGGATCAAACCCACAACCTGGATATGTGCCCTGACCAGGAATCCAAACCAGCAACCTTTTGGTGGACAGGAGTGAGTCTCACCGGCCAGAGCTGGACTTTTTCTCTTTTATACCAACACAGATTTCTTTCTCAAAAGCCACAGATCCAGCTAGTAATCTCTAGTTGGAAGTGTCAACATGGTTGGCCTTTGAAATCAAAGTAAAGTGGTTCTTTAGGATGCTCACAGTCAAAGCAAATTTTCCTATAAATAATGGCTCTTGAGACTATCTCCAGGGAAGTGCTACTACCTGAAATAGGGCTGCCTCGTTCCCATATTAGCCTTGTTACACTCCACCCTCTTCTTTCATTAAAGCTACTGTTTTTAAATCTTTCTTTCAAAGAATGCTCTAGGTATTTGTAATTCTATTTCTGTCTCCTTTGTCTTCACGAATGTCACTATCCCTTACCTCCTTTGACTGATACACACTGTCCCTCAGAGACAATACACTTTCCATTTAGAAAGTGGCTACTGGTGAATTTGCCAACAAGAGCTTCTCTGAGCATATCTGGAAAACGTTGTGGGGAGCTGAGCAATACTTGATTAGAGAGCTGAAAGGGGGTGCTAGAGTTGTGGCTTGCTTCTTATCTGTTGGTCTATTTTGAAAACAATAGCTCATTCACTTGTTCAGGATGAGTAACAGTCCATGGTGAATGAATAAAAAGTTGTTGAACTAATTTCCTGTGAATGTGTTCTGCATGAGGGTCTGACTGTAGAGAGAAGCATTCCAAATGTTTTTAGCCAAAACAGCACAGTCAGGTGGAGTGGGCAGCTTCCCCATAGAAGTTACTGCACTGGGTCAGCACTCATTAGACGTTTGCATTCTGGTAGGCTTACTTGCTATATTAACCTTATTTTTTACTTTATAATCACTCTCACATATGAACTATTCAATCATTATGAACAAGGGGTAGTGGAAGGAGACTAAAATTCGCCTATCACCAATTGCATGCCAGGAAATTTACATTAATTGTTTCATTTAATCCTTATAATATCCCTATAAATAAAGTTTTCTTTTCTTCATTTAACAGATGAGAAAAGCAAGACTCAGAGAGTTTAAGAGACTCCAAACACACTGTTAGAAGCCCCAGAATCTGAAATTCATGCTGTGTCTATTATTTCCAGTAATTTATAGTCAACTTTTATATTTTCAGGTCTTAAGTGATAACTAGAAGGCTTTAAATCATTAATTTCCTTCCACCCTCAAATACACATCTGGGCCATCTCCCCTTCATGACCAGTCAGCGTAAGCTCTGGGTTGAAAGGATCTTCAGTAAAATCTGTAGAGAAGAATAAGTACATGCATTTTCAAACCACATATTAATGAGCCTGAAAAATATACAGACAGTACTCGAGTTATGTCGGACTTGACGAACATTGTTTTGTGGTTATGTCACCATCTCCCATGTATTTATTAAAAAAAAAACTTCCATCATTTTGATGCATGTACATATGTGCTTTATGTTTTTTATTTTTTTTTTTACCACAAGATCAAGAATTGTTATCTTTCTTTTAATTTTTTTTTTTTTTTTTTTTTTTTACTGTTTCACTTCATTACTGTTGTGTATGTGCTCCATGTGAGTGACGTAGGTGCTTACGTAGGTGGGTTCTGACTTACGGCAAAAATCGCATTACATCGCACTGTAGAAACGGATCTCCGACATAACCCGAGGAACTACTGTACATATTTAAATCATTCCATTATTATACACTTCAATTATACCATTGATTTCAGTAATTCTCAATCCTCCTGAAGTTGGTAGATACTGGAATGTCACCAATTTTCTTAAGCCATGTTGTAGGAGAGCTGAAAAAGGGTGCTAGAGTTGTGGCTTGCTTCTTATCTGTTGGTCTATTTTGAAAACAATAGCTCATTCACTTGTTCAGGATGAGTAACAGTCCATGGTGAATGAATAAAAAATTGTTGTAGTAAATCCTTATAATTTACTCCAAAATGGCTGTGGAGTAAATGGAAGCTACACTAACACTCTCCCAGCACCAAACTGGAATTACAACTAAAATACAGAAAAAAACACCCTGAATAATCAACTGAAGACTAGCTGGAGAGAACCCTGATAACCAAGGACAGAAAGTGGAGACCACATAGAGACTGACAGGAAGTGTGGAGGCGCAAGAGAGCAGCCAGGCTCCCACAGACAGCAGAAGTTCCAGAGGGATGTCTCAGCTGTCGCGGTTCCCACTCAGAACTCTGGGTTCTAAACCCCAAGCTGGACCTCCCAGCCCAGAACTGAGGAATGTGCCCACATAACATCTGGTTGTTAACCAGTTAACTGCCACGCCTTCAAAACTGAAACCACCCTCACACACCATGATATTTTGAATTTAATTTAAAAAATCAATTTGCAATGAATATTATAAAAATATATATTACAATGTGGGTGTTCTTGAGTATTTTCAGCTGAAAAATCTCATGAAAAATGGTTTTAAAGTTGTTCAGGGCTGCCACTTAGGAAAAACATTTTTTTTTTATAGGCACATTTGGCATGTGGGGAAGGTCCACCCCTTTCATCTACAGACACTTATGGCGTACAATGGGTTAAAAGCAGCGGGGTTGCTGTCTACCAGGGAGAGATGGCTGGAAGTGCAGGCATCCTCTTAAAGGGCCAACACACAAAATTTTGTGTGCAGCCACTCACCTTGAGTTCCAGCAGAAGGAGGGCAGAGTGCACTGGAGCTATATAAGCACAAAGCAGGGTTGGGGGCTCTGGGGTTAGAGCTCAGAATGCAGCTGCCCCAGTTTCCTGTGCTGAGTCATTCCCTCACACTGTAGAGGGCATCTTTCTGAGGCAGACCTTTAGCATCCAGGCAGCTTTTGCCTGGGGGGAGAGGAAGCAATGGCAGCACCCTGTCGGAAAACCTTTCACCCTGCCCTATGCACTCTATGCCTTGCTGTGGTCTAGAGCCTGAGGCTCTGAAAATAACAATCAGATTGCAGGCTGATGAAGATCTCTGGAGGCTTTGAATCTTTGCCTGATCTCCTTCTGGGCCTGGGGCTAGGAAAAGCAGACCTTGGTGCACATGTTGGTCCTTTCCAAAGGTGCCCAGCCCAGCAGAGGGAGCCACAAGCTGTGGATTGCTGGTAGCTCCAAACAGGGTACTTGGGGCCAGAAACAGTGTCTATTATTGTCCTGCACCAGAGCCTGGGAGTTGTAGCAGATGCATGTAATACATAAATACAAAAACAAATAGAGGGAGCATATCTCAACATGATAAAGACCATATATGACAAACCCACAGCTATCATCATACCAATGGGGAAAAAAAACTAAAACCATTTTCCCTAAGACCAGAAACAAGACTGGAATGTCTTCTCTCACCACTCTTATTAAACATAGTGCTGGAAGTCCTAGCCACAGTGATCAGACAAGAAGAAGAAATAAAAGGCATCCAAACTGAAAAGGTGGAAATAAAACTGTCATTATTGTACATAGAAAACCCTAAAGACTCCACCAAAAAAACTACTAGATTTAATAAATGAATTTGGCAAAGTAGCAGGACACAAAATTAACACCCAGAAATCAATGGCATTTTTATACACCAATAATGAACTCACAGAAAGAGAAACTAAAAAAACAATTTCATTTACCATTGCAAACAAAAATTAAGATACATAAGAATAAATGTAACCATAGAGGTAAAAGACTTATACTCAGAAAACTACAGGCCATTGAAAAAAGAGAGAGAGAGGAAGATATAAAAAAGTGGAAGGATATATCATGTTCCTGGATTGGTATATCCTTAAATGTCCATACTACCCAAAGCAATCTATAGATTCAATGCAATTCCTATTAAAATACAAACAGCATATTTCATAGATCAACAACAAATACTCCAAAAATTTATATGGAACCAAAAAAAGGCCCCAAATGGCTGCAACCATCTTAAGAAAGAAGAACAAAGTTGGAGGGATCACAATACCAGATATCCAGTTATATTACAAAGTCATTTTAATCAAAACAGCGTGGTACTGGTGTAACAACAAGCATGCAGATCAATGGAATAGAACAGAGACCCCAGAAATAAACCCAAGCCACTGTGCTCAATTAATATTTGGCAAAGGAGGCAAGAGCATACAATGGAGTAAAGACAGTGTCTTCAATAAATAGTGTTGGCAAAATTGGACAGGTACATGCAAAAAAATGAAACTACATCACCAACTTATACCATACAGAAGAATAAACTCAAAATGGATAAAAGACTTAAATGTAAGTTATGAAACCTTAAGAATCTTAGCAGAAACTATAGGCAGCAAAATCTCAGACATTTCTAGTAGCAATATGTTTAGATACATCTCCTAGGGCAAAGGATACTAAGGAGAAAATACACAAATGGGACTACATCAAAATAAAAAGCTTCTGCACAGCAAAAGAAACCACCAAGAAAATGGAAAGTGAGCTCACGCTATGGAGAACATATTTGGTCATGATCCATCTGATAAAGGGTTAGTTTCCAAAATATATAAAGAACTCATACAGCTCAACAAAAGAGAGACAGATAACCCAATTAATAAACAGGCATGCGACCTGAATAGGCACTTCTCCAAAGAGGACCTACAGATGGCCAAGAGACAGATGTAAAAATGCTCAAAGACACCAATCATCAGATTAATGCAAATTAAAATGACAATGAGGTATTACCTCACTCTGTCAGAATGGCAACCAGCAACAAATCAACAAATGACAAGTGCTGGCGAGGATGTGGAGAAAAGGGAACCCTAGTGCACTGCTGGTGGGAATGCAGACTGGTGCAGCCACTGTGGAAAACAGTATGGAGCTTCCTCAAAAAATTAAATATGGAACTGCCATTTGATCCAGTGATCCCACCTCTAGAAATATATTACAAGAAACCTGAAACACCAATCAGAAAGAATGTGTGCACCCCATGTTCATAGCAGCACAATTTACAATAGCTAACATCTGGAAACAGCCCAAGTGCCCATCAGTAGATGAGTGGATAAAAATGTGGTCCACTTACACCAGGGAATACTGTGCAGCAGTAAAAAAGAAGTATCTCTTACCCTTTGAGACAACATGGATGGGCCTGGAGAGTATTATGCTGAGCAAAATTTGCCAGGCCGAGAAAGACAAATATCACATGATTCCACGCATATGTGGATTCTTAAGAACAAAGACAATTTATTCACAAAATATTTCCATGGACTGTCGAATCTCAGCGGGAAGGCAGAGTTGGCTGAGTGGGTGTGAAGAGATTAACCAAAGAACTTGTATGCATATATGCATCACCCATGGACACAGACAATAGTGTAGTGAAGGCCTAGGGTGGGGGGGCAGGGGGACTAGAAGACGTTAATGGGGGAAAAGGAGACTTCTGTAATACTTTCAACAATAAAAATTTTTTAATAAGAGTTGTTGTAAAAGTTAAATATTATTTCTGGGAAAAAATAGCAACAATGACACAACCCTTATCCAGAAAAAAATTCATATAACACTTTCAGGAGATTAGCACATAATTAAAATGTGACCCTTGCAGTCAAATATCTGAAATCTTCTACAAAGGGTAACTCTGCTTCCACTGTTTAAACTTGGAAAGTAATTAAACTCCATACACTTCAGTTTTCACTTGGGTACAATAGAGGTAAAGGTGATATTAACCTCCATACTAAAGAAGGGAAGCCAAATTCAGACAGAGCCTAGCACGTAGAACAGCTTACAGACTTAAAAATGCAACAGGATGATGCCAGACAGCAGCGGCGACAAATGAGGTGAAGGAGGTGAAACAGGCGAATGGGAAAGAGAGTGAAAGGAAAGAAGGCAGCCAGGCGGGTGGACAGGGGAGCCCAGCACTGAGGACGTGATGTGAAGCCCAGACCTGAATATGCAGAGGGGCTGACATGCTGGGAGAAACGCCAGTGGTGCGAGGCTCAGACAGAGAGATCTGAGTCCAAGTTCCCACTGCCGTTTCTGACCTGGGTCACGGTAGGCAAGTCTGACCTCATATTCCTGATCTACAGAAAGAAAAAGAAATAGAAATGTGCTTAAAGGGATGCGAGAATTACAATAAGGAAGCATATCGCAAACTGCAAAACCTGACAAACCATTATATTCATTTATTTGTTCACTCATTCTTACATTCCTTATTTTCTAGTTCACTTTGTAGGGCTAATGGAGTCCTGTCAGAGCCTGGGCTGGAGAGGGCTGGGCTATTTTCCTCTCTGTGGTGCTTTGCAGTCATTGCACTGTCTGTCTCCCAATAGCACAGGGAAGCATTTGACAAAGAGACAGATGAAGCGATTGGGACTCCCCTTCAGGAACTTGGCTGAAATGACAACACTCCCATCTGAGACAAGTGCCTGTCTCCACTGCCAGGGGAGAACCCCTTGGGGACAAGGATGTCGTTAATAAGGACTTGGAGTGGATGTTCATCTAGGGATCTGTCCTCTTCTTAGCCTCTACTCATTCCTAATGTCCCGACAAACAATCGGGGTGCTGCGCACACTACACAAAGGAAGACAAGATGGACATGGCCACGCCGGCTTCTTCCCCAAGAAGCAGGTGGTGAGAGACTAGCTTGCTAGGTCCCAGGGGAAGGTCGGAGGCCACCTATCAGCAAAGCGGCTGTATCTTCTGAGCTCAGCGTCAGCTCACATGACCTGACCACAGCACACAACGTTTAAAGTCTGACCATTCCCAACAGAAAGGAAGGCCCTCTGCCGTGGGCTGGGTCTGAGGCTTGCTGACTGCCACTAGGACTGGGATTAGAATGGAAGGGAGAACAGGAAAGGGAACCAACAGGCACAGGTGAAAAGAGAGTTCAGGCCCATCCACCTCTAATTCTTGAGTTTTCCTGCTTTTTTTCATTGAACCTGGAGAGGATGGCTCTTTGTGTATTACTAATCTCTCTGGGGGGACAACCTCACAATGAGAGTGGAACTGGTTTATAGAAATGATCTGTAAGAAATTGAATTAAGTTTCCTGAGACACCTGGTAACTTCACATCTCTTGGGTCCATTAGCAGGGACAGAACCCAGTCCCAGAAGCCTGCCCTGTTAGCCTGAAGGGTATAAGAGCCTTACTGTCTCCAGAAGGTGGGGGTGGAGGAGGGGTTGGGGGATATCCAGATGAGATAGGAGAGGGAGAAGGAAGGAGGGAGGGACAGAGGACATTTAACTTTAACTGCCTCCTTTGGTTGTGGTTTTAGCACTTTTGGGTCTAGGCAGGATATAAAGTGGGAACTGCAGCTGATGGGCAGTGGGTGGGATGCTGGATACTCTGGAGAGAGGCAGCAGAGGACAGGAGGAGGGAGGAAGAGAGCTGAGGGGGTAGAAGTAAGACGATTTCCCCTTCCTCAGGCCACTTCCTCGCCTCCTCGTGTGCAAGTCCTGGGGTTTCGGGTCAGTGCTTGAGTTCTGTGTCCTGCGGCAACCCCTGGGCTCAGGCTCTGGGTTTCACATTGGGTTTGGGTTCGATTGCTCTCACAGAGTGTGACCTTGGGCAAGCCACTAACCACTAGGCTTCAGACTCTTCACCTGTAAAATGGAGATCATACTACTTAGAACATAAACTTATCGAATAGAAGTGAAATGCCTTGTAACTGAAGACAGATGCAAGCTATCCTTGGTGTTTTCCAGGAATGCTTAGAAGGCACGAAGGAAGGAGAGGGTCCAGAGGCAGCATTCTGGTGTAAAATACCCAGTACGCTCACGTCACCCCGTCCCTCAGCTCACCTGTGCTTTCTAGAGACTTCCCCCTTTATGGACAAAGCACCCACCAATGCCAGCCAACTTTAGTGCCACGCGTGCCCCACTCATCCCTGGAGTTCTCACCTTCTGCCCTCTCCTCACCTGACTGCAAAGGTACTGGGAGGAAGCGGCAGTGTCTATCTTTGATCACTTTATTCAAATGAGGTTACACAAGGGAGAAGGAGGGCAGGAGGGAGGAAGGGAGAACAAAAGAAGGAGGGCTGATCTTTTTTTAAAAAAGTATGTTTTTACATGCTCAAAGTCACTAATCATCCGAGAGATGCAAATCAAAACAACAATGAGGTACCATCTCACACCTGTTAGACTGGCTATCATCAACAAATCAACAAACGACAAGTGCTGGAGAGGATGTGGAGAAAAAGGAACACTTGTGCACTGCTGGTGGGAATGCAGACTGGTGCAGCCACTATGGAAGACAGTATGGAGTTTCCTTAAAAAACTGAAAATGGAACTCCCATTTGACCCTGTGATCCCACTTCTAGGAATATATCCCAAGAAACCAGAAACACCAATCAGAAAGGATATATGCACCCCTATGTTCATAGCAGCACAATTCATCATAGCTAAGATCTGGAAACAGCCTAAGTGCCCATCAGTAGATGAATGGATTAGAAAACTGTGGTACATCTACACGATGGAATACTATGCTGCTCTAAAAAGGAAGGAACTCTTACCATTTGCAACGTCATGGATGGAACTGGAGAGCATTATGCTAAGTGAAATAAGCCAGTCAATGAAGGAAAAATACCACATGATCTCACTCATTCATGGATAATAGAGACCATTATAAACTTTTGAACAATAATAGATACAGAGGCAGAGCTCCCTCAAACAGATTGTCAAACTGCAGCAGGAAGGCCGGGGAGGGTTGCGGGGCAGGAGGTAGGGGGGTAAGAGATCAACTAAAGGACTTGTATGCATGCATAGAAGCATAACCAGTGGACATAAGACATGGGGGGATAGGGGAGGCTAGGGGACTGTCTAGGGCGGGGGGATAAAATGGACACATATGTAATACCCTTTGTAATACTTTAAGCAATAAAAAAATAAATAAATAAAAAAAAAAAAAAAAAAAAAAAAAAAAAGTATGTTTTTATTGATTTTTTTTTTTTTTTTAGAGAGAAAGGAAGGGAGAGGGAGGGAGAGAGAGAGAGAGAGAGAGAAACATCTATTGGTTGCCTCGCACACACACCCCAACTGGGATTGGACCCACACCCTGGGTATGTGCTATATCATACCCCCAGCCCTTTCGTGCACTGAAAAATGCTCCAACCCACGGAGCTACCCAGGCAGGACAGGGCTGGCCTTCTTTTTACTTATTCTGACTGAGCCTCTAACTCTGTTCACCCCAATATCTTTCCCCAACACATTCTGTGACCATGAACTGCCCCAGCGCTGTCAGTCCTTCATTTTCTTTAGCAACTCTAATTTCATTTCAGTTTCACTTGAGTTATGCAAATGGAGAGAAGGAAAAAGGAAGAAATAATGGCAACTCCGTGAGCATTTGAACACCACATTGCAGTTTACAGTTGTTCCATGTCTGTCCACCAGGGAGACCCCAGAAAGGTCCTGCCCTTTACAGTAGATACTGATTTCAGTGATGTGAACAGATGGATCCATGGCCACATAGCTTGTAACTACTGGATCTGAGGCTCAATGCTAAGGATTCTGACTCTAAACCTTGTCGACCTTTTTCCTCTCCTATGTCTGTCTCAGGATAGAACTGGCAAGTGTGTTGTGTAGGGAGGAAGGAGATAATTTTCTGACGAAATCTGCACCTTAACAGAATGGGAATAAGAATTATTTATGTGCTGGGCTGCATATCTGGCGCTTCGGCCAGACGGGTCATGCTGTGCTGTCTGTTCCTAAAACACATAGATAGGAAGGTACTGACATCAGGCCAGGCCTTGAGATATGGTCTCATGGCCCCTTCCCAGCATGCAGGCCTTCTTTCTCAGAAGGCCCGGAAGTCTCATTCCAAATTTGGGAGACAAAGGACTGGAAAAAGTATAAATAAAGAGAGTTTCCTCCATATTGGGGGCCCAGAATTTGAAAGACACATTTTTCTCTGGGCCTCCACAGAATTTAATAATAAAATGTAACTCTTGCAGTCAGCACTGCAGTTCAGCCCTCTGCTTTGGCAGGGTGCTGTAACTGTAGTCAGCTGGCCAGCTTAATAAAGGCTCTTAAATTTAAATTCTGAGTCAGTGGTCTATCTCGCTGAGTGAATCCATAACAATTTACAAAATATTGAGAGTATTTCTATACAAATCACCCTCCACTAACCACACACAGCCCAAACATTATCTTTAGTTTCTCCAGAGAATTCAGAATCATACAGTTGGAAAAATTATAAGCATTTCTCAGTGTTTTGGGCACTCAGGGAGTGTTGGGGTCCAGCCCCAGTAGGTCCAGGGGTTCCCAAAGGTGTGGACAGAGTCAGCGAAGAATGAAGGACATGGAGACAGCATTCAGTTGATCAGCATAGCCAGGTTCTCTCTAGCCAGGTTCTCTAGCCAGGTTCTCTTTTTATTGTCCTGTTACATCTGTATTTATACCATTTGATTTTAATCCTATCAATTCTATTCCAAAGGTGTTATCTCCATTCCAAGGTCACTACTCTACTGTTCTGTTAAGCTACAAGGAAGTAACTGAAGGAGATTATCCTAAGTAAAGATTATATAACTTAAGCGTGATTGTTCATAGTTAAGGTGATTAACTACCCGCCTGGTACTTAGTTAAGGAGTTTTACTGATTTATTCCCTTCCTTAGTCTTATTAATCCCTAACTCCAGGGAAAAATCCCTACCTGGGGAAACAACCTTTCTCGGGGAGGTGGCCTTGGTCAAAACACATAGCGCTAAGAGGGGGAGCAAACATATTAAGAACAGTGTGCCATATACACCAGGTCCCTTGAAACATATGCTGTGCAGATGTTTCTTCCCTGCAGCGACTGTGTCAAGCAGCAAGGGTGGACCAGCTTCCAGCAAGGGAGGTGCTCACAACTGTTGGAGAAGTGAATGGAAGTGTCTGGCCACACACTTGGCCCCAGAGTGTGAGGGGTGCAGAGGCCATGAGTCCTGAGTGTTCTGCTTTCCCATCTCCCAGATGGACAAAATTAGAAAATGTCACCATGTGACTCAGAGCTCAAAAGAACATACATCAACTCAACTATATACAAGTTAGTCTATTTCAAGAAAGAAAGTAAGCTAATTCAGTTGGAGCTTTATTAAAGATTTCATGGGGAATATGCTATTGGAGGCTGTGTTGAAGAATAGGAGGAATGTCGACCAGAAATGATGGAAGTTCAAAGAGGGCCCAGCCTGAAGACTCCTAAAGGTCCCCTCAGACTCTTTTCTTACAGATGGAGAAGCCATAATGCAAGGTAAACCTGGAGGTTGAAGCCGGGGTAACAAGGGCCCCAGATGCCAGGCCAAGGAATTTCAATTGAATTCAGCAAATAATGGGGAACACCAATGTTGTTTGTTTGTTTTTTAATAATACTTAATCTACTTGAGGGATCAAACTGTAAAAAAATTTCCTCACCCAAGGATATGTTCATTGACTTTAGAGAGAGAGGGAGAAACATTGATGTGAAAAAGAAACATCGATCAGCTGCCTTCTGTAGTCGCTCTGACCACATCCCAGTGTGGGGGAGGGGGATCAAACCTGAAACTTAAGTCTGTGCCCTGCCCTGACTGGGAACCAAACCTGCAGCCTTTTGGTGCACAGGAGGCGCCCAACTAACAGCCACAGAGCCAGGTCACTGGTGGTTTTTAAGGTCAGAAAAATCATGATAAAAATTTGAAAATTAGTTGGCAGGGGGACCCCATGGTGCACATCGGACCAGAGAGGGACTGCGGGAGGGCTCCAGAGCGTGTCCAGCCCATCTCATTCAGTCCCAGTTGGCCGGACCCCAGCAAGCTAACCTACCGGTTGGAGTATCTGCACCTAGTTGTCAGTGCACATCTTAGCGACTGGTCAACCAGTTGACTGCCTGTCCCCTGGTGGTCAGTGCACATCACAACAAGCAGTTGAGCAGTTTTAGCATATCAGTAGCATATTATGCTTTGATTGGTTGATTGATTGTTCTGCCGTTTGGTCTATTTGCATATTACCCTTTTATTATACAGGATTTTCTTTCATTTTGTGAGCTCCCTTTTCTTTAGACAGCTTCTTTTAGTGCACAGAAGTTTCTAATATCAAAGAAAAAACCATTTATGTATTTATTTGTCATTGTTTTGGTTTGGGAAGAGATTGCTCTGATTTGCCAACACAAGCCTCATTCATTTCATGTGTAAAGTGTGTCATCATTGCATAATTTTATTGTTTTTAATTTATTCTAATGATATTTATCCTTATTTAGGTTAGATTATAATTTTAGAGGGAGAGGGCAAGTTGGTCAGGGTCAAAAGTCAAGAGTCAGAGTTCTAGGTTCAAAGGCCAAATATTTAGGTTCAGCGGTCAAGGCTTAGGATTAAAAGGTCAAGGTGCAAGGCTTGAAGGTCAGGTTTCAAGTGTCATATCAGGGGTCAAAGACTGATCTTGGACACCAGTTGTAACAGCTCAAGGTTCAAATATCAAGGGTCAGTGGTCACTGGTAAAGGTGTCAGACATCATGGCTTGGTTTTAAGGGTCACAGTCAATGCTCAAGTGGCAAGGCTGAGTATAGGAGCTTAAAGTCAAAGGTCAAGGGTTAAAGGCCAATGCTCAGAGCTCAAAACTCAGAGGTCAAAAGTTTAAGGCCAGAGATCAAAGTTCAGAGAACAAAGATCAAAGGTCAGAGGTTAGCCTCCAGGAGAGAAGCATGAGATCAGAGAAAACAGAAAGATTCAGGAGATAAGCAAAAGATCACAGAAACAGAGATTAAGGAGGGAAGTGAGAGATGGTAAAATTTTTGAGAGAAGCAAAAGTTCAGAGAAAAGGGAGAGACGCGAAGTGTGAGTTCAGAGAAAATGGAGAGATTCAGGATGGAAGCTAGAGTTTAGAGAAAATAGGAAGATTCAGGAGAGAAGTGAGAGTTCAAAGAACATGGAGGGAGTAAGGAAAAAAGTGAGTGATCAGGAGAAAAACAATAGATCAGAAAAACAGAGATATTTCGGAGTGAAGTAAGCAATCAGAGAAAATGGAGAGATCCAGGATAGAAGCCAGAGATAATAGAAAAAGGAGAGAATGGGGAGAAAAGTGAGAGGGCAGAGAAAACCTAGAGATTACGGAGAGAAATGAGAGTGCAGAGAAAACTGAGAAATTCAGAATAGAAGTGAGATTAGAGCAAATGGAGAGATTCAGAAGAGAAGTGAGAGATTAGAGTAAACTGAGAGATTCAGGAGAGAAGCCAGAGATCACAGAAAACAAAGAGAATGAGGAGATAAGTGACGGATCAGGAAAAATGGAGATAATGAGGAGAGATGCTACAAATCAGAAAAAAACAGATTCAGGGAAGAAATGAGACATAGGAGAAAACGGAGAAATTCTGGAGAAAAGCTATAGATAAGAGAAAACAGAGAGATACAAGAGAAGCAGGAGTTCAGTGAAAACGGAGATTCAGGAAACAAGTGAGAGTTCAGAAAAAACAGAGAGAATAAGGAAAGAAGTGAGTGATCAGAGAAAACGGAGAGATTCAGGATAGAAACAATAGATCAGAAAAATGGTGTGAAGCATCAGATAAAAAAAAAATAAAAAATAAATTTAAAAAAAATAAAAATAAAAAAGGAGAGATTCTGGACAAAAATACCATTTCAGAGAAAATGGAGAAATTCAGGAGTGAAGCCAGATGTCAGAGAAAATGGATGACTTAGCAAACCCACTAGCATGACACCAGTACGACTCAACAAAAATCAAAACTATGATTCAACAAAAATTAAAAACAATGACTCAGGGAGAAACCAAGATGCTGGCATAGGTAAACACTGGAAATTGATGCCTCCCACAACAACTTCAAAAATACAACGAAAAGACAAAACGGACATCATCCAGAACTACAGGAAGGCTGGCTGAGTGGAAATTCTACAACTAGAAGGAGAAAGTAAAGCACACGGAGACTCAGAGGAGCTGTGGAAGTAAAGTGCAGAGGTACGGAGGCTCGAGCCCGTGCGGAAAGAGGCTGGCACCTGAGGACGCGGCTGTCTTTTTGAATCGGGAGGGAGTCACAAGCTCCCAACTGCTCTGAACTCCGGTTCCAGGAAGTCTCTGGGGACCCAGGACTCATACGGGGAGAAACTGGACTGTCTGGCAGCAGGCAGAACTTGGAACTCAAGGGTGGCTTTCCCTCAGAGGTGCTTGCAGCAATTACCGGGACACTGAGACGCAGGGCCCCTTAGGGCAAGGCTGAGGATCCGCCATAGCTGCTTGCTCCACCCTTTGATTCCCTGAGACCCCGCCCCACCCAGGCTGCAGCGGAGGCTTTTGCATATGAATGCCCTGGGCCTTTGCAACCTGAAAATTACCTAACAAATTGCAGCTGGGCCAGATAGACCCAGAACTTCCAAGAGAAGGCCCAAGGCCCCACAGCAGCTTGCATTGCTTCACAGCTGGGCCTCATCTGGGCACCTCCAAACCCCAAAAAAGAAAGGGGAATCTGCAGATCTCTTCGTAGCTCCAGCTGGGCAGCCTCAGGCAGAGACTAAATTAGTACCTCCTTAGATCCAAGAGCCAGTGTACCCAGTGGCCAGAGTGGGACCATCCAGATTACAACTCCTCAGATCCATAAGGGACACACTCAGGGGGCAGACTCAGTGAGCACCAAAGCCCCACTGAAGCAAGTCTTGCCACAGAAGGGTATCTCCAGCACAGAAGTTATCCCACTGCAGACACAGCTGATTCTCACAGACAATTGGCCTGGAGATCAATTCCTCCCAGTGACCCTACAACAATCAAGGCATAACTACAACAAGACTCTGCACAAAGCCCACAGGGGTGCACCAAGATTGTCCACCTCAGGTAACTGGGGAGGCTGAGCCACTGGGCCCTACAGGACACCTAGCACACAAAACCACTCTACCAACACAGGAAAGCATAAAAAATGCGGAGACAAAGAAACAGGTCACAAATGACAGAAATGGAGGAAAGCAAATGACTGGATATAGAGTTCAAGACCACGTTTATAAGGTTTTCCAAGAATTTTATGGAAAGCGCTGATAAATTTAGTGAGACCCTGGAGGATATGAAAAAAGACCAACTAGAAATTAAGCATACACTGACTGAAATAAAGAATAATATACAGAGATCCAACAGCAGACAAGAGGATCCCAAGAATCAAGTCAAAGATTTGAAATACAAAGAAACAAAAAATACCCAACCGAAAAAGAAAAAAGAATCTAAAAATATGAAGATAGTGTAAGGAGCCTCTGGGACAGCTTCAAGCGTACCAACATCAGAATTATAGGGGTACCAGAAGAAGAGAGGGCAAGATATTGAAAACCTATTTGAAGAAATAATGACAGAAAACTTCTCCTACCTGGTGAAAGAAATAGACTTACAAGCCCAGGAAGCGCAGAGAACCCCAAACAAAAGGAATCCAAAGAGGACCACACCAAGACACATCATGATTAAAATGCCAAGAGCAAAAGACAAAGAGAGAATCTTAAAAGCAGCAAGAGAAAGAAACTCAGTTACCTACAAGGGAGTACCCATACGACTGTCAGCTGATTTCCCAACAGAAACCATGCAGGCCAGAAGAGAGTGGCAAGAAATATTCAAAGTGATGAACAGCAAGAACCTACAACCAAGTTTACTTTATCCAGCAAAGCTATCATTCAGAATAGAAGGTCAGATAAAGAGCTTCACAGATAAGAAAAAGCTAAAGGATTCATCACCACCAAACCAGCATTATATGAAATGCTGAAAGGTATTCTTTAAGAAGAGGAAGAAGAAAAAGGAACTCTTACCATTTACCACAGCATGGATAGAACTGGAGAGCATTATGCTAAGTGAAATAAGCCAGTCAGAGAAGGATAAACACCACATGATCTCATTCATTTGTGGAATATAATGAACAACATAAACTGATGAACAAGGACTGATCCAGAGACAGAGAGGCATTGATTGGACTGTCAGGCCTTGGAGGGAAGGTAGGGGAGGGTGGGGGTAAGGGGGAAAGATCAACCAAAAGACTTATATGCAAGCATATAGGCCTAACCAATGGACACGGACAACGGGGGGGGGGGGTGGTGAGGGCATGAGCGGGGGTGGGGAGGGGGGGAGGAGGGAAGGGGGGGATAAGGACACATATGTAATATCTTAATCAATAAAAAATATATTAAATGGGGAAAAAAAACAATGACAGCAAAAATGCAAACCATGACTCAGCAAAAATGCAAACCATGACTCAGCAAAAATCAAAACCATGACTCCAAAGAATTTCAAACCAGGAGTTGCAATTGTGCCTTCTTGTGGATATTCTGAGAACAGCACCCTAGTAAAGGAAGAGTTGCAATATTGCCCTCTTAAGGACATTCTGAGACAGCAAACTAGAAATTGAGGAGTTGTAATAGGGACTTCTTGTGGACATTGTAAGAACAGCACCATAGTATAAGAGATCAGTCTTGTGGACATTCTTAGAACAGCAGCCTAGTAATGATGTATGTGAGTCTGAAAAGAAAACCCAATTGACAGGCCTAGAGGCCTCTCCACCTGCATGCAAAGTTGAAATAGTGCTCTCCTGAGTACATTGTGAAATAGGATCTAGTAATGAATTCTTCCTGCCTGAAAAGAAAACTCAATTGAAAGACCTAGATATCTCTTGCAGTTTCAGGGAGGAGGAGTAATATTGCCCTCTTGTGGATATTCTGATAACAGCACCCTATAAGGGATTATTTGCAGTACTGCCCTCTTGTGAACATTCTGAGAACAGCACCCTAGTAAGGGAGGAGTTGCAATAGTGCATATTCTTTTTCCCATCTCTCCTTTCTCTCTTCATTCTCTCTGTTTCCTCCAATCCCTCACTTCTATTCTCATCCTTTCCATTTTCTCTGATGGAGTCTTTCCCCATTTTTTTTATATTTTCTCCGATTTCTCCCTTCCCTACACATGCACTCCATTTTCTCTGAATCCACACTTTCCTCCTGAATTTGATTTTGTCTGATCTTTCATTTCCCTTATTCTCTCTGTTTTCTATGATCTCTTGCATCTCTCATCATTCTCTTCATTTTCTCTGATCTCTTGCTTCTCTCCTCATTCTTTCCATCCCCCATCTCTTGGTTCTGTATTCATTCTCTTCATTTTCTTCAATCTTCGGTAATGTCTTCATTCTCTCAGCTCTCTACTACCTCTCCTTATCTACTCATTCTCTCATTTCATCTGTGTTCTCTAATATCTCGTATCTCCCCTCATTTTCTCCATTTTCACCAATTTCTCGTTTTACTCCTCATTCTCTCCATTTTCTCCTGTCTCTTGCTTCACTCCTGAATTTATCTATTTTTGGTGATCTCTTCCTTCTATCATTCTTTCCATTTTCTCTGATCTCTCACTTCTCTCCTCATTCTCTACATTACCTACAATATGATCTCTCACCTCCCTCCTGAATCTGCTGTATTTTTTCAACCTTTTGCTTCTCTCCTCATTCTCTCCATTTTCTCCCACTCTTCTCATTATCTCCATTTTCTGCGATCTCGCGCTTTTCTCCTCATTCACTCCCTTTTCTCCAATCTCTCGCTTCTAGCCAAATTCCCTACATTTTCTATGATCTCTCGTTTCTTTCCTCATTCTCTCTATTTTCTCCAATCTCTCACTTCTATCCTCATTCTGTTTCATATAATCTCTAACTCCTCTCATTCCCTGAGTTTTCTCTGATATCTTGCTTTCTCCTCATTAACTCTATTTGTTCTGATCTCTCACTACCCTCCTGAATTTCCTCATTTTATCTGACCTTTCATTTGACTTGTCACTTCTCCTTCTCACCATTTTCTCTGATCTCTCACTTCTCTCATCATTCTCCACATTTCTCTGATCTGTCGCTTCCCTCCTGAATCTACTTTCTTTCTCTGACCTCTCCTCACTCTTTGTTTTCTCTGAACTCTCACTCTCCTCCTCATTCTCCACATTTTCTCTGATCTGTCACTTCCCTCCTGAATCTACTTTCTTTCTCTGACCTCTCCTCACTCTTTGTTTTCTCTGAACTCTCACTTTCCTCCTCATTCCCTGCATTTCCTTCAGTCGTTAGTAGTCTCTTCATTCTCTCCACTCTCTGCCGTCTCTCCTGTCTCTTTATTCTCTGCTTTCTCTGATCTCTCCTTTCCCTCCTGAATCTGCTCTTTTTCTCCAATCTCTTTCCTCTCTACTCATTTAATCTGTGTTCTCCAATCTCTCATATCTAGCTCCATTCTCTGTTTTCTCTGATCTCTCCTCATTTTCTCCGTTTTCTCCTGATTCTTGACTCATTCTGAGTCTACCCATTTTTAATGAACTCTCCCTTCTCCTCATTATTTCCTTTTTCACCAATCTCCAGTGTCTCTCTTCATTTTCTCTTTTCTCTATCATCTCCCCTTTTCTCTTAATTCTCTCCATTTTCACCGATCTCTCACTTTGATCCTCATTCTCTCTTTTCCTACCATCTCTCACTTCTCTCCTCATTCTCTGAGTTTTCTCCAATCTCTTGCTTCTATCCTTATTTGATAATGGTTAGGGCTAGGGGTTAGGGTTAGGGGTTATGTTAGGGCTAAGGGTTAAAAGTTTGGGTTAAGGGTAAAGGGTTAGGATTAGAGTTAGGGTTAGGGTGTTAGGGTTAGGATTCAGGTTAGGTATAGGGTTTATGATTAGGGTTAGGGTTTTATTGTTAGGGTTAGGGGTGGGTTTAGGGGTAGGGATAGGTTTAGATGTAGGGAAAGGGTTAGGGTTAGGGATAAGGGTAGGGTTAGGTGTAGGGGTAGGGGTATAGGTCAGGGTAGGGGTATGGGTAGAGTTAGGGTTAGGGTTAGAGTTTGGGGTAGATTTAGGGTTATATGTAGGGTTAGGTTAAGGTTAGAGGTAGGGGTAGGGATTGCGGTAGGGTTAAGGCCGTGGTTGGCAAACTGCGGCTCGTGAGCCACATGCAGCTTTTTGGCCCCTTGAGTGTGGCTCTTCCTAAGCCTTAGGAATACCCTAATTAAGTTAATAACAATGTACCTACCTATGTAGTTTAGGTTTAAAAAATTTGGCTCTCAAAAGACATTTCAATCGTTGTACTATTGATATTTGGCTCTGTTGACTAATGAGTTTGCCAACCAATTGGTTAGGGTGAGGATGAGGTTCAGGGTCAGGGACAGGGGTATTGATGGGGGTATGTGTAGGGTCAGGGGTAAGGGTAGGGGTAGACGTAGGGGTGGGGAAGGGGTAGTGGTAAGGGAAGGGGTAGGATTAGGAGTAGGAGTATGATTAGGGTTAGGTGTAGGGGTAGGATTAGGGGTAAGGGTAGGAGTAACAGTAGGATTACAGTTAGTGTTTGGGTTAGGGTTATGGTTAGGTGCTAGGGGTTAGGAGTTAGGGTTGGGGTTAGGGTTAGGGTTAGGGGTTAAGTGTTAGGGATTAGTGTTAGAGTAGGCTTAGGTTTAAGGTTTAGGGAAATGTATAGGATATTGTTTGAAACACTAGAATTCATGTTGGAAGAGCTGGGAAACATGGAGGAAAGTTTGAAAATACTTATAATTCAAGCTTATAGAGCAGGGAAATGTGTAGGGAAGCGTTCTAAACACTTGGAATTCACTTTTAAAGAAATGGAAAACGTGTAGGAAAGCATTTGAAAACAGAATTCACTTTTAAAGAACTGGAATGTGTAGGGAAGTGTTCAAAAACAGGTAGAATTAATGTTGAAACTGCCGGGAAATGTGTAGGTAAGTGTTTGAAACACTTAGAACAGTGATGGTGAACCTTTTGAGCTCGGCATGTCAGCATTTTGAAAATCCTAACTTAACTCTGGTGCCGTGTCACATAGAGAAATTTTTTTATATTTGCAACCATAGTAGTAAAACAAAGATTTATGTTTTTGATATTTATTTTATATATTTAAATGTCATTTAACAAAGAAAAATCAACCAAAAAAATGAGTTTGCGTGTCACCTCTGACACACGTGTCGTAGGTTCGCCATCACTGACTTAGAGCTCACATTTATAGAGCTGGGAAATAGGATAGTTTTAGGGTTAGGGATAGGGTTAGGGTTAGGCGACAGGGTTAGGATTTAGGGTTCGGGCTAGGTAAATATGTAGGGTATTGTTTGATATACTAGATTTCACATTGAAAAGATGGGAAATATGGAGGAAAACACTTATATTTCTCATTTATATGCTGGGAAATGTGTAAGGAAGTGTTTCAAACACTAATTCATGTTTAAAGAACTGGGAAATGTGTAGGGAAGTGTTCCAAACTCTTAGAATTCACATTTATAGAGCTGGTAAATAAGCATGAAAGTGTTTGAAAACACTTATAATTCTCATTAAAGGATCTGGGAGACGTGTAGAATAATGTTAGGGTTAGAATTCGAGTTAAGATTAGGCGATAGGGTTAGGGTTAGTGTTAGGGTTTAGGGTTAGGGTTAGGTTAGGGATAGGATTAGGCAATAGTGTTAGTATTAGGGTTAGCATTTAGCGTTAGGGTTAGGGAAATGTGTAGGGTGTTGTTTGAAACACTAGATTCACATTGAAAGATCTAGGATATATGGAGGAAAGTGAAAACACTTATAATTCATGTTTATAGAGGTGGTAAATGTGTAGGGATGTTTTTGACACACTTAGAATCCACGTTTAAAGAAATGGGAAGTGTGCAGGAAAGTGTTTGAAAACAGAATTCGCCTTTAAAGTCTTGGGAAATGTGCTGGGAAGTGTTTGAAACACTTAGTCTTCATGTTTAATCAAATGAAAAACGTGTAAGAAAGCGCATGAAAGCAGGTAGAGTTAACATTTAAAGGGCTGTGAAATGTGTAGGGAAGTGTTTGAAACACTTAGAATTGACATTTGTAGAAATGGGAAATGTGTAGTAAAGTGTTTTAAAACAGGTAGAATTAGGAGATTAGAAATGGTGGCGAGACCTAGCTGGTTTGGCTCAGCGGATAGAGTGTCAGCCTGTGGACTGAAGAGTCCCGGGTTCAATTCTGGTCAAGGGCACATGCCCAGGTTGTGGGCTCAATCCCTGGTGGGGGGTGTGCAGGAGGCAGCCAATCAATGATTCTCTCTCATCATTGCTGCTTCTATCTCCCTCTCCCTCTCCCTTTTCTCTGAAATAAATAAAAGTATGTATTTTTAAAAAATAGTGGTGAAGTAAGTGGATGCTGTATGGACATGCTCCCAAGTCCAAACTGTAATTACAACTAAAATATAGAAAATCTTACTGAATAATCAATGGAAGACTAGCTGGAGAGAACCCTGATAACTGAGGACCAAAAGTGAAGACTGCATAGAGGCTGGTAAGAGGAGCAGAGGTGCAAAAGGGCTGGCCAGGCTCCCATAGACAGCAGCTGAAGTTCGGAGAGATATCTCAGATGTAGGGGGTTCCCAACTGAGATCTCTGGTGACTAATTCCAGAGCTGGGCCCCCAGCAGAGAGCACCAGAACTGAGAAAGGCACCCACATAACATCTGGCTGTGAAAAGCAGTGGGGTAGCTTTCTACCAGGGACAGATGGCTGGAAATTCAGGCATGCTCTTAAAGAGCCAACACATAAAATTTCCTGTGGAGCCACCCACCTTATGATCCAACAGAGAAACAGAAGAGTGGATTAGAGCTGGGTGAGCAGAAGCCAGGATCGAGGGCTCTGGGGTTAGAGCTCAGAAGGCAGACATTCCAGTGTCCTGTGTTGACCCATTCCCTTACACTGCAGAGGTAATCTTTTTCAAGCAGACAGTTGTTATACAGGCGGCATTGCCTGGGTGGAGGGAGGGGAGGGAGACAGCTGACCCACCCTATTGGAAAACACCTTGCCCCATATGAGACTGAGAATAACAATTACCCTCCAGGAAAAACAATTAGCCCACCCTGCTAAACAAAATAAAATAAAACAAAACAAACAAACAAAAAAACCTCTTGCCACACCTGTGGATGATGGCCTGAGGGAAGATCAAGAGGAATCCTATCAGTCTGCAGCCAGAGACAGTCTCCGGAGGATTTGAGTCTTTGGCTGACCTAATTATTTGGAAACAGCATTTGACACAGTCCTCCATCAGGGATGGAGAGGTGCAGCAGATCTACCTAATACATAGTCACAAACCCAAACAGGCAGCCAAAATGAGGAAACAAAGAAACAACCCACAAATGTAAGAACAAGCGAATTCTCCAGAAGAAGAGATACATAAATGGAGATTAGAAATTTATCTGAAACTGACTTCAGAATAATGATGGTAAAGATGCTCAACAGCATGAGAAAAATATATAGTAACTATGAAAAAAGAACAGTTGGAAATAAAGAATGACATAGCACAAATAAAGGCAACATTAGAAGGAATACACAGCAGATTAGGGGAAGCTGAGGATCAAATCAGTGAATTAGAAGACAGGGCTGAAAATATCACTCAATCAGAGAACCAAAAAGAAAAAAAAATTAAAAATAGGAGGACAGCTTAAGGGAGCTGTAGGACAACATGAAATGTAACAACATTAGAATAGTCGGTGTGCCACAGAGGCAGAAAGGGAGAAAGGGATAGAGAACATGTCTGAAGAAATAATGGCTGAAAACTTCACTAACCTGATCAAGGAAAAAGTCACGCAAGTACAGGAGGCACAGCGAACCCCAAGCAAGAAGAACCCAAACAGGCCCATGCCCAGACACATCATAATTATAATGCCAAAAATTAAAGACAAAGAGAGAATCTTAAAGGCAGCAAGAGAAAAGCAAACTGTTACCTACAAAGGAGCTCCCATAAGGCTGACACCTGATTTCTCATCAGCAACTCTATAGGCCAGAAAGGGATGGCATGAAGTACTCAAGGTAATGGAAAGCAAGGATCTGGAAAGCAAAGGATTGGGAAAGCAAAGATTACTATATCCAGCAAGGCTATCATTTAAAATAGACAGTCAAAGGAGAAACCAAAATGGCGGCATAGGTTAACGCCGGAGATTGCTGCCTCGAACAACCAATAAAAATATAACTAAAAGATGGAACGGACATCATCCAGAACCACAGGAAGGCTGGCTGAGTGGAAATTCTACAACGAGGAGGAAAGAGAATATCTTACCCAGACTCAGAGGAGGCGCAGTGCTGAAGTGAAACACTAAGGTGTGGAGTGCGCGCTGAGAGGGCTGGCGGCGGAGGGCGCGGTTGTTGTTTTCAATCAGGAGGGAGTTTCAGACTCTGAGCTCCAGATCCGGACGAGTCTCTAGGGACCCAGACTCAAACGGGAGAAGCGGGACTGTCTGGCTTCGGTCAGAACTCAAAGGCAGCTTTCTCTCCAAGGTTTGCAGTGGTTGCTGGGACTCTGTGAGGCAGAGCCCCTAGGGACAGAACTGAGAGCAGCCATAACTGCTCTCTCCACCCGCCCTGTAGATCCCCAGGGACCCGCCCCGCCCAAGCCCTGCGCAGAGCCATTTGCCAGATAGCCTCAGGCAAATGCTAGATTAGCACCGCCCTAGAGATCCAGCACAGAAGCTCTCCCACTGCAAACACAGCTGACTCTCATAGCCAGTTGGCCTGGAGGTCAAATCACCCCCAGTATTGCCATCAACAATCAAGGCTTGACTACAACAAGACTGCGCACAAAGACCACAAGGGGGTGCACCAAGAAAGCAGAAAAAAATGTGGAGACAAAGAAACATGACAGAAATGGAGGATATAGAGCTAAAAACCGCAATTTTAAGGTCTTTCAATAATTTTCTAGAAACTGCTGATAAATGTAGTGAGATCCTCAAGAAATCTAATGAGACCCTCGATGTTGTGATAAAGAACCAACTAAACATTAAGCATACACTGACTGAAAGAAAGAATATTATACAGACACCAAACAGTAGACCAGAGGAGCGCAAGAATCAAGTCAAAGATTCGAAATGCGAAGAAGCAAAAAACACCCAACTGGAAAAGCAAAATGAAAAAAGAATCCAAAAATAGTGTAAGGAGTCTCTGGGACAGCTTCAAGCGTACCAACATCAGAATTATAGGGGTGCCAGAAGATGAGACAGAGCAAGATATTGAAAACCTATTTGAAGAAATAATGACAGAAAACTTCCCCCACCTGGTGAAAGAAAGAGACTTACAGGTCCAGGAAGCGCAGAGAATCCCAAACAAAAGGAATCCAAAGAGGACCACACCAAGACACATCATAATTAAAATGCCAAGAGCAAAAGACAAAGAGAGAATCTTAAAAGCAGCAAGAGAAAGAAAGCCAGTTACCTACAAGGGAGTACCCATACGACTATCAGCTGATTTTTCAAGAGAAACTTTGCAGGCCAGAAGGGAATGGCAGGAAATATTCAAAGTGATGAATACCAAGAACCTACAACCAAGATTACTTTATCCAGCAAAGCTATCATTCAGAACTGAAGGTCAGATAAAGAGCTTCACAGATAAGGAAAAGCTAAAGGAGTTCATCACCACCAAACCAGTATTATATGAAATGCTGAAAGGTATCCTTTAAGAAGAGGAAGAAGAAGAAAAAGGTAAAGATACAAATTATGAACAACAAACATGCATCTATCAACAAGTGAATCTAAGAATCAAGTGAACAAATAATCTGGTGATCATAATAGAATCAGGGACATAGAAAGGGAATGGACTGACTATTCTTGGGGGGGAAAGGGGTGTGGGAGATGCGGGAAGAGACTGGACAAAAATCGTGCACCTATGAATGAGGACAGTGGGTGGGGAGTGAGGGCGGAGGGTGGGGCGAGAACTGGGAGGAGGGGAGTTATGGGGGGAAAAAAGAGGAACAAATGTAATAATCTGAACAATAAAGATTTAATTTAAAAAAATAAATAAATAAATAAATTAATTAATTAATTTAAAAAATAAAATAGACAGTCAAATAAAGAGCTTCCTGGACAAAGAAAAATTAAAGGAGTTCATCACCACCAGAAATCCTAAAGGGACTGCTGTAATGAGAAGAAGACACACAGAGAGAAACCTAGCCATACAGAATTAAAAAGGCAATAAATAAGTAACTATCAATAATAACCTTAAATGGAAATGATTAAATGCTCCAATAAAAAGACATATGGTAGCTGAATGGATACAAAAACATGACCCAACTATATGCTGTCTACAAGAGATCCACTTCAGAACAAAAGACACACACAGTATAAAAGTGAAGGGATGGAAAAAAGTTTTTCCATGCAAATGGAAAGGGAAAAAGCTGGAGTAGCAGTACTCATATCTGACAAAGTAGATGTCAAAATGAAGGCCTTCACAAGAGACAACAAAGTCACTACATAATACTAATGGGATCTATCCAAAAAGAGGATAACCCTGGTAAGCATATATGCACCCAATGTAGGAGCACCTAAACACACACACACACACACACACACACACACACACACACACACACACACACACACACTGAGTGGCCAGATTATTATGACCACCTGATGTTTGTAGGCAAATTAGCTATAATTTCACACTGAAGTTGCTTGAGGGCCAGACCATTATAAATAGGGAAGCAGGTTGTTTACCACGACAGTAGAAGTGATTTTTTTCCTGAAGATATGGGTAAACAACGTGATTTAACAGCCTTTGAACGTGGGATATATTTGAATGTGAGTGGCCAGATTATTATGACCACCTGACGTTTGTAGGCAAATTAGCTGTACACTGCATCGTATGGGATATGGAAGCCGAAGGCCTGTTCGAACACCTTTGCTGTCTGCAGTTACCAAGATAAAACGTCTCCAATTCGCACAGGAACACAAGGATTGGACAGTCGAGCATTGGAAAAAAGTCATGTGGTCCGATGAATCACGTTTCCAGTTGCATCATGCAGATGGCAGAGTGAGAATTTGGTGGAAGCAGCATGAAAGCATGCACCCTGCATGCATGAGTACACCCTTCAAGCTGGTGGGGCAGTGTTATGGTTTGGGGCATGTTTTCCTGGCATGATTTGGTCCTTTAATTCACGTGGAACAACGTCTGAATAGCACAACATACCTAAGTATCACTGCTGATCAAGTTCATCCTGTCATGTTGATGGCGTATCCCAATGGAGATGGCTTCTTCCAACAAGACAAGGCACCATGCCACGGTGCTCGTATTGTGCAGGAGTGGTTTCAAGAACATGAGGGAGACTTTACCTTGCTTAGGTGGCCCCCACAATCACCAGATCTCAATCTAATTGAGCATTTTTGGGAAGAAGTTAAAAGAGCCATCAGGCAGCTGGTTCCACAACCATCAAATCTCACAGAACTGGACAGTGCTATTCATCAGGCATGGTGTCAGATTCCTGGCATCACCTTTCAACATCTCATGGAGTCAATGCCAAGAAGAATCACCACAGAATTGAAGGCAAAAGGTGGCCCAATGAAGTACTCATAATAATCTGGCCACTCAGTATGTGTGTGTGTGTGTGTGTGTGTGTGTGTGTGTGTGTATATATATATATTATCACAGTCAAAGGCTGTTAAATCATGTTGTTTACGCATATCTTCAGAAAAAAATCACTTCTACTGTCGTGATAAACACCCTGCTTCCCTATTTATAATGGTCTGGCCCTCTAGCAACTTCAGTGTGAAATTATAGCTAATTTGCATACAAACGGCAAGTGGTCATAATAATCTGGCCACTCAGTGTATATATATTTTAAAAAGTCCTCACTACTGTGAGGATTTTTTTTTTTTTAAGAACTCTTACCATTTGCAACAGCATGGCTGGACCTGGAAAGCATTATGCTAAGTGAAATAAGCCAGTTGGAGAAAGATAAATCCTATATAATAAAAGCCTAATATGTTAATGCTGGAGTCCATTCATTGTCTTCACTAGCTGAGTTTAGACAGAGACCCCCCCAAAAGCTAGTAACCTTTGAAGTTCTAGCAAAGGTCAGAACTGGGCACCACCCAGTTAATCTAGGAACCACCCAGTTAATTTAGGTAATAATAGTTGAAGCATCCCCACGTTAGTTCACTTAATTCCTTAGATACTTATGTAGATCCTTGTTGATTATTGTTAATCAGATACTCCTGGAAATCTATTGATGAGCTAATCAGATACTTTGTCTATTCCTGGAAATTGTCTGCTGACCTCTGTGTCATTGAAGCCTCCTTACCCTAAGGGCTACTCCAGATCAATAAAAGATTGGAGCAGCCTGAGTATGGGTGGAAGTCCTTCGGGACTTGCCGCCTGGTCCCCCAATATTGCAAAATTATCTCGTGTCTTTTTCTCTCATTTGTTGTGCGGCTCCTCTTTCAGATACCGAACCCTACTCCACGCAGAACGTGGAGGGAGTCTTACTCGACAGTTAGTGTCCGGTTGTCTGGTAAGCAGTTCAACCAATCAAAGAGTAATATGCTAATGATATGCTAAGGCTGCTCAACTGCTCACTATGACGTGCACTGATCACCAGGGGGCAGATGCTCCAACCAGTACGTTAGCTTGCTGCTGGGGTCCGGCTGATCAGGACTGTGTGAGATGGGCTGGACACACCCTGGAGCACTCCTGTGGTCCCTCCCCGGCCCCGATCTTGCACCAGTGGGGTCCCTTGGCCTGGCCTGCACTCTCTCACAATCTGGGACCCCTCGGGGGAAGTCGGAGAGCCAGTTTCGGCCTGATCATGCAGGTCAGGCTGAGGGACCCCACTGGTGCACGGATTTATGCACCGGGCTTCTAGTATCACATAATTTCACTCACTTGTGGAATATAATGAACAACATAAACTGATGAACAAAAATAGATCCGGAAATAAAGAAGCATCAAACACAGAGGGAAAGCAGGGAGCGGGGAAGGGAAAGGAGGCAAGAGGTCAACCAAAGGGCTTGCATGCATGCATATAAGCATCACCAATGGACACAGACAGTAGCGGGGTGGGGGCCTCTGGGTGTGCGTGTGGGTGTGCACAAGCGCCGTCACGCACAGGCACTCCTTGACTGGAATGCTCCCTCGGCATCGGTGAGCAGCCTTCAGCCCCTGCCTTCTTGCACACAGCGTGGCCCCTGCTTGTCCTTCCCCCCTTCAGGTCAGGAACCAGCCTCTGCCTTCCCCAGAGGTGGCTGCAGGAGGGTGGCTTGCATTGGCGCTTCTCGACCAGCAGAGGGCGGGACGGGCTCTTCGGTCCCGCTTGGGCTGGGCCATCTGCTGGACTTCCCCCCGGTCCCCCCCCCCCCCCAACTCCCTCTAAAGATGGATGGTCAGGCCCCGCCCAGAGATCAAGTCCGGGCCAGGCTTACAGGCTTGCCCAAGCCTCTGCGCATTGAAAGGCTGGATCCATGTCATTTCTAAGGAGGTTTTTTTGTGTGTGTTTTTTTGTTTTTTGGGGGGAGTTTTTTTGTTGTTGTTTTTTAGGAGTTTTTTTTTTTTTCTTTTCAATCTGGGGTGATGTGGAAGGAGCCAGAATATTCCATTGTTCACCCAATTTGTTGGCAAATATCTCTATTTTCCCCCTGTTCCAGGTTGGTCTCCGCCAGCATCAGGGCTTTCATTTCCCTTCAGTACAGCATCATTATCTTCCTCATCTTCACCCTCTCCTGTTTTTCTTTCTTCTGAAGGAGGTGGTGATTCCTTTGCTAGCTTTAGCACCATGTTTTCGAGATATTCTGGCAAACTTTTGAACTGCTGTTTGGTTGGCTGGAAGAAGTGAGGGCTTCTCCGTGCTAACAGTCTCAGGGCTCTCCAACCATAATTTGGATTGTTCACAACCTTATATTCCTTTTCAATCATGCTTTCCGGGTCTGCCTGTTCAATGGCTTCTTCAAAGAATTCCTCCAAAGTTGGCATATAGCCTCTTGAGTCTGATTTACAAACTTCCATATTATCCGGGCAGAGATCCCAAAGGCTTGTTAAGGCCTCCTTTCCCTTCAGAGTCTTTTTGTTGGGCCCTTTCCCCAGGAAGTCCAGGAAGTCCTCTGGTGCTGTTCTCTTTCGTACTGCTCTCGTCGGCTTAGTATCTGATGTTCTTTCCTTCGCAAAACTTGGGCAGCCTTCATTTTTCCACGAGTTCCAGTTTTCTTCAGTGTTTAATATATGCTCTACCATCTTTGAAAATCTCTCTCCATCGGGTGGGTTTTTCAGATAGCAGTTGATAAACTGATTTTGTAGTACCTTCAATCCAGAGTGACTGCTCATCAGTTAAAACATCCTTTGAACTTTTGGATTTCACCTGTCCCTTGAGATGTTGGAATAAACTGAGATACTGCAGTAGAATGTGTCGGCGAAAGTTACTGTCACTCAGTTGTAAACCCAGCAACTTTTCACTTGTTAAAAATTTTGCAGCATATACATGTTCTCCTCCTGTTTTTAATTCTCCCATCTTTTTTCTTGAGGCCTGAGTGTCATCTAATTTGTAATTCTTGAAAACAGCCAGGACTTCTTCTGAGTACTTGAGGAAAGTTTTCCATGAAATCTTCTCATAGCATTGCACAGGGTTCCTGAAGTAATCCTGAAGTGACCAGAATTTTCGATACAGGCTGTAATCCATCGGAATGGAGCAAGTTGTTGGAGCTTCGTCATCGCCCATTTCACCTTCGTCTACATCCATTCCTTCTTCTCTGTCTTCAGCGTGCTCCTGACCCAAGGTGCTTTCCTGCTCATTGGTATTGAAAAGGGTGACATTTTCCAGATTAAACTGACTCTGCAAGTTAAGACCGGATCTCTCAGATAAAGGGAAAAGCCTGGCCAAAAAGAGTTGAATTCGTGCACGCAAAACTGTGTGCTGGGATTTTGATAATCTTCTGAAGAGATCATTGCACGTACGTAGTAAATAATTTTTCCCAGCAGAATAGAATGTATTTGATCTCCAAGTAGCAACATTTCTTTCCACAAACGTGAATATTGTGTCACACTGATCCAAAGGGAGACATTCCAAAACGTCTCCCAAAAGTACAGCAGGTATAGATGCGGTGCAAATACCTTCAGTTACTCCCCCAATAGCAAGAGAAATAACAGCTAGAACATTTTCACACGATGAGTGACTTATAATTTCTTCTTGCAGAACACCTCTGAAAGCTTGGTCAAGGGCACATTTTTTTTCATCTTCAGTTCCAGGTAACTGGCCGAAGGTATTCAACAATGGCTTGATATTTTTGTTGTTCAGAGCTTCTCTGGTAGACTTCGTGAACCGCATCTGCGCTTCGGGTACACTGAAGCGTGGCTGTGTAGGAGACATCTTCCCGGCCGCGCGTGTTGGTGGGGTCGAAGCCCAGCAGGTCCAGGGGTTCCCAAACGTGCGGACGGAGTCGGCGAAGAAGAAATGACACGGACACAGCGTTCAGTTGATCAGCAGCCTAGCCAGGTGCTAGCCAGGTGCTCCAGCGGCTTCTATGTCCCGGGACCGGGTCTTGGCGAGATCTCTCCCCTGAAAGCTGTCTTGGGAGGACGAGGACGACGACCAAGACAACAAGCCTAGGGCTGAGAAGCTCTGCAAAGAAGACGCTGCTTTCTTTTATAGCCCGAGCGTGGTGGGAGGAGCCAAATCAGCCGCCCGCTCCACCAATCAGCCGCCCCCAGGACTGACAGCGTCACCGGTTGGGCGTCAAGTTTAAGGTGGGAGTGCACATGTTCCAAGCTAGGCCCCGGGCGGCCCGCCCCTTCAGGTGGCATTCACCGAAAGGACCTCAAGGAAAGGTTCTGTTGAATGTGGCTGCGCCTGGTATTTATTCCTCGTAAGGAATGGCCCGGGCGAGGGTGGGGGTGGGGGTAGGGATGGGGGCGGAGGTAAGGGGGTAGACCGGAGACGCAGACACACCGAATGCACCCGGCCTTGGAGGTCATGGGAGGCAGGGGCTGAGGTGGATGTGAATAAAATGTGTATGCTTTTGTATCTTAGCTCTGAGCCCAGGACGCCAGAGGCCACCAGCAGTCAAACAACCCCATCAGAGAGTGGTTGTATAGATGTGTATGGATCTGTCCCTGTTCGTCAATGTTGTTCTCTATATTCCACAAATGAGTGAGATCATGTGGTATTCATTTTTCTCTGACTGGCTAATTTCACTAAGCATAATGCTCTCCAGTTCCATCCATGCTGGCAAGAATTCCTTCTCTTTTTTTTTTACCTTTTTACCGCAGCAGCGTAGTATTCCGTTATGTAGATGTACCACAGTTGTGTGTGTGTATGTGATATTAGGGTTTGGCCCCGTCCTGGGGGGACCCAGGTGCCAACGGCACCTTGAGGGTTTCCTGTGTGGTGGGAGCAGGGCCACCTTGTAGGTTACATTAATCCATTTCTGGAAGAGGAAACTGAGGCTGAGGCAGGTGAAATTAATTTGCATAAGCAGGTCAATTATCAGGAAGACTGGAAGCTGGAGTTGAAGAAGTTGAGGGCCAGGGCGAGGGTACCCTTCTGAACAGGGTGAAGAGTGGGAGCCTAGGGAGAGAAGCCATCGGTCTGCAGTCAAACAGCTTAGCCCTACCGAGGGAGGGCATGACTAGTCCGAGTCTGTGGGCCCTGCGTAGCTGGGTCTGAGCGAGGCCTCCATTACTTCTTCCTGAATGAATGGCTGAATGACCTTGTGCTCACCAAAACGGGTGGGCGGGACTTGGTCTCTGGCGGGGACCCGGCCATACACACAGAGAGTGTGGGTCCAGCAGATGGCCTGCCCGGGACTTGATTTCTGGCTGTCGATCAGACTGATTGGCGGCGGGACTTTTTAATTTAATTTAATTTAATTTAATTATTTTATTTTTTCATTTTATCTTATACATTTTATTTCATTTTATTTTACTTTAATTTTATTTTATTTATTTTACTTTATTGTATTTTATTTTATTTTATAATTATATTTTCCTGGCCCGGACTTAGTCTCTGGTTGTGGATCAGAGTGATTTGGGTTGATCCGGGGCGAGGCCAAAAAGCAAATAAATGTTGACAGAATACTTTTCATTTTATTTCTTTCTTTATACCAATAGCTACAGGCCAGCACCACCCCACCGTCTGCCCAGGCCAAGCCCCAGCCGCAGCCGCAGCCCCAGCCGCAGCCCCAGCCGCAGCCCCAGCCGCAGCCCCAGCCCTCCTCCGGCTCCAGGCAACGCAAGGGCAGCAACAGCCAAAGCCCGACAGCCACGCAGCCATCGACTGGGGGAAGATGGCGGAGCAGTGGCTTCAGGAGAAGGAGGCTGAGCGGGGGAAACAAAAGCAGCGGCTGACACCTTGGCCACACCCGGCCCTAGGAATGAAAGCACCCCATGTCTATTGCTGGCGATGCCACCCCGCTCTTGGACAAGATGGATCAGTAGGGGCCCTGCTCCCAGGACTCTGGTTACCTCTGAGGCTGGGAGATGCTCAAAGTATTGTGCGTGATTGCGGCCATTGTCCTACTCATTTTCAAAAAAAAAAAACTTGCTAAAAAAATAATAATAAAAATAAACCTCCAAAAAACACACTTTGATCCTGACTTTCAATGCGCAGCCCTCTGATGTTTGAGAAGCGCCGATGCAACGCCCCCCCCCCCAACCCCACGCACGCCCCCCGCCCCCCGCTGCAACCTCTTCTAAAATAAAGTAAAATAAAATAAAATAAAAAACGAAAGAAAAGAAAAGAAAAAAATAAACCCCGCCGCCAATCACTCTGATCGACAACCAGATATACGAAAGCAGACACATTTTATTCTCATCCACTTCAGCCTCTGCCTCCCATGACCTCCAAGGCACCCTGCGTTCCGTGTGTTTGCGTCTCTGGTCTCCCCCCTCCGTCCCGCCCCCCCCCTCCCCCCGCCCCTTCCTTTGAGGAATGAATAGGAGGCATCTCAGCCACTTTCAGGAGAACGTGAGACAGAGAGAGTGGGGGAGGGAGGGAGAGAGAGGGAGACAGTGATGTGAGAGAATCATGGATCGGTTGCCTCCCACAAGCACCCTGCCCAGAGCCAGGATAGAACCTGGTATGTGCAACCACGTGTGCGCCCTTGACCCGGAATGGAGCCCTCAGCTTTCCATGGCCTGACGCCACCTCTCTCACCTACTGAGCCACACCAGCAGGCGCCGCTTGTCTTTCAGTCGGATCTTGTCGTCTATTTATACTTGGAGAGATTACCGCCAGTTAAGGGTGCTGGCGCTGTTATGGTTTCCTGAGTTTCAGAGCCCTCTGTTTCTCTTTATTTTCCTGCTCTCTTGTCCTGTATGCTGAGGACTCTCTGTAGTGCTGTGTTTGAGTTCCTTTCGCTGGTTTCTCGTGCGCCTGGTGTAGACTTGGTGTGCGGTGACCTGGACGCCTGACTTAGCACAAATAAACAGCCTCTCCTCACAGTGAGGCGATGGCCTCTCAGGTAACCCTGCCGGGCCTAGTGTCCCTCAAAGATGGCCGAAGAGCCCGTCCCGCCCTCTGCTGGTCGAGAAGCGCCAATGCAAGCCACCCTCCTGCAGCCAGAGCCAGGTGCCTGGCCTTGACCCCAGCCGGGAAGGACAAGCAGGGGGCGGGGCACGCTGATTGCAAGAAGGCCTGGGCTGAAGGGTGCTCATGGATGCCGACGGACCATTCCAATCAAGAAGTGCCCGTGCGTGACTGCGGATTTACACACACAGACGCGCACACGCACACCCACACACCTACCCCCCTCCGCCCTCTCCACTCCCCCCCCCCCCCACACACACACACACGCACACATACACGGGAGCACAAGTTCCGCTATCAAATGAGTGGCCCACCTCTAGGAGATTCACTGTGGCTTTTTTCCCCGTGGCTTCTCCCCGTCCCACCCGAGCCTGTCTAAATATGTATTGTCCCCTCTTCAACCCAGAGAACAGCGATGCCGCCCCGCAAGGCGTGGAGACGGAGCCCTGTGTGCCTCCTTGGGCACCTGCCCCATCTCCCAAGTCCTCCCCAAGCCCCGGGAATCGCTTCGGCGGGCCAGTGGCGCCCTCTACTGGTCTTGGAGCGCCAACGCAAGCCCCCCCCCCCCCCCCCCCCGGCACTCACCACCCGCGCCCGCACCCCATTCCGCAACCTTCTCTGGGGAAGGCAGAGCCAGGTGTCTGGACCTCCCAGGTGTGGGTAGACCCGAGGGGTGGGGGAAGGTCCAGCAGGGGGGGGGTTGTCTGCGAGAAGCCAACTGTAGGACACTACACCCATACCCATTAGCGGTCACCTCCCTTTCTCAGTGTCCCTCCCTGTCCTCCCGCCCTAGCCCCTCCCGGTCACTGGGCACTCATCAAAGCGATGGAGCCAGTGTGGCGACTGTGAAGTTGTTCTTTGGGGCAGTAGTCACAAAGCTAATGAAACGGCGTCCTTGTAGGGTGGTGAAGGGAAGGGAGGGCTGGTCTGAGTCAGCCCTCCAACTGCTGATGCGCAGGTGAGGAGAGCACAAGGTCATTCAGCCATTCATTCCAGAAGAAGTGATGGAGGCCTCGCTCAGACTCAGCTCTGCGGGGCCCCACAGACACAAATGCAATAAAAATAAATAAATAAGTAAGTAAACACGCAACTGTGGTATGTGTTCCATTGTTCACCCAATTTGTTGGCAAGTATCTCTATTTTTCCTCTGTTACAGGTTTGTCTCGGCGAGCATGAGGGCTTTCATTTCCCTTCAGTACAGCATCATTATCTTCCTCATCTTCACCCTCTCCTGTTTTTCTTTCTTCTGAAGGAGGTGGTGATTCCTTTGCTAGCTTTAGCACCATGTTTTCGAGATATTCTGGCAAACTTTTGAACTGCTGTTTGGTTGGCTGGAAGAAGTGAGGGCTTCTCCGTGCTAACAGTCTCAGGGCTCTCCAACCATAATTTGGATTGTTCACAACCTTATATTCCTTTTCAATCATGCTTTCCGGGTCTGCCTGTTCAATGGCTTCTTCAAAGAATTCCTCCAAAGTTGGCATATAGCCTCTTGAGTCTGATTTACAAGCTTCCATATTATCCGGGCAGAGATCCCAAAGGCTTGTTAAGGCCTCCTTTCCCTTCAGAGTCTTTTTGTTGGGCCCTTTCCCCAGGAAGTCCAGGAAGTCCTCTGGTGCTGTTCTCTTTCGTACTGCTCTCGTCGGCTTAGTATCTGATGTTCTTTCCTTCACAAAACTTGGGCAGCCTTCATTTTTCCACGAGTTCCAGTTTTCTTCAGTGTTTAATATATGCTCTACCATCTTTGAAAATCTCTCTCCATCGGGTGGGTTTTCAGATAGCAGTTGATAAACTGATTTTGTGGTGCCTTCAATCCAGAGTGACTGCTCATCAGTTAAAACATCCTTTGAACTTTTGGACTTCACCTGCCCCTTGAGATGTTGGAATAAAATGAGATACTGCAGTAGAATGTGCCGGCGAAAGTTACTGTCACTCAGTTGTAAACCCAGCAACTTCTCACTTGTTAAAAATTTTGCAACATATACATGTGCTCCTCCTGGTTTTAATTCTCCCATCTTTTTTCTTGAGGCCAGAGTGTCATCTAATTTGTAATTCTTGAAAACAGCCAGGACTTCTTCTGAGTACTTGAGGAAAGTTTTCCATGAAATCTTCTCATAGCATTGCACAGGGTTCCTGAAGTAATCCTGAAGTGACCAGAATTTTCGATACAGGCTGTAATCCATTGGAATGGAGCAAGCTGTTGGAGCTTCATCATCACCCGTTTCACCTTCATCTACGTCCATTCCTTCTTCTCTGTCTTCAGCATGCTTCTGACCCAAGGTGCTCTCCTGCTCATTGGTATTGAAAACGGTGACATTTTCCAGATTAAACTGACTCTGCAAGTTAAGACCGGATCTCTCAGATAAAGGGAAAAGCCTGGCCAAAAAGAGTTGAATTCGTGCACGCAAAACTGTGTGCTGGGATTTTGACAATCTTCTTAAGAGATCATTGCACGTACGTAGTAAATAATTTTTCCCAGCAGAATAGAATGTATTTGATTTCCAAGTACCAACATTTTTTTCACAAACATGAATTTTTTGTCACACTTATCCAAAGGGAAACAATCCAAAACGTCTCCCAACAATACAGAAGGTGTAGATGCGGTGCAAATACCTTCAGTTACTCCCCCAATAGCAAGAGAAATAATAGCTAAAACATTTTCACACGATGAGTGATTTATAATTTCTTCTTGCAGAACACCTCTGAGAGCTTGGTCAAGGGTACATTTTTTTTCATCTTCACTTCCAGTTAACTGGCTGAAGGTATTCAATAATGGCTGGATATTTTTGTTGTTCAGGGCTTCTCTGATAGACTTCGTGAACCGCGTCCGCACTTCAGGTACACTGAAGCGTGGCCATGTAGGAGACATCTTCTCGGCGGCGCGTGATGGTGGGGTCGAAGCACAGCAGGTCCAGGGGTTCCCAAACGTGTGGACGGAGTCGGCGAAGAAGAAATGACACGGAGACAGCGTTCAGTTGATCAGCAGCCTAGCCAGGTTCTAGCCAGGTGCTTCAGTGGCTTCTATGTCCCGGGACCGGGTCTTCGCAGCATCTCTCCCCTGAAAGCTCCCTTGGAGAACGAGGGCGACGACCACCACCACAAGCCTAGGGCTGACAAAGCTCTGCCATGAGGATCTTGCTTTCTTTTATAGCCTCGAGAGCGTGGTGGGAGGAGCCAAATCAGCCGCCAACCCGTTCCACCAATCAGCCGCCCCCAGGACTGAAAGCGTCACCGGTTGGGCGTCAAGTTTAAGGTGGGGATGCACATGTTCCAAGCTAGGCCCTGCACGGCCCGCCCCTTCAGGTGGCATTCACCGAAAGGACCTCAAGGAAAGGTTCTGTTGAATGTGGCTGCGCCTGGTATTTATTCCTCGTAAGGAATGGCCCGGGCGAGGGTGGGGGTGGGGGTAGGGATGGGGGCGGAGGTAAGGGGGTAGACCGGAGACGCAGACACACCGAATGCACCCGGCCTTGGAGGTCATGGGAGGCAGGGGCTGAGGCTGAAGTTGATGTGAATAAAATGTGTATGGTTTTGTATATTAGCTCTGAGCCCAGGACGCCAGAGGCCACCAGCAGTCAAACAGCCCCAGCAGAGAGTGGAGGTATAGATGTCTATGGATCTGTCCCTGTTCCTCAGTCTACGTTGTTCTCTATATTCCACAAATGGGTGAGTTCATGTGGTATTCATTTTGCTCTGACTGGCTAACTTCACTTAGCATAATGCTCTCCAGTTCCATCCATGCTGGCAAGAATTCCTTCTCTCTTTTTTTTTTTTTTTACATTTTTACCGCAGCAGCGTAGTATTCCGTTATGTAGATGTACCACAGTTGTGTGTGTGTATGTGATATTAGGGTTTGGCCCCGTCCTGGGGGGACCCAGGTGCCAACGGCACCTTGAGGGTTTCCTGTGTGGTGGGAGCAGGGCCACCTTGTAGGTTACATTAATCCATTTCTGGAAGAGGAAACTGGGGCTGAGGCAGGTGAAATTAATTTGCATAAGCGGGTCAATTATCAGGGAGACCGGAAGCTGGAGGTGAAGAAGTTGAGAGCCAAGGCGAGGGTACCCTTCTGAACAGGGTGAAGAGTGGGAGCCTAGGGAGAGAAGCCATCGGTCTGCAGTCAAACAGCTTAGCCACCGAGGGAGGGCATGACTAGTCCGAGTCTGTGGGCCCTGCGTAGCTGGGTCTGAGCGATGCCTCCATCACTTCTTCCTGAATGAATGGCTGAATGACCTTGTGCTCACCAAAACGGGCGGGCGGGACTTGGTCTCTGGCGGGGACCCGGCCATACACACAGAGAGTGTGGGTCCAGCAGATGGCCTGCCCGGGACTTGATTTCTGGCTGTCGATCAGACTGATTGGCGGCGGGACTTTTTTAATTTAATTTAATTTAATTTAATTATTTTATTTTTTCATTTTATCTTATACATTTTATTTCATTTTATTTTACTTTAATTTTATTTTATTTATTTTACTTTATTGTATTTTATTTTATTTTATAATTATATTTTCCTGGCCCGGACTTAGTCTCTGGTTGTGGATCAGAGTGATTTGGGTTGATCCGGGGCGAGGCCAAAAAGCAAATAAATGTTGACAGAATACTTTTCATTTTATTTCTTTCTTTATACCAATAGCTACAGGCCAGCACCACCCCACCGTCTGCCCAGGCCAAGCCCCAGCCGCAGCCGCAGCCCCAGCCGCAGCCCCAGCCCTCCTCCGGCTCCAGGCAACGCAAGGGCAGCAACAGCCAAAGCCCAACAGCCACGCAGCCATCGACTGGGGGAAGATGGCGGAGCAGTGGCTTCAGGAGAAGGAGGCTGAGCGGGGGAAACAAAAGCAGCGGCTGACACCTTGGCCACACCCGGCCCTAGGAATGAAAGCACCCCATGTCTATTGCTGGCGATGCCACCCCGCTCTTGGACAAGATGGATCAGTAGGGGCCCTGCTCCCAGGACTCTGGTTACCTCTGAGGCTGGGAGATGCTCAAAGTATTGTGCGTGATTGCGGCCATTGTCCTACTCATTTTCAAAAAAAAAAAAAAAAAAAAAAAAAAAACTTGCTAAAAAAATAATAATAAAAATAAACCTCCAAAAAAACCACTTTGATCCTGACTTTCAATGCGCCGCCCTCTGCTGTTTGAGAAGCGCCGATGCAACCCCCCCGCCCAACCCCACGCACGCCCCCCACCCCCGCTGCAACCTCCTCTAAAATAAAATAAAATAAAACAAAATAAAAAACAAAAGAAAATAAAAGAAAAAATAAACCCCGCCGCCAATCACTCTGATTGACAACCAGATATACGAAAGCAGACACATTTTATTCTCATCCACTTCAGCCTCTGCCTCCCATGACCTCCAAGGCACCCTGCGTTCCATGTGTTTGCGTCTCTGGTCTCCCCCCTCCGTCCCGCCCCCCCCTCCCCCCGCCCCTCCCTTTGAGGAATGAATAGGAGGCATCTCAGCCACTTTCAGGAGAACGTGAGACAGAGAGAGTGGGGGAGGGAGGGAGAGAGAGGGAGACAGTGATGTGAGAGAATCATGGATCGGTTGCCTCCCACAAGCACCCTGCCCAGAGCCAGGATAGAACCTGGTATGTGCAACCACGTGTGCGCCCTTGACCCGGAATGGAGCCCTCAGCTTTCCATGGCCTGACGCCACCTCTCTCACCTACTGAGCCACACCAGCAGGCGCCGCTTGTCTTTCAGTCGGATCTTGTCGTCTATTTATACTTGGAGAGATTACCGCCAGTTAAGGGTGCTGGCGCTGTTATGGTTTCCTGAGTTTCAGAGCCCTCTGTTT